>NC_055961.1:38250306-38901806 GCF_018492685.1 Alosa sapidissima | reverse complement strand
ACACCAGGGGTGTGATTCTTCCGTTTTTAAACGGAATTCCGTTTTTTTCGACTTGAAAATGAGGGGGGGGGATCTGTCGGTCAGAAGTAGACTATATTTCTGTATAACACAGGCCATTGTTATAACAGGCCGCTGACAATGACGACGGGTTTTGTGCTTCACATCTTTCCGAATATCACGCCGCAAGTGTATTCCGTTTACTAGTGGATTTCATTGAAAGTGAAAGTAGACGGGTTGATCAGCTGCGTTCTGAAGAATGCTTGATTCGAGGTCAGTGTGTGTGGCGAACTAGTTTCTCAGCAAAAGCCATGAAACGGTAAAGGTCAACAAATTGATTTAAAAAGACATAATAGAAGGGTTTTTTTTCTCGTTTTGGCTTTGCATCGGGTTCGCTGTCAGGGTTTTCCGATAATGAATCTCGTGATGCTGATATTGAATTAATTAATTTCTGTGCGTGTAAGCTGTGCTTGAAGTTAGCTGTGACAGACTAGCCTAACCTTACAGGTTTTCATAGTTTTAACCACAAAGCCTGTCTACCTTAGGCCTACTACATTGTTTAGTTAACACCTTGTCATTTCGCGTTTATCCAGCCGTTCACCTCCGTGAACCTTGCGCCCCTTGTCTAAAACATATTTCAGGATGCCATCTCACCTTGAGAAAACGTAACGTTATGGTGACGGAGATCAAAGCTTTTGGCATACTTAGTAAACGTCTTGCACATGATATTGAGCTGAATATTTAGTGGAAATAGCCTACTGTAGCATTGTGCTGATAGATAAAAAGTCGCCTATTTGAAGGCACATTTTAACCGTAGCTCTCCATTTAGTGTGTGCGCTTGTAAAACTAGTGTTGTAGCCGGTTAGCCTACACAATCCTGGCGCAGTAGCTTAAAACAGAGCCTAACATTTATTTTAGGAGGAGAGGTGTAGGACCTACTTTGGGAGGAGAGGGAGCAATGTAATTTGATTCTCTTTGGAACTGAAATATTAACCTTCAGGTTGCAACCTCTTCAATCAGCATCAATATCAGTAGGCCTATCACATAATTCACTATTTTGTACGTAGACCCAGAGGACTGTTAGGGGGCAGGCTATAATTTATCATCAAGTAGGCATATAGTAAATCATTTACTCAATGTTGGTTTAAGTTATAAACAAAACATGTTATAAATGGAAAAAATCCATGGTTCTGCGTCACTGTTGGCAAAATGATCATGATGGCCTATATATTTCAGCCATATTTGGTTTAGTCTTGTGTAGACCTAGGCTACTTTGCTCTATGATACATTTGTTTTCTTTAGGCCTTCTACTGTAGGCTGTATAGTAATATGCTGTAATGTTTGAAATATATGTATATCAATGTATCAATACTTCCCGTAAAAGTCATCAGATGTCATCATTTAAAGGGTTATTTTTCAAAATGTTCTTCCGGGGGGGGCATGCCCCTGGACTCCCCTATTATTTTTTCTTTAAGGCCCTTTTCTAGTGCCACCCTTGCATAGGATTTGCCCCATGAATTTTATGAAGTGTAGGTGAGACGTTGCTCGCTTAGTGTCACCAAGCAACTGGGGGGAGGCTTACGGGTAATTATCTTATTTGGGGCCTGAGTATCCTTCAAGGGGAATTGGGTGTTCTATGGTGGTCAAGTAATATGGCCGACGGCCCTGTATTTTAAATTAATGTTGCCTTGGGTTACACATATGCACTTAAATGTATTTGAATGTTTGTTTTCTTTGTTTGTGTTGTTGCGTAGGCCCACATGCTACGCCGTGCAAGCTGCTGTTCTCTTTTAGCTATTACTTTGCGTGATTGTATGTGTGTGTGTGAGTAGGCTACAGCTCCCGCTGTATGTTGATTGTAGTTTGTTTTCTTTTGTTCTTTTCCCCTCTGACCTGGTGGCTAGAGGGATTTAGCGTGCTCTGTCTGTATAGCGAGCCACGGGGTGGAGGGGGTTATTTTTTCCTTTTTATTATTATGCAGAAGCAGCCGGTCTCCTTCTGTTTGAAGTCACCCGAGTGTTATGGTGTGAGTGTGAGCTCAATAGCGACTTTAGACCTTACCCGAATTGCCTTGGATGTAAGATTGCAGTGTATTAGTAGTTTGAACTCTTATTGTGTGCTGCCGTAAAGGTTTTGTTCCCATTTCACGTGTGTAGAGACTGGCCTGTTAGTGTGGCCTCTCTCGGTGGCTTGGCTGGCGGTACACTAGGGCGTAATAGTTTAGTCTCCCCCCCCCCCCCCCCCCCCCATGTGTTTACTGATGACTAAACCTGTGCAACACTTTTTAAAGGAAATAGTAAAAGCTCTTTAATAAAATTCTATTTTTTGTATTTTCATAAAACACGTGTATGTGTGGATCTTTTGGACAGAGTTCTCCTTGCTCTAGAGTATCAAGTCAAGGGGTGGCGTAGTCAATCACTAGAGGGCGCTACACATGTCTTTACAACAAAACAACACAGTAAAACCTAAATGCCCGCAAACATATGAATTTGCATACTTGTAACATTTTTAATAATACTCTCCCATCAAGGATACAAGGAAGTTTATTGTCACATGCATATAGTTACTGGAAGTAAGAAATGCAGTGAAATTATGTCTGGTGTCAGCCTATTTGTGCAAAGTGGGGGGGGGGGGGGGGGTAAAAAGTGCAGTAGAAGAGGGGTTTAGTAGATTAAGTGGCAAGGGCTGCATAAGAAAGGTGGGGGAGGATTGGGATTGGGCGGGGGGCACCAACAAGGAGCACCCAAGAGCAACAGGGGCAAGGAAAAACTCCCTTACCAAGGAAGAAACCTTGGGCAGATCCACGGCTCAAGGGGCTAACCCAACTGCCAGGGGTCTTGGTGTGTGTGTTGGGGGGATGGGATAGTGTGCTGTGTATGTGGGGAGAGGGCAGTGTGCAATATGTGTGTTGGAGAAGCTTCCTCATGAGACAATGTGCTGTGTATTGGGGGGGGGCAGTGTGCTGTAAGTATGTTGGGGATGTGTGTTGGAGAAGCTTCCTGATGAAATAATGTGCTGTGTATGTAGGGGAGGGGGGGGGGGGCAGTGTACTGCAAGTATGGTGAAGGGACTTACTATTGCAAGCAGAGTACTGTATGTATGTGAGTGATGAAGATGTGTGTGTGGGCGGGAGGGGAGTGTAGCAGTGACTGTGTGTGTGTGTGTGTGTGTAGTGTGCGTGTGGGTAGGTGGGGGCAGTGTGCTGTAAGTATGTAGAGGATGTGTGTTGGAGAAGATCCTGAAGACAATGTGCTGTGTATGTAGGGAGGGGGGGCAGTGTGCAGCAAGTATGTAGAGGAGGCTTACTGTAGCAAGCAGTGTGCTGTATGTATGTGAGGTGATGACAGTGATGATGTAAGTGTGTATGTTTTTTGTGTGTATGTGTTGGGGATGGGGGTGGGGTGGGGGGCAGAAAGGCTAGGCAATCAAGGACATGGGTAGATGGAGGAGAAATCAAAAATAATAAATAAAAAGTTCTATGGAAATGTGCAAAAGTTGGAGAAAGTCAGATATGTGTGTGTGTGTGTGTGTGTGTGTGTTTTGACGTGTGATGAAATAAGAAAATAAATAAAAGGTCTATAGCATAGGGTGAGGGATGTAAAAGTGCTAAAAGTCTTGTAGGTGTGTGTGTGGGGGGGGGTCATGAGTGCTGAGGAGTGAATGAGTGCAAAGTCAGTATAGTGTGAGTTCAGAGTTGGGAAATGTTTGAGAGTGCTGAAGAGTGAATGTGTGCAAAGTCAGTATAGTGTGAGTTCAGAGTTCGGATGGCCTGGGAATAAAAACTTCTCCTGAGTCTCTCAGTTCTGGCTTTGTGACTACATAGGCGTCTTCTTGATTTCAGCGGTAGGAATAATCCATTGTTAGGATGAGAAGAGTCCTTCAGAATCTTTTGGGCTCTTAGGAGTACTCTTCTGGAATAAGATATCTTGTAGAGCAGGGAGTTGAGTTCTTATACTACGTTCAGCTGAGCGCACTACTCTCTGCAGAGTACTACAATCTCTAACTGTGGAGTTCCCATACCAGGTGATGATGCTACCAGTTAGAACGCTCTCAACCGCTGAAGTGTAAAAGGCTTTCATGATGGATGTAGAAACTTTGAATTTCCTTAGCTGACGAAGGAAGTAGAGTCGTTGTCTGGACTTCTTCAGAACATATTGAGTGTTAACAGTCCATGTTATCATCATGATATTTAACAATAATGAAAAATTTAATTTGAATACCGTCAATGTGAAAATAACTGTACTATGTCAGCAATACATAGCTAATGTTCTCCTTGCCATTTCAGTTCATAAGTCCATACTATCCCATGGCTGAGCAAGGATTTCATGATTGGGCAAGGCTGCCTGGAGACATTGTGCATACTTGAAAGGCATTGTGGTAGAAGTGCAACTGCAAAGGTTAAAGGTGATAGTTACCAAATACCTGTGGGTGGTTTGCCAAATGCTGGAAACTTTTGGAATATTGTCTTTTTATTTAGCTTATGCATCCTCACATTGGAGTCCCGAGTTCATATACAAAATTTGGTATCGATAAGTGACAGTGTTCCTGAGATATGGACAACTTCCTGTTTCGGAGCTTCACCGCCGATTTCGTTTAGCTGTGACGGGCAAACGCTTCTGAAAATCAAAAATCCTTCCTGTAACTTTTGTGAGGCTTGGTCCAAGGATAATGTACGTCAAGTTTTGTGAAGTTCGGACCAAATTTGTGACCTGTGAAACTTTAGTTTCGCTTTCTATTCAATCCAATATGGCGGAAGAATGACAAGGGTCAGTGACATCATTTTCAATTTCCACACTACACCGGTTCCGGCCGGACGTTCCAGAGTTGGACCGGTGGCGATATCTCAAAAGGTCTAGGAGCAGGAGCTGGCCAAAAATCGGGCTTACAGGAATAATAAGAAAACTTAAGAAGAAATATAGCTGCAAGCAGCAATGAGGGAGCCAAGCAGTTGAGCAGGAGTTGTCATGGCAACCCAATGTTGCTACATTATACACACATCCAATTAACCACCCCCCCCCCCCCCCCTGTCCCACACACAGACATATACACAGATAAACGTCCTATCCCACACATCCCAATAGCTCCCCACACATACGCACACCTCAAACATCACCATTTATTGTGCATCCTCAGGTTGTAGTCACGAGTCTACATATCTGTGTCGATACAAGAAAGTGTTGATAATTATAGCGACCCTAGTGGTCAAAGCTCACTAAATATATTGTGCGTCTTCAGGATGTGTTCCCGAGTCCATGTACCAAGTTTGGTATCGATACGAGAAAGTTTTGTTAATTATAGCGCCCCTAGTGGTCAAAGGTCATTAAATGTATTGTCCTTATTCAGGATGTGGTCCCGAGTCCAGGTACCAAGTTTGGTGTCGATACGAGAAAGTGTTGCAAATTATAGCACCCCTAGTGGTCAAAGGTCGCTAAAATTATTGTATGTCCTCAGGATGTGGTCCCGAGTCAATGAGCCAAGTTTGGTTTCGATACGTGAAAGCATTGCAGAAATATGAGCCCACTTCCTGTGATTATAGCGCCACATAATGGTCAAAATTTACCACATTTCTTGAGCGTCCTCCTGATTGGGTCCTGAACCTATGTACCTAGTTTGGTTTTGATACGTGAAAGCCTTGCTGAGATATCATTTCACTTCCTGTTTGGCGGCTTCGCCGCCAAACTTGATTGGTCGTGACGGGCGACGGGTTTTGAAATGGCTCCTAAAAGCAATGCATTTATGAGTCATGGTCTGAAGATCATCTGCGTCAAGTTTCGTGAAAATCGGACAAACTTTGTGACCTTTGATGCCTTTTAAGTGTTTTTGATGAAATACAATATGGCGGAAATTGACGTCATGGGATGCGTTGAGTTCAAAATCGGGCATACGGTTCAAAAGTTCATTGCATGGATGCAATGTCAACTTTGACCCATTGGTGGCGCTAGACTGTCTGTGGTTCAGGCATAAAACTTGCTCAAATTTATTTTTATACTGTCCCGAATCAATGTGCAAAATTTCACAACTTTTTACTGTACGGTTCTATGGGCTGCTATAGACTCCCATGGCGGAAAAAAAGTTGTGTAATAATAAGAAAAGGTAGAATCACTGTGGGTTGCCTCGCAGCTTCTCTGCTTGGCCCCCAACAACAAGTGTGCTGCTTTGCAAGCACACTTAACAACATTTTACAGTTACAAAATTAAAACAAAGTGGGGAGTGCTTTATACAGTCAACCTACCTAATGCAAAGCATACCACTTCTGATCGGGTACGGCAAAAACACAAGGACACAACGTAGCATAGCTGCAGTACACCGTTTCTCCAAACAGGGATCCAAAACACCAATCTCAATAAACCTGCTTAATTACGGCGAAAATCACATACAAACACTAAACTACATTTCTAACTCTGTTACAAAAACAGAAAAATTCTCCATAAAGCTAATAAGAAAAGCTTGGACCACATAACTATGTTACCAAACGTGTGTATGACCTCAACTCTAACTATGACTAATCCCTATTATATATTATATATGTAAAAACCTGAAACACTGACCTGCAGATAGCCTGCATAGACGGATGTGTGTGAACAACATCTTGCCTTGACATAGTTTGAATCAGTCTGTCAACTGGCTTGAGAATGCCAATCTAGTCCTCACTTGTGTGGATGTACTAGGATTTTCAGATTGTGAGTCATAAACTACTGTGTCAACATTGTTTATGTCATTAGCTTTGTCTGTCTGTGTATATTACTAATCTGTGTAGATATAATATTACAATCTGTCCGTGTATATTACTATATTACTAATATATTAATTAAGCTAAACAACAACCCCCATTATAAGGGGCCCCACGCTGATAGCTATATATTACTAATATATGAATTAAGCTTAACCAACTTTAGTGTAAGGCTCCTATGAGGAGTGGTTCATATTGGGATAGGCAGAAGAACAGTTTAATAACAATTAGTTAAATAATAATGTGTCATTAACTTGTGTCAATAATGTGTATATTAACATAGTTTGTAAATAAACATTTAACATTTAAATGATGTAATAAATAACTGTTAATTAGTGCCAAAAAGACATTTAGTTAACTATTAACAAATATTAATACAATATTAGTTAACTAATATATTGTTTTCCATTTGTTAAAACATTAACATACATATTTTATGCAAACAACTAATATTTAATAATGATGAAAAAACTATTAACTTGTTCATCCAGCCGTTCTCTGAGTCTGACAGTAACACTTTTAGCTCTAGCTCATTGAATCAGATTAGACCATTAGCTTATAGGAGAGATGTCTAATCTGATTCAATGAGCTCAGTTGTAAGCGGTGAGGGTTTGTGTCTGCATGCTGCCTAGGGCCTAGGAGAGGTCTACAGGGCAGCCCAGTGATCAGAAGGCAGCCTGGACATACACTATATTGCCAAAAGTATTGGGTCACCTGCCTTGACTCGCATATGAACTTAAGTGACATCCCATTCTTAATCTATAGTGTTCAATATGATGGTCCACCCTTTGCAGCTATAACAGCTTAAACTCTTCTGGGAAGGCTTTCCACAAGGTTTAGGAGTATGTTTAAGGGAATTTTTTACCATTCTTTCAGAAGTGCATTTGTGAGGTCACACACTGATGTTGGACGAGGAGACTGGCTCTGTCTCCGCTCTAATTCATCCCAAAGGTGTTCTATCGGGTTGAGGTCAGGACTCTGTGTAGGCCAGTCAAGTTCATCCACACACTCCTAAACCATGTGGAAAGCCTTACAGTACATTAAATTAATGATTTTCTGTTTTGAAAAAAATGTTTTAAATAATCTGTAAAAAGCAGATGTAAATTATTGGTTTGAATGGTTGAGAAATAAAACAAACACACATACCTGCATTGCCTGGTACACTGAGCAAGGTGCCAATGGAGATAAGGATGGGGTAGGTTAAAAAAATCCCCACATTGACTGACACATTAAATACTGTATAAAGGAGAGATAATGAAACATGAACTCAGTAAATGATGCATTTCCCAGCCTTTTTCACTTAAAAAATTATAATGTCATTTAATTTTCTCAATATTCATTAAATAATAGTTTTAACTAACAATGTTGAATCTATTCACAAAAGATACCTACAACAGGTTACACGTTTATTCTTTGAACATAATGTAATGGAACTACTCAATATTTTCCATGAATGAATTGATCAAAATCACAGCTACAGTACAAGCAGTGCAGCAATAAGACACAGAGCTAAGACATCATGTTCAACTATCACAGCACATCAAAACTGAACACATACAGCTTGGGTGGGATAGTGTGATACTAAGTTTGGTTGTGATTGCTAAAATACTAAATCTTTTGCTTCAATACAAAGAGTAACACTAGTAAAAAATATAGCTGCAAGCAGCAATGAGGGTGCCAAGCAGCCCACAGGCCGGAATTGCCATGGCAAATCGATGCTATTACATCAGACACATGGCTGTAAGCACTCACAGCAAGTTTCATGTCAAGCAACCGAAGATTGGCAGAGATACAAGGTAACTTCCGGTTTTGCAGTTTCCATAGACCTCTGAAGTTTGCCTGCATAAAGTACCCAAAGCTGCCATCTTTGCCCATATAAAGATATCTGGGTGTTAATTGAAGCTAACTACCTATGGCAAGTTGCATTGGTAGTTAGCTCTGGGGTAGCAAAAATCAAAGTGTGCCGTCTTAATGTACCAGAGATCACAACAGAGATCATAGTAGAGGACAAAAGTGTGTACAGCAAAAACGCATTTCCGATTTCTTCGTCCCTGTAAGAGTTGCAATAGGTGCAATAATTCAAAACCCCCATCTTATTTTCCCATAAGAGTTGGCAAATATTTGCATTGGGATCTCCCACAGTATTACCAGACATAAGAAGCAAGTTTTAAAACCAACATCAAGAGTTATCTGTCTTATCTGTAGGAAGAATATTCCATGGCTTCCTGGTCTGGTATTGTCAAATCAGTGGGCATTCGATAAAATCTGGCTAAACATAAGGCATGTTTGTATTGAAAGATTCAGCCAGATCTGCGCAGCACCCACTGATTTAACCATACTGGACCAGTAAGCCATGGAATTTTCAGATACAGGTCTTGTTATAACCTCTCTGTACACTTTCAAAGTTTACAATACTTCGGTTTGCCTGTAGAAACACTCACCACACTACCACAGAAGTGTAATTATATTTTGAGCATCGTTAGTGGTATAAAATAAAGAGATGCACCCATGTTGAATTTTAGGGCCAATAATGATAACCAAAATGTATTGGTTTATTGTGGCCAATACCAATACGATAACTGATAATATTACTTCTGAAAAAAAATTGTGAAAAGTGAATTGGGGACAGCATTTAATAAGCATCATTTAATTGCAGTAATTTAACTCATAATAGTCCTCAATGGTACAGCAGTCAACAAAATAGCTGTAGCCTAGGCCTATGTGTGGCTCCTTTAAGTGAACCTGACGTCAATGAATTGCGAGTGAGTGGCCAGTGACAGTGTATGAATCGTTTTCACGTGGAGTAAACACTCAACGCAGATAAACGGCTAAGCTGGGGAAAAGCTATAGCTACCATATAGCTAGGTTAGCCCTGAAGGGTTTAATAACTTAATGATGACCTGTTGATGACAGGAAAACACGACGTTGGACTGGAGCAACGCGAGCTGAACTGTCACCTGACTTTTTTCCCAAGATGGCGCCCGCTTGTATATGTGAACGATACTGTTTCTAAACTATCTTTTTAATAAACTGTCTGTACACTTACAAAGTTCTCAATGCTTCAGTTTACATGTAGGGCCCTTCATTATGCTACCGTGGAAGTGTGGTGCTATTTTGAGCCTTGTTAGTGGTATAGAAATAGCGATTTCTTTTTACTTTGCGTGTGCCCCGAAGACTAGCGTTATACGCTAATTAGTGGTTTGTGGTAAAACTGGTCACGTTCGATTAGCATGAAAACATATCCCAGAGAACAAACGAACTCGGTACACATGTGTTATTAACCGCTAGGTTCATTTTGTGCCGGAAGTGTCCTTTAAGGATATTCCAATTCAGTCTTTTTTGTTAAATAGCCCACAACTTGCTTAACATGTCATACACTATATTTTTCTCTATATTGTGGAAAATATGATGAAAATTCATTTTTATGTGAATTAAATGAAATTTTGACAAATTTTGGATATACATTTGGAGAGGATTTTCAAACATTGTTCACTACTATATGTATTTTACATCATTTCATGGAACTGATCCTTCTGATTACAATGGTATGTACATATCCCATTGATTGTATGTATTATACTCGATTATACTCAAGAAACGTTTTTTGTGTGAGGAGGTCACACCAAAAGATCCAGCACCAAAAATGGAATGTTCGGCATTGTAAATAATCAGTATAACATCGGTAAATGTAAATACATGTAAATTATAATGATTAGGTCTTGGAAGTCAGGAAAAATATGTAGGCCTAATTATGAAATACTGTTTTCCAGGTGTGCAAAATTATGGAAAGTCTGGAGGTTTTGCTCAATGTAATACATATGCAGAAAAGTCTATAATACTAAAAACTATAAAACTTTTATAAAACTTAAGTAGCCTAAGAATGATTGATGAGTTTGGGAAAACAGTGGGATTTTTTTTTTTGGACCATAAAACTATTTACCATTTAAAAATAGACCTTAAATGTGGTTATTTGTAACATGCTATTGTTTTAAAGCCAAATCGCTATAATTTTAAAGACAGGTTGTGATAGCTATCCAATTGGGAGTTTATAATCAAAAGCAAATGTCATTGAAGACGTCATTAGCGGCCAGAAAAGGAATGCATCATGGTCTGAAACATTCATTAACAATGTTACCATCCAAAGGTACAGTTAGAA
The DNA here is from genome assembly GCF_018492685.1 of Alosa sapidissima. Taxonomy (NCBI): domain Eukaryota; kingdom Metazoa; phylum Chordata; class Actinopteri; order Clupeiformes; family Clupeidae; genus Alosa; species Alosa sapidissima. Next base: position 38,890,923 of record NC_055961.1, on the reverse strand, counting down.
TGGTGAAAACAAGAACATATTAACAACAAGAATGTTATTTAACAATAGTTTAGTTAAGGCATAACTTGGATGATTACTGTATAATAACGCATAACTATCCAATTTTTTTGTATCAGCAAATCCCTGAACGGTCCACGTCTGTTACTTCCCCAACAGCATGCAAGGCCAGCAGTATAGCCAATTGTTTTCTGTGCTCCCAGTTAGCCATGATTATTGTCATAGCCTACCATGTAGCATTCAGTACACTAGCCTTACCATCTTTTTTGGAATGTGAATTTTTGGAACTGGTCTTCCTGCTGTTTTGATCCTAACTTTCACACTGTAGTTGAATGTATAAAAGGGTTTATTCAATAAAACATGGACAATGTCCTCTAATTCCATTGTACTCTTTATTTCATGAGCAATTAGCAATGTAAAACAAGTTTTCCGTTCAACACAAGATTCTTCGCTGGTCTGCAGATAACGTTCTTGCAGTGTGTAATAACTGATAGCCTCCCCCCTCCAGAGAAGCTAGCTGCTTATTGGTTTACCATTGGCGCTAAATTCCAGAGCCTCTGGCTAGACCCGCCCACTCAAACGGCGGAGCTTCCTCCCTTGCCCATTGAAAACGACGGGATTCACGAGCGGCTGGGGGTCTGATGGACATCAATGAGGGGTTTGAGGAGGAAGCTCCAACAGTAATTTTCAATTGAGATAGGGTGTGTTGTTGGCATTTTGGCCTAGAGGAACGATTTTTGTTCATTCAAAGTGTTCAAATAGTAATATTAACAGTAATTTATCAGATTAGCAATTCACTTTATTTTTTATTTTTCTCTTAAGTTTTAGGGAGGGTGTTCCTCCCTTCCTCAATCAAGGAACCTTCTCTGATCCACAATGATGACATTATTTTGAGGAAGTATAGCCAACCAAGCTCAAGTACAGTAGGTTAGTATAACCAGACCTTACATATGCCTAGTTCGGAAATTAGGGCTTTAAGAAAATATCAGCGCAAATTATCGGCCGTAATTCTGTTATCGGAATGATAATAATATTTTATTTTTTTCACTTATCGGCCAATAATATATCGGCTGCTGGTATATTGTGCATATAGTATATGTCGTATAAAATAGCAACATGGCACCTTGCCCGGTTAGCATTCCTGTAAACTAACTGTTAACTACCACAAATAGACCCTAGGTTGTTTTTACTCCGTATTTACACTTTAATGCTACACTTTGGGGGTATCTTTAAAATCATGCCCCCAGAATGTAGCACTGTAGCTGCCTGGCAGCGCTAGCTGTTGGCTGCAGCAAATCGAGATTCGTAGCACTCACTCCCCATATTGACAGTAGTGACTTCGAGAACCAACGTTTTCCTTTAATGCTTCACCTGTAGTCTCAGCAGTGGAGATGAAGCACAAGTCCTCTCCTCTCTTACGGAATAGTTTCTTGAGTCAGAAGGCACATAACGCATCGATAATGACACCTGCCCAGAATTGCTGATATCAGCCATTTCATCTAGTATGACGGAAAACCATTTGGCGGATTGACATTTGTGAAGAATTGCATTTTGAATCTGTTTCCCACACAATTCAGTTATTGCTTTAGGATGAAGTTTTGAAAGCTTTTTGCGGGAGCGGGGCGGGATGAGAAAGGTGCGTTTGTGGGTGTGGGAGAAATATGTGCGTAAAATTAAATATGAAAATGATTATAGTAGTGTACGTAAGTATAGTTGAGCTGGATGTTCTGTTAGGTAGCATTAAAAAACGGGGTTTAAGCCTAACTGCTGGACAGGCCTAGCCTACTCGTCTACGTTGTTTAAAATCTTTCCTGCTGCTCCGTTGTCACAACTCCCCCACCACCCACCATCCTGGTCACTCCCTGTTTGAACGGTTGCCTTCAGGCAGACGGTACAGATCAATTAACTTATGCAGGGACAAATAGACTCAAACACAGTTTTTATCCAACCACCCTCAATGCTGCAAAAAAATAAAGTGTAATATGGAATTGTGAAATGGATCAATACAATGACAGAAAGTATGCATGTCTGTAGATGTACTGTTTTTATGCAATGAGTGTGTGTTCATACTGTTTTTTTAATGTGATGACTGGGTGTGTATGACTATGACTGGGTGTGTATGACTGTGTGTGTTTATGTATGCTGTTAATGCTGTTATATGTTTCCAACATTACCACTTAAATTATATTTAGACTCATAAATGATGCACTGACGGGAGAGCACTGTAGATTTCATTGTACCTGTGACAATGACAATAAAAGAACTATTGAATTCTACAACTCGAAATTGAAAGTATGACAGAGGAAGAGGGCACCACTAGGCTACTTCAGTGTTTAGTGTCTTTCTAAAGAAAGGTAGCCTACATTCAGAACTAAGAAACTTAAAATCAGACATCTGGCATTCTTTCTTAGTTGTGTATGTCAAGTGCTCCCAGTGCCGGTTCAGACCTCCATGGGGCCCTAAGCAAAATCCTGCTAAGTGGCCACCTGAACTCTGAGGGCCAAAATGTAACCACTTTTTTTAGTCACATCTGACACCAGTGCTCCAAATACAACCATCCTGCCCCATTTTGGATGTCTATGGAAGTTACCGAATATAGTGTTTTTCCCCATAAAATACTAGGAGAAAGAAAAATAATTGTGTGTGAATTACCCTCACAGTTATAAATGCCCAGTTTTAGGGTCTGGACTGCTTGCTTTCGATGCTTGCTGTACATGTTATGAACAAAATTACTAAAACTAACTGCACTTCAGTTATACTACAGTAGGTTACAGTGCAGTAGTCTAGTATTGTCATGTCCACAATACTGCATTTCTGCAGTAAAGTACAGTACTATGAGTATAATGCAAATATTTCAGTAATTTTCAGTGAGGCTGACTGTTCTTGTGTCTGTAGTAGGCTACTTGCCAAGGCTATTAAACTGGCTCCCCCTGATTCCCTCCAATATATTTTCAAGCGTAGACTATTTTAAACAATCATTTTATTACTTCATATAGGCCTAATTTACGATGTGCATCTATTGTCCAGTATGCAGCACAGCAAATCAAAGTTAATACATTGGGCTACTTTCCATTTTGCGATACGTTTATACGTTTAGTTGTAGGCTATCTAAACCAACTAAAGCTTGACTGAAATATTGTAAAACCATTTACTTCTTTTAAAAATGTATGGAAGAGTAAAATCACCGACAGTTTCGACAGGTCCTGTGTTTCTGCTGAAAAACTGCTAGTTTCATCCAAGTTGCACGTTATTATGAACGCATAACAAAAAATGACACATTATTGCAGGGGCGGGCGGGAGCAAGAGAGTGGGTGCGGGACTGAAAAAACAGTCCTGCGCAGACCTCTACATGGAGTCTCATGCAGATTTAAGGACATTTACCTCAAGTTTGCCTATGTGTAACAAGTCTGATGCTTATGCTACTGGGCAACTAACTACCTGGGGCTCATCAGTACTAGCAAAACTAGGGGACGATTCATTTGTCTGGAAAGTGGAGGATAGTAAACAGCAGCCAACAATTGTTGTTGACATTGAGGGAAGACAGGGGAATCGGAGTGAGGGCAATGAGATGAAATTAGATTGCGAGGATGCCGTGCTAGGTTGTGGGCTTTCGGTGATGAATGCTGCCTCGGCTGGCTCCTGCGAGGGGACTGATCAGGTAGCAATGATCATTGCATCGCTGCTAAGGGGTGCTGGAGGAGTGGAGGACTGTGCCTCAGCCTGGCTGCTAGCCGTTTCAGATGGTACCGGAGACGACTCACAAGTAGAGGATGCCTGTGCGTCATTACCTTTAGGTTTTTTGGAAAACATCTGAATTAATTTGTTTGAAGCTTTGTTTACTCACTTTTATACGCACACGGTAGGGTAGAACTACTGACTGATAGTCGCTGTTCTTCAATTAGGAGGGAATCGACACTGATGACACACAGCAAGGTGGAAAAAGATAAAATGTAATTCTTTACCTGCCCAGTAATTAATCAGTTTTCTTAATCACATACACCCCGCCCCGTCCTAAAGCACATATACAAATGACCAACGTCTATACACTCTCTCTGTCTCTTGCACACCTCTGCCCTGCCACCAAGAACACATAAACTGAGTCTTTCTAACACACTCCTCTCTCTCTCTTTCTCTCTCTCCCCGTGGAGCTTGAAAGTACGTGCAGAGCGTATGGCCAACAGTTGTAGGCACCTCTGATGTGAAGCAAACAAAGATTGACTCAAAGATAAAGTCACTTTCAGTTTGGCTTTGCCACCAATTTCAATTGGCTGTGACGGGTGAACTCTCAAGACTATTTAAAATCTATTCGATAACTTTTATCAGGCTTAGTTTATAGATCATTTGTGCCAAGTTTTGAGACGAACAGAAAATAGTTGTGACCAATTTTGATTGGCTGTGATGAGCGAGATGAAAATCCAGTACATTTTGTGAGGCCTGGTCTGAAGATCATCTGTGCCAAATTTGTTGGAGATGGGACCAAATGTTTGGCTTGTGAATTTTTTTTTCTGTTTTTTTGGCATAATTCAATATGATGGCTAGATCGATTAGATTGATGTCACAAGCTGGCATGTGACCTCCATAGTATTACCAGGTGCAGACATGAAACTTGGTGAAGAGAATTATGGGACTGTCTCAAGTCTGTTTGCCAAATTTAACTGTTTACCCGGAAGTTCTATGGGCTACCATAGACTCAGAAATAAGATGCATAGTATGCATAATAAGAAAAAGTAGAAATACTATGTGCCTTCGCAGCTTCACTGTTTGGCCTCCAATAATAGTAAGAAAAGGTAGAAACACAATGGGTGCCTACACAGCTATGTTGCTTGGCCCCCAATTACAGTAGCTAACTAGCATCACTTAAGTCCACCTGGAAATGGTATTAACTGAGCCTAATGCAGAGTAAGGAAAAGAGAAGCAAAAGGTTTGTGCCTCTTTGTACTTGCTCATGAATAAGTACGTCTTACTTTCAATGTACATGAATAACACAATCACTCAATTTAAGGTGGTTTCATGTTCTCAGAAGAATTGTTCTTGTGTCTGTGTAAGGGTGGGCATGCATGCGCACTCACCAAGCCAGAGACCAGCTATTCCACATAAGTATCCCCAGGGCAGTGATGACAAAGAACCACAGTGCTCCATATGAGTGAGGTAGAGTATCAGGGGCACACCAGAGATGAAGATGAAATTAAATAATCCCATTGTAGAGAAGAAATGTGTTGCCTCTCCCAGTCTTCCACTGTCCAAGAACATCTTTAACAGGACCTTTAATATGTCATACACACAGTAATAATCTTATTAAAATATGACATAAACATATAGTACATTTTAACGATACTACATGCCAGAATATTTTAATGTAAAGAATAATCCAGCCTTGAAGGGAAGCAATGTTATATCATTATATGTCAAATCTGGGGGGTTATTGAGTTTTATCCTGAACCCAACCCGCAAATCGCTAATTTTAAGGATAGCCTAAGTAATATGATTGCATCCATATCATGGAATAGCCATGATGTTTCCTTATTTTACAAGAACAGAAGCTCATATAACAAATACAAGTAAGGGCCCTTTTTAATTCATAAGACAATCTAATGTAGGCTAAAACATATTAAACTTGCAATTTAGCCTAAAGCTTCTGGGCTGAAACAACTAAATAAGCAATCCTTTGTTTGAACTTTCTCCCTCTCCCTCTCCCTCACATACACACACTGTGCCTGCAAGCACCCACATGCATGTTTATCCTTCACATTTAACAATGGTGAATTTAGGCTTTTCTTTATTACTATCCCAAATGTTTCACTGGTTTAATTGAGCTACGAATAGGCTAGGCCTACCGCTTAGGGGTAAACAACCCTAATAAAATCAATCACAAATTGATAAGAAGTATGGGGGTGATTTGGCTGCACAATATTATGCTAGGATATAACTATCAACAAAATCGCCTATAATTGGCATCAGAGATGGGGACTCGAGTGTGAGACTTGGACTCGATTCGCATTTAATGGCCTCCTTACACCAAACAACTTTGACAAGATTTGGGAAAGATTCTTGAAAGATTAGAGTCTTTTAGTTAAAAGACAAGAATCAAGAATCTTTCCCAAATCTTGTCAAAGTTGTTTGGTGTAAGGTGGCCATAAGTTGCAAAAACAGTGACTTCAGACTTGACTTGGGACTTCGCCTCTAAAGACTTCAGACGTGACTCGGACTCGTGAACAACCTGTATTTCATGCAATTATTATTCATGTATTTCTGTTTTATTTTATTGGTGCATATACTTTTGAAAACGTATGACATCTTGCATGTCCCTTTTGTACAGAAGCGTATTGCTGCCACACACAAAAAAAGGCTCAGTATCACATAATTACATGAAAAGTTTCTTGTTTAACAATATCTTTTTCACGTTTTAACAAGATATTTATCACATTATTACATAAAAATTATCACGTTATAATGTGAAAATATCATTAGCTTGAAATAAAGTGTAGGTGACCCAGTCACTTACTAATGTGAAAGAGATGTTAAGTTGAGTTTTGCCATGTTAACCTATGGAGACTGACGGCCTGTGGGTCATGAAGGGCACTTATTTGGATGTGTGGTGGCTTTAACCACATAAAAACAGAGTGAAATAACATTTTGTACTATAGAAACATTATATAATTCGAAACATGCATTATTCTAGCTATGTTAATGGAATAGTGCATGCTATTTCCATAACCACGAAATACGTCATATATCACCATGACAGCAATGAGTTATCAGACATGAACCAAGACATATAGCCCAGCAGCAATCTATCTAAAATAACACATACTTGAAGTACCATTCATGGTATGTTGTCAAATACTGAAGTTGTGGGAAGTTTACGTCATTTAAGCTGTATGTTTCATTCGTCCCCCATGCTGTTTCATTTGTCCCAGCCAGGAGGGACGAATGAAACAAAACGCACGTTCGACTTCTCCTTAAATAACTCTTGAACAGTTTTGTTTAGAGCTGTAAATGCAACTGTATTTGACAGAGGACAGATGTAGGATGCTAGTGACAAAATATTAACTTTCAGTGTTTTACGATGTCTTTGTAAATTACGTTTACAGTATAGAGTCTTTATTGTCCTATAAGGATATTCTTTTTCACACATATCATTATTATATTCCATGCAGCCTCATACATATAACATATAACATATAACACACCCCATACCCCCCCCAGTTTCCCTCCCTCCTCAACACCAAACAAGCAAAAAGGTGAACAGTACAGACAACATAAAACAGAAAAGAATAGGGGGGATGGATGATTGTCACAGGAGTTTGTTAAGTGCAGTGATTGCTGAGGGTACAAAACTTTTGCGCTTTTTTCCAGTCCAGGGCTCTATATCTGCGGCCAGATGGGAGTAGGGTGAAGAACCGGTTCAGGGGATCAGGGCTGCTTACTATGGTGCGTGCAAGGCGTGTGGTGGCTGTGTCATTTGCATCAGTGAGGCTGGGGGTGGGAAGCTGTATTATCTTGGATGCTAAGTGTGAGATTTTAATGAGTTTGTTCTTGCTGGTGACATTTAGTATGGTGAAGAAACAGGGAGAGCAATTGAGTAGAAGGGGTTGGATGATGCTTTTGTAGAGTAGCAGAAGGAGATGGGGGGGCAACATACAGTGATCTTAGTTTGTGTATGGCATACAGTCTCTGTTGTGCACGTTTCTGTGTGATGGTGGCATGTTCATTGAAGTTAAGCTTATTGTCAATGGTGAGACCAAGATATTTGTTTAATTAAAAAGTGTTTCATTTGTCCCGGTTCTCCCCTAGGTCTGAAAGGCTTTGTGAATAACTTAATCAGAGACACTCCTAGCTAAATTCTTTTATTTCTATTTAGGAGTACTCCTAGTGGTAAGATAAAAGGCTTTGTGAATATGTCCCCTGGTGTCTAACCCAATGCATAGCCCATTTACACAAAATAATGGTCGAATATTACTGATGATCATTGTTATTGTATTTAAGAACATGCAGTGCGCGTAGGGCACCAAAAACATCTTGCTCGTAAAAAATCATCATACCGCATATTGTGGCGGGTCTGTTATTTAGCCTACTTACTGTAGTAGGCTAAACGCAAACCACAGGCCTTTAGCCTATTTTGGGCAAGCCTGCATTCGAGGCAGGCCTTCTGTTGAAGAATTTTATATAAAGCTTGCGCTAACACCTACCACAGCTGTGGATAGTGTGGCATGCTCACGCGTTATGTCTCCTTCTTGCCAAATTGAAGGCCTATAGCGCAACCATTTACGTCTTCATAAAATAACAACTTGCCAGATATGCCTTCATATCTTTGGGCTTCATTCAGCATTTTGTTCTTCCACCGGAAATGACTCTTCTACATTTGCTGCCTGTGCATCCTTTCTGTTTTTATTGTTTAGAAAACGTTTGACATCTTGAGTTAATGCATTAAACATTGTTTGCTGGTAACCCGCCACAAATAGCCTACAGATTCTTGCGTGCGTACATTCTCTATTCTCTCCAAAATGTGCCCGTTCTATAGGTTGGCCAAGTGCGTAATTCTGCGGCATAAAGCAGATGTAGCCTATTTGTTTATTGTACAGAAAAATAAAAATAACCTGTCAAGCAGTCAATTGACTAGATTGCAGTCAAGAAGTAGGGCAAATTAATTTACGAAACCAAAACGTGGGTCATAGTTGTCTAAGCCTCTATTGCGTAGCCTGTTAAAAACGTCGCTAGATAGTATTAAATCGCCAACAACATTGTTTTCTGCAGAAGCCTACCCTAGGCTACAGTACATATTAATTCTGAACAGTTATTTCTCTAGAATAAATTAGCGTTTGCGATTGACAACGTTGTGATAAGTAGGCTATAACACTAACTTTGCAAAGTTAACTTGAATGCATCAATTTTGAACAAAGTTATGTAGGCTACACCGCGCCCAACACTGACAATAACGTAGACAGCAAATTTAGATATTTTTTCGTTTTGTGGAGCGGCACCGGTAGGCTATCAAAAGCAGATTTCGATTTTCGTTACCACTGTGCAGCCAAGCCTTAAGCCATACCCAAGTAGCCTAAATCGAGGTAATGTTTAATTATGCATGATTTATTTTGTTACTGAATTCGTAGGCTGGGATTCCTCTAGGCAACAATTATGTTTAAAGGTAGCCTCCTGCTTTTTCAGAAGGGGCGGCAGGCAGGCCACTGACAGAGCGATGTACAGTGACAGAGCGACGCACAGTGGCTGAAAGTGGTACTGAAGTTTCACGCAGCGTAATGCGCGACTGAAGTGGCCATTTGAAAGTAATGCCCACTGTATATAGTCACAGGTATCGATAACAAGCTAACCATCGCATAAGTGCTAATGCTGGGAACAGGCAGGCTGCATCTATAGTCATATGGTGTGACAGACTTAGGTTAATATTTCACCAGGTCCGAGGTGATTATGTTTCTTCATATTGCATTGCAGTAGACACCATAACGTTATCCTACAACTGATTTTGATACTCTATTGTTTGGATGGTAGCTACAGAACATGCTTTGAATTCATAATATTTAACAATACAGTGTTAGGGACAGATCAAATGGCCAGAGACGTGACTTAGACTTGTGACAAAAGACTTGAGACTTTACTTGAACTTGCCCCTCAAAGACTTGAGACTTGACTTGGACTCGAGCTCAACTTCAGACTCAACTTGAACTTCCAAGAAATGACTTGTGAACATCTCTGATTGGCATACAAGCTATTGTAAAAGCCTGTTGAGTGTGAAGAGATACTTTACGTCATGTGTGGTATGTTATAAGTTTGGTAATACAAATAATTGACAGTTAAGACCCTTTTCATGTATATATGTGTTTGAGACAGAGTGGGGAAGAGAAGGTGGATATCCCACTTTTAGCCAACATGCAGTTCGGCACATACTTCGGACTTAGGCCCTGTTTAGACAACAACAGAAACGAAGCAACCGGTGATGTTTTTCTGCGTTTGACCCGTCATTTAGACGCAAACGGAGGTTTTATCCCCCAGCAAACAGAGTTTTTAAAAACTCCGGGCTTATCATTTTTTGGGAAAACTCAGTTCTTTCGTTTGCATCTAAAGAGGTACAAATGTGATTTATGTGACAAGGCGGAGATTTTTAGTCAGTTCAAAAGTTAAAGAGGAAGTGATTTATTGCTGTTGTTGATATTTTCGGGTTTCTGATTGGCTAACATGGGCTTGAGCTTCTCATTACTGCCACATACAGGTTTGGCATGGTCTTGAAGGCACATACCCGGGATAGTGTAAAGGAAAACTTTTCTGAAAACTGACAGGTGTGCACAATGTTATTTTTGAAAATGGAGAGGGTTAAATGTCTGTTTATTAAAATAGCCGGCCACGTGTAAACGTAGCATTAGAACACTGCTATCTAGTAATTTTGACCTGACCACCTGTAACCCACCTATCATCTGGACATTTTACACGCACCCAGCCAACCCGTGGCATGCTTCACTAGTTCACATAGAGATAAATAATAAAAAAGGTAGGGATGCACGATATATCGGGGGCCGATATATTATTGGCCGATAAGTGAAAAAATGTAAATATTATTATTGTTCCGAATTCCTGCCGATAATTTGCGCCTATATTTTTTTTAATACACTGCGGGTGTCCCGCAGGCAGGACAACAATTGCAGTGCCCCCCACCTCCCCCCAACATTCTAAATCAATTGTATGCACCATTTAAAAGCTTGAACTCTTGGGAATCCATATATGACAACATTTTTCATGTACAATCTGTGTAGTGCTTTACATTGTCAGATTAATCTTACTATGTCTCAATTAAATTTGATCAAAAATGCCCCCCGCCTTTGGTGCCTCCCTACTTTCTAGCTGCAGTTTATATCCCTTAGCAATAAGTAGATGCAGCAAATTGGGTATTGCAATATTCACAGGAATCCCTAGAAATTGAACATTTATGTTGTTTTATCCAATATTAGTTGTGCAGATGTATAGTCCATCTTATACACACATTGAACCAATAAAGAAAATGCAAAAATAGAGACTTTTGTGTAATCATTCCATATTTTGTGTAGTCATTCTATATCAGAAGCCCTGACATACATTCTAAATAGTCTACAAGAAACCTCAAAGTGTTACATAAAGTGGCATTTTACAAGAGGATATCTTGGCAAATAATGGTCTAAAGTACTCATATTTCATTCTATATTGATCTACTTTGAGATACAGGTTCACAAGACCTGCTAGTTTGCCTCAGTTGTGTTTCCAAGACACAAAAAAAATAACCAAGAGGCCAGAATGTGGTTATTTCCAGAGATGTACAAAACCACCTAAAAAAACTATCATTCTATTCTTTGCCACTCTCTGACAGTTCATCACACAGTTCATCTATTGATACCAAAATAGTCTACTGGGCCTCTGCTTTCCAAAGAGGTCAAGCACTTGAATATAAGTCAAAGTATGTGGAAACAGGGCCATTGTTAGTAGGCGGTGTGCAATTTCGAGCTGGCTACAATGACCTACTTGAGCTTGGTTGGCTATACTTTCTCAAAATAATACGGGTCAGCCGTGGCCTACTGGTTACGGTAGGTTTCCACACAGTGAAACACCTTCTGCGAAATTTTGCCTCGGGGGCGTGGATGGCCAAACCACTTTGTTTCACTGCAGTATCTAGCCAGTGGTGACAAGCGAGCTAATTGGGCTATCAGGTAGTTCAAAAGTTTAAGTACTTAATGAAGATATACCAGGGTCTTTATGCATTGACTAATATATATCTATAATATATTTCATACCTGTGTTGCAGCATGTAGCCTAGCTGCCTGGATAAGCTTACAATGAAATGCAATGTCCGTAAATACTAGCAATTGGCCTGTCAGCTATCTGAAAAGTTCAAGTGTTTAAACTATACAGTGGTGTATGTGCCCTGACTACGTTTCTCTGGCATATAAACCACAATTCGTGTTGATACAAGTACCAATGTTTGTGTAGAAACATTTTAATCACATACACATTTTCGTGTTACAGCTCAGGTAGTCACTGCCATCTTGGTCCATCTTTTGTAACCCGCCTCCAAACACAAACACGCGGACATGATTGGTTCTCGAATGGTCCTCATTTGAATAAAGTTAAACTTTCGTCAACTTTGTTTCACTTGCCTTTGATTCGCTCTCATTTCACCCAACCAGGGCAAATTTCGACTCCATTCAACCTCAATGAGAGCGAAGCGAAATTTCGGTGTGTGGAAACCGACCATTAGGCCTTCGGGCTTCAAACCGAAGGGTTGCCAGTTCCATCGCCGACCAGTAAAAAAAATGTGGGTGGGGGGAAGCGGTGGAGCACTGCTCTCCCATACCCACATCCACGGCTGAAGTGCCCTTGCTTCACCTCACTGTGTGTTCACTGAGTGCTCTGTGTGTTTCACTAATTCACGGATTGGATAAATGCAGAGACCAAATTCCTTGTATACGGAAGTATACTTGGCCTATCATATACCTGATTTACATTTACATAATGTCAGCAGTATGGATGTATTTCACCATTCTAACAAGATCTGTGGATCTGCGTTGAATCCTCTTGTGACTGATCCTCCTTTTAACCAAAGCAGAGCCCAGCCTACCTAGTCTTAAGAGCCGTCTTGTACTGTGGTGTTTGTACTTTACCTCGCTTGTCGTGGAAACAAATAAACAAACTCTTCAGTGGGACAAGTAGATAAGTTGAATATATTTACATTTTGTATTATTACAGAGAAATATGCTAACCATTCCTGCTTCAGTTCCAGGCACGTCATCATCATTATGAGGTGAAATGGGTTTCCCCTTAAGTCATCTTGACTGACCGGTTATTGATTAGGGGGGCGTGCCCTGGATTAGTATTTAAGGAAGTGGCTTTCGACTGACAGGTACGTCGTTCAGTCAGTGAAAGGACTTCCTGGTTAGTGACGTGGGATACCGGTAGCTTGGTGTGCGTGTAGGTGAAACCGCTGGCTCAACAGGTAAGCACTGCTTGTTTTCCCATTTGTTTAAATGACTCTCTTTGAGGTGGAATCTTAGCTGTTTGTTCGGTCGTGTGTTTTAGTGCGGTTGGTATTTGCTTTGGAAACTCGCATGCATTACGTCCAGTGGACCGCAACGCGAGAAACTTGTTGGTGTCAGGTAGGCGATCATGCTCAACATACTATTACGGCCTCTCTGCTTCGTCACATATCTAACGTTGTTGTCTGCTTTAGTTTGCTATCGGCAGTAGAGTGGTGAGTGCGTTGCCTCTCCTCCTCGTAGTGGAGCATAGGATCGCCAGCTCTGAGGTATGTATGTTAAAGCAACGCTGTGCAGTCTATTTTTAGAACAAGCTGCTAATCGTAATTTTAGCTTTTGTTGTGCTTTACAGATTGGCCTATATGCTGGCTATACTCATCGGCTGTTCCCACGTCCTAAGAGACTGCTGCTTTGTCTCCTTTTAGTAAGGTCATGTCCAATTATTAGGATATTTGTTTAGTCTGTGATCTTTCTAGCCACTGGCTCTGGCTGGTGCTAGGACTTTTGTTTTGTTTGTTCCAATGCATGCTTGGGCTATGCAGTGCTGTGTCGCCGTTTCTCTGGCCTAACCTGCATGCACTTTGTACTTTTATTTGTTGGTTGTGGGATAAACCCCGTTCTGCCTGTGTTGCTACTCTGCTTGTTGTGCATGTGCATGTTTGTGTGTGTGTGGGTGTGTATGCATGCTGGTTTTATAATCCCAATGCTGTGACCAGGATTGCTGTTCTTCCCCGGCTTGGGATAACCCCCAGTCTGTCTGTGTGGCTACCCTGCTTGCTGTGCATGTGCATGTTGGTGTGTATGTGCGTGGGTGTGTATGCATGCCGGTTTACAATCCCAATGCTGTGACCAGGATGGCTGTCCCATTTGACCATTGATCCGTGCGGAGCTGGAGCACCAAACCTGCTGCTTAAGATAAGTAGCCATTTGTAGTACTGCTAGCATACCTGGCTTGTAAGATCAACCACTCTGTTAATCAGTGCTTGTGTCTCCTCTTCCCCTCTGTCAGACAGGAGCAGTGTGGCCCACGTGAGCGGAGGACTGAGTTCGTGGTGGAGGCCTTCACTTTCCCTTGCTGTGTGCACATTGAGGTGTCTTTTGCTTGGATTGCAGTGTTTCTCTCATGCATGGTGTATTTTCTGGACCCCCTCCCCTCTGTCCTGCAGTAGTCCGGCTCGCTGTGGTAAGCATCTCCCCTGCTCTAGTTACCCCTCCCCTGAGACCAGGTCACTCGCCCAATAGCAAGGTGCTAGTCAACCCCATAGCTACAGTGCTTATATAGCAGCCCCATGGTCCCATGTCGGTGGGACCTCTCCGTCAGAGTGTCAATTGTATGGTCATGTTTTACTGTGCAACTGTAATAATTAATGTGTCTTGTTGGAATAAATATCGTTGATGCAACGCATGTCTCCGGCTCCTTGGGTTTTACGAACCTGTGTGCTCTAATTACCCTCAGGGGTTAATCTAGTTTAGTTCCTTGTCCTGGGGGCCGGCCTCCCGTCCCCTAGGTGGCGTAGTCGATGCAACAAATTCTCAAATTCACCTCTTCCCTGCCACATTTATAAGTTATTAAAACCTTCGGGGCTAACCCCTTTCATTTCTGCTGCAACAGGTTGTGCACAACAGAGTAGATGGACACAAGATACAGTCCGAGGAGTTGCAGTTCCCTACTGTGCATGTTCTTTGTTGAGTCTTCAGGAAGGTTCTTAGTTAGTTTGCTATACTATACTATAAGATACTATATCTATACAATAACACTTGGTTTTTGCAGTGTGTGGATTGACCTCTGCTCAGTTTATTGAATATTAGGGATGGGCAAAGTGAAACACTGAAACATTTGTGCTGGAATTGCTTCAAGGCTTCGAAACAATTCTGACACCTCAGAGTCGTATATGGTAAAACAATCATAGCGGGCCTGTTCAATTTTGCAGGGCTGCCAGGATCTGTCTGAACGTAAGGCATGTTTGTATTGTAAGATTCAGTCAGATCTGTGCAGCGTAGCATGTTTGAATGCGCTCACTGATTTGACGCTATCGGAACAGAAGCCATTGCAAAAAATTAAATCTAGACTGCAAAAAATGAAAACTAACCAATTGTTATTATGACCGCCGTGCAGCGAAGCGGCGTTCATATAGGTTTAGTCAGAGTTTTGACACTGAAAGACCAGGGTGCAGCGGCGCCGGAACGAGTTTGAAAGTGGGGGTGCAAAAAAAAAAAAAAAAGCTGGTTTCGGGCTGGGTTCCCCGAGACAATTTTGAAAATTCCAGAGGCCAACTATTCACACACGTTTTCACGTGGGATATTACGATATAAGATAGTTTTTTTGTTAGTCTAATTTATTATTAGACTGTCATTATGTTAGGTGCGTGGTTAGGTGCTGCGTAGTGATTTCGGGTGGATTCATTCAAGCTGATTGGACTGCAAGTAGCGTCTTTTTACGCACAGAGTGATTTAGTCTAGGCTACACCTTGACAATGGGGAAGGGACCAATGAAACGGGGAGCCAGCTTGTGGGAGTCCACTAGCCAGCTAGTGGAATGTCACGGGAGGACAACCACACTCGCTGGCCCTGGCGGTAGTGGGGAGCTGCAATGCGATGATTATCGGCCTTGCTGTGGAACGGAGCAGGACCCTCCGGGCACGCTTCCATGTCCGATGGCACCTCTGGATGAACGCCTCTGCCGATGGAACGTTGACCTCCTCCTCCTGAGATGGAAATAGGGGAGGTTGGTAGCCCAGGCAACACTGGAAGGGGGACAGACCAGAGAAAGAAGGTAGAGAGAATTAATGGCGTACTCCACTCAGGGGAGCTGCTGACTCCAGGAGGACGGTTCCTGGGAGGACAAGCAGCGGAGCATCACCTCCAGTTGCTGGTTGGCCCGTTCAGTCTGGCCGTTAGTCTGTGGGTGGAAACCAGAGGAGAGATTTACCTTGGCACCAAGTAATGTAACAAAATGCCCTCCAAAATTGAGAGGTGAACTGAGGGCCTCTGTCAGACACTACTTTGGTGGGTAGACCATGAATCTTCAATACATGGTCAATGAGAAGGCTGGCAGTCTCCTTGGCAGAAGGTAACTTGGGAAGTGGAACCAGGTGAACAGACTTAGAAAAACGGTCCACAATAGTCAATATGGTAGTGTTACCATCAGATTGAGGCAGGCCAGTGACAAAGTCCAAGGCTATGTTGGACCAAGGTCTCTTAGGGACTGGCAAGGGTTGTAGAAGGCCAGATGGGGGACGGTTGGAGGTCTTGTTCCGGGTGCAGACAGGGCAGGCCGAGACAAAACTGTGGACATCCTCCCTCATGGCGGGCCACCAGAACCTCCGACTGATGAAAGCTGGCGTGCGTCTGATGCCCGGGTGACAAGAAAGTCTTGAAGAGTGTCCCCACTGGAGAACCTAGGAGCGGACAGACTGAGGAACAAACAGAAGGTTAGATGGACAGGAGCTGGGACCTGGCTCACTCTGCTGGGCTGCTAGGACAATAGACTCAATATCCCACTGGGCTGCTGCAACCAAACACCTCTTAGGAACTATAGTGGTGGCCTCTGTAGCCTCCTCGGAAGCCAGGAACTGCCGGGAAAGGGCATCTGGTTTGCCGTTCTTAGAGCCGGGGCGATAGGACAGAATAAAATTGAATTGGTCCAAGAAGAGTGCCCAGCGGGCCTGGCGGGGGTTAAGGCGTCTTGCAGACCTGATATATTCAAGGTTCCTGTGATCTGTCCATACCAGAAAGGGGGTGACTGTCCTCTGATGAACGCTGTGACAGGATGGCCCCTACTCCTACATCCGATGCGTCAGTCTCCACAATGAATTGGCGGCCAGGATCAGTCTGAGTAAGGATAGGAGCAGTAGTGAAACGCCTCTTAACTTCCAAGAACGCCTTCTCAGCAGCCAGACTCCAAGAGAACCTCTGCTTGGAGGAAGTCAGGGCGGTGAGGGGTGCCGCCAAAGTACTGAAGTTACGTATGAAACGACGATAGAAATTGGCAAACCCCAAAAAACGTTGGACCTCACGACAAGATGTGGGTACGGACCAATCCTCTACCACCTTGACCTTCTGGTGATCCATCTGAATTCCTCCTGCTGTGATGACATATCCCAAGAACAAGATAGTCCTCTGAAGGAACTCGCACTTCTCGGCTTTCACAAACAGCTGGTTCTCCAAGAGTCGCTGAAGCATACCTGGAGAATATCAGAATGTCATCCAGGTAAACAAACACAAACTGATTCAACATATCCCGCAGAACATCATTAACCAGAGATTGGAATACAGAGGGCTATTCGTAAGACCGACGGCATCACCAAGTACTCATAGTGGCCTGATGGTGTATTAAACGCCATCTTCCACTCATCCCCCTCCCTGATTCGGACCAAGTGATAGGCGTTGTGGAGATCAAGCTTAGAGAAAACTGTGGCGCCTTGAAGCAATTCAAATCCCGACGACATCAGGCGAAGTGGATAGCGATTCTTCACAGTGATCGCATTAAGACCTCTGTAGTCTATGCAGGGACTGAGAGACCCATCCTTCTTATCAACGAAGAAAAATCCTGCTTCCGCTGGAGAAGAGGATGGGCGAATTATGCCTGCAGCCAGATATTGGTCCATGGCCACCCTTTCAGGTGGAGACAGGGAGTACAGGCGACCTCTAGGTGGAGAAATTCCTGAAAGAAGCTCCACAGCACAATCATTGGGGCAGTGAGGGGGCAGGGAGGTGGCCCTTGTCTTGCTAAACACTGTCTTAAGATCCAGATATTCCGGAGGAACAGCAGACAAGTCAGGGAAATCCTCTGGGGGTGAAAGAACAGTCTGGTGCTGTCTGAGCTGAACAGAGGCAGTGACTCAGATAAAAGGAGCTCCAGCCTAACACTCTATTGCCAGTCCAGTCAATGTGGGGATTGTGTTGTGCCAGCCAGGGTCCTAGAATGATAGATGCCTGAGGTGAATCAATCAGATGGAACACAATGTTCTCCAGATGATTACCCGAGATGAGAAGGCTCACCGGAGCTGTAGTCTGGGTTATCTGGACAAGCCTGACTCCAGTTAGGGCATTGGCCTCCAGGAGTGTTCATAACTGCGTTGAGGGGATGCCTAGCTTGGCAACTAGACCTGCATGGATAAAATTCCCCTCTGCCCCTGGGTCGATGAGTACAGAAACAGTGCGAGAGGTAGGGGAGCGAGAGAGAGGGGTAATGCTCACCTGTAGTCCCCTCTTCACAGGTGAGCATTTGCTTTTACTGGACAGGTCGACACACCTGCATGGGCTCAGGAACGTCGCTCGATGGAGTCTGATCCGGAGAGAATGAGCTGGACAAGGGTTGGCGAGTGAACGCAGGATGTCTGGATAGACCCCACACCCCGCTGGTCCTGCGCTCCTGGTGGCGCTGCTTCATACGACTATCAATCCGGATGGCCAGATCTACCAGCTCCTGGAAGCCAGTAGGCAGCTCACGTGTGGCTAACTCATCCTTGATGGCCTCAGACAGTCCGTGAAGAAAAGCATCATTCTTTGCCTCTGTATTTCTGTCAGTCATGGTTGCCAGCGTGCGGAACTTGGCATAGTCCGACACTGAGCAATCACCCTGCCGGATCTTAACCAACTCTCTGGCAGCCTCTCTCCCATGTTGGGAACGATCAAAAACCCTCCCCATCTCACCGCAGAATGTCTGGTAGCTGTCACAGCATGGAGCATGGGAGTCCCAGACCGCCGTTCCCCACTCTCTTGCCTGAGGGCGGGATCAAAACAACAACATTGCCACATGGCAAAATAAACAATGCAAATGACAGTCAATACCAGACAAAACCTGCAGGGGCATAACAGAAAAGTAGAAATTCAAGCCAGAACCCTGACAATACCAAAAAAGGTGGTCCTCCTAGGCCCTACAATTCTCGAGATATTCACAGAATATTCTTACCTACCCTCCTTTCGGGGGTCCAGTCCAGCGGGGGGGCGATGGATCAAAACATGCATGGCTGTCAACGAAAAGTGGGCAACAAACACTACAGTGAGGGAGACTGTGTGTTGCAAACACGACGAACTAATGACTGTGTCCTTTAGACCACACTATCTACCCCGGGAATTCTCCCAGATCACTGTCATCCTAGTATACGTTCCAGGGCCCGACTTTAACCTAGCTGCCGAACACATAGCTGAGAGCTATAACAGAGCTGTCAACCAGACTGGAGACCAACCAGTGTTTATTCTGGGCGATTTTAACAGGTGTGATATCACCACCTATCTGCCAAATTTAGAGCAGCATGTCACAACCCCCACCAGAATGCAGAATATACTCGATTTATGCTACAGTAACATCCCAGATGCATATATTTCAAAACCACGCCCACCTCTTGGCCGCTCTGACCACAATGTAATTTTGTTACTGCCAAGATACAGGTCACAATTAATAACGGGGGAACCCATAACACAATGCATTAGAGCAGTGGTCCCCAAACTTTTTCTTCCGAGGGCCAGCTCACTATGCCTGGCTCCAAGAGAGGGCCAGAGACTCGGAGTAGTTCTATATCAGTAACCATTAATAGCTTAGTGCTGTGAACAACAGCAGTCTACCTTAGTTGAATATTTTATTACATTTAATCATAGGCTATTGCGATTTAATACCATTGTTAGCTGTGTTTATATTGTCATCATGCCATATCAGTGTAAAATTAAATAATACTAATAAAAAACTTTTGCATTCCCAAAAGTAAAATTAAAAAATGTGTGAACTCCGAATTCTGTGTCTTTGCATACACAGCTCAAGTTGTGAATATCCTACAAATAATTTAAAGTTCTCAAACTATGAGAATTTTATGAAGTGCTGAAGTGGTCTGAAATGACCACCATTCTAACTTTCAGTCACCTGATGAGAACTTTGTGAACTCTTTGTATGAACATTTGAACGAGTGAATAAAAAATATAAATAATTATCCCAGAAAGTCCCAGAAATATGACTTGAATAGAAGTTAGTTAGTTATTAACAATTAATTGATACATTTTTAAAATACTTTGAGCACTGATGCTGTCAGCATAGGCCTCTTACATTGTTTGCAGGTAGGCTTACATTTCATTTCGTTTTCGATGGCAAACGCAAAACAGCGCCAAAACAACCACCGGTGGACAAATCGAGTATTACATGTGTACTGTTAAGACTCGCCATAGAGAATGAATGGGGGAAATTGCGGAGGTTTTAGTTTGACGATGTTGTACTCCCGTGTGGGCCGGATGATATATACTACGGACATGTTTTGGGGGGCCACCCAAAATGAGGTGGCGGGCCGTAGTTTGGGGACCACTGCATTAGAGTATGGAATAAGGAGGCAGCTGAATCTTTAAGGGGCTGTTCTGAATGAACAGACTGGGATTTGTTTCTTAACGACAGTGGCAATGATTTTAACTTTTTAACAGACCTACTCACCTCCTACATTTTATTCTGTGAGGATACTGTAACACCCATCAAACAAGTAAGCATCTTCCCAAACAATAAAAAATGTGTTAACAAGGACATGAAAATCTGCCTGGTCCAGAAGAAGAAGGCCTTTCTGGAAGGAGATAAGCTCAGGGTGAGGGAACTGGAGAAGGAGTTTAGGAGGAAGGCCAAGCTGGCTAAGATTGACTATAAGAACAAGGTGGAGCAGAAGTAGATTTCTGGGAATGCGAGGGAAGCATGGCAAGGCTTGAACATCATGATGGGCAGAACTCCCAAGCCTGCAGGGGCTGCCTGCACAGACCCAACTCTGGCAGAGAAATTGAACATCTTCTTCACCCGTTTCTTCACTACAGACCAGTGGCACTGACATCTGTGCTGTGCAAATGTATGGAGAGGGTGGTCTGCAACCTCCTATCAGGCATGATGTCAGACAAGCTGGACCCATTCCAGTTCGCTTACAGAACAAGACGTGGTGTGGAGGATGCAAGCCTCACACTTTTAGACACTGTCACCAAGAACCTGGACTCAGCACATCCACACACCAGGATTTTATTTAGGCCATCCTTAAAAAATATTTTCGTTTGCCGTAACCCGACCGACCCTGTCAATTTAGAACCGACCCAAATATTATTTTTTTTCCCCTTTTAGTCCGACCGACTTGCCGGTTGTAAACCATGCTTTAAGGCCGATCGATTTTTTTTTTTTTTGCTCTAAACAACCATGAATGTGAATATAAATTGCCTAGGCTACATGGAAACGTAGGCTCTCAAATAAAACCCTGTGGTGTCATCTCTACACCATTGGTTTACGCATATCACACTATGGCCTATACGCTTCGTGTCATTCACACAAACATCTCAACAGCGCTTTTACTTGGCATGAGTGGAAGAACTGTGCAGAGATCTTTTCCCATTCCTTCTCCCCGCTAGTCTATCGGTGACCGTGTCGAAGAATTGAAATTGGTTGTGGTCTATTCAGCATTTCTCAGTGGGTCCGCAACGTGGAGACTGCTGGTCCGCGGAGTCGTGGAGTGAAATTAGGCCCGGTGCTTCATCTGATAATTTGCTGCGCAGTTGATCAAGAAACCACAGACCGACAAAAAAAGAAAACAAACGTTTCTGCTATCGATGTCATTAAACATGGAGCCATACAATGAAGTGGTGGTATGAGCGTTCATTCAATGCAGGCGTCTGCGCGAGAGACACTGAAACTAATCGATAACGTTGGTATCAAAGCTCCGCTTCAACCTGTTGAAGGCTATTTAATTTGACACTTAATAGAACATGACCGGGCCTCAGGTCAAAGAAGTTTGAGAGAGGCTGGTTTTTATAACATACATCAGAATGAGGTTTGCAATGGTGCGCCTGAAGGCACGGGTTGAAGACCCAGTCAGTTACGTCACGATATGCACATTTGTTTAAATTCATACCTACGTAATCACCATGACCAAAATCTTTTTTTTTTACTCTGAATCTTGAAAAAAAAAATATTGACATACCTACCGACCCATTTTTTTTTTTTTTTGGCTGTTACTGCAAACAAGAATATTTTTAAGGATGGCCTTATGGACTTTTCCTCAGCTTTTAACACCGTGAGCATTGATAAACTTTTACATCTCCTCTCTGATCTTCAGGTACACCCAACACTGACCCTGTGGACTAAAAGTTTTCTGCTGGACAGACCACAACAGGTGTCTCTTAATGGGGTTAAATCTGCAAAGCTTATTTTAAACACTGGACTCCCTCAAGGTTGTGTTTTATCCCCAATCCTCTTCTCTGTGTACACCAATAACATCACGTGTAACAGTGAAGGTATGGCACTTTTTAAATATGCGGATGACCCTGTCTTGCACACATGTCCAACATCGATGCCCTAACTCGCTACCAGCAGGTAGTAAATAACCTCTCCTTGGAGCTCAACATTGCAAAAACAAAAGAACTATGCTGTGGGGGCAGAGACAAGGCATCACCTCTGTTTCAGCCACTTAGCATCAAGGGTCAGCCAGTGGAACAAGTTCAAGTTTTCAGGTACCTGGGCACAGAAATAGACACGTCCCTGTCTTTCTCACAACACACAGACACAACATACAAAAAAGCACAACAACGTCTCCACCTGCTCAGGAAACTCAGATCTTTTCACGTCAGCAAGGATTTGCTAAACTTGGTTTACTGCTCCCTCATTGAATCAGTTTTCACTTTCAATATCTCTTCCTGGTACAACCAACTCACCATCAAACACAAAACAAGACTGTCACGTATAGTGAATCATGCTGCCAAAATTACTGGCCCCACTCAGCTCCCCCTATCTGAGCTGTACAGCCGCTCTGTGATCAGGAAAGCCAACCTGATCACAGAGGACCCCTCTCACCCCCTCCATCACTCCTTCCAGCTACTACCATCAGGCATGCGTTTTAATGTACCACTGGCCCATAAAAACATCTACAAGAAATCATTCATCCCCTCTGCAATAGCCATACTGAACCGCTAAAAATGAACACTACAGTACAGTCACCTCAACACCCCATGTCCTGTTTGTATACTGTATGTCTGTGTGAATGTTTCTTTGTGACTGGAGCCTTGTCAAAGACAATTTTCTGTAACCTCTGTGTAACAGACAATAAAGCTAATAAACCTATATGACCGCCGCGGCGGTCATAATAATTTCTGAAAGGTTCTCTCCATTGTTAACGTGCGACATTTCTCCATGTGGATGCTGGGTAGGCTAGTGTCAAGCAGTGAAGTGATAGCATATTGCAGGCAGGCAATGTTAAGACAGAAGACGGGCACTGCTTTCTCTGTTGGTATTTCTGTCTCTCCGAAAACTGTGTTAAAATGGTGTTTTTAGCAGTCAAAATAATTTAATGAGCTTAGCCATTAATGAAAGTAAAACAAACATAAACAAAACAGCCAGATGCCTCTTCATAAAATAACAAAGATAACAAAGATACCTTCATAAACAATAAGTTCTATCTTGAGACTGCATGTCGTTTGAGTAGCGTATCGGTAGGCTAGCCTATATTAAAAACAGAAGATTTTCCATTTGCTTCAGGATATAGGCCTACCGGTAATTCACTTTTGGATTGTTTGATTATAGTGCTAACTGCTGGGACTGTCGCAGGAGACATAGTGTAGGCCTATCAGCCATCTAAATGAAAGCTCATCAGAGGGTAATATTGTGGAAACAACTGAAAAAAGGTTGGATAGGCTAAATATATGGTCCATACTGTAGTATACTGGTGTGTTTAGACTCAAAACGGCAAAAGCTGACGTTCCTAACCCTTCCTAAGCTGCTCACATGGGGTCAAATGGGTCATTTCAGCTTCACTGGGGAAATACAAATAAAAGATGCGCGATTCACGTGTGAGGTCACATGAGAATCACGATAGATAGATAGATACTTTATTGATCCCCAAGGAGAATCACCCGTGAAACCGGACAATTCAAAGTAGTACCCACTGTATGCGCAGTGTGGTAACAGTACCATTGTAGTGTAGAAACAGTAACATTGTAAGAGTAGTAAGAATAAGTGTATGTGCAGGATGAATAGTATGAATAGGTATAGAGCAAAAAAAAAAGTGGGATAAGTTAGTGCAAATGTCCCGGGGAGGGGGGGCCGCCTCCTTGTTGTCCCTGTCAAGGTTGGCAAGTCATGGACACCTTAACAGGCACAGGCAAGGAGGCATCGGGCAGGAGTTGGTGGGGGGCTTAGATGGTTGGTTGACACCAGGGTGCAGAGCTAGAGTTCAGTAGGGTGACAGCCGCAGAAAAGAAGCTTCCTCTGAACCTGCTGGTTCGGGTGCGGAGAGACCTGTAACGCCTCCTGGAGGGGAGTGGGGTGATCAGTCTGTGGTTGGGGTGAGAACAGTCTTTGATGATGCTGCGTGCCTTACGCAAGCATCGCTTGCCCTGGATGGCCTCGATTGAGGGGAGTGAGGAACCGATGATGCGTTGGGCAGTTTTTACCACCCTCTGCGGTGCTTGTCGGTCGTAGGCAGAGCAGTTGCCATACCAAACTGTGACAGTTGGTGAGGATGCTCTCGATGGTGCAGTGGTAGAAGTTTACCAGGATCTGAGGAGACAGGTGGACTTTCTTTAGTCTCTTCAGAAAGAAGAGATGCTGGTGAGCCTTCTTGATCAGGGAAGAGGTGATAATGGTCCAAGATGTGTACACCCAGAAACTTGAAGCTGGTGACATGCTCCACTTCATGTCCCGTTGACCTGCTTGACCTCCTCCCTGTAGGCCGCCTCATCGTTGTTGCTGATGAGACCAATCACTGTAGTGTCATCTGCAAACTTGACAAAGGTGTTAGAGCCATCTACAGGTGTGCATTCGTGGGTGAAGAAGGAGTAAAGGAGAGGGCTCAGCACACATCCCTGTGGTACGCCGGTGTTCAGGGTGATGGCTGAGGAGGTGTGATTATCTAACCTAACAGACTGAGGTCTGGTGGTTAGGAAGTCCAGAATCCAGTTACAGAGAGCGGTATTGATGCCCAGTTCACAGACTTTGGTGACTAGTTTGGAGGGGATGATGGTGTTGAATGCTGAACTAAAGTCAATGAACAGCATTCTCACATAGGTGTTGCTATAATTGTCAAGGTGGGACAGGGCAGAGTGAAGTGCTGTAGAGATGGCATCCTCTGTGCTTCTGTTCTGACGGTAGGCGAATTGAGAGGGGTCCAGTGAGGGTGGTAAGCAGGTCTTGAGATGAGCCAAGATCAGCCTCTCAAAGCACTTCATGATGATGGCTAGAGTTAGTAGTTTTGTAATCTGTGATGGCCTGGATGCCTTGCCACATGCTTGGCGTTTTTGATGCCCCTTTTTAGGTTAGACCTGGATGAGCTATAGGCTTGATCATCACCTGATCTGAATGCGCTGTCTCGTGCCTTCAGCAGGAGTCTGACCTCACTGTTCATCCATGGCTTCTGATTAGGGAAAGTGGTTATCTGTTTGAGGGTGGTGACACTGTTGATGTTTGAGTTGATAGTCCAGAACAGAGGAGGCATATGAATCAATGTCTGTGTGGGAGTCACGGGTGGCCTGAGTTGCAAACACTCTCCAGTCAGTGTTTTCAAAACGCTGCTGTTCTAAGTCAGCTCCCTCTGGCCACACTTTGACCTTCCTTACTGTTGGTTGATGAGTGCTGAATACTTGGGCAGTAGAAACAATGAGAGGTGATCAGAGTGTCCTAGGTGGGGGAGGGGAATGGCTTTGTATGCCTCAGCAATGTTAGTGTACCCTCTGCAAGACACTCTGGCAATGAGCAATGATGCACGTTACTTTTACCCCGATATCCCGCGGAACCAGCTAAACTAATGAAGACAGCACTGTTAACATTGGAGGACAGTACACATTGGTCGTAGTGTTATCCGATTGCGTCGAAGTCCGAAATCATTCATAGTAAACATGGTCTAGTGTTATCCAATTGCGTGCAGTGAGATTTTTATATGCATGCTTGTTGCCGCCCCTCGAGTTGGGCCATTACATTGTTCGTGGCCAGACCCTTAATCTTTCTAGATTACCAGGGTCTGGATTTTCCAGGCTAATGTTAGTGTAGACTTGGTCTAAAATCTTTTCTCCTCTTGTGGGGCATGATACATTTTGATAGAATTTAAGCAGTCTTTAAATTTGAGTTGTTGAAGTCACCCATGACAATGTAGGCTGCCTCGGGAAGCAGTTTGTTGTTTACTGATAGCTTTTCTGTTATCCGAAGTCTTCTTCTTCTTCCCACCAAATTTCTGCATTTAATTCAGCTTCAACCATTTAATGTAGAAACTTTGTTCAAACTTTGTAACGTAGGTCTTGAAAAGGACACCTGTGCAATGTATTTTTTTTTGTTTCTGTAAACTTTATACTTTTTTAGCATTATGACATAATAAAGGGCTATTAACGACTTAGAATGCAATCAACTGCACCTGTGCTCTCTCACTGACTGCAGCAACTTCAATGAAACCTCTTCCCTGTGTCTCTGTCCATTGAACTGGACAGCTCACTTTTCTCTTCCCCACTTTCTTTCACTTCTTTTTCTTCACTTCATCCATTAAACTATCTGTCTATCAACATCCATTAAACTATATGCACATCTATTAATTCACTATTAAATAATTTAACTATTAAACTACTCAACTATTGAACTGTTCAGCCATTCCAACTGTCCGTTGTCATCAACTGTGAGTCCTGCCAACTGTTTCCTCTTCCCACAACTTTCTCAAAATAAAAGTCCTCACTACAAGAATTCCCTATTAAATAATTTAACAATTTAAACTATCCAACTATTTAACTGTTCACTCATTCCAACTGTCAGTTGCTGTCAACTGTGACTCCCCCCAACTGTTTCCTTTTTTTTAGGACTACACATCCTATTAAGACTACACATCCTGTTCAACTGCTTCCCACAACTTTCTCAAAATAAAAGTCCTCACTACAACATTTCACTGTTAAACAATTTAACCCTTTAAACTACTGAACTTTTTAACTGTTCAGCCATTGTAACTGTAACGTGTCATCAACTATGACTCCTACCCACTGTAGCTAGTTAGCATAGTTAGCGTGTTAACATTGCTAACATTGTTAGCATTTTTTAGCAAAACTGCTAAAAATGATTAGCTAAGTTAGCTAAGTAACATGGTTAACATAGTTAGCATATTAACTATGTTAACTAACATGCTAACAATGCTATCATAACTATTAAAAATGATTAGCTAGGTTAGCTAAATCACATGGTTAGCATAGTTAGCATTGTTAGCATGCTAGTTAGCATAGTTAGCATAACTACTAAAATGATTAGCTAGGTTAGCTAAGTCACATTGTTAGTATAGTTAGCATGTTAACATTGTTAGCATGCTAGTTAGCATAACTACTAAAAATGATTATCTAGGTTAGCTAAATCACATGGTTAGCATAGTTAACATGTTAGCATTGTTAGCATGCTAATTAACATAGTTAGCATAACTACTAAAATGATTAGCTAGGTTAGCTAAGTCACATGGTTAACATAGTTAGCATTGCTAGCATAGTTAGCATGTTTAGCAAAACTGCTAGAAAATTTTAGCTAAGTAGTATGGTTAGCATAGCACTGCTATAAAACATTAGCTAAGTAACATGGTTAGCATAGTTAAAAATCTTAGCATAACTGCTAGTAAACATTAGAGCTATTCCAACTTTCAGTTATCGTCAAATATCTACTTATACACAGCCATTAAACTATTTGAATATCAACATTCATTAAACTGCTAGAAAACATTAGCTAAGTTAGCTAAGTAGCATGGTTAGCATGTTAGCATTGCTAGCACTGCTATAGAACATTAGCTAAGTAGCATAGTTAGCATAGTTAAAAATCTTCAAGCATAACTGCTAGCAAACTATAGAGCCATTCCAACTTTAGCTAAGTAACATGGTTAGCATTGCTAGCACTGCTATAAAACATTAGCTAAGTAGCATGGTTAGCATAGTTAAAAATCTTAGCATAACTGCTAGCAAACATTAGAGCCATTCCAACTTGCAGTTATCGCCAAATATCTATTATACACAGCCATTAAACTATTTAAATATCAACATTCATTAAACTGCTATAAAACATTATCTAAGTTAGCTAAGTAGCATGGTTAGCATTGCTAGCACTGCTATAAAACATTAGCTAAGTAGCATGGTTAGCATAGTTAAAAATCTTCAAGCATAACTGCTAGCAAACTATAGAGCCATTCCAACTTTCGTCAAATTATCGTCAAATATCTACCTATACACATTCATTAAACTTCCAGTCTGTCAACAACTTTTAAACTATTTACCTTCAACTTTTAAACAGTCTACTTTTAAACTATCTATTAAACTAGCTGTCTATCAACAACTTTTAAACTATCTACTGGCTATCAACAACTTTTAAACTATCTACATTCAGCTTTTAAACAGTCTACTTTTAAACTATCAACTTTCATTAAGCTATGCAGCCACCATGTCTATCCTAGCATCACCGTAGTAACCATCTCTGTATTATCTATTTTAACTATACATGATATTTTACATCACAACTTTAGCATTTTCATGCACTGGTAATTTGCACTTTTTCCGTACGGAATTTCTCTTGAACAGTTTAAGAAAGAACTTAGAAACTTCATTCAAACTTTGTAACGTAGGTCTTCAAACAGACCAAGCTGCTATGTCTTTTCAACTTTGAAACTTTTATATTTTTTAAACTATTAAAGAAAAACTTTTTAAAAATCCCCATAGACTTAACATTGCCGATTATGACATCATAATACAGCCATTAAGCAATTAGAATCATAGGGCAGGTGTTCAGGCCACCTGCAGCCTCAGGCTTTAAGCATACAATCTGGGTCAATTAAGACTACACATCCTATTTAACTGTTTCCTCTGCCCAAAACTGTTTCAAAATAAAAGTCCTCACTACAATAATCCACTGTTAAACAATGTAACCCATTAAACTACTGAACTTTTTACATTCAACTTTTAAACGGTCTACTTTTAAACTATCATTAAACTATCTATCTATTAAACTAGCTGTCTATCAACAACTTTTAAACTATCTACATTCAACTTTTAAACTTTTAAACTATATACATTCAACTTTTAAACAGTCTACTTTTAAACTAG
Organism: Alosa sapidissima; assembly: GCF_018492685.1. NCBI lineage: Eukaryota > Metazoa > Chordata > Actinopteri > Clupeiformes > Clupeidae > Alosa > Alosa sapidissima. Next base: position 38,861,884 of record NC_055961.1, on the reverse strand, counting down.
TATTAAACTATCTATTAAACTAGCTGTCTATCAACAACTTTTAACTTGTCATCAACTATGTCAACACTTGTCATCAACTATGACTCCTACCCACTGTAGCTAGTTAGCATAGTTATCATAGTTAGCATTGCTAACATTTTTAGTAAAACTGTTAAAAATGATTAGCTAGGTTAGCTAAGTCACATGGTTAGCATAGTTAGCATGTTAGTTAGCATAGTTAGCATAACTAATAAAAATGATTAGCTAGGTTAGCTAAGTCACATGGTTAGCATGTTAGCATTGTTAACATGCTAGTTAGCATAGTTAGCATAACTACTAAAAATGATTAGCTAGGTTAGCTAAGTCACGTGGTTAGCATAGTTAGCATGTTATCATGCTAATTAGCATAGAATGATAAGCTAGGTTTAGCTAAGTCACATGGTTAACATAGTTAGCATGTTAGCATTGCTAACATAGTTAGCATGTTTATCAAAACTGCTAGAAAACGTTAGCTAAGTAGCATGGTTAGCATATTTAAAAATCTTAGCATAACTGCTAGCAAACATTAGAGCCATTCCAACTTTCAGTTATCGTCAAATATCTACCTATACACAGCCATAAAACTATTTGAATATCAACATTCATTAAACTTCCAGTCTGTCAACAACTTTTAAACTATTTACCTTAAACTTTTAAACGGTCTACTTTTAAACTGTCTACTTTTAAACTATCATTAAACTATCTATTAAACTAGCTGTCTATCAACAACTTTTAAACTATCAACTTTTATTAAGCTATGCAACCACCATGTCTATCCTAGCATCACCGTAGTAACCATCTCTGTATTATCTGTTTTAACTATACACGAAGATGAATAACTGATTATTCTCTATTGGGTTAAATGTTCTTGATAATGACTGCTCTATTATTGTGTTACATGCTCCAAATGTAAAGCACTTTGAGCTGCATTCTGTGTATGAAAGGTGCTATACAAATAAAGCTTATTATTATTATTATTATTATTATTAAGATATTACTTGGGTAACACTTTATAATAAGGTGCCATAATAAATAGCAAACTAGTCATTACCTAACCCTTTGTTAATACTTGTTAATTGTTACTAAAATATCTATTTGGCACAAGTTAATAGTTTTTTCATCATTAATTAAATATTAGTTGTTTGCATAAAATCTGTATGTTAATTGTTAACAAATCCTAGTACATCCACACAGGTGAGGTCTAGATTTGGTCAGATTCTCAAGCCAATTGACAGACTGATTCAAACTAGCCTATGTCAAGAAATTGTTGCCATGGCACTGCTGCGTTCGAACGCCTTTTTGGTTGGTCCGCTTAAACTGTGCACGCAGTGATGCGTTAATTACTTATGACAGCACTACACTTCGGGATATCGGATATGCCTACATTCATTTATTTCGTGAAGTTTTAACCACTGAACCAATCTGGTCGTCTGAGATACTTCAAGGCGCATCGGAATTCCATGGAAACGGGGAGAAAAAACACTGAGGGAAAAAATCAGGCACCCGAAATCGACTGAGAAGCAGAGCACACAGGCCTCCACTACCAAGCATTCTCCTTGCAAATGTCCCGTCTCTTGAGAACAAGATGGATGAACTCAGGGCGAGGATAGCTTTCCAGAGAGACATCAGGGACTGCAACATCTTATGTTTAACAGAGACATGGCTAACTCCACTTGTACCGGACAGCGCAATCACTCCAGCAGAGTTTTTCTCCATTGCCCGTTCCGACAGGACAGAGACGTCTGGCAAGTCGACAGGTGGTGGAGTCTGCCTCATGACCAACAAGTGGTGTGAACCAAAGAGCGTTACTGTTCCCTACCGGGCCTGCTCGCCTCATCTGGAGCATTTAACCATTATGTGCCGACCCTTCTACCTGCCCCGTGAGTTCACATCTGTAATCCTCACAGCAGTCTACATCCCACCGCAAGTCAGCTCAGACATCACTGCATCCGAGCTGCAGGAAGTAATTAACAAGCAACAACATCAGCACCCGGAGGCTGCCATCATTGTGGCTGGTGATTTCAACAAGGTACACCTCAATAGGACCATGCCTGAGTTTATTCAACAGGTAAACATCCCAACGAGAGGAGAGAACACACTTGATTGAACAAATAGATTTTGGGTAACACTTTATAATAAGGTGCCATAATAAATAGCAAACTAGTAATTACCTAACCCTTTGTTAATATTTGTTAATTGTTACTAAAATATCTATTTGGCACAAGTTAATAGTTTTTTCATCATTCATTAAATATTAGTTGTTTGCATAAAATCTGTATGTTAATGTTTTAACAAATCTATTAACTAATATTGTATTAATATATGTTAATAGTTAACTAAATATATTTTTGGCACTAATTAACAGTTATTTCTTACATCATTTAAATGTTAAATGTTTATTTACAAACTATATGCTAATATAAAAGTTAATGACATATTATTATTTATTTAGCTTTTCTGATTAGCTTTGTGGATAATTTATGGAATGGTGTAGATAGCAAAGAGAAGGGGGCCCAGCACTGAGCCCTGGGGGACCCCTGTGGTGAGATGGTGAGGTGCAGATAGCTGACCAAGCCATGATAGGTTAAACGAGCGTCCTGTGAGGTAGGATTCAAACCAGGAGAGAGCATAACCGGAGATTCCCATGTTAGCGAGTATAGAGAGAAGGATGCGGTGATTAACCGCGTCAAAGGCAGCCGATAAGTCAAGCAGAATGAGTACTGATGACCGAGCGGTCGCCCTGGCTTCTTTTAAGGCTTCTGTTACAGACAGCAGAGCCGTTTCGGTAGAGTGGCCGCTTTTGAACCCAGACTGATTTGGATCAAAGTCAAAGTCAAAGTCAAAGTCAAAGTCAGCTTTATTGTCAATTTCTTCACATGTTCCAGACATACAAAGAGATCGAAATTACGTTTCTCACTATCCCACGGTGAAGACAAGACATATTTTACCAATTTAAGTCCACAGACAAACATAACATTCAAGTAAACAAAAAAGTAAGTAAATAAGAGGGCACATATAATAATGAAAAAAATAAGAGCAGCAAAATTTGGTTGAAATTGTGCATAGACAGTCAATAAAATACTAGTGCAAAGTCAGGCCAATAAAAGGCTTGGGTAGTTCTGTTTGACCTAAGTAAGAAAGAAAGTGACATAGTGGTGCAAGTTATGTAAGAGCAGCAGATGTGTTGTGTTTTCAGGACAACAACAACAAGTTGTAAAGTGTACAAGTGTGCAAGTGTGCAAGTGGAGTAGTGCACGCGGCCATTGTGGGTCCAATGTCCAGGATGTTATGTAGCTGAGGGTGGAGGGGGGAGAGGAGGGAGAGAGTTCAGCATCCTTACAGCTTGGTGTATGAAGCTGTTGGTGAGTCTGGTAGTGCGGGAGCGCAGGCTTCTGTACCTCTTCCCAGAGGGCAGTAGATCGAACAGATTGTGAGCGGGGTGACTTGCATCACTCACAATTTTGGTCGCCTTGCGGGTGAGGTGGGTGGTGTAAATGTCCTTCAGGGAGGGGAGTGAAGCACCAATAATCCTTCCAGCTGTGTTCACTATGCGCTGCAGGGCTTTCCTGTTGTATTCAGTGCAGCTTCCGCCCCACACAGCGATACAGCTGGAGAGGATGCTCTCAATGGTGCCTCGGTAGAATGTGGTCATGATGGCTGGTGGAGCACTTGCTCGCCTGAGTTTCCGCAGGAAGTACAGGCGGCGCTGAGCTCTCTTCGCCAGTGATGCAGTGTTGGTGGTCCAGGAGAGGTCTTCGCTGATGTGCACCCCCAGGAATTTGGTGCTGCTCGCTCTCTCCACCACAGCACCGTCGATGGTCAGTGGCAGGTGTTGGGTGTGACCTCTCCGGAAGTCAACAACAATCTCTTTGGTCTTGCTGACGTTCAGCAGGAGGTTGTTGTCCCTGCACCACGTGGTCAGATGGTCGACCTCCAACCTGTATTGGGTCTCGTCGCCCTTGGTGATGAGACCCACCAGAGTTGTGTCGTCAGCAAATTTCACTATGTGATTGTTGCTGTAGGTTGCAGTGCAGTCATGCGTCAGCAGGGTGAAGAGCAGCGGACTGAGCACGCAGCCTTGGGGGGCCCCTGTGCTCAGTGTGATGCTGCTTGAGGTATTGTTGCCAACACGTACTACTTGAGGCCTCTGACAGAGGAAGTCCAGTAGCCAGTTGCAGAGGTAGGTACTGAGTCCCAGTTTGTCAAGTTTGCTGATGAGTTGTTGTGGTATTATGGTGTTGAATGCAGAACTGAAGTCTATAAACAGCAATCTCACATATGAGTCTCTTTTTTCCAGGTGGGTGAGGGCTGGGTGGAGGGCAGAGCAGATTGCATCCTCTGTAGACCGCTTGGCTCGGTATGCAAACTGGAAGGGGTCCAGGGTGGGGGGGAGAATGGATTTGATATGTGACATGACAAGCCGCTCAAAGCACTTCATGATGATGGGTGTCAGTGCCACAGGGCGGTAGTCATTGAAGCAGGATGGAGCAGTTTTCTTCGGCACAGGTATGATGGTGGCAGCTTTGAAACATGATGGGACGATGGCTTGCTTCAGGGAAGTGTTAAAGATGTCTGTGAAGACATCCTTAAGCTCCCCTGCGCAGTCCTTCAGCGCACGACCTGGAATGTTGTCTGGACCTGTTGCCTTACGGGTGTTGATAGCAGCAAGTGTCCTCTTCACGCTGTCGGCAGAGAGGCACAGGGGCTGCTCATGTAGAGGGGGATGGGTCTTCTGTGGGCAGGTGCTGTTTTGTGCTTCAAAGCGAGCAAAGAAGCGGTTCAGGTTGTTGAGCAGAGGGATGTTGCTCTCACAGCTCTGTGGCGCGGGCTTGTAGTCCGTGAGGGCCTGAATGCCCTGCCATAGGCTTTGTGCGTTCCTGCTGTCTTTGAAGTGGGTGGTTATCTTGTGAGTGTATTCCTTTTTTGCTTCCTTGATGCCACGGGACAGGTTGGCTCTCGCTGTTCTCATGCCAGCTTCATCCCCAGCTCTGTAGGCTTTGTCTCTGGCCCTCAGCAGCCTGAGGACATCCCCTGTCAGCCATGGCTTCCAGTTAGCCCGAGTGATGATGTCTTTTGTGTGGGTCACATCATCAATGCACTTGGTGATGTAAGAGGTTACAGTGTCTGTATACTCCTCTATGTCTGTCCGGTTGTTGTAAGTGGCTCCAGAAGGTTGTTCTGTGAAAGGAAGTCAGAGACCTGTTTGGAGACTGCTCGTTCAATGCCTTTGGATAGGAAAGGCAGTAGTGAGACAGGGCGGTAGTTCTCGACTTGAGCAGGGTTGAGAGAAGCTTTCTTAAGTAACGGTGTTACCCGGGCCATTTTGAACGCTGTTGGAAATGTGCCGGAGGTTAGCGAGGCATTGATCACATGTGTGGTAGCTGGAGCGATGGTCGGGCTGATGGACTGAAGTAGGCTTGTAGGTATAGGGTCCAGCGAGCATGTGGTAGGACGGCTGCATGTCAGAAGTCTAGATACTTCACTCTCGGAGAGGCGTGAATGCTGAAAAAGATGTTCCAGCAGTCCCTAGAGGTTGTAGGAGTTGTTGTTCTGTCAGGCAGACGTTGAACTGGATGAAGAAGTGGTCAGAAAGATGGAGAGGCGCCACCATGAGGGTGTCTGTGCTGCAGTTCCGAGTGAAGATCAAGTCAAGCTCTTTGCCAGCTTTGTGAGTCGGTGGGCATTTATTAACATATAGTTTGCAAATAAACATTTAACATTTAAATGATGCAAGAAATAACTGTTAATTAGTGCCAAAAAGACATTTAGTTAACTATTAACACATATTAATACAATATTAGTTAATAGATTTGCTAAAACATTAACATACAGATTTTATGCAAACAACTAATATTTAATTAATGATTAAAAAACTATTAACTTGTGCCAAATAGATATGTTAGTAACAATAAACAAATATTAACAAAGGGTTAGGTAATTACTAGTTTGCTATTTATTATGGCACCTTATTATAAAGTGTTACCAAAAAAAAAAATATATATATATATATATATATATATATATATATATATACTATAAATTATAAAGTTAGAAATATTAAGAAATGCTGCTAATTGTATGGTGTTGATGTCATGAGCTCTCTCTCTGCCTGGTAACACACGCTGATTGAAGTCTGATGACCTCCACCTGTTCCTGCTCTGCTCTGCCTCACCCTCGTTACCTACCAGCTGCACTGCATTCACCACTCATCATGCCCTGTATATAAAGCCTTGCTTTTCAGTCCACACTTGTCAGATCGTCTGCAACCAGCACCAGTTACCTGCCTGTTTTGGAAAACGCCTCTGACTCTTTGCCTGTGATCCCGGACCCGCTCGACTACTTCTGTGTTCTCCAGCCCCGGTAATCTTGACCTGTCTTCCGTCCCTCTTCTACGAATACCGCCTAGTCCTTGACTGTACTGCTGCTTCGTTTCAATTGCTGTTGTGTGTGTGTTTCCCCCAGGACTTCCCGGATCACCCAGCTCCTGCCATCGCTGTTCGGCTACTGGGGGAACACACACACGCAGACTCTTGGAACTCCTGTACCCCCCCCCCGGAACCCCTGAAACCCCCTTAACCCCCAACCCTTAAATAAACTTTTGAACGTGACGCTTTTGTGGTCCTCGTCCTGTTTGGTGTCTGACAGTTGAACTTAGGCTATATGGTGCATTGTCACTTTAAGGTCGCTCATGTAAGATATAAGGCTAATCCATAAACTCTAGCCTTATTTGTTTGTGCCATATGATGCCACAATATTAACAGTACTATACATAATAAGCAGTTATAAGTTTCATATATTAAAAGGGGATATCAACAATGACACCTGGAACATGCCAGTCTATCTCTCTCTCTCTGGTGCGCACTCAACTGGGTTTCCCAATTAATTAAAGTAAGTAACGTGCAAGTTAGATGCTGCTGCATGATCATCCTTGCATGTAACACGAAGTTGGTGCATTTTGACATCGTAAACATTCTCGAAGAGAGAAAAGCAGTTAGCAGTAAAGCTATTTATTGCCTACATTTTGGTACGGTACCCCCTCTATCCCTTGGTGCCCTTGTGCGTAATGCGCGTAGTGAATACAATGTTGAAACATTTCCTATAGTTTCTCACCTATATATTTGCCCTGATGCACTCGTTGACGCAAACACACACACTCGCTTTGGACTACTTTCCCTGCTGCTATTATATTAGTCTACAGAGGAACTAGGACAGGCGCGTGTAACTACAAAGTGGAGTCTGGGTCTATGGTTGTGCGGCAGTTGCTAGGTAATAATGTAAACTCTATTTTTGCTGCCAATCACCAAAAAGCCTTTTATGTCTTTGAATTTGATGTACGATGAACACAACCAAGTACAAAACCGTTTGAAACTAGCAGAAATTATGATCAGAAGTTAATTTTCACCAAAAAACGGGACAATTTGTGTCCAGGGAAATATTATTAATTATCCGGGACAGTCGCTCAAACAATCCCGGGAAATCCAGTGCATGTGGCAACCCTACTGACAACATCATTCCGACTGTGAAGATTAAGATCTTTCCGAACCAGAAACCATGGGTCGATAGACAAGTCCGCACGGAATTAACAACGCGTACCACTGCATACAATGCAGGACTTATCACAGGTGAAATGTCAGACTACAAGGCAGCATCATACAACTTACGGAAGACCATTAAAGAGGCCAAGCGGCGCTATAGTGACAGAGTGGAAGCTGACTTCAGTGTATGGAACTGCTACTGCTCGTGTATGGAAAGGACTGAGAACCATCACAGGCTTTGAAAGCAAGTCTCCTTCAGTGATGAAGACTTCATGATTTGAAGACTCATGCACTCTTACTATAGAAGCGGATGAGAACGATAGTGGGGAAACTCCAATCACTGTCTCCGAGTATGATGTGAGAAACGTGTTTCAGAAGGCAAATTGCAGGAAGGCTGCAAGACCAGATGGCATTTCTGGGAGGGTACTGAAATCCTGCGCTAACCAACTAGTCCCTGTGTTAACACACATTTTCAACACGTCATTGGCTCAAGCTACCGTTCCAACATGCTTTAAGAAGTCCACTATTGTACCTATGCCAAAAAACAAAAGCCCATCATGCCTTACACACCGCCGGCGCCTCCTCCAAAGATTCAGGAAGTCATTTATTTTCAATGGAAGCCGACTTCTCTCAGCTGCGAGAAGCGGCAAATCCGTCGGCGTCGCGTTTTGGGCGTCTTGAGTGACTTGAGCGTCAAGCAGAAAGTTGAAAGTCAGTAAACTTTATGGTAATGAACTATGACGCGGTTCAGCGACCAATGACCAGCAACCAATCGAATACTTTATGGTAATGAGCTATGACGCGGTTCAGCGTTCAACGACCAGCAACCAATCGAATAGACGGCCTTTAAATAAAGTATTAAGAGAACATGATCGAATGTAAAATGCCGTCACGTCAGAGCGTCCAAGGCATCCAAAGCTTCCCTGTACCTTGACAGGGCGACCAGAGCTTTTTTGGAAGCTGATGTCGGCGGCGGTGTGTACGTACAGTAAATGACTACCGCCCAGTGGCCCTGACATCAACAGTGATTAAGTGCTTTGAAAAGCTTGAGAAGAATTTAATTTGCTCATCTTTACCAAGCTCCTTCAACCCCCTCCAGTTTGCCTATAGAACCAATCGGTCAAGAGATGATGCCATCTCCAACCTCCTGCACACCACCCTAAACCACCTGGAGGGAGGAAAGGGGAAGTATGTGAGAATGCTGTTTATTGACTATAGTTCAGCATTCAATACCATAGTCCCCCACACTCTGATTACAAAGATGAAGGCTCTTGGATTAAACAACACCATTTGCAAATGGATTCACAGCTTCCTCACTGAACGATCACAGGTGGTCAGGGTGGGTGGTCTGACATCTGACGCACAGTTGCCCCCCAGGGCTGTGTTTTGAGTCCTCTGCTGTATAACATCTACACCCATGACTGCAGAGCCAGCAGCAGTCACACCTCCATCATTAAATTTGCAGATGACACAGTGGTGGTGGGCCTGATCAGCAACAACAATGAACAGGCCTATCTGAACCAGGTGGATGAGGTAGCAGAGTGGTGCCATCTAACATGGACTGTTAACACCCAGCACACACTGATGAAATCTAGGCAGACTGTACTTCCTACATCAGCTGAGGAAGTTCAAAGTATCAGCACCCATCTTTAAGCTCCTGACAAGTAGCATCATCACTTGGTATGGGAACTGTACAGCCCGTGACTGCAGTGCCCTACAGAGAGTGGTGCGATCTGCCGAACGTACCATCAGGGCACCTCTCCCTACCCTGCAGGAGACCTACAAGAAAAGACTATGTACCAGGGCCCAAAGTATTGTAAAGGACTCGTCACATCCTGATCATGGACTTTTCAAAAGACTGAGGTCAGGCAAACATCTCTGCTGCTACAAGACCAGAACAGAGAGACTGAGGAGGAGCTACTATCCTCAAGCAATCTGTATCCTGAACACACACAAGACTATATCAACTTTTTTTTGTTCTGTTTTCTTACACACGGACTGTACAGACACTGCACTTTTTATTCTCTCTTGCTATTTATTAAAATAGTTCTTGATCTTTCTTTCTTCACACTTGCACAGAAAAAGCTGAACACCAAATGGAATTTCACTACATTCTTTATGTATTGCTATGTATAATAACAATAATAATAATAATAAAGCTTTATTTGTATAGCACCTTTCATACACAGAATGCAGCTCAAAGTGCTTTACATTTGAAGCATGTAACACAATAATAGTCAGTCAGTCATTATCAATCACTTTTCTTTGCTGTTTATGATATACTCAGCAACATATCAAAAATATAGAAAATTACGTCATAAGACTGGCAGCCTTAACCCTCTTACCCCCCACAAGCACGCCATATGGCAACTGTGGCAAGGAAAAACTCCCATATTCCAGGAAGAAACCTTGAGCAGAACCTGACTTAATAGGGGGAGCCCATCTGCTTCTGGCTGGCTGCGCCCTCCAATAGTAGCAGATGTAGAATAATCTGAAAATGTAGTCTACAGGATAAGATGAGTTAACTAAAAGCTTTCCTGTACAGGTATGTTTTCAGATCTTTTTTAAAAATATTTACTGAACTCGCCTGCTTGATGTACAGAGGCAGGGTGTTCCATAGTTTGGGGGCATAATGGATAAACGCAGCTTCTCCACTTTGTTTGTGGAGCACTTTGGGTACGATTAAAAGATTAGAATTGGATGATCTAAGTTTCCTTTGTGGTTGATAAGATATTAAAAGCTCAGAGATATATGAAGGTGCTATGCCATTCAGAGCTTTGTAAGTAATTAACATAACCTTAAAATCAATTCTATAGGAAATAGGGAGCCAGTGCAGTTCAGCCAACACAGGGGTGATGTGTTCTCTCTTCTTAGTCTTAGTTAAAAGTCTAGCCGCAGAGTTCTGTATGAGTGCCAATTTCTTTAGATGTTTTTTGGGAAGACCAGTGAAAAGTGCATTGCAGTAGTCTAACCTGCTAGTGATAAAGGCGTGAATTAGTTTTTCTGCATCTTGTTGAGTTAAAAAGGGCCGCACTTTGGCAATGTTTCTCAAGTGGAAATAGGCTGTCTGAGTAACTTTACTGATATGGGGCTTAAAACTTAACTCTGCATCTAAGATGACACCGAGGCTTGTTACTTTTGGTTTGACCTGGTGTGCCAAGTTCCCCAGATTCCTAAGAATAATATCTCGCTTTAGTTTTGGTCCAACCAGAAGTACCTCTGTTTTGTCATCATTTAGTTTCAAAAAGTTTTTGCTCATCCACTGATTAATGGAGGTTAGGCATTCAGTGAGGGAGCAAAGGCCATCTGGGTTAGTTGGCTCCACAGAAAGATACAATTGGGTATCATCTGCGTAGCTGTGGAAGTTTACATTATGCTGACTTATGACGTTTCCCAATGGAAGCATATATAGAGAAAATAGCAGGGGACCAAGGCAGCTCCCCTGGGCCACACCAAAAGGCAAGTCATGTTTTTCAGATACATGATCTCCTAGACTGATATAAAAATCTCTGCCAGTAATGTAGGTTTGAAACCAGTTTAGAGCATTATCAGAGAGACCCACCCACTTCGCAAGGCGGTGAATTAGGATGCTATGATCAATGGTGTCAAATGCCGCACTCAAATCCAGAAGAATAAGGATTGAGACTTTGTTTGAGTCGGTAGCTAGTCTGAGATCATTGACTATTTTTACTAGAGCCGTTTCTGTGCTGTGATTTGATCTAAAACCTGATTGGAATTTTTCAAGGATACTGTTTTCGTTGAGGAAGGTATTTAACTGATTACAAACAACTTTTTCAAGTACTTTGCTCAAAAACGATAGATTTGATATAGGCCTGTAGTTGCTCAGATTGGTATGGTCAAGATTTGACTTTTTAAGTAAAGGTTTCACAACAGCGGTTTTAAAAGCAGTTGGAAATATACCTGTTTCTAATGAGGTATTTATTACCTTGAGAAAAAAGGGAGCTAAGCCATCATATACTTTTTTGAGGAATGTAGTAGGGATTGGATCTAAAACACATGTTGAGGAGCCGGTTTGAGTTATAATTTTACCAAGCTCAGATTGAGTAATAGTGCTAAAGGACCTTAATTTTGGGGGGCTGTTTTTGGGTGTACTATCAAACATATTACTTGTGTTACCAATAGCCTCCCTTATAGAAATGACTTTGTTTTTGAAGAAGTCTGCAAATTCTTCGCATCTTAGAGAGGATGCCTGACTGAGTGTATCAAAAGGTGTTTGATGCAATAGCCTATCAATGGTAGAGAACAACACCCTAGAGTTTCCACTGTTTTCAGCAATTACCTTAGAGAAGTGGTTCCTCCTCTCATTCCGAATAGCTCTATTATAATTTGCAATTTTTTCTTTTAGAATGGCACGGTGAACCTGTAACTTAGTTTTTCTCCATGTTCTCTCAGCTTTGCTACATGATCTTTTTAGATCATGGATATTTTCGTTCATCCAAGGTGTCAGTTTGCTACAGGGCCTTTTTTTAGTCTTTAAGGGTGCCACTCTGTCAAGCAGAGCGCCTAATTCACGATTAAGAGTATCTACCATTTGATCAATGGGATGATGTAAAATATCTAAATTTATGGAGTCTATAAGAGCTATGAACTGCTGTTCTGCTCTAATGTCCAAGAGTCGCGATTTGATTGCAATTTCGGGATGAATTTTTGGAGTATGTAGTACAATATTAAAAGATACACAATGATGATCAGACATATTTATATCATTTACTGATAAGTCTGTGACTTCTATCCCTCTGGAAATGACTAGATCGAGGGTGTTGCCAAGGTTGTGGGTGGGTCCTGTAACATGCTGCTTTAGCTCTAAACTGTCCAACACATTAAGGAACTTACTGGCTTTAGCATCAGTTGTCTTATTGACATGAATATTGAAGTCGCCATTTACAATTATCCGATCATAGCTAGTGATGATGAGCGACATAAGTTCAGAAAACTGGTCGAGAAAGCCAGTCCATAGTTTAGGAGGGCGGTATAAGGTTAATAGAAGTACAGCTGGGTCAGCCTTCAGAGTGAGGGCAATATACTCAAAGGAAGCGAATTCGCCAAAGTTGACTCGTGTGCAACTATATTTGTTTGAGAGAATGGAGGCAATTCCACCACCTTGTTTGCCTTGTCTAATTGAGTGGAAGAAATTATAATTTGGGGGACAAGTCTCAACAAGAACAGCTTTGCTGTCTGAAGTCAGCCAGGTTTCAACAAGAAACAGAAAATCCATTTTTTTTTCACTAATAAAATCATTGATTGCAAAGGTTTTGGTAGTAAGTGCACCTATATTTAGTAAACCCATGTTAGCTGAAAATGCCTCTGGCTTTTGAGGAATATGCTGAGGTATAGAAAGAATATTTGTTAGGTTTCTAGTTTTAAATTTGTCTTTTCTTTTTACTATACGTTGGGTAGAAATCAACGTTGGAATAGAACTATAAGCATAAGTCATGCTATTGCATGACACAGCTTGATCTATGGTAGTAGTATTGTATGTTACCCTGCAGAAAACATTCTCAGACTCATCCACATGTATAATGCCATTCGAATCAATACCTGGGGGGCGTGAATCTGTAATATTTTCTACAGAATGTCAATGTATTTTTCAATGTCAATGTTTATTTGTCATATGTGACAAATAAACTTCCTTGAATCCTTGTATCAAGGCAAGATATTGTTCACACACATCTGTCATCACCCTACTGCCAGTGGTTGGTTGGAGAGTTTGCGCACCTCTTCTTCCACTTCATCCTTATTGGATACCTTTGTGGTTGGCTGTCCTTTAATTGGTGACCCTCTGTCTAGTGTTTGACAGTAGTGTACTTTTTGCCTTTGGAAGTACTGTTTGGTTGCTGCTCGAATTTGGCGAAATTCAGGGGAGGTGGGTGTAACAGAGTTAGAAATGTTTAGTGTTTGTATGTGATTTTCGCCGTAATTAAGCAGCTTTATTGAGATTGGTGTTTTGGAGCCCCCTTTGGAGAAACGGTGTACTGCAGCTCTGCTACGTTTTGTCCTTGTGTTGTTGCTGTACCCGAGTAGAAGCGGTATGCTTTGCATTGGGTAGGTCCACTGTATAAAGCACTCCCCACTTTGTTTTAATGTAAAATGTTGTTTAAGTTGAAAACTTCAACATATCACCTGTATTATATTACTTTACATGTATTGTTAGGATTTGGGTGCAATTCTAGCAACTTAGAGAAAGTTTATTAATGTTTTCATTATGACCACGCGTTCATACACACTGAGTCTTACGTGACTAGCTGTAAACTCTGCTAGCAACTTTACATGCATTCAATGTAGTTTAGTTTAGTGTGCATGGAAAGTGCAATTCAGTCTAGCAGGTAATGAATGTACAGTTAGTTTAGCATTATGTTTATGCATTATCTCCGTATGGTCTACGTCTGTGAATGTTTAGTGAGTCTCTTAGAATATTAATTAACTGTCGTTCTGTGCACCTTAACATTCCATGTCGCATGTCTCCATTGCGAGTAGGGCTGACAGGGATGGTATATGAATGATGCATGTAATATAGCCCATTCAACTTAGTGTACTTCTTTTTATTTTGCTTGTGCAGATGCTGTTTAATGTACGCCAGTGCCTGAAGGCATGTTTTGTTTTAACTTTTCCTAAAGGAATAAATGTGATAAGCCAGTTTTGGTCTCAGTCCCTTCACAAAGTCAAAGTCAAAGTCAAAGTCAGCTTTATTGTCAATTTCTTCACATGTTCCAGACATACAAAGAGATCGAAATTACGTTTCTCACTATCCCACGAGAAACGTAATTTCGATCTCTTTGTATGTCTGGAACATGTGAAGAAATTGACATATATTATACATATTATACATATATATATACATACATAATATTCACCATCTGACTAATAGTTATATATTACTAATTAAGCTTAACCAACTTTATTATAAGGGTTCCCCATACTGATAGCTATATATTACTAATATATTAATTAAGCTTAACCAACTTTATTATAAGGGTCCTATGGGGAGGGGTTCATATTGGGATAGGCAGAAGCACAGTTTAATAACAATTAGTTAAATAATAATATGTCATTAACTTTTATATTAACATATAGTTTGTAAATAAACATTTAACATTTAAATGATGTAAGAAGTAACTGTTAATTAGTGTCAAAAAGACATTTAGTTAACTATTAACACATATTAATACAATAGTTAATAGACTGTTTTCTATTTGTTAAAACATTAACATACAGTTTTATGTAAGCAACTAATATTTAATTAATGATGAAAAAACTATGAACTTGTGTCAAATAGATATTTTAGTAACAATTAACAAATATTAACAAAGGGTTAGGTAATGACTAGCTTGCTATTTATTATGGCACCTTATTATAAAGTGTTACCAGATTTTGCACAGTTATTAAATTAGCTTTAGTTAGACTTTAGACTTTATTTAAGTTAGGGCCTAATGCTATCAAACATATTGTGTATTTTGAGGTTCAGTGGCACTTATGTAATCTCAATCATTTACCCTGATTGTGTATAGAGCAGATTTTATATTGCCCTGAAATGTAGGCTTAAACACACATTTGGGATATGGGGAAAAACAGTTGCCACACCATTTTACAGTGCAGAGCATGTTCAACTAACACTCAGGGAAAAAGAGAAGGGATTACAATACACACAATTAAATGATGAATCATGTCATACCACACAAAATTGAGTATGTGTACTTATTATCAGTCTCTTGAAATCAGCAAGATTAGAGATTAATCAGGTATATACAGTATCAGGTTGAAAATCATCTTGATTTAATGCAGTATTACATTAAAGAATAAGTAACCTTAAGGTAACATCTGTGAAAGGTAAAAAGTTAAAAGATTAACCTTATAGAGTGCCATGGTGCAGGCAGAGCCCACAGCTAAAGCCACACCAAGGATAGAATCACCCTGGAAGCCATCTGCATAGGCCATCATAACAATGCCAGTGATGGACATTATAGCAGCAACAATCTGCAGGTACAGAAAAAGTATAGTTGACATATTGCAAAAAGGAAGAATTTTAGAATCAAGAGGTTCATGCATTAGTATTAATCACTGAATAAAGGAATACAACTGAATCATGATCAAACTAAAATGGAAAGAATTCATCTACTTAAAGTTATTTTAAAGGAGCTATGTGTAAGAGTTTGTAAGATTCAAGTGTTTGAATGCACCATTATGTTCATGACAGCATTCCTCCATTGACTTGTATTGTACCTCAAGAAGTGCTTTATAAGATACAAAGTGTTATCTCAAGAGAACATTTGAAACCAAAACATCCTACATATAGCCCCTGTAAGAGATATAATGAAGCGAATGGAAAGGGTGAGGGGACACGGCAAACCAGCCTGTCCTGTCCACATTAAAAAGGGCTGTACAATGCAAAAATAATCATATATTAAAGCTACATTGTGTAATTCTTGGGGGAAACTCGCCAGATGAATTTTGTTCCGCCTAGCTCCGCCTAGCCCCACTCACATCCATTTGGGATCGCTTTCGTTTCGAGACTGTACTCAGCATCACGGGTTGGCTTCGATGTGAGTGGTTGAAGTGGCACGTCAATAAAGATGACGGACAAGTGGCTTATCCAATCATGTGCAAGGATGTTTGATAAGGCCCAGCCTTCTGAAACACCTCTCCAATGGAGCGATCCCAGATGGATGAGTGGAGCTAGGCGGAACGAAATTCATCTGGCGAGAGTCAGGTTAGTGAGATGGTATATTGCAACAGACTTGAGCCCCCCCTCACATAC
Source organism: Alosa sapidissima (assembly GCF_018492685.1). Taxonomy (NCBI): domain Eukaryota; kingdom Metazoa; phylum Chordata; class Actinopteri; order Clupeiformes; family Clupeidae; genus Alosa; species Alosa sapidissima. The sequence continues at coordinate 38,845,558 of NC_055961.1, read as the reverse complement.
ACACACCCACACACCCCAAGCGATTTACTAACTACGGAAGCCACACCATAAATGTTCTAGCTGATGCTACAAAATGTCATAGACAACTTTATTGAGTATTCATTCTCGTAATGAGGTTAATTTAGAAAAATAATTGTAAATTGCATTTAGTAATTTAGTCCTATATGACTATAGGTCATATACTTCATGCAAGATGAATAATGTTGTTATGGATTTGTTATGTTGGCTGATATTCAGTGAGCAACTTTGTAAACGAGGTGTAAAGGTACCAAATTCTCAGTGCTGACGTTATTCGACAATACCAGATATGTAGTTCAAGTTAACGCTAACAAGGTGTTCTATCTCCATACAAAGAGATTATCAGGCGATTCAACGTAAGGGGTTTTACGACAGCCACGAGCACAACTCTGTCTTTCGGTAACTGAACGACAAGCGCGAAAAGCGGAGCTAGAATTTCAGGTATGTCCCTCCTTATGTAGTTTACGATTTAGCTTGACCAGACCTAGTAAACAATGTCTAAATGTCTCTCTTTAGCACCTCCGCTGGCCAGTTTGCGCCTCAGAAATGTACCCATTGGTATGTTTGGCTGGGTCTGTGAAAACGTTCCCAGGGGAATGCTTTGCTAATGAGACCAGGTTGGTATTTTGGCAACAGTGCATGTGACGGTGGCCAGAGTGAATTCAGACGTACGAAATGGGCAGAGTCAGGCCGAGGTTAATCATTAAAATATTTGGTTAAATCCAACCAGCAGTGTTGCGTTATACATTTAAATGGAATGTGTAGCAAACTCCAGCCGGACAGTTGTAGCGTACTGATGGTTTCTTTATTTCTTTGTGAAAGTCCTGAGACCACCGTAAGAGCTATGTACAATATAATACAATAACATACAATAAGAACTTAACATGACACACATAACAGCAATATGTTAGGTTACAGTAAAATTAATAAAAAGAAAGAATAGTATCTAGCCACCTTGTTCCCGTTCCAGCTGAGTGCTAAGATTTATCCTTAAGAATCCACTTCTTTAAGCTACAAAGTAGCACCGTAAGAGCTATATGATAAGCCTTGTTCTCCGTAAGAGCCGTGTCCTTAAGCTACAATGTAGCACCGTGAGAGCTATACAAGTAGCCTTGTTCTCCGTAAGAATTACTATTCCTAAGCTACAAAGTAGCACCGTATCCAAGACTTTACTGTAGCCTAGTTCCTTTAAAAGTAAATGCATTCTAAATAATGCCGTTGCCGTAGTGACAATAACAAGCGTGCAGCCAAAGCCTTAGAATGCACCTTGTGGAATGTCTTATGTAGGCTACTGTACCAATGGAATTAAGTCAAATATAAATGATACATATGAATTGAAATTAAACAAAAACAAATAAACAACAGGTATATTTAAACAAAAACAAATAAACAAGACATGTTTATTTACAGAATGTGTCAATACTTTTTCACTGCAAAAAATAAAATCTAACCAAGTGTTATTAATCTTATATTAAAGAAGCCCTATGCAACAATTTTAGCAAAAATGACCTTAATTATGCAGGTTGAGAGTCGTTCTGATGGTTCTACAACACTTTTTGGGTCGTTTGGTGGGTGCTTCGTCTCCACCTAGTGCTTCTCCGCGGAAAAAACGAATATGCAACTTTCTGGTCCCATCCCGAACAAATCCGGATGTGACTCAGCGGAAGTATCCAATCGCGTCTCGAAAATGTAGTCAGATTGTAGTTTCTAAGAAGACTGCAAAACGGACTCCGACTTGGCTTTGTTGCTGTTGAAATTGTAAGTACCCTACCCTTGGGTGAACTTCGTTTTTGTAATGTGGTTTGATAGTCTCTTGAACAATGTGTTTGTTCGACCGTTTTATTGTGAGTTCTGTATGTGCTTAGCTTGGTTTCTTGATGGCTAGCTCGCTAGCTTGTGGGGGTTTAGCGTAGCAGTCACTTGCTACCGAAGCTGCAGGGGGAGCTATGTCGTGAAAAATGCGAGCCCAAATCAGGCGAAAACCCAGAAACAGCGAAGGAATAACCAGACCTGCATAAGGCTTCTTTAAGATCAAAAATCCATTTGGTATTGTTTTTTATTGGGAAAAGACTAACCTAGCGCACTCTCAAAAAGATCATTTTGACATAATTTATGAAGACTTTGACTTATTTTAAAGAGTCTTATCAAGACAAATTTGCTAAATGCACTGGCAGCCAAATTTGATTGTTTTTAGGACAAATTTGCTTAACACACTGGCAGACAAATGTGCTTGTTTTCAGGATGAGACATCTTAAAATAGCCAAACTCTTATTTGTTACTCTTATTTGTTACTTTCCATTTCAATTTCACTTATAGAGCGCCAAAACATTACACATGTCTCATGGCGCTTTACAGAGTGTTAAAACATTCAGAGAGCCCATGAGTAACAGGGGCGAGGAAAAACTAGAATTGGAGATACATATAGGAAGAAACCTCGACCAGATCTACGACTCAAGGGCCTGACCATCTTTGCTGACTTTGCAGGCACCCGTGCTTGCTGCTGAGAAGGTCTCACACACAGAAGTTGAGAAGGGAAAGGAGGAGGGCGGCCGGGGGATTCACTTCTGAAGCACGTCTCCATCAGTTCAGTTCAGTTCAGTTAACTTTATTGTCCCAAAGGGAAACTTGTCTCGCAGTCAGGTACACATAAATAGCACAAGATACACAAAGACACAAGATGGGGTAAAAAACACAGGTTAATATCAGTTAAGAAGGTTAAGAAAGAAAATAAGAAAGAAAGAAACTGTCTTATCAATCTACGTTCCTGACAGATGCTCATCAGAATCGTTTCTGTGCAATAAAGCAAAATTGTGCAAATTTAGTAGGCGTATTGCACTAGGAATAAAATAGTTTTTTGTCCTATTGGACTTATAAAATGGGACTCTTAGTCTCCGGCCTGAGGTAAGAGCTTCAAATGAACAGTGAAGGGGATGATTTTTACAGTCCAGTATAGAACTTGCCTTCTGGATGACCTGCTTCTCATAAATGGTCAGCAAGGACAACTGTGGACAGCCAATCAACTTCCCAGCCACCTTCACAATGTGGCTAAGATTGTTTTTGTCCCTAAGACTGATGCCTCTATACCAGGCAATAAAAGAAAAAGTGAGAACAGATTCTATAAAAGATTTGTAAAATAAAGACAGCATAACCTTATCCACATTAAACAAATTAAGCTTCCTAAGGAAGTATAACCGTTGTTGTCCCTTCTTGCAAATAGCCTCGGTATTTATATCAAATTTGAGCTTGTTGTCTAACATTGTACCGAGATATTTATACTGGTCAAACATCTCTATGCAGCTTCCATTTATATAAGTCGGTGGTGGAGAACAGGATTGGTTTCTTCTAAAATCAATGACCATATCTTTTGTCTTTGAGATGTTTAACTGAAGAAAAGACTTGTCACACCAACTGACAAACTCATCAACCACTGGCCCATGCTGGGATTCATGTTTATGCAGTAAACTCACAATGACTGTATCATCAGCAAATTTCAGGATATGCCTATTTATATGCTGACTTCTACAGTCATTTGTGTAGAGGATGTACAGCAGAGGGGAAAGTACACAACCCTGAGGAGAGCCAGTGGAAGAGATGCGCCTTTCTGAAAGACAACCATTGACCTTTACTCTCTGTGATCTGTTGGTTAAAAAATCCATAATCCAACCCACAAGATTATTATCAAGATTAAATTCTGATATTAGTTTTCTAACTAAAACATGTGGCTGGATAGTATTAAAAGCAGAAGAAAAGTCCAGAAACAAGAGCCTGGCATGTGTGCCAGGACCTTCCAGATGACTGTACAGGAGGTTAAGTAGTGTAATTTGGGCATCCTCTACCCCCTATTAGCCCTATATGCAAACTGCATAGGATCCAAGGCCTCACCCACCCTTAACAACAACAACCATTTCACTATCTTTTCAAATGACTTCATGACCAGTGAGGTCAGTGCCACTGGTCTGAAGTCATTTAAAGTCTTTATAGTGTTGCCTTTTGGCACTGGGACTATAGTAGATTCCTTCCATAGAAGGAACCCTTCTCTGTTTTAAAGACATTCTAAAAATATCAGTGAACACCCCACAGAGCTGTTCTGAACAGCACTTTAGCAATCTCCCAGTAATATCATCTGGTCCTGGACTTTTATTGACCTTATTTCTTTTGAGTACTGACCTTACGTCTTCCTGTGTAATTAAGAATGTACATGAAGTGGACTTTACCAGCGATTGCTCATCAGTTAATTTTTGAAGTTCATCTGAAAAGTCATGAATGTCAAAACGTGAATAAAAAGTGTTTAATGCTTCAGAAATATCTCTATCACTGTCATAGGCTGGGATATGGACTGGCTTGTTTTGTGTTCTATGCAGGCCTGTCATTCTCTTGACACCTTCCCATGCTGCCTTCAAGTTATTGCTGCCCAGTCTCTCCTCTATCTTACTTTTATATTGTAATTTAGCTTTCTTGATTTCTGATCTGACCTCTTTTATTGCCTCTCTTTTTTCACCCTCATCCCCTTTGTGAAAAGCGCTATGTTTTTTCCTTAACACTTGTTTCATGGATTGAGTGACCCATGGCTTGTTATTCGCATACACTTTTACATGCTTTTTTGAAATAACAGTATCCTCACAGAAAGAGACATAACAGCATACGGTGTCAGCCAGTTCATCAATATTTGAAGCAGAGTCCATGAAAACAGTCCAATCTGTGCAATCAAAACAGCCCTGTAATTGGGAAACAGACTCATCATTCCAGACCTTGATCTCTCTGGTTTTTACTTTCTCCCTCTTAAGCACAGGTCTATACCTAGGAGTGAGATGGATAGCATTGTGATCGGAGAAACCGAGAGGGGGCCGAGGGGAGGCCTTGTAAGCCTCCTTAATTGAGCCATAGCACAGATCTAGAGTCTTATTTTTCCTAGTTGGGTATGTGACATATTGATAGAGGTTGAGACTTTTGCTCAGTTTGCAGTTATTGAAATCTCCCATAAGGAGACACGGGGCATCCGGAGAAAGAGATTGAAGTCTTTGAATCACCGTGTGGATAGTATCAGCAGCAGTTTGTGTATTGGCTTTGGGGTGTATGTATACTACAGTCACAAATATTTGGGGGAACTCCCTTGGGAGATAGAATGGGCGAACAGAGACAGACAACAGTTCGATGTCAGCTGTGCATATTAATTCCCTGACAGTGATGTTGTTACACCACATCTGGTTTATATACACACACACACCGCCACCCTGAGATTTTCCCGTAGATGTAGCGTCCCTGTCTAACCTGAAAGGCGCCCCAAAGCCGCTGATTGATAAGTCCGCATCGGTATCTCTAGATGACAGCCACGTCTCACTGAAGGCCATAATACAGGCGTTCCTGTATTCGTGTAAGTAATTCAAGTTAGCGTGCAGCTCATCGATTTTGTTTCTGAGCGACTGAACGTTCGCAAGTATTATGGATGGGAGCGGAATGCGCCGCAATGTTTGGCGTTTTAGCCTGAGTCGGACGCCACCCCTCCTTCCTCATTTCCTCGTGTTGCGAAAGTTTTTACCATAGTTTCCAAAAGACTTGTTCCTAGAGATCTCGGTCCATATTGCACAACTAACGCAATTAGTAGGCTAAAGTCAGTCATACTACGAATTGCCTCCAAAACAGCACATTTCATTTATAACATTGTATATACAGGGCTAATTATTTTTTGGATCGTGAAATAGTAAAAAAAAAAAAAAAGATAATACAGGTAGACCTACAGTATGACCTATCTGCACACCAAAATTAATTAGTTTTGTTTTGGCAATTGGTTGACAGTGTTGAGGGATAGGTGATTTGATTCTGGAGTGCGAAATAAACACAGGACAAGAAATTGTCAAGCCATCAGGTAGGAAAAAGAGCAAAGGAGAGAAGAAATGAGCAAAAGATGAATGCAGCCATGTTTATGAGTAGCCTAGCCTACACATGTGATGAAATAGGCTAATGTTAATGAAGTGTTATGGCTGTTAGCCTCTTGCTATGTTGCTAGCTGCATGTGAGGTAGATCCACCACTGGGTATTATGATGGATTATTTGAATCAGGTTAAAATGATTAGATACACTGCAAAAAATAAAATCTAACCAAATGTTATTGTTTTAACTCTCAAGAGACTTACCTAGCACTCTCTCAAAAGATCACTCTGACTTCATTTCAGAAAACTTTGACTTATTTTAAGGTGTCTTATCAAGACAAATTTGCTTAACACACTGGCAGGCAAATTTGCTTGTTTCCAAATTGCATATGTTGAAAATGGCATTGTATTGTGGCCTTTGTACTGTATGTATGGGGGAATAACGTTTGTATATTGAGCATGCCGTGTCCGAACGAGAATGCAGTTACGGTATGGCTAAATAGTCTGTGGTGCAAAGCATAACGTCGGGGTCAGACCTCTCAAGTCTCACGCATTGAGCGTGAGACACGCGCATTTCAATGACTTCACACTCACACGCCACACATGGCATTTCTCACTCCGAAAAATTATTCTATGCAGCTCCATGCACGAAAATCCGTGTTGGGCACGAGCTCTCATGCGTGTATATGTTGGTGGGCAGGTACCTATCCGGCGGCTACAGACAACCATTATTCAGTGCGTATTTCTTGAGGAGCCTATGAGAAGACGTGTATATTATGGTTATTTATGCATCATATGACAAATAAAGAAAGTGTATTGATCTTGTTTCGTTGTTGTTTGTCCCAAACAAAAATAGCCTAAACATGATTAAATACAATAAATTACAAAACAGCGGCATAAAGCCCTTGTCTCGTTACACCATGGTCACACGTTGCTGTCAACCCATAGCCGCCCCCTTTTGAGCTTGCCAGAGGCTGAATCAGTAGGCTACTACATTGAAACACAATTATTGCCGCGAGGCATTCCAGGCTACAAATTTAATAAAAGTAAACCATGCATAATTAAAAAAAAAGCTCAATTTAGGCTACTTCGCTACGCAATAAGGTTTCCATTAGAGCACAGCGCACGTTTAATGAATGTGTGACAGGGACTGCCTTGTCTCACAATAAGCAGCTGGAAATTCCAACACTTTTTCAATTACACAAAACTTTACAGTGATCATCAAATACCCTGTAGATTTAAGTGCCCATCAGTCTCAACATTTAACTATATATGTCCAAAAGTAAATTAAATCCCATACCAAAACCGAAAATCGTATGCTTTTGATAGCCTAGTATGCCGCTCCAAACAGAACGCATGTCTCACAATAAAACGCACAATATAAGAAATAAAGTTCTGCCTCGAGTAAGCCTACCCCAAATAAATACCTGTGCTTTGCGAAGCCTAAGTAAATAGCAGACCCCGGACATAATGTAGGATTTACGGAAAGAATGCACACATACGATGTTGGACGCCTGGCGATGCTGGCCGTCTACTGTGCCTCTGACTCCGCTGCCTCATTTGGATGGTAGCCTAACTCGACAGGTGAGCGCGAAGATTGGATATCGTATATGCAGACTACATTCTCTTTAACGTTACCTTACCATCTGCGGTGTACAACCCAAAGTATTTCCAGACACCACATTTTAGATGAGTTGGGGACGTAATTGTCCGCTCATGCTGGCAAACAATAAAATAAAAAACAAACTAATCATAGACTGTAAAAATGCGTTACACATGGCACTAAAAACCGAATAGTTTATTTATAGTTCGACAACGGATATTTCACGTCATGTTCGAATGCATATTTGCAGCAGCAAGACGTCAGGCAGACCGCTCTTAGTTAGAGCCGCTGTTATCCAATGAAATTAAGTTGCGCTTCAGGGCGACTCCACGCGCGTTCCCGAGCAACTTTTTCTTCTTCTTGTTACGTGGCAAGCAAAGTGCATTATGGCCACCCTCTTACTGGAGGACGACTCTCTTTTTATAGAATATCCAATAAAAATCGCCGTTGGTCCATGCGTCATTTCCAGCTTTAGAACTTGGCGCATGGTCAGAGGCGACTGGAGCTGGATCCGAGCCCCAGTGTTCAATATGGCGTTGACTATGAATTGGCCGGATTTACTAGCCTAGCCTCTGCCATTCATTTGTATGGAGGGCGGGACTTAGTCACTCTCTCCAGTTATATATAATACCTCCATGGTGCGCTAATTCAGTTCAGAGAGCTGCTGTTCGGGAATGTAGTTTGTTATGCTTTACGGAGACGTGGCTAACAAGCCATATCCCCACTTCTAACGTTGAGCTGCCTAGCTTCAGTGTAGCTCGTTTGGACAGACACTGTAAACTTTCTGGCAAAAAGAAGGGAGGCGGACTGGTGCTGTACATTAACAATAGATGGTGCAATCCCGGACATGTAAAGTAAAGGAGACTGTATGCTGTAAGGATGTGGAGTTATTAGCGGTTAGTCTCCGTCCGTACTACATACCGAGGGAGTTCTCGCACGCAATTGCTGTCTGTGTTTACATTCCACCTCGAGCTCGTCCGGATACAGCGTGTGACGTCATCCACTCCACAATCGCAAGGCTTCAAACCCAACACACTGACGCCTTTTTTGTGATCTCTGGCGACTTCAATCACATAACACTGGATTCCACACTCACGAATTTTTACCAGTATGTTGACTGCCCTACAAGGAAAAACAGGACAATAGACCTCATGTATGCAAACGTGAAGGATGCATACAGTGCAAACCCCCTCCCCCCACTGGGAAAGTCAGACCACAACCTCATTCATCTCCAGCCAATGTACAAGCCCAAAGTACAGAGGCTACCAGTTCCCACGCGCACCTTCAGGAAGTGGACACCCGAAGTGGATGAGGCTCTGAGAGACTGCTTCGAGTGTACTGACTGGAGTGTGTTACAGAATGGAGAGGACTTGGAGGAGGTCACACAATGCACAACTGACTACCTGAACTTCTGCATGGACATTGTTGTTCCCACCAGAACTGTACGCTGCTTTCCCAACAACAAGCCTTGGATAACCAGCAATGTCAAGACCCTTCTCAACAGGAAAAAGATGGCGTTCAGAGAGGGGGACATGGCAGAGCTGAGGCGCGTGCAAGGGGAACTCAAATTCAAGCTGAAGGAAGCTAAGGAGGATTACAGAAAGAAGGTGGAACAGAAGCTGCAGGAAAACAACTTGAAGGAGACATGGGACTGCATGAAGGTTATCACTGGCCTGAAGAAGAACAGCAGCTCTGTGGAGGGGGACCTGGACAGGGCGAACCAGTTGAACCACTTCTACAACAGGTTTGACTGCCCTGCTCCAGCTCCAATGGTGGTGGTCTGTCCACCATCCACCAGCCCCCACCCTCACACCCCCTCAATACCAGCGCATCACTCACCTCCATCATCACAGGCTATCGTACCCCCACCATCACTAGATTTTGCACCCCTCCCCCACATGGCGATCACGAACAATGAGGTGACAACGACCTCAGTCAACAGCCATCAGACACACAGATCCCAGATGCACCCCTCCCCCTCCCCTTACACCCCTCACCATTACAAAAGATCAAGTGACAGTCCAACTTAAGAAATTGCACAGCAATAAAGCAGCTGGGCCTGACAGACTGTGCCCAAGGCTACTCAAGGCCTGTGCTGCTGAACTGGGGGAGCCACTGAAGCACATCTTCAATTTGAGACTACGCCTTGGACAAGTTCCAACACTGTGGAAGACATCATGTCTCACCCCTGTCCCTAAGAAGCCACACCCTAGTGAGCTTAATGACTACAGACCTGTCGCTCTTACATCACATGTGATGAAGACAATGGAGCGATTGGTCTTAGGCATGCTCAGACCCCAGGTACACCATGCGCTAGACCTGTTACAGTTTGCTTACCAGGAGAAAGTGGGCGTGGACGATGCCATCACTTATCTTCTACACAGGACACATTCCCACCTGGACAAGGGGAAGTGCTGTGAGAATCATGTTCTTTGATTTCTCAAGTGCTTTTAACACCATCCAGCCCCTCAGATTGGGAGACAAGCTCTTGCAGATGGGTGTGGACACTCACCTGGTAACCTGGATTACAGATTACCTGACCGAGCGACCACAGTTCGTCAGACTGAAGAACTGGCTCTCTGACACTGTGATCTGCAGCACCGGAGCGCCACAGGGAACTGTGCTCTCTCCAGTCCTGTTCACCCTGTACACATCTGACTTCTGCTACAACACTGAGTCATGCCACATGCAGAAGTTTTCTGATGATACTGCAATTGTGGGGTGTATCAGGAACGGGCAGGAGGAGGAGTACAGGAGCCTGGTGGAGGACTTTGTGCAATGGTGCAAACTCAATCATCTTCAACTTAACACTTCAAAGACTAAGGAGATGGTGGTGGATTTCCGCAGGTCTAAGCCCACTCTGCTACCAGTCCAAATTGATGGGGTCAATGTGGAGGTGGTTAGCACCTACAAGTATCTGGGTCTCCACCTGGACAATAAACTGGACTGGTCAGCCAACACTGACGCACTCTACAAGAAAGGGCAGAGCAGGCTGTACTTCCTGAGGAGGCTGCGGTCCTTCAATGTGTGCAGTAAGCTCCTCAGGATGTTCTACCAGTCTGTTGTTGCCAGCGTCCTCTTCTATGCAGTAGTATGCTGGGGAGGAAGCACAAGGAAGAAGGATGTGGGGCGAATTGACAGGCTGGTAAGGAAAGCTGGCTCTGTAGTTGGAGCTGAACTGGAGTGCATCACTTCACTATCTGACAAAAGGACCCTGAACAAACTGATCAACATCTTGGACAATGAGTGTCACCCACTCCACAGCACTATTGTTAAGCAGAAGAGCCTGATCAGCTGGAGACTTCGCTCACTGCCTTGCACAACTGACAGACTGAGAAAGTCATTTGTCCCCAGGGCCATTGAACTGTTCAATGCCTCACTTAAGGGAAGAGGAGAGATAGACTTCTCTGCATAGTCTGTCTGCCTCTTCACCCCCTCCATGTTTGGTACTGTCTGTCCACTAGCCACTTGTACCACTGTCTTTATGCCTCACTGTTTGCGTGCTATATTAGCACATCAGCACATATGCATAACCCCCCCCCCCCCCTCCATGCAAATGGTATTGCCTTTATCTTATAACTCCTTGTCTGAGCTACTACCAGGCCTATGGTTTTTAAAAGTCAGATGTTCCCTGACAAAGACATTCGAAAATTAAGAATGTTTATTGACTTGAAAAATACACTAATTTTTCCAAACTCCCTTCATTCAACCCTTGAAGACATCATGGTCTGGTGCGCTGTAGCGCGGGTTTGGTCACAAGCGCCCTGTGGTCGCCCGATATTTTAATCAACCCGACCGCAACTCGGACCGCAAATATTAATTAGGACAAAATTATACCCGACCCGCGATCTGACCCGCTTATTTACAAAATGTGTGCTTTTGGTTATAGCCTGCTTGCAGTGTGACAGTAGGCCATTTCTGTAAAACAAACTAATTTATTTGCGAAACTTTATGCAGTAGAACTACACGCAGTAGGCACGCAGGACATAATGTTTGCGCAGGAGAGAGAATGAGAATAAGAGCGCACGCACGCACGCAACCACCTAGGATTAGAAGACTAGGATAAGATTTGAAGGCCATGGACATGCATCTTTCTTTCGAAAACAGAAATGGTGAGGCAAGGTATAGGCAAGAGAGATACATTGCTGGTCAAAACGTTAGCGTAAGAACTGGTTTATAATGCTGATTGAAGCACAAAGCACATTTACTAAAGCACATCCACTGTTTAAAGTCACAAACACAACGAACTAAGGTAACTTTTATGCATGCGCGAACCTATACATACCGGTAGATATGGCTGTGTAGTCTGTGCCATAACATTTATTCCTGCATGCTGCCCGTTTTGGCTGTCATACTTTTAAATGGCTTCGCAAGAAGTAGGCCTTTTCGCTTTTCCTGAAGGGGTGTCTTTATCATTTTAACTCGCGTCTTCAGCTTCTTTACTGTTGACTGTACTGCTAGCCTTCTTGTGATATTTTAAGTAGGCCTATTTGTAGAAAATATATATTTAATTAATTTTAACTGACCCGCCCGCAAATGACCCGAATATCATTAAAATATTTTGTTTATGACTCATAACCGCGGGTGACCGCAGTCATCCGCGGGCGACCGCTTAATTTCGGGCAGACCGTGCAACACTGTGCGCTATGTAGATCGTTTCTCAGAATTTAGGTCTACTAGGCCTACAATAACGTCATCACCAAATACATCTTTTATTTTTAGTTGATCAACCACAAAGACTAGCATAGGCCTACTGTGCACAGTGCACTGACGACTGTAGCAGCCCAAGGTAACCAGTTGTTGTAGATGAGAGGCAATCCCTTGTTTCAGATAGCCTGGACAACATGTTACCTGGGTGTTGCCTACAATATTAATTAATGCCTACAATAGTTAGCCTACAATAGTTAATTGATTCGCGTAACATATTAGTTGGCTCAAAGAGTAGGGAATCAGGATGGAGAGAGTCACGCGTGTGTTGCTTTTGCGGGATCGAATCCAGTTTAATGCTAGTTTTCAAAACATATATTTTTTTTACATGTCTTTTGTCCGAGTGGCTGTAATGTAGCAGAGCGCTCATGGCGTATGAAAAGCGACTTCAAACCGCCTAAAACAACTTGTTTGTGAATGTCTGACAACTGCTGCAGCGCATGCACGCGCAAGGAAACCAGTAGGTGGAGAAACCAGAAGGCACACAACACCGGAACGATTTTAAGGCTATTTCGCATAGTCTACTCAATGGTGCTATTTCACACGCATTATAGCGACCCCCACTCACCGGGGTTAGGTGGAAGGTGTTGATAGACGATTGGCGTAGCCTACAGTGGACTAGGGCTGTCAAAATTGCTCAAAAATGACGTTCGAATATCCCCTCTAAAATAAACACATGTATTCGAATATATTGGAATATCTAGGCTATATTATTTGCGCATTATGTCAGTGACGCGCATCATGTCATCTGTTTTTAACTTTTTGTATGGTTATTGCTTGACAGGGGGGATCCCAAGCAGCTTTCAGCCATAAGGCATTTCCTAATTCACCCGACACTGATATTCAAAATGTTGAAACTATTTCGGCATAGCCTATAAGCAGTTTAATTAAATGTAATGTTAGTAGTAAACAAACGGGCTACTTGGTGAGGCTTGGCCTCACAGATAGGCCTATTAACTGACCGCCCGATTCACGTTGGCAGGGGGGGCCATCAGACATTTGTTCCCAAGGGTCTATGAATTGTTAATCCGGCCCTGCCCCCAACGAACGCAACTTTCCACCTCTGAGACAGCTTAAAAGAAGTCTAGAGGACTCCTAACTCACTGACCTACTTAGTATAGGCTGCGCAAACCACAGGCCTTTTTTTTTGGGCAAGCCTGCATTCAAGGCGGGCCTTCTGTTGAAGAATTTTATATAAATCCTGCGCTAACCACAGGCCTTTTTTTTTGGGCAAGCCTGCATTCAAGGCGGGCCTTCTGTTGAAGAATTTTATATAAATCCTGCGCTAACAGTAATCCTCCTACCCCCCCCCCCCCCGCTACCACAGCTGTGGATAGTGTGGCATGCTCACGCTTTATGTCTCCTTGCAAACTAGGCCTATAGCCCAACCATTTACGTCTTCAAAAAATAACAACTTGCCAGATATGCCTTCATATCTTTGGGCTTCATTCAGCATTTTGTTCTTCCACTGAAAATGACTCTTCTATATTTGCTGCCTGCTGCATCCTTTCTGTTTGTATTGTTTAGAAAAGGTTTGACGTCTTGAGTTAATGCATTAAACATTGTTTGCTGGTAACCAGCCACAAATAGCCTACAGATTCTTGCGTGCGTACATTCTCTATTCTCTCCAAAATGTGCCCGTTCTATAGGCTGGCCAAGTGCGTAATTCTGCGGCATAAAGCAGATGTATTTGTTTATTGTACAGAAAAATAAAAATAACCAGTCAAGCAGTCAGTTGACTACATTGCAGTCAATAAGTATAGGGCAAATTACGAAACCAAAACGTGGGTCATAGTTGTCTAAGTCTCTGCTGTGAGGCCAAACCCATGAACAAAGACGCATTGATATCTGCAATAGAGTTTTTTTGGCGAAACAAGCTCACAGCCGAACGAGTTATAGCACTGAAGGGAGAGGCAACTGGCATGTGATCTCCCCACGGGCCAATGGATGTACAAGTTTTCTCCTGTGCCTACGATATTTAATCCAGTGTTTTGTCAAGTTGCAAAATGCTATTCGTTTTAACAAATTTTTATGATAGTATGAAGTACTTTTTGTATAGGGTACTATCTTAATTGTTTTATACTCAATACTTGACCAATGGCTATTGCCAATGGCTATCTGTCTATTGAAAGTGAGAATGTGGCATGTGATCTTCTGTGTAGGCTTCATAAAATAAAATAAACAGATTGCTAATGGCCTACATGGGGTGCGTTTCCCGTACAACTACGGAGGTTAGCTTTTTACTAACAGGATGCATCGTTCAACTAACCAACATGTAAGTTACGCGTACTTACATAGTACTGTAAGTTTGGACCATGATAGTTTCCAAACTTCAGTAGTCTGGACTAAGGTGGTTAATGACGTTTAGTAGCACGTGAACGGGCACCTGCACATACTTCTGTGGCGCATTGCGTTAAGGCCGGCAGATGACAGCCGCCGTTGCACAGCAGTTACCAGTCGCCTGTCCAAGAGTTCGAATCTGGGTTAAGATTTTGATAACAATATTGACATCGTTGTTTACCTAAGTTTATCTTTTGTGCAGATCATATTATCAAAATCAGAATCCGCCTTCTTGGCTTGGTTTGCGTAAACTAACAAGGACCCCCCCCCCCCCTCCCTCCATGAAAATCAAAGGCTACATATTCTCAGCTGTCTCGTCAAAAAGTGCGCACCACCTTATTATTATCTGCAGGTGTGTAACTTTTACTTACGTGCACATGGCTGATTCTACCACAGGTCGAGAGGTGTAGTTGTAACTACACAACTTTACGATAGTGGTTGCGAACGTTCGTTGCTAATATGGTTTTGGGAAACACTAACGTAGTGTAACGATGCATTGGACTAGGCCTATGTAAGTTCCAAATATGAATGTAATTCTGCAGCATAAAGCAGATGTATTTGTTTATTGTACAGAAAAATAAAAATGACATGTCAAGCAGTCAATTGACTATACATTGCAGTCAAGAAGTAGGCCAAATTAATTTACGAAACCAAAACGTGGGTCATAGTTGTCTAAGCCTCTATAGCTTAGCCTGTTAAAAACGTCACAGAAGCCTACCCAAGGCTACAGATTAATTCTGAATAGTTATTTCTCTACTGGCTCAATTATCACACCACTGTTTTGATTTGCATAGTTGCGTTAACCCAACACTGACAATAATGTAGACAGCAAATTTCGATTTCCATTACCACCGTGTAGTCAAGCCTTAAGCCATACCCAAGTAGCCTAAATCGAGGTAAATCGAGCTTTTTCAGAAGGGGCGGCAGGCAGAGCGATGTACAGTGGCAGAGCGACGCACAGTGGCTGAAAGTGGTACTAAAGCTTCACGCAGCTTCACGCCCTGAAGTGCCCATTTGAAAGCGATGCCCACTGTACAGCATAGGATGACAGTCAGGTACAAAGCACTGCACCATGTTGCTAACGTTAACGTTAACCGCTTTCACACGTGCACACGATATAAAATACACGATGATAAATATAAAATTCAATATCAAAACAGTATTATTTACACGATTACTCCTGAAATAACTTCTATTAACTGCACATTCACTATATAAAAATCACTGTTTGGAGGAAAGGGTTTGCGTGCAGTCGCTGGTTGGAAAATGTTCAAATGGCAATATTCGTGCCGTTTCGTCCTTGCTTATATTATTCAGTGAGGCGTGGTGGTTTATGGGATGAGTAGTTCCTTCGCTCGGAAATGAAAATATGTACACAGTCTTGTACCTTTGACTTTTTTTGGTCAAAGGTACAAGACAACATATCATTTAGAGTTTTTTCACTCTAAATGATATGTTGTATGCTTATGAGTTATGTTGTAGCTGGTTAGCCTAAGACATGCTGTAAAACTCTTTAGATAAGGATTTTCCCAAAACGTCAATGGGACAAATGAATGGGAATCTTACTTCCGGCACCTAACCGCATTTTGGCTGTGGGCGGGACTGTGCAGCCCTATTCCAGCCACCTAACTGGTTTTACTTTGAGTGAGCTTACTTTGAGTGAGCATTTTTTTTCCTGGTGGTGAAGTTGTAACACAGTCACCCGACAGCGGTCAAGTTTTCTTATCGTGAACCAAAAACATGGCAGAGTGGAAGTGAATAGGACTAAGACAGCGATAAGTAATAGACCTCTGAAATTCGCCTACAAAAAAAGCTGCCATCTTTGATAGCCGGTATCTGGCGGTTTTTCCTATGGGTAAATAACATGAAGAACTCTTGTGAGGACGAAAAAGTCTGAAATGCACACGTTTTCCTGAATACACTTTTGTCCTCTGCCTTCGATACTGTGATATCTGATACATGAAGACGACTTCATGCTACCCCAGAGCTAACTTGCTAACTAACTTAATGGCAAGTTGCATCGCAAGTTAGCTCTGGGGTAGCAAAAATCAAAGTGTGCAGTTGGCTTTTTTTGCTGTTTTTATATCAACCAATGTGGATAGAATAACCGTATTGTTATGTTCTTTCTGCATTACCTCGGATCTCAATACAAATTTGTATTAGAATCAAGCCCTTGAGTGCGCCTCTGCTTTTTTTTTCTACTTTCTGCATTACAAAAATACAGTTTTTAAGTATTCACCAGAACTCCACCCGCTGCGTCTTTCTTAACGTCAACTAACGCATCAACTTAATAAACAAATAAATTACTCACTAGTAGTGGAAGCCCTAGGAGGTGGAACTCATTTAAAATGGTCAGGGCGCGTTCCCGTAAGGGAACCGCTCATTTAGGCAGGGGTGTTTGGGACAATTTTTCTTTATGTTATTTTGGGATTGCAGCGCATTGATGATGTCTTCACATGAATGATAGGAAGTAGTATGATGCGCTTATGCAGTGTATGGGTTCTAAGATCATGTCAATGTGATGATTGATGTTCTCTGTGTTTTGGTTGTGACTGCTGTTATAAAATGTTGTCTAACGCTTCATTCAAGGGACGCCTCTGTCGTGATGTGTCAATACTGTTATTCTGAAGGGCCTAGTCATTGTGGGTGTTATACGGTAACTGGCTTTCATGTTAACTGGCTGGACTGTTTACTTTGCCTCTGGAGTTAACGTAACCGCCCCCTTCTTTTGCAGATGTGTTCAGCCGATGATTTAGCCTCCGATACCTGGTCGCAGATTTGTCTGTTTAACTCCAGTTCAAATAGAAATGTTTGTGATGCTCCAATTCTATGTTGTTTCTTGTTGTTCTATGTTGTTTAATAAAGGTTTACAACACGATGTGTCGGCATTGGAAGTGTCAGATTGTCTGTAGTAGGCAGCATGCGCTGGACCATGAATATGCCACCAAATAAATAAAACTAAAGAAACTCCACGTGGGTTTCGAACCGCTACTAAATTAAACTGCTTGAATCATAGACTGTATTAAGGTTTTGCACCTACGTCATAATGTCATGTGACCGTTTGTTTACAACTAGAGTGGTAGGCAAGAATGGTAGGCAAGACACTGCAGAGAGTGGTAGGCAAGCCTACAGCAGTTGGGTTGCATAGGCTATACATAGTTACAAATAGCTTCAAAATTTAAATTTTAATATCAAATATTGACCGGGATGCCGACCACTTGTGTAGGCCCTAACAGTTGGTTTTACAATAAGAAGCAAAAAGGCTACGAACGACCGTATAGCCTACCTATCCTTGTGGTTGTGGAGGATGATCATTAGCAGCTGTGAAGTCTTTTATTCTCAAGATAGCCTAATGGTGTAGCCTACTGTCTACGAAGACGTAGGCTAAAATACAACTATCTACAGTCATCCAAAAATGAATTGCCAGAGATAGGCTATGAAGGGGAAAAGTGCAGCATTTTAAACATGGCAAGATTATTTTTTACCGGAACAGTTTGTTCTAATTTGTCTCGTGAAATTCGTGCTTGTGGACATCAATCACCTATCTTCTGTCCTTCTATTTCAAGTTATCATGAGTGTCATTTGATTATATAAATCACAACAAATGCTAATAAATGAAAACAGAATAGGCTTATGTGCTATAGGCTAAAGTCATTTAGGCTAACTCCCGTATGTCAAAATAAACTGATTTGATCCTGTTTAGCGATCACACACAACAACTTAACACAGCAACCTCAAACACCACTGTTGAACCTAGGCTACTGCTTCAGTCATGTAAGAAATAAGCAGTTTATGAATTATCTTTACCCGTTTAATCAAGTCCACATGACCAAAATAACAACATATTTAAAGGCTGAGCTAGCATAACAGCCTAATATAGGCGATGCTGCAATGGATAACTAATAAAAAGTTTCATACAATTAATTAACTTTATCACTCACATTCTGAGTTTTTCTGGGTGGTTATATATCCATGCAGATCGTCTTCGAATAAGCCATCGCTGTTATATGATATAATATGTTACAGGATTCGTGACTAACGCCATTAATGTTATGATGCTGACTGACGCTGGCTATAACAGTAGGCTACCGTTTTAAAGGTGCCATGTGTAATGTCCGGCAAAAAATCAATTCATACTCCACATTCCATAAAAGATGGGGGCAGTATACCTCCAGAAAGTGAGTTGGTCTACCCTAGAGTAACAACCGAGACACGTGTATTGCAGTTTGGCTGGCGGTTATGTTGCCCGCATACCGCCTCCCATGGCCGAAACTGGTATTATGACACCTGTCGGGCTGTGGCTAGTAATTTAGCATGCTAATTCAGGTTATTATCTCTGCAGCACTATACCTTGTCATTTTTTTAATGACATCATCGCCCTTATTTTTTTCTCATTCTTTTGATGCGTGTAGCTCATTTTTTGGATATTTTTACCTCAATTCTTACACATGGCACCTTTAACGTCTGCTGAGTCTACTGCCTACCAAAACCTGTCGCTGTTCAGTTAAATGATCAAATATTGTTTGATTTTGTGTCAGCTTTCAGAAGGAAGACATGTTCCTTTCTGGTCAAATTTCACAGCTTCTAAGAAAGGCTATCGTCTTCGTGTAAACCGAGTTTTGAACAGTAAAAGTTAGGCTACCATTAGGCTACATGCAGGTTCTCCCATAACGTTATCGATACAGATCAATGCACCAAATCAGGGCGATTTTAGCGAAACAACGTTCCTGTTACAGGCTATCAAATATTGAACAATGGGATAACGTTTCATCATCACCTTTATTGATGCCTGAAATGTTGACATTGCTGAAATACAGAGATGTAGCCTACTGAGAGACAGCTGCAGACAACGATGTTCAGTGGGTTCAACTTGTCCCTTGCCTACCAGCTGGATGTAAACAAAGCTATAGAACCTAGAATACGTCACATGAAAAACGTTAATATATAGAACTGGACAGTGTGGCTGCATTCTGCAGTGTTCTATAGAATAGAGTGTCCCAGTGACTTCCGTTTTACTTCCGCTACAAGGGACCTATCTTTCAAAAAAATATGAACGGGAGTTAATGGAGAGATAACAATTATTTTTTGGTCCAGTTTGAATTGTGCCACGAATTTCACATATGATGTGTGTGAATTTAAAAGATAATTTTTCACGTCAAGAAAGTACTGTTGTTCGATAGACTTCAAAAGTCATGTTGGTTTTGTGCGAATCCGCTCAGTGTACTACATCTCTCGTCTCGAACGATGTACGTCACCAACGTAATTAACGATATGATTAGCTGTTATGCTAGTTAACGGTTGCATCTTGCTGCCTGCAATATCACTTAACAGTATCTAATGTACAGTCTATGGACGAATACAACTTGCCTGATGTGTTTAATCCTCTGACTCATGGTATTTTCATCGGCAAGGAAAGCCCAATTAAGACCTGTTGCTGGTATGCTTGTACAATCTAGTGTGGCTGTATATGAGCTAACGTCACTAGCGCGACTGATGGTTTTGTAGTCGTGGGAATTACGATCTTTCACAATGTTGTAATTCAATAGTTACGAAACAAACTGCAAATGTCTTTACATGAAAATGTGTCTTTAAAATTGACAAACATCATATGGGTAATTCAAGGCACAAGTCAACCGGGACCAGAAAATAATTTATTTTTCGCCATAGACTGGCGTTCAAAATTTTTTGAAAGATAGGTCCCATGGAGGCAAATGGAAGTGACGTCACTGGGACACTCTATTGAAGCCGCCGAGGCGACGCCATCTTGGAAAATTTGGAGCCAATTTGAAGTGCGGCTGCGCAGCAGAAGTTGAAGCATGCGCAGTGAAGAGGAGTCGCGGTCTGGCACGCCCACTCGGCGAGTTAAACACGCCCCTTGTCAAGTGAAATCCGCCCCCTTCTCCTTTCCACAACGCAGGTCGACTGGGCGCCGAAGGCTAGCTGGCTGGATGAATTTTGCGGCTGTGAGTTAGCTAAACAGTACAAACAACAATCTTCGGTTTGTTCTTGTCTGGTAAGTGTTGCGTATCAACTGAAAAGTTTTTTGTCTATTGTTCTTAAATACGTCTAAGAGAGCGTATTATGTTGATTATAGACTGTGACAATTTAGTATGGTGAATACTAATGAGCTAACAACAGAAATACGGACAGCGAATTACATGCTAACGTTAGCAGCTACATTAACGTTACCGTCAACGGTAGGTCGTTGAAGTGAAGATTAGCACACAGCTCCCCTAACAGTCGATGCATGATTTACTCGGTTTTATTAGTTTTTGCCGTTTTCAAATATCTCAATCTTAATGTATGCCATCTCAACATGGAGTAACCATTGACTGTACATGGGGATTACTAACACTAGACAGCCAGTGCAGTTATGATGTGATAAAGCAACGTAAGTTAACGTTAACGTAATGTGAAGCATGGACCTGTCATGTTTATGTGCCAGCTTTGCATTTTTTCTAACGTTAGGTCCTAACGATAAAGACACCTCCGTTAGAGCTACTTCTGTGATGGTAGGTCGGTAGCATAGACTGTAAAAAATAAGTCGGTAGTTGTAGACCGCATAAGTGAATGATCGATAAATGAAACGCCTGCATTTAGGCTAACACTACGCCAAGAACCAGTCACTTCCCAGCGATATCGGTGAACATTTGAGAAAGAAACACCTTAGTTTGTCATCTAACGTCCATGATCAGTCATACTGATAACGTTATTTTTCAAGCTGACGCGAGTTAATAACATGCACACCGCATATTTAAATGTGTAGTTAACATTAGGTGGGCTGTGAAGTTTATTGCACACATATATTTAATTAATTGGTATTACTAGTGGTGTTGAGTGCTTGATTAGATGCTTTGTAATGTTGTAAAATTGTCTGACTAACTTTATTGTAACTTTCCTTTTTTGCAGATGAGGTATGGGTGATGGCTGAATGTACTGGAGGTGGCGGCAAGGTGGTCTCCATGGTCTACATCGGTATGCCTACGTGAAGTGGTTTGGCTGGGGTGGTCTGAGGTGGCATGTCCTCCCTCTTTCTCCAAGTCCCCTGACATCCATCTCCCTGACATCATCACCCACTGTCACTCAATCAACCTGAAGGGGACATGGCACAGCACCACTACGTTCTGAAAACA
Source organism: Alosa sapidissima (assembly GCF_018492685.1). NCBI lineage: Eukaryota > Metazoa > Chordata > Actinopteri > Clupeiformes > Clupeidae > Alosa > Alosa sapidissima. Next base: position 38,823,890 of record NC_055961.1, on the reverse strand, counting down.
CATGACTTTCAATAACTTGCGTGGCACCAAGAAGGCTCTGCCGCTGCTCTGAACCTTCTGTTAATGTGACATTATTCATACTTGAGGCTGTACACATCACTTTGTTTCTATTTTCTTTATTGATGTCACCCAAACTTCAACTTTCTGTATGCCCCTGAACTCACAAAAATTGTAAATTGCAATGCGCCATTTAACCAGTGGTGTAGTCTAGTTAGCTGTAGTGGTGGGTATACTGTGAGCAACCCCAAATGTTATTAAATATGTATCCTTGCCTATTTTAAATGGGTACACTGAGATGATGCTTTTTAAATGGGTTTACTGTGTGGTCCTGTGCATCACATCGACTATACCACTGCATTTAACTGCTTTGGTATTTAAGTCAGAGGCCATTGCTTAGTATTTAACAGTAGCCTTCACAAAAATGTAGAAGTTAGAAGAATATTAATATCAGAATAATTATTGGTTGATACTAAATCAATATTGAATGTTTTTTATTTCTTTTGTTTGATATATTATTCAGAATGCTGCAACACGACTGGTCCTCAATCAGCCAAAGAGGACACATTGTAACTCCTCTCCTAGTTACTCTCCATTGGCTCCCTACAGTAGCCAGAATTAACTTTAAATCTCTCACTTTGGCCTATAGGACACTGAGTGGATCTGCTCCTTGTTATTTTAATTCAATGATCAAGATGTATGTACATCCCCAACCGCCCACTGTGGTCTTCTGATGAGTGTCTGTTGTGTCGACCAGTCTTAAACGCTAGGTCAAATTCAAGACTCTTTTCCTCAGTGGTTCAATGTTGGTGGAATGAGTTGCCCAGTGCTCTTCGTTCTTGTGATAGTTTTTGGTCTTTTAAGTACTTATGCGTTATGGTTTGTATGCAGTAGTACTGTTTTATTTTCATTAGGCTGTTGATTAATTTGACATTGTGTATTATTGATATTCTCCTTGATGTAGTCTTACCATGTTATTATATTTTTGATTGAATGGACATTATTGCTTATTATTGCTTCCCCCTCCTCATTTTCTTTGTTTATTTCATTAGGCTTTTGATTGATCCCTGTTTTAAGTATTATATTGTTTTGTATTTGTATGTCACTTTGGACAAAAGCGTAACCATAACCATCATCATAATGTGGTATTTTCTTGTGCACTTGAAACAAAGAATAAAAATAAGTTTCTTTAAATGTAGTCCAACTTTAGCACATCACACACTGAACAGCAAAGTAGCTTCCTGATTATGTGTAAAATGTTTACAGAGTATCCTGATGTCCATGTTCTCATATTTTTTACAGCTGACATGAAGGCTGCAATATTACATTTTTGATTTATAATGGAGCACCCTCTCTGGTGAAAGACTAGCAAGCCTGTGGTAGAGGCATACGATTACAGACATATTGAGAGAGCCTATCAATGAGTTGTCACAGTTTTCAATTTAGACATATTATTTTGAAATGGGGTACGTCTACGGGAGGATTTACACATCACTGGCAAGACCTGATCAAATCATACCAATGCAAAATGCTTCTCCAGCAGTGCAATCGCAGGTAACAATGATACCTTAACTCAGCATTTTCAGATACCGCTGTTCTGAGCATAATAAGCAAATTGGCCATTTAACTTTGAATCCCTCCTCACGTTAAGCTATGGTCTAATAATGTGTTCACTAAAAAACAAATAATGTTATTTGTTGGGTTAATTAATAAGTGGTCAAACCGAGGTTGTCGACCTAGCAGGCTAGGTGACGTTTGTTGCCATTTGTGCAAAACTAAGCAAGAGTTAACGTTAATGAAACTTAACATCGCCTTCTCCCAGTGACTTAAGTGTATTCAAATGAAGTTGCAACGATGATGGCGGCAATCACCTGGTTACGTTAAACCATTTGAAACAAGTAGGACTGTAAATGATGGTGAGTATGAGTGAGTCTCAATGTCTTGTTGCAACTATAGGCAGGCACACCGTTGATGCTGTGGAAAACTGACATCTTCATCTTATCTCCTTCGTTTAGGATGTCTGTTAGGCTTATGAAGACAGTGTCATCCTCTTCTCCTTCTTCATTCTCCTCTTCTCTTAGACTCTGCTAGACTTATGCAAAGACACTGAACGTCTTTACAAAATTTGCACCTTTGTCAGTTATGGTGACTTTGTCTTTGATTTTGAAGTCTACGTTATCTAGTATCTCAAAACATTGTGAGTGTGACACCCTACCATCCTCCGACAGGCTAATGCATCTGAGCAAATGTTCAGGCTTTTTTCATCTATCCAGTGGATAGACACCCCAAGGAAGCTCCGATTGTTTACTGACCAAGCATCTGTTGTGGTGCATACATGGCTCAGTGTGGATAATTTCTCAGTAAGTGATCTCTTCATTGATGAATACTCATCGTCAAGCATCCTTCCCAATGTCCTCCTTGAAATCAAATGTATAGGGCAAAATGTCTTTAAATAAACCCACAAACTCTCTCTGGCCTCTCTACAGTGTGTAGTGGATGTAATCCTTGAACTATGAAATTAAGGATCAACTTGTCAAATCACTGTTGGGATATGACAGGGTTACGAGCTCCACCACTGAAAAACAGTGATGCACTGCCTTGTGTGGGGGAGCCAAGGTTGTTTGTTTGTTTGTTTGTTTTTATTTAGATCCCCATTAGCTTTTGCAAAGCAGCAGCTATTCTTCCTGGGGTCTATCATCAATGTGACAAATACAATATAGAAATACACAGATGACAACGGACATGACATATAAGAGAATACACAGACAATACATAATTACATTTCACATAAAACATGGTTTACATCACAAGACAAATACAAAACAAAAATACTAAAACAGACTTATCAGCAGCATCAATTAAAGTTAATATTTAGATAATGACTTTTAAGTTGTTAAGTTTTTTAAAGCTATGCAGATTTAATTGAGTAATAGGATAAGGGAGTGAGTTCCACTGTTACATTGCCCTATATTTAACTGTACGTTGAATCATAGTCTTGGATCTTGGTAAGGTGAAACAACCTCCAACTGCATGCCTTGTTGAATTGTGTGCCATTGAACTGAAATACAAATTTCTATAAATAATAAAAGGTGATTTTGTTATTATGACATTCTTAATAAAAAACATCAATAATGACAAAAATCTAGTTTTGACATCTAACCAACCTAATGATTTGTGCATCTAAATAACATTAGTTCTCCTTCCACAAGAAAGAGCTGCGGCTTTATTCTGGACCAATTGCAATTTCCTTATGAAGTAGAGGGCCAGACTACAGAGTAGTCCAAATTAGACAAAACCAAAGCCTATATCACTTGCTTTACAAGTTGGTGCGTTAAATATTTAGCACATCTTTTAATTATTGATATGGCGTTTCCCATTTTAGTCACAACCTTTTGTATATGTTTATCCCATGATAATTTATTGTCAATGATGACTCCTAGAAGTTTTTCTTCTTCTAGTTGCTTTATCACTGTTTTATTTATTGTGAGACTAAGCTTAGGTTTTGAACTTAAAGAATGATTTGTACCGATTACTATACAATTTGTTTTAGACACATTCAAGATCAGTTGATTGTTATTGACAGTGTTGCCAACTATTTCAAATGGAAAGTAGCTAAAGCCAGCTCCAAAAGTCGCTAGATGACGTCACACGCTAATTTGCAAATTAATTACGTCAGGCCTAATTTAAATATATTTGATTTAATATACTTGTATATTAATTGATACACTTTCCTTTCCTTATCTTGTCACAGCCTACACCAGAATTTCCAACCTATTACTGCATCTGCTTTGCATTGTTTGAAGTCTGATTATAACTTTCCATAGGGTAGCCTACACACAATGTACCCTTACGGCAATGGCTATATTTTGGATATATTTAGGCTACATAATATAGGCTTAAATGTCACTCGGACAGACCGATATAAAAAAAAAAAAATCTTTTGAAGAGAAAAAAATGGAAGAGCGCTGCAGTGGGTGACGAGTAAATAAAATGTTTCAGGTGCTCTTCAAGGGAAATGGGCAGATAGGATTGAAGAGAATGAAGGTAGATCCCGAGGCACTCTGCTGATAAAAAAGTCCTTTATTGAGTGGACACTGACGCGCCGTGTGATGCCGTGGCTTGTAGGCACCTCCTCACGCGTCCTAATGGCGGCCGTACTCAACTTTTATATACGATTTGCTCAGCTCAAGGACTTATGTTCATGTCATGCATGTTTTCCCCTGCCGCAAAACATTTGTGACTGTTGTAGTTTGTGTGGTGTTAAATGTGGATAAACAGATGGGTGCACACATTATGTTATCGCGTCAAACATTTCACACGCATCCATTCATTCATACATAGCCTACGTTCGCGGTAAATTTGTTTGCCCGGAATAGTCAAAAGTTAGTCTTCCAAACAATGTATGTGTGTAGGAGATATCTGTTTGATGTACAGTTTGTTTTCCAGCATGTTAAAAACGTCTGCGTCTTACCGCAGGTGAGCAGTGGGTTTCCTGGTACTTTTAGGGAAGTTTGCGCATGTCCTGAGACCGCTATGGCTAGGGTGCATTCGCGAGTGGCACATTTGCGCCCTCGCAGATTCAATGAACTATCATAGAGTGTTTTCTGTGTGTGTAATGTGACCACATAGAAATGTTATTGTGTAGGCCTTATGAAGTGAATTGTCTAATAGGTACCCTTTTAACTGTATTTGATACATATTTCTCACTATAATGTGTAGACACCCCTGTGTTCATTGAGTGCCATGGTTTGTACCAATTTGAGAGTTGGTTCATCCTGATATAATGAACTGTTTGAGTAATTCGGGGGGGCTTGATAAGAGGAGGAAGTCTTACCCAAATGTTCTCAGGGTAATATACTCAATTGTGTGAGTTGCTGACCAAAGTGTCCATTTGTTGAAGCTTTAATTTAGAAAGTACTTTTTGTTTGACTGATTTTTTCAGAGGTGTCAAGTAACGAAGTACAAATACTTTATTACATTACTTAAGTAGAAATTTTGGGTATCTATACTTTACTAGAGTAATTATTTTTGAACCGACTTTTTACTTTTACTCCTAACATTTTCACGCAAGTATCTGTACTTTCTACTCCTTACATTTGGGTCGAATCAGTCAGCTCAAAACCAGGCCATTTTCGTGGGTCTATCACTAGGTGGCAGTCTCGCCAGGTCTCGCTAGGTCACTTCCCGGAAACTACAGGCAACACTTCATATTTCATGAAAGACGTTATATCTCCATTTCTAGAAAAAAAAAGTGATTTTGATGAAAACTAGCCACTGTTTAGCTTGCGATTTCTCAGGAACAGAAGCGTGTAGAAATACACGGTTTGCATCCACTGAGAGCTTAAAGTCTCACCTTTCAAACGAGCCATTGTATGTGTTCATAGCTATAACACAGAATATGCTAGCCTGGGTGTTCCCATGCTGCCTTGTACACGATTTGATTCACGCTGCTAAGGCAGCCTAGAGACCATGAAGCAAATTTTCGCCTGAGATAGGCAACCAATCACAGAACAGGTGGGAAAGCAAGACAATGATGAGCTATGCACAGACACATTTGATAGACATCCGTGGCACCCAATAAACGGATCTGGGCATTTTTTTCAAATACGAGAAAATGAACGTTTGGTTCCCAGACCACGTCTCATTGAGAAGTGGTGGCGCTAGCCAGGCTAAGAATGCTGTGGCTGTACAAAAATCATCAACAATGGTCTAGATTGCTGGCACTCTAGGACAAAGCTTCCGAAAACAGCTTGGCATTCAATGAGTTAAGGTGACATGAAAAAGTACGCGATCCATCACACCACCTGCACAACATGACACAAATCACTTCACACTCCAACAAGGACAAATGTAGGCCTATGTAGCGAAGTAGCCTACAAAGATGTCAATGGCAGAGAAGAGAACTTGAGTGAAATGTCCCAACCAAGCACTAGCGAAGAGGTTGGTAGCCAGCCAATCCTTGTACATCCCTGGAAGAACTTTTCAAAATGGTTGGATGCAAAAACAACTCCTTTCGGATTCACTGCTGCAAGCTCTGTGCATACAAGTACCACAAGCTAATGGCTTTCAAAAACTAGCCGTGAAAAAGCATTTTGAGGTAAGCTGAGAGTTTATCAATCGATTATTGACAAAATATTGTAGTAACCTAGTAACGTAGGCCTACTAATGGTAAATTTGCAATGTATGCTATGGCTAGGTACATGCCAAGACATGCCATGGTTTGCTTGTTAATTATCTGAGCTTATGTTATTGCTATATGCAATATTTGTAAGTTAATTGTGCAAAGCTATATTCTACAGCTAGTTGATAAAGCATGTACTAAGGGCAGGCATGATCCTGTCTGTGTATGAGAGTGTGTGCGCCTGAGTGGGGCAGGCCCTATGGGTCCAGGCAATAGGCCCAACTACCAACTATCAGCCAAATACTGTTTAAAATTAATTTAGTCAGACTATCTCATCAATAATGCTACTTTTCAGTCATGCCAGAAGCTGCTTGTGGTCCTAAAACAGCTTTAAGTGGCAATATTCTGGTCTGCTCAAATTAACTGCATAAACGAAGCTCCCTAACTTGTAGTTTGACCTTCATTCATGAACTTCAAGCATGATATTTAATACAGTGAAATTCCTAGATAGTCTGAGCTTGTAGTTTGAGAGAAATAATATGAATCTCAATCTGTGCAATTCATTTTCTCCACAGAAGAAACACCCGACCCGTCTAGAGAGGTACACACAACTTACTTCAGCAGCCCTCAAAAGGATTAATCATTCATTTTGACAGCACTAATGTATACTGTGTATAGACAAACATATAAGGGTTATTGTCACTAAGCCTGCCCTGGGTACACCAATATTGTCTTGTTCAATTTTGTTATCTTACATCCGTTGCCCTCACAGATTCCTGCAGCTAAGCTTGGATGTACATTACATTCCAATAAAGGTTATTGAAAACATGCCTCTTAAGTTTGACTTTTTGTACCATTAATACTTATCGGCAACTATTCATCATATCTTCGGCTCCATGAAACACGTGTTAATGCTCAATACAACACACATATGGTTCTTTAATGTATTTACATTGTACTAAAATTCGTTCATTTTCAATGGGCATATATGTGGCTGAAACAGGTAGCTAGTGCATCCCAAATTTTAATATAACATTATAGTCATTATGGCCTTTAGGAAAATGTTTGTTGGGGAGGTGGGGTAGTGCACTATAGGCCCCTGTGGTGCGGCCTAAACTTTTGTCCTTAATGGCATTTTTTCCCTTACATTACTTTTACTTTTATACTTTTACTAAAGTTAAAAGCTTGGGATGATACTTCAACTTCTACAGAAGTCTTTTTAAATGATGTTTTCTAAACAAAGTTCGGGTGGAGCCTTCGGGATGATTGACAGCAATTAACTCACCCATTGCCGCCGCAGGGTAGGCCTATTTCAGCCGACCTCCTTTTCCATACGTCACACGCTCCGACGTTCGCGAAATCATTCAGTCTGCGTATTGTTCGCTTTGACAAGACAGCTCTCATGGAACTGGAAATCCACGTCTCTTCCAGTGATCTGGAGGACAACTTCGTCCCGCCAACACCTGACACCCAGGGCCCTCCGCCGGGTAAAAAATAATCTTATTCGTTCCCCTCGCCGCCAGCGTAGGGAATCAGGGACACAGGGTCGCAGAAGGTGCTCCTCTCCTGCCCCCGTGCGGGGCAGCATTTTCCGCTCAGCAGCCTCAACTCGCGGCAGCACCAGGACCCAGCGCCAGCAAGGCGTCGACCCTACCCACTGGACAGTGGCTCACATCCGCAGCACTCTCCATTCCCGCGGCATCGCGTTCCGTAGGTCGGATAGGAAGTTCCATCTCCTCCGCCTTCTAACGCAGTCGGATAGCCCGGTCTTTTCGCCCTCCCGCTCCCTCACTTTGTTTTCCTCCCCGGACCAGGAAGCAGGCTGCTCTTTCTGGCATCCCGGCGCGGTTCCTTCCGCCGGCCATTCAGCTGGACGAAGCACACACCACCAGCCACCTCGCGAACCGGGCACGCCGACAGAACCTTCCGGCACCACACGCTTCAGAGCGTATCATTCCGCTGCTTCAGCCACAGCCACTGCCACGTCAGCGGCTCAGGCCCATTCCCGCCGACTTTCTTTCCGCCGCATCTCCGCTGTATTTCCGGGTCCAACCCCACTTCTCCAGACGGGCCCGGTAGTGACAGCGTCGCTACTCCCCCCACCCCTTCTTTCCCTCCCCCATCCACCTCCCCTAGCCAGGACTCGGTCCAGGGCTGCCCCACCTCCAGTCGTTCCGACGACTGCTCCCTCCCTCCCCCTTTTCCCCCTCCCCTTTCCATTCCGGGAGCCACGTCTGTACTGCACGCCTCAACTCACGAAGCGTCAGCTCGAAGAGTCACCTCGCTAGCTCCCCATCTCTCTTATGAGTTAGCGAGCACCTGGTCTCAGCCGGCGCCGATAGCGACAGCGTCGCTACTCCCCCCTAACCCTCTTTCCTTCCCCGTCCCACTACCCGCGACCCTGTCCCAGGTTGCTCCCCTTCCGGTCGCGTCAGCGACCGCTCCCTCCCTCCCCCCTTTTCTCCCTTCCCATCTCTTCCCCGGCTCCGCGCTAGACCAGCCCGCCGCAGCGGGTCATCAGCATTCAGCGAATGCTTTGGATCACGACGTCCCATTCCGGCTTCCAAGCTATTCATTAGCCACAGCAAAGGCCCTGCCACCACCTCCCCACGCTGCAGCATTCGAACCACCACCCGTCACAGCGTCCACCAGGAACCTCATTTTGTCAGGTGCAGACGTAGACCTTTCTACCATTCTTCCCTCCCTTCCTATTCCCTCTCATAACCGGGATTTAGTTTGCGGCGAACTGGTTTTGTCTTTAAAACATTCTGGCCCAGCATCAAAAATGCTGTCATTCCCCGAGTTCCCGGTAGCTTTTACCAACTACACAGAAGTCGTCTGTTTCGTGTTCCCCAGTCGACGCAAAGAGCTACCTGGCCATCATCGCCGGCCTAGCCGTATCCTACGGGGGAGCTCATTTTCATACGTAGGCTACCACCGGCTGTTTTCAGCAAAATGCGCTGCCAGAGTCGGCCTCTGGAACCAAAACCCCTAACTGGGGCGCGCTCGATATGGAGCTCCATAACCGCGTTTTCCTAGGACTTAAGCCATCTTGTCCCCTCTGCAATAGCCCCAGTCACGGCGCGGTCGAGTGTCCACTAGTCAACTCATTCCCCAGGGCCGCCCTTTCATCTCGCATCTCCTAAACTGCGCTCAGCAACCCCATCTCTCGAAGACGTCGTATCTCTAGATGCCCAGTGTCTGGCCGATATCAAACTCTGGAGGATGTTTTAGACGAATGGATGGTCTGTGCATGTTCTACGACGACTGCCAATCATCTCCAGAAGAGCTCCAGTTGTACACCGACGCAGCCCCCTCAACGGAGGCTTTTTCAAAGGGCGCTGGTTTGCATCCCCGTGGCCACTAGAGTTCAGAGAGCTAACAACTGGAAACGAATCGTCAGCCGTGTTCGAACTCTACCCCGTAGCCATCACGGCCCTACCTGGGGGAATGAGTGGACCTCCAAGAGTGTGCTAATCCACAGCGACAACGAAGCCGTAGTACACGTCATTAATAACTCGAGCTCAAAATCGCCTGCGCTTTCCCCTCCTATTAGGCGTCTAATCTGGACAGCAGCCAGCTACCAGCTTATTATAAGAGCCGCGCACGTCCCCGGTTGCCACAATGAAATTGCTGACTCTCTCTCTCGTCTTAAATTCCAGAGATTCAGAAGCTCGGCTCCAGAGGCGGACCCGTACCCTACTCCACTCCCCAGCTTTTCGGAGACCATCTTCCCATAAACCACCCCCTCAGCTATCTTCAGCCCATCACGGCCAACCTAGCCCTTCAAGCCCTCGCACCCAGGACCATGCAGTCCTACTGGACTGCTTGGTCGTGCTTCAAACAGTTCCACGCAAAGCACTCACTACCATTTCCCAGTTTCGATGCAGTCACCATATCATCATTTGTATCATCATATCATAGCCCACACTTCACTCGGGATCAAAGTCTCTTCCATTAGAGTCTACCTAGCTGGCATTCATTTCTTCTACAAACGCCCCCACGGCTCCGAATGCCCCTTCTCCGACACCAGGATAGGCTTGTTTAATTAAAGGTATCCGTAGGCAACATCCAGTCCCCCAAGACTCCCGCCTTCCCATTACCTCAAGCATTCTCGCCACCTGCCTCGCTACCCTTCGCAAAGGGTTCATGTCACCGCATTCCGATTCCACCATCTCCGTTATGTTTCTACTGGCCTTTTTTGGGCTGCTGAGATGTAGCGAGTTTACATGCCCTTCGTCTCTCTTCATTCCCGATGTCCACCCGTGCATCGCAGATCTAGAGCAGCTAGACCAAGACACCATTTGATTTACCATCAAACAGAGTAAAACCGATCAGTCCCGAAAAGGACACTCCATATCCATTTAACTCCGCCTCAGATCTTCAGCCTTTCCAATACTTTCTCACTACATCTCATATCGGTCAGCTCAAGCTTCGTCTACTAGCCCGCTCTTCGTGTCAGACGAAGGGCTACCCATCACTCACCACAGATTCCAGACACTCTTAAAAAACATTCTAGTCAAATCTGGTTTTCCCGCGGATCGCTACTCCGCACACTCCTTCAGGATAGGAGCTGCCACAACAGCTGCGCTCAACGGCTTATCGGAGCAACAAATTAAAATACTGGGCCGTTGGTCCTCGGATGCCTACCAGTCTTACATCCGCTCCAATCTAGCGGATTTACGACTCGCTCAGCAAGCACTTATGTAGTTGGTAGCGGCCTTTCTCTGTGATCTTTTGGGGTCATCCCCCCTCCTCCCCCTACTCCTCCATTTCAACAATTGCCCTGTTACTCATCCTCCTTACACAGGGGGGTGCAAGCGGTCATCGCTCTATCGCGATATCCGCTCCAGGCACTCCAGGTCCACGGACAGCTACCTTGCCAAACACGCACTTCTCCCATACATTCTAGTCTAGCTGAAGCAATCATATAGAAGGGCGAACTAGTGAAACCCTAGTATATATACTTCTACTTGAGTAATGAATGTGAATACTTTTTCAATTTTTGCATGTCCTTGCACTTGGATACCTCAACACCTGGTGGTGGAACAATAAATTGCAAGTTCACCGAATTTTTGCCTCTCTGCTGCCTTCTGACGCCCATCCTTAAGACCCTCAACACACTGCTCTTTGACGCACCGACGGTGGTAAAGACAGTACACAACAGGTGTGCTTTTAACAGGTAATTTAGTCATGTGACCAGGACATGAGTGGACAGACTATTACCAAACCACACCGCTATGGAGTAGGTTGGTGAGGACTAGGGATGACATATCAATGCAACACAGTCGTACATTAAAAGGGTGTACTGCATAGGGCTATAGTTATACTCGCCCTGCATGAGTAGTCGATATTGACAAGCAAATTACTCTTCAGTCTCCACACAACCCAACATACAGGTGAGTGTATGAGCAGTTCAGTTCTATTCAGGCTGCGCAGAAAGCGTGTGTGTTTTGTCAGTGTTAATTGTGAAGAAAATGTAGCCTACCAATGTTTGTAAACCAGCTTGTGTGATTGTTTATAACTCTGTCAATGTTAGCCAAGTGTATGTTAATAGATAGTCTACCCAAAGCTAACTGTGACCCTGAAAACAAAAGCCCACTGCTCCGTTAGTAATTTTTAATGTTAGCAAACTAGCACACAGGCAGGGATGGATTATTGAACGGGCCTACCAGGGGGCCCTGAAGCCCAAGACTCTGTGTGAGGTCGTTACTATGTTTTCCACCCCTGATATCTGAATAGGGCCCCTCAGTCAAGTACCACCGGTTATGTTATCTGATTTGTCTTAATAGAGCCTCTAAATCATATGCCATGGGTTATTTTATTCAACCCTGATCTTATGGGGCCCCTCAGTCAAGTAACACAGATTACGCTATGTGTGATAATCATGTTTTGTAATTGCCATCTTTTTTCAAATCAAGATGGCTTGAATCTCTTGATGGTTATGTGATATTTATAGACCTCAATCTGTCTTTTTCCCCCACAAAACTCACTAGAAGTCATTATTTAAGGGGTTATTTTTCAAGATGTTCTTCCAGAGGGGTCATGTGAGGTGAGGTACCAACTTTCTTGGGTGCACGGGGGGCCCTTTTTAAATCTGTGCCCAGGGCCCCAGTTGGTCATAATCCGTACACGCACACAAGGACTTTACACCTTGTCAGTGTTAGTTGAATGCGATAGGTAACCAAAACTCAACTCTATCCCAAAAACAAAAGTCCACTGTTCCAATGATAGTCTTGATGGATAAACTAGTTAGGAATTTCCTTGTTTGCCGCCACAGCTGCAGCTAGCTGTGTTCGTCTAAATAGGCTAATCTGGAAGGTATTCCACCAACATCGCTAATGAAAGCGGTGCTTAACAGAATTAGCCTGGCTTGACCTAGTGTAGACTTTCACTTGAAGATCAAGATGTTCCATTAACTTTCCAATTAAGTTAGCTGCATATTCCAATTAAGTTAGCTGTATCTTGCCTTTGTTTATTCAAGCAGCTCGCATTATGATCTTGTATGTGCTTTGAATGGGAAGCGAACCTATGGACCCTTTCAACAAGGTAAACACAAACAATGCTTGAACATTCTATTTGGGCCCCAATCTACTTCCTCTGCATTAAGATAACATATGGAATGTTAAAAAGGAAGCCTTGTGGGGCCAACTATGATGCTGATAATGGAACTCTCCTGAAAGGGTCCATATGACTAAGAACGCGTACAGTGATGCACCGTTTTGCTACTCATTGCACCACCACACGGTGGAGAGAGGAAGCATGTCAAGATTTCTAGAACCATAAGCATGTCAAGTTAATAATTTGTCCTAATAAGTTATATTAAGTTATGTGTTTCGTAAATTCTTCGTAACTAGTTATATGTAAATCCATGTTTGGTGACACTGTCGGAAAAAGGTTTCAACTTCTATTTTTGAAGCTGGACATAAAGGTGATGACAACATGAAAACACAGGTAGACAAAACTGTCTTTTAGTACTCTTTTACTTTCGCTACTTTTTTTTTTTTTTTTTTGCAACACAGCTCGATTAAGCTTGAAAGTTAACCTCATGTGGCGCAGGCTAGTTCTGTGACATCCATTCTCATAGTTACAGAGCTAGGATTTTCGAAAGCCACAGTAATGAATGGAAATCTCACTAGTGAACCTTGAAATAAGCCAGGATTTATCTTTACCCTACTGGCAATCTGAAAGTTGAAATGTTACCAGCTGCTTGATTGGAAAAGTGGCGGAGGGTCGCGCAGGAGGCCAAAACACAAACTCAATACATAAACAACAACATTATAATGAAAATGAAAGTTTAAATTGTGAATATCCTGGCAGTACCATCATTGTCAGCCAGTTTTTTCGGTAATGAGTAATCTAACACGCTACTATTTACAAACCAGTAATCAGATTAAAGTTACTTATCTAAGTTACTGTGCGTTACTATTTTTGTAATTTTCCTTAGTAAAAAGATATTCTTTGCTTTCTTCTTGTCTTGGGGATTAATGTCATGTAGTCTATGCTCACGTTTTCAGCATGAGCAGAATTCACGTGTAAACCCACGCAGCGACACAAACGTAAACAACAATGGAGGGAGAGAGAGAGATGCACATTTCATCAGTCATTACTTTGAGTTTGTGTCAGCTAAACATGACAACATTAAGGTACATTGTGCATTCTGTGCTGGCGACAAAGTGCGGTCTAGCTAGACATCCCAAAGTCTCCCGAAGTTTTGGGAGTCTCCCACATATTGATAGCGGCTTCCTGGCGCCCGCAAATTACATAAAATCTCCCGGAACCTAGAGCGAACAAGAGCACGCAAGCCAGACCGGACTTCAAATCGCGTGTGCATATGAGTTTAACGCGCACACAACGGAGAGGGACAGAGAGAGGGGTGGTGCGTTTGTGCCTGAAGCGCATCCAAGAAGGAGAGCATCCTGGTCTGTTTTGCTAAATCAACCAATCAGTTTTCAGTGTGCTTATATCTCTTTTCTCCCAAACTTAATTAATCAGTTCAGTCAGTGTATCTAGGAACAGGAGCGTCATGGCAGCGTCAGTGCCCCTCAAAAGGGAAGATTTAAGACCCATTTCACATCAGACTACACAAAAGTGTACCCAATTGTCTCATAAGATTAAAACATAATGATAGTCTTGCACACTGCACTGTTTGTAACAGCGACTTTAGCATTGCTCACGGCGGGTTAAATGATTGCAAAAGACTTGTTGAGGCGAGTTTAACAAGTGTAATTTCATTTGCATATTACTCAGGCCTATACAAGATGGCTAGTTGCCAAGGCTACATGAAAAAAAAATCTACATATTTTACTATAACAATTTCTATCAATAGGCCTTCCTTATTTGGTGTACTTAGACATTATTGAACAAACATCTGAATTTCAGTAGCTAAGTAGGTTAGGTTGGGATGTCTGCTATACATTGCTGACATAACTGTTAAAATGCACTTCCGGTATAGTGAGTATTGGCAAAACCGGTTATCATTTTTATGTTGAGGCGGTGGGGGTGTTGTCGGCAGCTGCTGAAAGTAACTAATAAAGTAACTTGTAATCTAACTTAGTTACTTTTAAAATCAAGTAATCAGTAAAGTAACTAAGTTACTTTTTAAAGGAGTAATCAGTAATCAGATTACTTTTTCAAGGTAACTGTGGCAACACTGATTGTCAGTATGTGAAAATAACATGTTTTCTTAATCTCTGATGGCATATTATAGTCATTTTATGAATTGTTACAATAAATGCGTTGAAAAAGTTGTGCTTTTGCACACCTCCTTAGGGAGGGGTGCGTCGGAGAAGGACCACAGGGTCACCAATATCAAAGGAAGTAGAAAGCTCCCTCACACTGTCTTCATTTGCAATTGTAGCTTTTAATTGCAATGTTTCGGTCAAATGACCATCATCAGGCAATAAGTGCGTTCCCAAATAAATGGAGTAGCATAACGTTCAAGTTAGACCTGCTGCAATGAAGATTGTGAGCATACCCAAAAAGTAGCATCTCTAACATGCTGTTTGGATATTGACATTGAAAATGCTCAGCGGACCGCATCCGGCCCACGGGCCTTATAGTTTGCCCACCTCTGTGTTACATTATCAGGTTTTATTACATTAATGATAATAAGCACCCCTATGACAAGACACCAACAGAAACATGGAATCTAGCTATTACAGATGCTACTGAATGCTGTCACAAGTGCTTAAAATGTTGGTGTGGTTTTCTTGGCAGGTGAGGTGCTCTGAACAGACTTTGATGAATATTCATACTCATTTCCTGAATAATCAAAAAGTTACTTACTCTTATACCCATGAAACGGTCCTTGAGAATGATCCAGGACAGCAGGAACACAAAAGCTTTGTGACAGCAGTATAAAGCTGATGCATCTGTAGCTGTTAGCTTGTGTAGGGCCAGCAGATGAAGATAGTTAGTTAGTGTCCAAAGGATGGAGAAAGGTGCTGTCCTTTTTACAAACAGTTTGAAAGTCATTCCCTCTTCTCCAAAAACACAGCTGCACTCCCTGTTTTAACAGTGAGATATTGATAAAAGTTTCTGGTAAGTGCTGTCACGTGATAAGTGACACAGACAGAGCCAAACACACAGCATATAGAGTGAATCCAGTTATGTGATAATGTGTTCAAAGCTACTGTAACTGTAAAGAATTACAATTATGTGATTCTGAAAACCACTGAACCTCTTACCAAACCAATGAATTAATATGTGAGAATTATATTTCACAAAATCTACAGAAAAGAAGACAATTTGTTTGATTGAGGGCAAATGTTTCAACCAACTCCAAAACAAGGAAATCAGAACAGTTTTACAATCCAGAGACAACATAAAGTGTCGTGGCTCGTCTACTATTCACAATTAAGAGTGTTGATATAATAATAGTAATACTAGTAGCATTAATAATGATAATAATGATAACATGTATTTATATAGCACTTTTCTAGCACAGCACCCAAAGTAATGAAAAATAATAATCAAATATAGCCGCAAGCGGCAATGGCGGGCCCGAGCACCTGCGGGCCGCAACCCGTGACATGTCGGAATCCAACAAAGCACCGACGTGGTGTGTTTGTGAAATGTACATATTTGATGCGTGTGCTATTTGTTTTTGTATTTTATTTTCTGCCACATTTACTCGCTTGGCCAGGTGGGGGCGTAATGCAAGGTAGGCCCATTGGGTGTCATCATAATCATAATATATATTAACCTGAGAAATTTCAGACCATTCATGTTAAGCAAAGAACATTTCTGATACACTTTTTGGTAGGCCAGATGGTGGCGCTATGTTAGGCATGAAAATTACACATGTGAATATCATCACAATAATTATATCCAAAATGTTTGTAAACTTTCAGATCAATCACTTAAGGCATTGTCCATTTCTGGCACATTTCCTGCTTGACCAGGTGGTGGCGCTATGCCAGGCAGGCCCATTGGGTGTCTGGATATCATCATAATCATAATATCTATTAACCTAAAAAGTTTCAGACCATTTATTCAAAGCATAGAGCATTTCTGGCACATTTCCTGCTTGGCCAGAAGGTGGCGCTATGCTAGGCCTGTGAATTACGCATGTGAATATCATCACAATAATGATATCCAATATTTTATAACGTTTCAGATCAATCACTTAAGGCATTGTCCATTTCTGGCACATTTCCTGCTTGGCCAGGTGGTGGCGCTATGTCAGGCAGGCCCATTGGGTGTCTGGATATCATCATAATCATGATATCTATTAACCTGAGAAGTTTCAGACCATTCATTCAATGCACTGTGATTTATGACACATTTTCTGTTTATGTGGTGAGATATTAAAATCATATCAAATATATTACAACATTCCAAAATCCATTCACAATTTAACATCAGCGACATCTTGGCATAATGTTTGCCAAATTTCAAATGAATCTGACAAACCGTCTAGGAGGAGTATGTTCAAATTGATCATGTGACATCAGGATTATTGTCATTCTTTCTGTTGCCAGTTGGTGGCGCTATGCCAAACATGCATTATGGGCATGTGAATATTATCATTAACATGGTCTTTAATGACCTGTGAAATTTAAAACATTTCAAGCCATGCATGGTGAATTATGACACATTTATTGTTTGTGTGGAACGGTATTAAAATTAACAATTTCGCCATTTTGTCAAATTACAACATATCAAAAAAAGGCTTCACAATTTAGAATCAGGAACATCTCGGCGTCATGTATACCAACTTTGACATGAATCGGATCAACCGTCTAGGAGGAGTACATTAAAATTGATCATGTCCACAACGCACAAATTCTCAATTACCTCACTTCCTGTGGGCGTGGCTAATGGCATGTTAATACAAAAGTTGTTTGTTTTTGGGAGTTACATACACCCCCCAAATTTGGTGTGTGTATCTAAAACTATATGCCAACCACAAGTCACAGTGACATAAGGGGGCGCTAGCGAGTCTCTGGGCCATACCCGGGGCCAAGCTTTTTTACCTAGCTGCTTTGTGTGACACCTGATGTGTGTGCCAAATTTCAAGACTTTTCGATTATGTTAACCACCTCAAAATATTTGCCAACCACGGGAGCAGTCACCTAAGGGGGCGCTAGCGAGTCCCTGGGCCACGCCCGGGGTCAAGCTCTTGTACCTAACTGCGATGCGTGACACCTGACGTGTGTGCCAAATTTCAAGAGTTTTCGACCATGTTAACCACCTCAAAAACAGGAAAGCAAAAAAGTGGAATAACAATAATAATAATCCTTACAAAAACAATAGGGCCTTGTGCCCTTCGGTGCTCGGGCCCTAATGAAAGGGTAAACTTCCAAAGACCAAGTTTAACTCTATATAACAAATGCAGTATAGAAAAGGAAAACTTCCAGTCCCCCTGTTACACCGCATTATGTAACAAAATGTACTACATTTTCACATCATTATTTAATAACTCCTGCATTTTGTATTAAACTTCCTGAACACAATATGTACCTAATAATTTTTCCTGAATTTTGTAGTAGGCCTAACCACTGCAATATGTAATAATTTATTACAAAATGTAGGAAATGTATTACATACAGTGCAGTGTTTCCCCTACTATCTATTCAGCAGTGGCGCAGCGGCGCTCCTAAGCGCTGCTGCAACAAAAGTCGCCTAATTAAAAAAAACATGCAAGTGGACTTCGGGAACAGCTACTGTTCGTTCCTCTCCAGGTTTGATGTCAACAGATAATAAGCTAACGTTGAAGGCACAGTCAGGGATTTCACAGGAAATCACATTTGTTTGTGATTATGTTTAAGTTTATTAGCAGATGCAATTTTGTGCAAAAACAAACGTAGCCTACATTATATTTTAACCAAGGAACCAAATTAAACCCGCCAGCAAAGTAGCTCGCCCCTACCTTCAGTAGCCTATTCCCAGATAAATTCCACGCAGGGTTTCATTTTTGTTTGTTCTATTTATACAGTCAATGCTTTCAAACCCTATGTTGCTAACATAGCCTACCCAGGCTGTGAAATTAAGGTCTAGCTTACTGGTAGATTTAATTGAATTTGAGTAATAGGATACGCAACCATTTACATCTGGAGACAATTTAAATTGTGCTCTCGTGAGAAAACAACACAATTTTAAAAAATTTAATCCAATTTTCATTTTCAATAGAGAATTGAACTGGTAAGCGTAAAACAGCAATCTTTGCTCACTCACTTTACAACCCAAAAAGGTAAGGAACATAAATTTGAGAAAATAACATTATATTTGTAGACCTGGTGAAGTCATTTTTTTGTTAACCATTCTTTTTTTGTGTGTGATCAGAACACTGGTCCTCATTTACAAAATGAACGTGCAGCATAAAACGGGCGTAGGACAGCTTTTTAAATTTGGGGTGCATTTCCCGCACAACTACTGAGGTTAGCTTTTCACTAAAATGGTACAATAAATCGTTAAACCAACCAACATCAAAATTACAACTGTTTTCCAAAACTGTCGTAATAACATACTTTGTAAGTCTGAACCATGATAGTTTCCATACTTCAGTAGTCTGGACTAAGGTGGTTAATGGCACATGGACTGGTACACCTGCCAGAGACTTAATGGATGAAACTAAGGTAGGCTAGTCCATCATTAAGAGGCCAGACTATTTGAACCAATTTATTAACTTGATCCATGAATAAAAAAAAAACAGATGATTCACGGATGAAACTCGGTAGTCCATCATTATAGTCTCTGTTAATTGCAGGTTTGCCAGTCCACGTCATGTGGAGAGAATTACTTTTGCTTTGGAAAGCACACCTGTCAACGTCTTTGCTGCCATTTTTCTGGTTGTCAAAACAAATTGGTTCAGCTGGACTTGCAACGTCACTCTGGCTATATCAAAGTCAAAAATGTTTTCTCTTTTGGACGTATCTTGCACCACCATGTCGTAAATTCTAGAGGCGAGGCCTCTAAAATGAGAATATATTGGGGCGTGAAATTTAAATTACACTTGTTTTCAGCAACCATATTTACCAAAACCCGTAAATTATTATGCTGGAAATGGAGTGTTACAAACGTTTCATGAATCACATGTGAGCCCTGTGGTAAGACAATTCCTGCACTCAGATCGGTGTTGGTTTCTATTAGCCTCTTTTGCTATTTTCAATATCATAATCATGAACATTTTTGGCAGCTGTGCTGAAAGGAGCCTGGCTAAACAATGGCCTGTTATTTCAGATCTAGAGATGGACTATTTGAAAACGCAGGGTTAAGTTGCAGTGTCAGTTAAATAGTGTTTAAGTTAGCTAATTTAACTGTGATTTGCTATAAATTTGCACATACTGTATGAATATGAATGGCAATTGTCTTGATCTGCACTCATCTGTGTCTAGCCAGA
The DNA here is from genome assembly GCF_018492685.1 of Alosa sapidissima. NCBI lineage: Eukaryota > Metazoa > Chordata > Actinopteri > Clupeiformes > Clupeidae > Alosa > Alosa sapidissima. Next base: position 38,803,926 of record NC_055961.1, on the reverse strand, counting down.
AAAATCTTAGTAGGGTTCTAGTGCAGCATGTGATTATGGTCATTCGTTTTCATATCAGGGTTTTCAGGATTTTTCATTATGCATTTCAGTCATTCTCCATTTTTACTTGTTATGATTATGGTATTTAGCAAACGCTTTTGTCCAAAGCGACATACATATAATAATAGGGGTGTGAATCTCCCATGTAAAAGACGATACGATTCGCATCTAGATACATGGGCACGATTCGATACAAGAAAAGAGACATGTTTATAAAAAACGATTCAGTACGATTCGATGCGATGCGATTCGATGCAATTCAATGCAGTTCAAGAATGGAAAGCATTCTGAAAGATTTTTTATAATTTGCTCAAGGTGCACATTCATTTTATATTATCAATTATCATGGTCATGGTTGTCAATTAGGCAACAAAATGTGTGAATATGATTATCTAAACTGAGGTTTGTTTCATATACTGTATTGAAATGAAAAAAGAATAGTCTACACTTCAGTCAAGCACAGCAGCCAAATACAACATAAAAATAAATTTTTATAGACTTTACAGATTTTATAGAATTATATCTGATTGTTTTCATGGAGCTGTAGCCTTGTTGAGCTAAGACAATACCGAAATAAAATAAAACAGTGCTTAAGACACTCTTGGCCTTTTCTCATATAGGCCTAGCCTACCCTACAAGAATAAAATAGGCCTACAAATCAATGAACTCTCTGGGCTTATTTTGTTCCAACAGTAGACCTAATGCAGAAACCTAAAATGCCACAAGTCTGAATGAATATGAACAAAATCATTGGCTAATAATTTATGCATCGTTTTAGCAGCAAGGGCCAAATTATTATTTAACATTAAGGAAATCCCTTCATCAAAGATAAGGCTACTCTACAGACTATCGTTGCTGTTTAGGAATGCTATAAGTGCTTAATTTCGCGCTGGATTTCGAAAAACAAAAGCCGACCGAGTGCAAGTTGTCACATGGTTAAGTTGCAATAGATGTATGGGTAATGAGGTCATTTGACAACTTTGGGCAATGAATGTAACCAAAAACGAACTGCATTACCCACAATTCCGTGCCACGTATAGTTTCAAAACCGGAAGTGGGATGAACGCGCTGCTTGGAACGTAAATGAGTCTGAGCGAGCAGAAAAGGTTGTGCACCGATTCATAACAAGTAAATCGATATAACGACCGGTTCATTTCAGTTTTTTCCGATACGGGGCTTCACGTATCGATGTAGCCGTATCTTACACGTTAAAAACGGATACCGATACGTATCGGTTCATCTTTACACCCCTATATAATAATAATAATACAAAGTTACATTTAACAGTAAACAATTTAAAAAGTCGGTAAGCCTACATTAAAGCTGCAGTTGGCAAGTCTGACAGATTGGGGACTTAGCCAAAATTTCCCTCCCACACTAACACCGAGCACCCTCTCATCGAGTTTGTGCTCGTCAGTGCGCACCAGACTGCACCAGACTGTGACTGAGAGTCAGATCTCACACAGCCCTGCTCTGATTGGACCAGAACAACCGGGAGCTGTGAATTTTTGCAAAACAAATAACAGGCTCTAGGTGGAGGTAGAAGTGCATTTTTTTTTCTAAAACCGGCTGATTTATGTTGTTCTGTCGGAGCATAGTGTTGGTTTCAGCGAATATGATCAAAAAAATCTTTCCAACTGCAGCTTTAAGGAGAATAGCAATAATAAACAACAATGCCAATTCAATCAATAGCCAAATGAAAATAAATATATACTATAATATACAAACCATAACACATAAGAAAAGCTTAATAAACTAAGTGCATGTTGAACAGATATTACAGTGTGTTTTCAGATTTCATTTGCATGATATATTTAGAAAACAGTAATAGTTCACGCAACATCTGTTCACTCACCTGAATTTCTGAATCAGACTCTGTTTCTCATGTGTGGTAGACATATATCCAAAGTAATATAATGGAAAGAAGAAGATGTTCCAGTTACTGCTGAACCAGGAGATGAAGAAAGGACATGGGAAAGACTCGTAGGTGAGCTGGACCAACTGTGTGGTTCCCACCAAGGATGAGGACACACAGAGAACCACCAGCAAACCTCCCAGCACTTTGAACACTGTTTTTGTGAAGGTTTTATAGGATGTGTCCTCACCACTTGACTCACTGGCAGATATCTCTCTATGGGACTCGGAACCCTCCTGACCTGCAGAGATGATAGTTAAGATGATGAGAGTAATGTGAGAAGTGTATTTTAACCCTGTTGCTCAACTGCTTTAAACTCAGATTTAAATTTCAGTTAGGGATTAATAAACCTACTGCTGAGGTGGTTTACATTTCTGAAATGGCTTCATATATCAGATCGAGTAGAAAATCGAGTCCCCCAAAGGAAAATTAGAGACCGTCTCAGCCCAATGGAGTTTTATTATGATGAGGAATTTTCAAAGAGGTACCGTTTCAACAAGAAATCTGTCATAAGATTAAATGAAAAAATAATGTACGCAATTAAACATGGCAGTGACCGGAATGCAGCTATGCCTTTGCTCCAACTGCTGATAGGCCTGCGGTTTTATGCTACCGGTTGCTTCTAGATGGTGGATGGAGACCTTTTTGGAGTGCATAAATCAACCGTGAGTAGGATTGTTGGAAGGGTATCAGGAGCCATTGCAGCTTGTCAGATTTGCTCCAACAGGAGAAACATCAGCTGAGTAGAGTGCTGGGAGCCCATATCCCCATTCAAAACCCTGGTGGAGAAAATGGTGAGCTTTTTTGCAACAGAAAGGGATACTTCTCTATTAATGTTCAGATTGTGTGTGATGAGAAGGCCCTTATTACCAACATTGTAGCACGGTGGCCAGGATCAACTCACGACAGCAGGATTTTTGATAACAGTCAGCTCTGTGCTCTAATGGAAAGAAATGCATTTCAAGGCCACCTTGTAGGTGACAATGGATATCCCTGTCACACCTACTTGATGACGCCTCTTTTTGAACCTCAAATACCAGCGGAGAGACGATACAATGGCAGCCACATTGCAGCAAGAGGTCTTGTGGAGAGAGTGTTTGGAGTTTGGAAACAAAGGTTTCCCTGCTTACAGGATGGGTTTTGAACAAAGCTAGAGACAACATTTAAAGTCATTGTGGCAGTAGCAGTGCTGTACAATTTCGGAAAGAGACTTGGAGATTGAGAGGACCGAGAACATGGCCAAGAAGAGCATGCCACGGCTAATGGAAAGGCTTGACCTTGATACAGTAGATAACCATTTTACGGCATAGTTAAGGTGTGTATGATGTTCAAGTTTATAATAGATCTATGTTCAAATAACATATATATATTAGGGCTGTCAATCGATTAAAAAAAGTAATCTAAGTAATTACATACTCTGTGATTAATTAATCTAAATTAATCGCATATATAATTTTTGCTGTGAAAGTATTTTAAATATTTAAATTCAAATGAATCATTGAATAATCAGCATTAGTGACATTAAAGTTCAAAGACTCTTTTATTATTATTTTCACTGTTCAAATAATTGCCATAATATTCTATGATATGACCTAATATGCTGAGGAAATAAATTCAAAAGTGCTTCGGGAAGAAGTTTTTTTTTCACATACAAGGCATTTCAGGCCACAGATATAACCTAGTAACCTGACATGAATTTCGCTCCGCCTAGCTCCACTCATCCATCTGGAACCGATCCATTGAAGTGTTGCTTCAGTAGGCTGGGCCTAATCAAAAAATGCTTGCATATGATTGAATAAGCCATCCGTCATCTATTGACGTGCTACTTCAACCACTCACATCGAAGCCAACCCGTGACGCTAATAACAGTGTCACATCTATGAAACTCCCGCCCTGCGTCCTGATTGGCTGAACCATAAAGTCGGTTGCAGAAATCACTCTCAATGGAAGAGGTCCCAGATGGATGTGAGTGAAGCTAGGCGGAGCTAAGCGGAACAAAATTCATCTGGCTAGGGTCAGGTTAATAACCTAGGGGACACAATGAAAATAAATTAACACTCCCCTCAATGTCAACACTTATTTCTTTGCATTGATGTGCGACTATAGAGTTGATGAACTCCGGTGATATGCAAATTCCTTGCTGCAGACATTGCAGAGGACTTTATTTTCAACACTTTATTTTTTATCAACACCATCAGGCCGTTTTTTAAAAGTAAATGTTCCAATCAATGATCCAGGCAGTAGGGGTGGGCGATATATATCGTCTGCGATAATATCGTGATTGTTGTTTTAACGATGTGCAAATTGACATTATCGAGTATTTAAATTACTTATGGGGAAAAACACTCAATCACGCATTGAAGACTCATACATTCCCAGGAGGTGTATGCGGGAGAAGCCCCTGACTGCAGCAAGTGTCACATGATCACTAGTGGGTCACAACGTTGTCACACAGCACGCCTAATGTTTATTTTGTGCAGTGAGAGTATACTTGGGATTTTATGTTGTTCAAGTAGCATTGATGAGACAGTCACGTTTTTTCCTACACGGTATTATATGGAGAGAAAACATTAGCCTTTGAGTATTTTAATAGTCAGTTGTAAACAAATAACTATTCTCGTGTAACTCTTTTGTAAATGGACTGAAGTTCGCTCTAAATATCTACGTTTACTGATTATGCTAACCGTTAGCATCTCTATGGGATTTCTCATATACATTAGCCATAAGCTAACACATTCGTTTCTATTCTGTAACTTGGAATGCTAGCCTACATGAATGCTCTTAAACAAAACATCGAAGGAAATAACTGAGATGTACTCTGTTGGTCTGCTTAGTTTTGTGAATCCTATGTAAAGGTTTGAAAGGAACTTCAGCTTCAGACTTTCTCTTGGGAAACTGCCTATTCATCTTCTCTAATGTAGCTGGCTAGACCATGTCATTGCCACACACACAAGTGGCAGAATTGGAAATGTGTCATAGAGTGACAATGCATTGGTTGATTTGGTTAAAAAGTCACAGGTTAGGTTATTATTGTAATGATGTTACTCATAAATAATGAGCTGTAAAGTAACTCAGACTTTAACAATTTTTTTTAAATTATATCGACTAATTATCGTTATCATCAAAATCACAAAAAATATCGAGATATTATTTTTGTCTATATCGCCCACCCCTACCAGGCAGCACATTTTCTTCTCTCTCCTTCATTTTACAGTCTAATTTTTACTGACTAGAATGGCTCGGGGTCAAAGGTCATACGGAATCGATTAATCTGCACTAATTTTTTTAATCAGTTATTTTTTCTCAAATTAATTAATCGAAATTAATCAGTTATTTTGACAGCCCTAATATATATATATATAGGCCTTTTGGATAAAACAATCATGTGCATATTCAAGCAGTTTAATTCAATAATAGTACAGTGTTTAGCATCCTGTATGTTCTTGTGTGTTCTCTTTGTTTAGGTCATGGGATTCACCACTTGTGTAGACAACTATGCAGCCTACCCACCTACAAACCTTTGCAGCCAAACCACCTAACCACCTGCTGGCTGACACGTCTGACATCTAATGTTTTCATTTATTACTGACCATTGATTAAAGACAGGAATCTGTCTACGAAGTCTAAAGAGAGAGTTGCACTTTTTTTCACCTTAAAAATATGCTCTGAAATGGTTGCCTTCATTAATGTTCACTGCAATTAATATAAGAACAATAGAGCAATTATAACTGTTCAATCAATTAAAATATTTTAATTATTTTAAACAGGTCAGATAAATAAATAAAATAACACATTTTCAATTGTTACAGTATAGTTACAGCCCAGCTCCTTAACCACACACTACCACCGCCCACTAGAAAAAGACTAGAGTGCCAGGTGGTAATATGGGTACGGTGTCAGGACCACCATGCCTATGCCGCAGCCTCTTCTAAGTCTCTCCTAGCAAAAGCATAAACAGGTGGTCGACTGGTAACTGTGGCTTCTGACCGAACATCAGTTCGTATGGGGAGTGCTGTGTGGACTGGTACATGGTGGTATTATAGGCGAACAGGAGCTGAGGGAGCAACTGGGGCCATTTACGTTTCTTTTCAGGGGGTAAGCTCCTGACCAGGTCATGAAGTGTCCTGTTAAAATGTTCACATTGACTGTTTCCCTCTGGAAAGTGGTGGTTCTACTCTTTGTTATGCTGTAGATGTCACACAGGTGCTTCAACAGCTCCCCATCAAAGATGTGCCCCTGATCAGAGTGGATTCCCCTTGGCACGCTTTGCACATAGAACCATCTCTTAGCTATGGTGGAAGCTCTCTGATCAGGGGTGGGAAAGGCCTGGGTCAACTTTGAGAAAACATTTGTGACTACCAGAACATTCTCTTGTCCTGTGCTAGCCCAATCCAAGAGAGTAAAGTCAATGGAGATCATCTACAAAAGCTTAGTGGCTAACAGATTTCCCAAGAAGGTTGGTTTGTCTTGCTTTAGCTACCACACAGTGCTCACATTCAGAACACCACTTTTGCACCTCATGCCATATCTGGGGCCAGTAGCACCTCTGGCATATCAAATCTGTGGTCCTGTCCACCCCCAGATGGCAATGGTTGTTGTATAGGCTAGTGAGCACTACGACTCGCAACACTTTGGGCAGTAAAAGCTGCACTGGATCCCTGGAAGGAGGAGCCTGGATCGCTTGGTACAAGGTCCCATCCACTTCCTGTATCTGGGACCACTGCTTTATCAGCTGCTGGACTTCCCTTGGTTCACTCCACTTGTCTTAACGGGTAGGTGGCCGTCCCTGTCGCCAAAACCACAGGTATCTGGAAATACAGGGATCAGTCCCTTGCAGGACTTTCAGGTCTCTTTTGGTTCGACCAGGGATGGTGTCCACCATACAAGATTCTGTCATCCAAGAGTCTTGGATAGGTGCACTCGAGGCTTACAAGTTGGCTATGGCAATCGGCATGGGGACATCCAGGCCGTGTGACACAGATCGCAAAGTGTTAGTGGGGCTTGTGGGAAGCCTAGAAAGGGCATCAGCATTGCGATTAGCTGTCCCAGGACGATATTTGATGTTGTAATCAAAGAGGGCAAGCTGAGAAACCCAGCACTGTTCCAGAGCGCCCAGTTTCGCTGACTGCAGGTATTGGAGGGGATTGTTGTCAGTGTACACGGTGAACTTGTTGCCCAGGAGATACTTGCATTTTTTTTTTGTGATTGCCCACTTGACTGCAAAGAGTTTGAGTTTCATGGCACTATAATTTGACATGTTCCTCTCACTTGGCCGCAAGCCCCAGCTAACAAAGGCTATTGTTCACCGTAACCCATCCTTCTCCTGTGACAGAACTGCCCCCAATCCTGCATGGCTTGCATCCGTCTCTAAGATAAAGGGACGACTGAAATCGGCATAACCTAGGACTGGCGCTTGAACAAGCCGTTCTTTTAAGGCTCTGAATCCAGAAAAAGTTCTGAAGGCAAACCTAAACCTGACTACATTCAATGTTAACTATCCAATATTCAGATGTCTCTTTTTTTTGTAATTGAAATGTATGCAAATTAGTGCATAATTAATTAGATATTGTTAAATTACATCCATAAACATATATTTTCAGAAAACTTGTAATCAACTAGTAAAGTTTCATAAGAATATCGAGGAGTTAAATTTTTTATCCTATTCACCCGTTCTATGTTGCCTATGGAGGGCAGTTTTAGGCCTCAAATGCTAATTAGCAGGTTTAAAACTAAACAGCTAGGTAAATATGATATTCAGAATCAGCACCCAAAAATTAGGCAAAATACCCTCTTTACAAGTGTTTTCTCACATTTGATCTCCAAGTGATAGTAGTCCCAGTCCTAATTATGCATTATATAAATGATAGATAGATAGATAGATAGATAGATAGATAGATAGATAGATACTTTATTGATCCCCAGGGGAAATTCAAGGTCTCAGCAGCATACATACAACACAAACACATTCTTTAATAGCAGAAAGAGTAATTAAAGTATATAATATAAAAACACAACTAAGCAGTAAGGACAGTAGAAGATAAAGAATATGCTAAATATACTAAAATACAAATTATACTAACACTTAATACAATATATAAAAATATACTAAAATACAAATTACAAAAATACAAATTATACTAACTAACACTTAATCTAAATCAATTCTAAAAACAGTATCCACATAGTGGTGATTAATAAATCAGAGGCGCTTGCAATGACTGAGGCAGGGGCTGAGCCTGTGATTCTCTGTGCATAGTAAGGTATGGTAAGGTGCTCTAAGGTGCTCTGTGTGAATGAGTGTCATGGTGGTAGTGCAATGGTGATAGTGCAAATGAGTAAGTCAACAGTGCAACAATGCAGGAATAAAGTAAAGTCTATATATCTATATATTTAACTATTTAAGAAAATGTATAAGTGTGGCCATAGTTCGGCTGTGGCATGGAGGGGGGCGTTATGCATATGTGCTAATGTGCTAATATAGCACGCAAACAGTGAGGCATAAAGACAGTGGTACAAGTGGCTAGTGGACAGACAGTACCAAACATGGAGGGGGTGAAGAGGCAGACAGACTATGCAGAGAAGTCTATCTCTCCTCTTCCCTTAAGTGAGGCATTGAACAGTTCAATGGCCCTGGGGACAAATTACTTTCTCAGTCTGTCAGTTGTGCAAGGCAGTGAGCGAAGTCTCCAGCTGATCAGGCTCTTCTGCTTAACAATAGTGCTGTGGAGTGGGTGACACTCATTGTCCAAGATGTTGATCAGTTTGTTCAGGGTCCTTTTGTCAGATAGTGAAGTGATGCACTCCAGTTCAGCTCCCACCACAGAGCCAGCTTTCCTTACCAGCCTGTCAATTCGCCCCGCATCCTTCTTCCTTGTGCTTCCTCCCCAGCATACTACTGCATAGAAGAGGACGCTGGCAACAACAGACTGGTAGAACATCCTGAGGAGCTTACTGCACACATTGAAGGACCGCAGCCTCCTCAGGAAGTACAGCCTGCTCTGCCCTTTCTTGTAGAGTGTGTCAGTGTTGGCTGACCAGTCCAGTTTATTGTCCAGGTGGAGACCCAGATACTTGTACACCTCCACATTGACCCCATCAATGTGGACTGGTAGCAGAGTGGGCTTAGGCCTGCGGAAATCCACCACCATCTCCTTGGTCTTTGAAGTGTTAAGTTGAAGATGATTGAGTTTGCACCATTGCACAAGTCCTCCACCAGGCTCCTGTACTCCTCCTCCTGCCCGTTCCTGATACACCCCACAATTGCAGTATCATCAGAAAACTTCTGCATGTGGCATGACTCGGTGTTGTAGCAGAAGTCAGATGTGTACAGGGTGAACAGGACTGGAGAGAGCACAGTTCCCTGTGGCGCTCCGGTGCTGCAGATCACAGTGTCAGAGAGACAGTTCTTCAGTCTGACGAACTGTGGTCGCTCGGTCAGGTAATCTGTAATCCAGGTTACCAGGTGAGCGTCCACACCCATCTGCAAGAGCTTGTCTCCCAATCTGAGGGGCTGGATGGTGTTAAAAGCACTTGAGAAATCAAAGAACATGATTCTCACAGCACTTTTCCCCTTGTCCAGGTGGGAATGTGTCCTGTGTAGAAGATAAGTGATGGCATCGTCCACGCCCACTTTCTCCTGGTAAGCAAACTGTAACGGGTCTAGTGCATGGCGTACCTGGGGTCTGAGCATGCCTAAGACCAATCGCTCCATTGTCTTCATCACATGTGATGTAAGAGCGACAGGTCTGTAGTCATTAAGCTCACTAGGGTGTGGCTTCTTAGGGACAGGGGTGAGACATGATGTCTTCCACAGTGTTGGAACTTGTCCAAGGCGTAGGCTCAAATTGAAGATGTGCTTCAGTGGCTCCCCCAGTTCAGCAGCACAGGCCTTGAGTAGCCTTGGGCACAGTCTGTCAGGCCCAGCTGCTTTATTGCTGCGCAATTTCTTAAGTTGGACTGTCACTGGGTGTGAGGGTGGGGGCTGGTGGATGGTGGACAGACCACCACCATTGGAGCTGGAGCAGGGCAGTCAAACCTGTTGTAGAAGTGGTTCAACTGGTTCGCCCTGTCCAGGTCCCCCTCCACAGAGCTGCTGTTCTTCTTCAGGCCAGTGATAACCTTCATGCAGTCCCATGTCTCCTTCAAGTTGTTTTCCTGTAGCTTCTGTTCCACCTTCTTTCTGTAATCCTCCTTAGCATAGCTCTGCCATGTCCCCCCTCTCTGAACGCCATCTTTTTCCTGTTGAGAAGGGTCTTGACATTGCTGGTTATCCAAGGCTTGTTGTTGGGAAAGCAGCGTACAGTTTTGGTGGGAACAACAATGTCCATGCAGAAGGACATTGTGACATGATGATGTCATCTAAGTGCGAAAATGGATCTTGAAAACTTGAAGACAAAAAAAATCTTGTTCCTTAGACTCTATACTAGCAAAATATGCAAAAAAATAAATTTTTACAAGAAAATCCCGTGGGATTACACAAGATACCATAATATTTATTCTAAGATGGATCAATAGGCTCTCAAAACAATTCCAAACAGACAGAAGGTGCTTATCGAGCAGGTCCATATAAATTGTGTGTCAAATAAACCAGTAAAACAGTATTAGGGGATGGAATATATAATATTCATACCCAACTTCTGTCATACAGTGCCTATAAAAAGTATTCAGCCCCATGCTAAAGTTGACTAAAAAGAGGAATAAAAAAAACATCTTTTGGAAATGAATCTTAATGCCTTAATTAATAAAATGAGGAAAAATCCAACCTTTAAGGACACCAATTATCTTTGTGAATGAATAATGTATCGTAAATAAATAAATGTTACTCCTTTATTCTAAGATGGATCAATAGGCTCTCAAAACAATTCCAAACAGACAGAAGGTGCTTATAGCAGGTCTATATAGATTATTTGTCAAATAAACCAGTAAAACACAGGGTGCATAAGTATTCATACCCCTATGTTAAACCTACTGTATGTTGAATTCCCATAGAGGCAGGCAGATTTTTATTTTTAAAGGTCTGTTATTTGTTATTGGATCCAGGATACTATGCATCCTGATAAAGTTCACTTGGCCTTTGGAATTAAAATAGTCCCACATCATCACATACCCTTCACCATACCTAGAGATTGGCATGGTGTGTATTTCAGTTAGCCTATTAGCTGGTTTGATACTCATTGAGCTCAATGCAAATCAAACCATCAAGCCAGATTTGAAGGCAGTTTGCGGGCGGGCCGCAGGTCAAATCCAACGGGCTGCTAGTTGAATAGCCCTGGCTGATGATATCTTGGTGTATTCTCTTTTCTTTCCCATGTTGGAAAATAACTGGACTTAAACTATGTCACTTTATTTTCATACCTTATTGCATGACTACTGCTGAAAGTTCACAGACACTGATTAATTTAAAAGAAGTTGAAAATAAACTAGAAAAGCATTTCCTGAAGGAAATACAGTGCATGAAAATGCAAAAAATATGATGTCAAATATCATACAGAATAAAAACAAACTATATTGGTTGCTAGGTAGATGAGGTTTAATATAGTTGGAATGACTCAACAGTTAAATAGGTGGATAGTTTATATAGGTAAATGATTTACTTGGTAGATAAGGTTTAATATAGTTGGAATGATTGAACGGTTAAATAAGTGGATAGTTTAAATGGTTAAATTATTTAGGTAGATAGTTGACGATAACTGACACTTGGAATGGCTCTAATGTTTGTTAGCAGTTATGCTAACTATATTAACAAAGATAATAATGTTAACCAAGTTACTATGCTAACTAGCATGCTAACAATGTTAAAATGCTAAGTATGCTAACCATGTGACTTAGCTAACTTAGCTAATTATTTTTAGCAGTTATGCTAACTAACATGCTAACATGCTAATTATGTTAACTATGCTAACCATGTGACTTAGCTAATCATTTTAAGGAATTTTGCTAAAAATGCTAACTAGCATGCTAGCATGCTAACTATGTGACTTAGCTAACTTAGCTAATCATTTTTAGCAGTTTTGCTAAAAATGCTAACTAGCATGTTTGCATGCTAACATGCTAGCATGCTAACTGTGCTAACCATGTGACTTAGCTAACTTAGCTAATCATTTTAAGCAATTTTGCTTAAAATGCTAACTAGCATGCTAACATGCTAGCATGCTAACTATGCTAACCATGTGACTTAGCTAACTTAGCTAATCATTTTTAGCAGTTTTGCTAAAAATGCTAACTAGCATGCTAACTATGCTAACCATGTGACTTAGCTAACTTAGCTAATCATTTTAAGTAGTTTTGCTTAAAATGCTAACTAGCATGCTAACATGCTAACTATGCTAACCATGTGACTTAGCTAACTTAGCTAATCATTTTAAGCAGTTTTGCTTAAAATGCTAACTAGCATGCTAACATGTTAGCATGCTAACTATGCTAACCATATTACTTAGCTAACTTAGCTAATCATTTTTAACAGTTTTGCTAAAAATGCTAACTAGCATGCTAACATGCTAACTATGCTAACCATGTGACTTAGCTAACTTAGCTAACTAGCTACAGTGGGTAGGAGTCATAGTTGATGACAAGTAACAGTTACAATGGCTGAACAGTTAAAAAGTTCAGTAGTTTAAAGGGTTAAATTGTTTAACAGTGAAATATTGTAGTGAGGACTTTTATTTTGAAACAGTTTTTGGCAGAGGAAGCAGTTGAACAGGATGTGTAGTCTTAATAGGGCCAGTTTGTATGCTTAAAGCCTGAGACTGGCAGTTGATCCAGGTGGCCCGAACACCTGCCATAGGATTCTAATTGCTTAACGGCCGTATTGTGATGTCATAATCATAATGTTAAGTCAATGGGGAAATTTTGATAGTTTTTAATTAATAGTTTAAAAAGTATAAAAGTTACAAAGCTGAAAAATACATAGCACCCATGTCCTAAGTAAGACCTACGTAACATAGTTTGAATGAAGTTTCTACGTTAAACGGTTGAAGCTGCATTAAGTGCGTTAGAAGAAGAATAATAATAAGAAGAAGCCTAGGAAGAACAGTACAGTGCATTTTCATGCACTGTAATTAAAAAATGCTTCTGATACATTTTGTATAAGATTTCCTAGGCGTGCCAATATATGTGGCCAATGTGTTTTGTTAAACATATTTATTTCTTCATGAGATATCTATCGCCATCACTACTCATTCAGTCTCGCCTGCTGCCTCCGTTTCCTAAACAGACTTACTGACATCCCAATCCCATTCCATATAAAGACATATTGATTAGTTTCATTCAGTCTGATAATGCAAATCAATGTTAAAAATGCAGTCGGCAAGATTTTTTCGATCATATTCACTGAAACATATTCACTATGCTATGACAGAACAACATAAATGAGCTGATTTTAGAAAAAACAACACGTTTATACCTCCAACTAGAGCCTGTTATTTGTTTTGCAAAAATCTACCGCTCCTGGTTCTCCTGTGTGAGATCTGACTGTCAATCACAGTCTGGTGCACATATACTATATCAGCTGATATGCATAATTTTATTGTCATATCGCCCAGGGCCCAGTTCCCTGAAAGCATTGTAAGGCTAAGTAGGTCGTAAAGTCCCTCTTACAAACGTCTTAAGATTTGCAGACCGGTTTACCGAAACCAACGTTGCTTAAGAACGTCTTGAAAACAGATAGAAAACAGATAGAGTAGATCTACAAGTGATCCAGAGTACTCATAATGGCTAAGAGCCTCATAACAGGTACTTCTCATTGAAGACACCAGCAGAACATACAGGGAAATTACAACTAAGAATAAAATTACCCAACATACGTAACCATTTTTTATTACATTTAGCCTACTTGTAATGAATCACATTTTAGTGTGTAAAATAGCATACATTTAATGTTCATAATAATGTGATTAAAATGGACAAAAATGCAATTAAGTAGCCTATGAAACGAGACATTGGCAGAATAGTTTCTGATTCTTTTTGGTTAAGTGAAGCTATCTTTTATTAGGCCTATAAGGTAAGATCAGAGTAAGGGACATGTGGTGTGTAAAAATCTAAGCCTCATCTTCAAACGTCTTCTTCAGTGACACCCCAAAACACTATTGCGCAGGCAGCACACACAGTGGGACTCTCACAAGTAGTAAAGAATAGGCATGACAGATGTAGCCTACTGAGTATAGCCTAAGCCTAATATGGTCATACATCTTGCAACAAACATGATAACGGTGCAACAATCTAGGCTAATCTTAAATAATTACTATTATTTATGTGTCTGTGTGATATATAGCCTACTGGGGATGCTTACTGTACATGCAGATGTCAAAGTTTTTTTTTTTTCGTATAGAAGTGAATTAATGTTTAGTTTCAAAATTTAATTGGTAGGTGTGACGTGCAGTCACCTGACATCACCATATTAGAAGATATTTCTAATTAACATTGACAGCTCTCCTAAGAGCATCTTAGGAGCAGTGCACGCACGTTCACACTTTGTGCATGTTCGAGAAACTGTCGGAAAAAACAAACGAAGGATCTTACGATGAATCATAGAAATCCCTTGTTAAGTGCATGTATCCATCGTTATTGGGGAACCGGACCCAGCCCTAGGTCTGAATGTGCAAATAAGGCATTATCTGTACAGACATCTGAACATTGGATAAAGTCTGATTCAACATTCTAGTTTCAGTATGATGATAAAATAGAGTAAAACACATTTAATTCTATTATAAACACAAACTCTCTTTTCAGAGAGAATATTGGATGTCTTATATCACTCCATAAATTTGAAAATACTTTTAAGATTTTGCCATTGGTTTTCTGTAATGGTAACAGAGTTGTCGTTGAATTAAGGAATAAGGACGTTTTTATATACTTTTCTAAACAGTTATTTGAAGCCAAGAAAATCATGTCATTAGAGGAAAAACATATATGGCTAAATTGGTTTATTTGCAAGGACATAAAATGAAACAATAACATCAAACATATTTGCAGGCAATATATATAATTGTTACATTTTAATACCATGGAATGACTGTCCTGGGGTTTTGACTAGAAACCAGTGTAAAATCTAGTATGAGCAAAAACCCCTACATTCTCTATGTTCTATGTTTGCCCTCCCTTCTCCCTGACAGAATAGAAAATAGTATAAAAATGCACAGGAATATACAGGCAATTTAAAAACATTGAAAAACAGTGTCTTTGAAGAAGACTCAGAGTTATTTGTTTGATGTCTGAACCAACAAACATGCAAATAAATGGACATGCAATGCTTTCCTACCATCAGAGAAGGGGTAGATGAGCACCTGAGTGCTGTAGGAATTGAGAGGAGCAACTTTAGTTGAATGTTTCTTCATCCTTTTTGCTGAATGCAAGTCTACATTTCCATCCTGAGACATGTGGGAGCATAAATACGTGTGGATGGGAGCCACTTCAGTGCAGGTCAATCTATCTAAGTAGCCCATTCCATTCTTTCCTCCCTCATCTGTAACACTGTATCTTCTTATCACTTTACCTTTCCTTTTCACTCAATCCTCTTTCAATCAATTCCTCCGTAAGATGACATTCATGTTAATGATCTTTGTTCTCCGACTGAGCCCTGCTTCGCAAAAACGTTCTCACAAAGGATGCACATAGCAGATGCAGGCACTGTCTGTCACTGTCACTGGATGCTCTTGCACTGTCTGTATGTGTTACTTCAAGTGTGTGTGTGTGTGTGCGTGTCTGTGTAGTGGTGCAGTCTTGTCCCCTCATTCCTCTGTATCCACTTCCTTTCTCCCTCCCACCCTTGTTTCCTCCATTCACTTGCATCTTACAACAAACTCACATTTTGCATCTCTTGCCTTTTTCTGGAAGGTGACCTTTGAGCATTGCCTGTTAGTGGTGCACTGTCTCTCCTGTAGCCGGATACCCCGCTTGTTCTCTTTTGCTTATTCTTTTGTTTGTTCTACTTTCATTTATTTTTCCTGAATCTCTTATGTGACACAGTGAAGATCCGAGGATTGTAATATGATGATATAATGATGATGTAAAAAAGATCAAGTGTGTCTGATCTGTTTTCTTTGTTTAAGTCAGAAAGGTTTGTTAATAGAACAAATCTCAGCAGCCTTACATAGTTTTAACTAATGAATTTAAACTATTACATTCAATTGCACTGTTCATTTAAAACCTTGAATCTCCTGTGTGTGTGGAGGAGGGTTCACTAGATCCTTTGTTTAAGCTGCTGGCCTTCATGGTGTCCTTCAGGGTCTGACCACACACTCTGAGCATGCTCACTTTTGCTAAGTCAGGCAGCAGTCTCAATTACATGACACCCCTGTGAGGAAAGCTCTAACCATTGACTGATTCATCTGCAGTGTCATAGTCAAAATGCATTAACAGATCCTAAATAGTGTACATTAATGCACTCCAAGACTTTACATTTCTTAAATGATTTAATACTGTACTGTAATCTACTAAGAAAATTATGTGTATAAAGTGTGTATGCTGCAGAGTTCTAATGAATCTAATGGGCCATCCTAATGTTCGAGAAATGTTTGATAATGACCGCTGCAACTGGCAGCACTTTGTGTGCTTCTGATCACATCATAACAACAATTTCTTACTGTTACTGTACATTTTGCAAATGGTTTTTGCAAAGGATTTGTGTAGTTTAGTCTTGGAAACATCTAGATATCTATTCAATTGTCCTAAAGTCATTTGAAAGGCTGGTCAAAGCGGAACTGTTGGTGGGTGAGGCCCTGGATCCTGTGCAGTTTTCATAAGACATAGATTGGAGTTGAGGACAGAGGCCTCACTAGACTTAAGACGTTACTGGGGCACACTTATTCTAAAGGTAAAATGAATCAGTCTGGTGCACTTTGGGGCGACCCAATTCTAAATACATGTAGGTTACACAGAATGTTACAAATGAACTAGCCTGACGTAGTCATACTCAATTCTAGTCAGAATATGAGTCTGATACTGCTCCATTGGGACATAATTATGGGGCGTGTTCCAACCGATACAGGGGGGAATGCCTCTGCACTCAATTGGATAAACCTAACCAATCAGAGCAACGAAATAGCTTACCGTGAGGTGTAGGAAGAAAACACACAAACCATCCTTCTTCTCCACAAATGCCTTAACATTGTTTTCTGGTCTTCTGTAAAAGTTAGTGCCGTCAATAACTCCTAGCCTACAACACTCATTATCTAAGAGATACGTAGTAGGGTAGGCTATTAGGAAAAAACTGATAGCCTATATCCCCTCCGTTTTTAAAAATAATTCTGTTGAACACTGATACAAACATGTTAAAGGAGAATTCCGGTGTGATATTGACCTAAAGTGTATCGAAACATGATACCGAGTGTGAACGTATGTCTCATAGCCCATCTCGGCTTGTCCCCTGCACTCCAAAATCTGGCGCTAGTTAGCCGATGCTACCAACATCTTTTTCAATAGTGGTGCTTCGGCATCGGGCTAGCCATGCAAATAAATCACTGTTTTACATCCATTTACGAGGCTCAATGTATCTCCACACTTCATTGGTAGACTTCCGAGGGCCCTGACATTTAAAACGAGACATTGAGAACTTTGAAAAAGCACTGGTAGTTTACTTACAAGACGATTTATACAGACAGTATCTTCACGAAGTTTAGCGTTTGCAGCCATCTTGAATTTAGTCACGATAAGTTGAGCAACGAGTAAGAATGAACAGCTATGATAAGGGATCAGATTCCAAAAATAATTCAGTGGAAATGCATGGATTCCAGTTGCTGCTACTGGAAGAAACTGGAATCCATGCATTTCCACTGAATTATTTTTGGAATCTGATCCCTTATCATACCTGTTCATTCTTACTCGTTGCTCGACTTATCGTGACTAAATTCAAGATGGCTGCAAACGTTAAACTTCGTGAAGATACTGTCTGTATAAATCGTCTTGTAAGTAAACTACCAGTGCTTTTTCAAAGTTCTCAATGTCTCGTTTTAAATGTCAGGGCCCTAGGAAGTCTACCAATGAAGTGTGGAGATACATTGAGCCTCGTAAATGGGTGTAAAACAGTGATTTATTTGCATGGCTAGCCCGATGCCGAAGCACCACTACTGAAAAAGTTGTTGGTAGCATCGGCTAACTAGCGCCAGATTTTGGAGTGCAGGGGACAAGTCGAGATGGGCTATGAGACATACGTTCACACTCGGTATCATGTTTCAATACACTTTAGGTCAATATCACACCGGAATTCTCCTTTAAACAGCTGGGAAAGGCTGTCGCAAATCCCTCGAACAGGTGGTCAGAGATTTCAAAACGAACGAGGGAACATGTCGCAATGCAACAGTGCTGTTTTCCCTTGATGAAAGTGAAACCACAAGTTTTCCCACATCTCAACTTTGGCCAAAGTTTTCAGAAATAATCGTTTTCAGTGATAAAACCTCATTAAATAATATGCATTTTCCATATGGGGTCTTAAAAGCCATGTATCCTTCTAGCCACAGCGTTTTTGTTTCAAACATAAGCCTAATCTAAGCGTGCTCAGATGACGTGATAGACCAGGCTCTGTTGCTCACCTGTCCATCATCGTAAAGCCCGATTTGATTGGTCCACCCGATCTAGGGCGAGCATACTTGCTCCACATTCCACAATGGAGCAATGCCAGACCGAACTTCCCGACCTCAAATGTTGTGGGCAGGACTAAGTTCGGAATGGCACCCAGGCTACAAATTAACATTACAGTATCAAATTCAATGCTTAATGTGCTGATACGGCTTTATGTTTTCCCCATTACAGTGTCACACGGTGGCATACTTCCCTACATTCATTGAATGAAAGTGCATGCACATCTACAAAAAACGAAACAGGTGCTGGGTAGCCTATAAGTTTGAGTCAGCATATGAAAAAAATAAAGAGATACCCGCACACTGTTATATACAGTAAGCTCCCAGAGTGTTTTATTAGCCTACAATGTTTCGGCCAGAGCTCTTCATCAGGTATCAAGCAGATTACCTCCATGAGGCTACAGTGTTAAATAGAGAAAACCCCGTTATAATCATCCACTTTAGATATTGGAACTTACCGACATGTGCATCTTCAGTTAACATGAAGTCAAAATCCCATAGCCTACTTTGTTCGAATCTGTCCATTTCTTTCCAACTTGACCGAAGTCATCCACACATTTGCACAGACGTCCTCCAACCCCAGCACAGAGAATAGATTAACCAAACGTGACCGTACAACGAATCCTTGCGATACTGGGTTGGAGGAGCTGGTAGGGGGACAGTTGGTAAGTGTTTTTAACAGTCTACTGTAATAAACTCCGGGTTCGTTAACTACATTGTTAGTGCTTCATTTTATGTTTAGGGACCCTGAGCAAGCTAGTGACGAGGTTTGGTACTGTTTTGAACAATATTACTGGTTAAAAAATGCTATTTGGAAAGTGTTATGCTCATGTCCCTTAGCTAATTGTTTGCGATTTGTAGCTGTATAGAGTATTCCAGAGCAAGCTCTGCAGTGGTTGATCAATGAAAAATACTGTGTCCACGGCTTATTTGATGTGTTTTAATGCAGAAGACGGGTGTCCTAATTTTATGAGTAAAAAAGAGTAGCCTTGGGGAGAAGATTAATTTGGGTATAGCTCAACAGATTTTTTGATCTCTGTGTCTGAAAACCACGTCCACAGCGGCAGATGTATAGAGCTCAACAGTCCTGCCCGCCAGTATCGTCAGGCTGACGATAGTTTAAAAACATAAGAAAATGTGATTAGCAATGTAATTGCAATCAATTCCAAGATGGCCGCAGCGTGAGTGAGCCTGTCTGAGGCATCTTAGGCCTAGTCCACACGTACCAAACCGATCTTTTTGCCCTCCGTCTTCCCTGGAACCGTATCAAGAATATTTGCGTCCAAACGGATCCATCTCAACACGACTCAACACGTTACTTCATACCCCAGGCCTATAGGTGGCACTGTGTCTTTAGAGAAATTCACCAAACTTGCAAAACTTGCGCTTAAAAAACAGACAGAATAGGCTACGGCGAAATGGCTAGTGCAAGGAAACCAGAATTGTTTGTGTGGACTGATGGTGAACTGTCAACTGTAGCCAACTGTAAAACTAATAAACTTTATTTTACGGTTTGTGAAGGGTGCAGTCCCGTCCTTTATTTGGCTAACGCAGGTAGGCCTACTAATCACCTTTACTTTCTTTGGTTGTAGGATAGTCCGTGATTCACATTAGTTTTGGCTATCACTGCAATAGGCTACTAAACGCAAGGCTTACCCAAGTTCTAGGCTATTCTGTCGCCACATTTATAATATTGCTATAAAACCTTCGTTAGTAACAGTCAATACTTTTGCCTGCATCAAATCGTGCATTCGTATTCAGTGTGCTACCATCGGCTTAACGTGAGTTCTAAGCGTCTTTGTATGCTTATATCTGATTTCACTCGACTGTGAATGCATGTTGTAAGACATGTAAAATAAATGAATGACACTGGCACTACGCACAAATTAATGTAGCCTAAACTTACACCGCACTTTCCTAATAACTTAAGTTCTCTCGCGTCACTGACAGTATAGAATGCATAAAAAAAACACCGGGAAAAACAGTGTTCAGTCCACCAAGTCATAAGCTATCGGCGCTGCGCAGCATCAGTTGTGATATTTATCTTAACGTAGTGTAATCGTAGGTAATGTCATGTATGAAAACTAGTATTGTTAGGCAATACTATAAGTGCAAGTCCAGGGCAGCTGAGGTGTGGCGATGACATCATCGATACGCAAGCAGGATGTGCGGTTTCGCTGTCTAAACGAACTCAAACGGGCTACAGTTTCAGATTTCTCCACTCTGGGACCAGGTTTCAGAAAAGTGCGGTTTCGGGCAGTGCGGTTTCGGGCAGTGCGTTTACAGGATTCGTTTGGACGCTCGGCCAAGACGAAGCAAAACCTCTGCGTTTAACCTAAAAAGCATCTCCGTGTGGACAGGCCCTTAAACTTGTGGCTATGCATATTAAGTTACAATTAACATATTACCAGTAGTAGTGTGGGTACCTGATCTGTACGGGTTACCAGATCTGCATGATTACGTCATAAATAGATAATGTGTCGCCACCATTCGTCCAAAGTCGAGAGTAGAATTCGGCTGGGTTTGAAGGGTAGCTGCTCAAGCGATGCCTGAGGTTAAAGTTTTAATATTTAAAGTGGACCCTTTCACAGCAACAGAGGTGTGGTTTGTGTGACGTCACCTACAGCTGCAAAAACAACGCGGTCTGATTAACCCTGCTGTAATCGCGGGAAAATAAGCTAACTCTTCGGTTTTACTTTGATCTATTTTTATGTTTCTTAAGTGTAACGCTGTATTGCTGTTTGTCAGTAGTGAAATCAACCGTAAACTAGCTCATATTTGCGAGTTATTATGACCGCCGCGCAGCGAAGCGGCGGTCATATAGGTTTAGTCAGATTTTTTATTTTTTTTTTCTTTTTCGCATGCCCACATTTCCGTCAATGATTCCCGGGACACTGAAAGACCGGGGTACACGAAACTTGGTGGGCATGTAACCCCACATGGATAGCATGGAACCATCGTTTTTCGTTTTGATCTGTAGCCCCCCCGCTGGACTGGACCCCCCGAAAGGAGGGTAGGGCAGACAGTTTTCTGTGAATATCTCGAAAACCGTAGGGTTTAGGAGGACCATTTTTTTTTTTGTATGTTGATCTCAAGGGGCCATGTCAACCCATTCCATAACCACTCATTTCATGTATAGCGCCACCTAGTTAAACACAAAAAAGTAAAAATGAGGTGTTGTAATTGAAGGTATCTGTGACCTAACATAGTCAAAACTGCACGAAATTGGAAGTGTAGGATCATTATGACACCCTCTGTATGCACGCCAAGTTTTGTGGAATTCCGTTCATGGGGGGGCCACACAATAAATTCATTTATGTTACTATACACCAACTGGCCTGTAGGTGGCCGGAGACAGTTTTCTGTGAATATCTCGAGAACCGTAGGGCCTAGGAGGTCCACCTTTTTTATGTATGTTGGTCTTAAGGGGGCATGTCAACCCATCCCATTACCACTTATTTCATGTATAGCGCCACCTAGTTAAAAATTAAAAAGCAAAAAATTAGGTGTTTTCATCACAATATCTCTGGCTGACAAGGTCAAAACTGCACGAAATTAAAAGTGTAGGATCATTATGACACCCTCCGAATGCATGCCAAGTTTTGTGTACTTTCGTTCATGGGGGGCCTTACAATAAAATAATTTATGTGTACATTTAGTGACGTACACCAACAAGGATTCCCGGGACACTGAAAGACCGGGGTACACAAAACTTGGTGGGCATGTACCCCCACATGGATAGCATGGAACAGTCATTCTTCGTTTTGATCTGTAGCCCCCCCCCCCCCCCACTGGACTGGACCCCCCGAAAGGAGGGTAGGGCAGACACAGTTCTCTGTGAATATCTTGAGAACTGTAGGGCCTAGGATAACCAATTTTTTCCGTATGTTTGCCTCCAGGGGTCATGTTAACCCATTCCATGTGCACACATGTGCATAAACAGATACACACGCACACACATACATTTACAGTAATCATACGTATGACACATACTCACACAGTAGACATATGTACGCATGCATGCACATGCACAAACACACATACGCAGGCAAACACACAAGCACGCACATACACACACACACACACACACACCCACACACATAAACATAAATTTGTACACGCACACATGCACACAATTCAAGATTTTTTCCCGTCATCTACTCCCTGAATTTTTGGTCATTGATACCCGGGACACCGAACCACCGGGGTACATGAAATTTGGTGGGTATGTAGCCCCACTAGACTTTTACGGAAAAATTTAATTTCGTCCCCGGGGACCACCACCAACCCCCCAACCGCAAAAAAAAAAACAGTTTTTCCTAAATAACTACCTGAACCGTGGCACTGAGGATGAAGAATCTTTTATGGTATGTTGGTCTCAAGGACCCACATCAACCTGGCTCATAATCACTCATTTGTGATTTGCACCCCCACCCCCCGGTAAAAAATGAAAATGCAATATTATTCTGCTTTAATCGCCCCTATCTTCAGTTAAGCACAAAACTGCATCAGAACTGCACCAAATTTTATGTGTATGATTGACCTGGCATTCTCCGGGGGTATGCCAAGTTTCGTAGAATTTCATCCATGGGGGGGTCTAAAAAAATTAGGTTATGTGTACATTTAGTGACTGTACACTCATTGGCCTGTAAATGGCGGTGCACACATATACACATGCACACACACAGGCACCCACATACTATTGGTATTAGAACGGCCGATACATAATTACAAATTCAGTAGGATTAAAAGAAAGCCAAAATAAATATTCATCATCATGGCTGCATTTTCAGTATTGGCGAGAAGTAGTCGTTTGTCCACTAGATGGCGCATCGTTGCAGTGAGACGTAATTTTGTTGGAAGTTAAAAGTGGGTTGGAAAAAACAATGGACGCTTCATACAAGGACTGTAATTTACCGCAGCGAACATCTAATAAGGATAGGACGATGTTCACATGAAGTGTAATTCCCATTTCTTCTTGAAGCCGAAATAAATCTGAGGATGTTTATCGGACATGCTTGGTTTTTACTGCAGGTACGTTAATCTTGTAATATCAATAAGGACCTAGGTAATGTTACCGTTAGCGTTGGTTGAGTGATGGAGGCATTTGATTTATTGCATTTGTAGAAAACTATAAATGCGGTTATACCAAGCAAATGTATAGCAGCACTGTTTGTATCTTTCGACTGTCATTTATTGCACGTGCTACAAAATCATTCTGTGCAATGGAAGATTTACCAACGTTACACCGGTCTGATACAGTTTTGCCTATACATGCGTGAGACTGAGGCGCCTGTTTATTTTGTTTTAAGTGCGTGCAGGGTGTGAGAGGGGAATCAATGTGCTTTGATTACAGCTTGGTAGTTGTAGTCTGTGAAATTAAAAAGCACGTGTGTGTGAAGTATCCAAACAATGACACCTTCATTTCATTATGGCTGCTTTAGCAAAACACCTTAAGCTACTGTGTAGTGGGTCCCATTTAGAAGTGGCTACTTCATTCGCGCTTTCCTTGATTCATGGAGCTGCGTGAATGTTATTACAACTTTTCGCCACGATATGACAGTTTAAGTCCGCTTGATACTGTAAGGCGTAAGCCATTGGTTTCCAAAGGAGATTTTATTTGTGTCGCCAGCATAGCCTATTGACAATTTATGCTGTAAATAGGCCTACCTTATAATCCTACCTGTAGCTTAGGGAAGCTAACAGCTTTCTATTAGGATCTAGTTTGTTAGTTACCGTTTTGTCATAACTCCCTGATGCATTTTTGCATTTAGAATAGCCAGAGCGTGTATATCTCAATCGGAAAATTAAACAATATCGGGTGCCTATGGACTAGGCTGGGTGAACCCAGCCTGATCTGCCCGCTATTTATTTTTTGATTTCTTAAAAGATTGAGCTTGGTCTGATGAAAGCCAGACTAGCCATGGACCTCAGTTAAACAATGCAAGGGAACATGAATCAGCCTATATTTGCACTAACAATAACGGACAAAAGCTCTTCAACTTTGGCCCGTTAAAATGTGTATGAACAGTCTAGCGACGCATTTAATCAAGGCCCATTTGGACATGTCAGTTATTTGCACCACTGGTTAGATGTAAAACAGCATTTCGTTTCAGACTAGGCTACTGTTACTTAATTTGTGCATTAACAATAACGTTTCAGACTACTGTTACTTAATTTGTGCATTGACAATAAAGTATTACATGAACTAAAGAAACATTCACAAAAAATCCATCCATCCAAAAATGACCTTTGTTTTTGATAGCTGTTGAAAACGGCATGGAACTGACAGAGATGTTTTTGTTTAAAAATACATAAAAAATGAATAAATAAATAACATTATGCTGATACCTTTTGCTTTTCCCAAATACAATGTAGCCTACAGGTGTAAGTGACCTTTCATCAATCCAGTTGCAATGGATGAACTGTGATGAACTGCCCTACTTGTGATTGTTTAGAGATTTTAAAGGTTTTATAACAATGCTACATCTTCTTTGGCTATTCTACAATCTATTCACCTTTTCAGCACCAGTAGGCTACTTTCTGTGCAGCCGCACACACACACTCAGGCATGCCAAACAAGCATACACAAAAGTTTCAAGAGTGGGGGATGGAGTAAAATATGGAGACAAATTGAAGTGTGATTTATTTTCGCGGAACGGATGTACAGGACTGAGCGGCGGTCATATTTTGTACCGCTATGCGGTACATCTAGTTTAGCTAATGCTATTGCATTGCTGTTTGACAGTAGTGGAATCAACTGTAAACTAGCTCATATTTGCGAGTTATTTAGCTAATGCTATTGCATTGCTGTTTGACAGTAGTGAAATCAACTGTAAACTAGCTCATATGCTAGTGGAACATCATATAAGTAACTCATAGATATACTGCAGAAGTCTTCCTGCCGCTCTCAGAGTAGCACTTGCATTGTCAAAAGCAACCCTCAGCCAAAAGCTACCGACTCTTGGATATCACCTTGAATATTTGTTGTGGGAAACAGCAGATCACCACCCTCCAGCTAACAACAACTCTCCATCGATCAAGGTAAGTACATGAATTACTTGAATTTACCATAACAATTGCTTGATAACATTTTGAAGTTACACAACTGTCACTTCCCCTCATGAAAACAACGTTAATCAGTCCTTTGGTCTTTAAGTAATGTTACCCTAGCGCACTTGTTTCGGGAGAAGAAATGTAAGTCTAACAGTGTCTGTGCATAACGTACATTTATGAATAGATTTTCCAACTCTTAGTCAGAGTCAATCTTACAGTTGTAGACCTATTTGTTTTTTAAGTAAATACATGTGTGTTTATAAACCTTTTCCTCAGTTTATAGCTAAGCGCCACGGTTCATTAATAGCCTGCCTCTGGTTTGTGGTCAACCATTTGCGCGTAAAGCGGCAAGCTATTAGGACTTATAAATGGGTTTTCCTGTGGCCATCACTCGATCGAGTCAAAATTACAGTTGTAGACCTATGAAATCATTGTTGTTGCGCTTGCAGGAGGGCTATTACGGATCCAAAGTGCGACATGCGAACTATCACTAGCCGCCTGGTGTCGGTGATAGAGAACCCACCATGAGTGTGTGTGCTATGTTGTAAGTATAACCAATATCTTCAGAGTTTGTTTTCTATATATTTTTTTTCTTTCTAATATTAACACTTGATTTTCGCATAGACCTCTGTACCAGGCAGCCACAGCACCACACTCTTGGGGGCATGCTTATGAGCCCCCATGTTCATGCCCCCAAGACTGTAGCACTGTGGCTGCCTTGTAACTTGCATATTGTTTTTATTTTTTCCCTATTATTAACACTATGATTTTCCAAAATAGTAAAGGGGAATTTCTGCGATTTTCACATAGACATTTTTACCAGGCAGCTACAGCACCCATGTTCATGCCCCAAGACTGTAGCGCTGTGGCTGCCTGGTAACTCGAGCTAGGTGAAACCAATTGAAACACAGATTTATGAGAATTATGTTTTAACCAAGGACCAAAAGCGTCAGCGAATACATTTTAATCATAAACATTAACACATGAAAACTTCCTGTTCTAGTTCGATGTGTTATACACAGCAGTGGTCATGCTTTTCTATGTATGTCCTTGTGAAGTTTGTATGTCCTTGTCAATGATTGTCCTAACTTTTTTTGTCCTTTGTTGTTCTTTGTTTGTTCTTTGTTGTCCGTCAGGCCTCAACGAAAAAGACCACCTTCAGCATTCACTCCGCATTACTCCCGGCAGAGACAGGTGTCTTGTCCTACTAACACCCCACCTTGATGTGGTGAGTGGGCTTTCAACTATACAGGTCTTACTTTCATGTTCCCATGCAGTATGGAGGTTAACTGGCACCATAATTTGATGTAAAAAGTAGTGATGCTCCGATTGAAGTGGCGTGAATGCGAGGCTATTGACCAGACGGATAAGCGGTCAGGGAAGCCTTCATGCATTGTAGAATGTTTGGTGTTCGGAAAAAGTTTGAGAACTCATGCACAAGGCTATTGATTTGAAGGCCCGTTGAAACTACAATAAATAGGTTTAAAAATTAGGTTTATTGTGTGTGTGTGACTTCAGTACTGTTCATATTGACATTTTAAAAGCAGACTTAAAAGTAACTCAAAGGTTACTTTCTCTAGTAACTAATTACTTTTGATATACAGTAATTGGTAAGGTAATTCAATTACTTTTGGAAGTAACTAACTAATTATCAGTAACTTTCCCAACACTGGTTACGTCTGTCAGTAGGCCCTAGTGCTCACTAAAATCATTAATTAACATTGCAAGACACTTATCTCCTATGATCCCAGAAAGATTTTTTTCGACTTGTTAGTTGTTTAAAAATGTATTTTATCTAATAACAATGAATTGCATCCACATTGCATCCTTATGTACTATTACATTACATTTGGCACTATGCGCAACCTGCACCGGCACTATGGTGCAATCATTGGTACAATTGGTGCAAATTCTGCTAGATTATAGATAAAAGATTCCCATTCCCCTGCCATTCTGTGATCGGCAATCGGCAGATCATGATTTTGGTGATCGCCCCCCAAAAATGCTGAGCGGAGCATCTCTAGTAAAAAGAGCAAAGATAGGCTGAGTCTCTCAGAACTAAAGATGAAAAGGTGAAAACTTCTTAAACTGACTTTAAGTTATCTGATGACTTTCTTGAAGAAGTAGTGTCATCTCTGTCACGGTTCAGACAGACGACCAGAGGACCACAATTGCATCACACCAGAAAGTTTATTAAACTTAAGGGAAAAGGGAAGTAGGGAGTGAGTGAAGGCTCCAGGGGTTACTGGGAATAACAGGGATACAGGGGTTCCGTCCAATGTGCTGTGTCTGTGTCCCCCCCAGTGGCAGCGATGCGTCCTATGACGCCGGTGGTGGGTGGTCCGGAAGTCCTGGGGGGGGGGGGGGACAGACACAACAGGGCGGATGAAACAAGGCAGAAGTACAGTTCAAGGGAAATCCAAATTCGTAGTAGCAAGGCAGAAGGCTGGTCAGAGTTACCGGGATCGAAGAGTAGTCAGGAGTCGTTACGGCAGAAAGCAGGTCTGGTTTTCTGGGGCAGAAGAGTATCCAAGATTCAGGCAGGTCTGGGGTCACAAAACAAGAGTGAGCCAGAAGCGCGAGCAAACAGGTTCCGGGTGTGAGCTTTGCAGACGATCTGACAAAGGAGAGCTGAAAGACAGGGCTTTAAATACTGGGAGAGGTACAGTAGTGGGTAATGCAGCGCAGCTGGCAGAGTAATTAGAGCAGAGCAGAGCAGGGACAGGTGGAGCTAGTTAGGCTGAGTAGAGAGAGTGGTGAGCAGAGTGGAAGATAATGGAAACCAATTAAGGTGGTAACCCGGTGGAGTGAGAGGGCTCGTGACAATCTCAACTCACTAGGCAAAGATAATGTTCTGAATATATGTTTTATAATATGAACAAGAGACCCTAGTAAGAGTATTCCTAAAGGCTGATTTATGCTTCTTTGTCGACTCCATGCAGATTTTGTAAAAGTTATTATTATTTGCAAGTAGAACGCTCCATTGACTTGAATGGGATTTCCCAAAGTTCTACGGGTCCTTATTTTCGTGTGTGCAGAGAAGGTGTAATGATGCAATGATATTATGATACGATGTAAGGTATAAATATCTGTGTGAGAAACAACTGATTGTCTCTTTTGTGCACAGACTTTGTCTCTGTATCCTGATTGCCTGATGCTTATGCAGTGTTTCCACTTTTTTCTTAACAGTGGCGGCAGCGCCCCAAGCGGCCAAGTTTTGCAATTTACCTTTGTTACTGTAGTATACCAGTCGTTGCTTTTTTATTGCATCGATTCGCGATTGTATCTAATGTAACAGCGCGCATCTAATGTAACAGCGGTGTCTTCGCGGAGACATCCACTCTCCAGTTTCATTTTTGCTGTTGCGAGCGAGCTAATAGGCTACGATATGGGAAATAGCCTACTCAGTTTCAATACGATCAGCTTCAGAAATGAATGGGTTTTCCTTAGCTTGTGCTACACCTTTCCACCAAGTTGTGCGAACATTTTAGTTTTTGCGATGTTGACAAACATGGGTAGCACATGGAAGCTCTTGATGGCGCATGCCACTAACGTCTATAAAAACAATATATTTATGGAATAAAACTAGACAGGTAGCCTACCTCAAAGATTAGAATTGCTGTTTATTGTTAAACTGCAATTTTCAGCAGCCAGCGGAGGGCATTTAGCATATGCTTCCGGACACTGAGAAGAAAGTTAATGTTAAGGTTACATCAACACATTATATAATATGTGAAGTGAAACTAGACAGGCCATAATAACCTCTGACTAGTTTTAGGCTACTTGTTAAATTGCAATGTGAGCGGCAGCCAGCAGGGGAGGATACGTCGGCAGGATTATTTAAACAGCAACTGCAGCTACATTGTGCGTCTGCCCTGATTCTGGTACCATGGCGGTATTAATTAAACCCTGGCGGGCCGCCATGCTGAAATAAACATAGAGGAAACACTGTTATGAGACCTCTTTGCGCAGAGATTAATAAACTACTAAAGAGAAAGACAAAAACCTTATTTCAGACTCTCAGTATTTATAGATCTTTAAGCTAAAGTTCTTCCACAGTTTTTAAAACCGGTTTAAAACACTGATTGTTTGTTGGTTTTATTTTCACAGGTTGACAGGCCTCAATGGACAGTGAGACAGTGATCTACCTTTGGACTGGCACCGACCAGACATGGACACTGAAACTTGATTTCTCAATGAATATCTCTACAAGATGCAACACACATTGTGAAACACTTTACACACTAATAAACATGTCCACTGTTGTTTTCTCTGGCATTGATTTGTTTGACATTTGTGGTAATGGATTTCCAAATGTATGGACAAGCTACATTTTACAGTTTATGTGTGTGTAATCAGCTGATATTAGAAATTATGTATTTTAGAAATGTATATGTAATTAGAAGCAAACAAAGGTAGCCTAGACATCATAGTATTACAAGAGTGCCGTGTTTAAACTTAAGAAAACATTGATTTAAACTAAAGGTACTTAAAGTAAGATTCACAGAAATGAATTTAATTTGCTGCCCATTTTATTCACACATGTATATCTCGTCAATTTATTTAGTCTGATTTGGTTTTGTCAAGGGTTAACGGGTTAAAATAATATTACAGAAATTTTAATGTCCGATATATTGAGGGTCTCGTTTTAACCTCATGTCAGGTAGGATGGTTGTGCCCATATTGGTATATAGCTAATTTAAAAACACCTATGGTGTGGGTGCTTGTGTTTCTTTAGGAATCCGCTGTCTTGGTTTGTATAGAAATGAATATCAAGTGACACACTTAAGAGGTTGGAAGTACGTACATCGATGTTTGATGGCTAGCTATTAATTGACATAGTTTACACTAAGAGGATGGAAATACGTTCCTATAAGACAGTACATCGATGTTTGGTGGCTAGCTGGTAGTTCTGTATTTCAAGGATTGACAAGCTAGAAGTTTGCAATTTAATACTGCAACAAATGTTTTATTTGTTTATATTACAAAAACGGTAGGTAGGCCTATCGGTGATTGGGCGGCTTGACGGCTAGTTCAATATTTCAAAGACACTTGCGTTCCTTCCTGTACGTTGGGTCCTTCAACAGAAAACAATAAGCTCAGGCGAATTATCGAACAGCAAACAACATTCTGACCAATGAAATTCTGGAAGTGCAACGGCTAATAGACCAATCAGAATGTATTTTATGTATTTTGTGACGTAATCATGCAGATCTGGTAACCCGTGCAGATCAGGTACCCACAGTAGGACTAACTTAACAAGGTGCGTGACTGGCTTGATGAAGGGACGTAACAATGGATGCAATCCAAATGAAGTCTCTGTTAGAGGGAGAGCAGATAGCTAACAAACGTTTAGAAAAAGTCCTGTTGGCAAATTTGAGGAAAAGTCGGTAAAGGGGTTATTTCACACAATTTGAGGGTGCTGAATTCAAATATTACCAATTACCAATATTTACCAAGCTCAATTTTGAGTTTTAAGCTTGCTAATTAGTATAATTAGCATAATTCACATACTTTTTGGTTTTGCCATCAGATATCATAGGAATTGCAAAAACTAAGGCATTAATATACTCTTTATGTATCAGATATGTTGTGGGACAGGACAGGAATTACCCCAATGACCCTCAAGTAGCAAATGAAAATAAGCTAAAATTAAAATATAAATTGAAATAATAGCTAAAATTCAGTATGACGTTTAGAAGCAAAATAGATTCCTTGATAATAAATTGATAGAATAGTAGGTGACTGCTCATTTTTCTGTAGAAAGTATTTTGTCACTAACTATTATGAACAGTTGTCAGTCTTTACAGAGGATTTACACTGTATTTTTTTTTTCTGTAAAGGCGACTGTGCTTGCCTAGTTAAAACATCTCACTGGTGCTATTTCCTATCATTCAAATTTCAGCCATGCAAAAAAATGGAAGTGTGCATGTTTGATGGTTGCTGAAGAGTGCTATGGAGATTGCATTATTTGCAACAAATTTAGACTAGATGTCCTTTATAATTCAAACTTTTCTCATCTGTTGTTCCTCGTTGGTGGAACACACTGCCAGTTCCTACAAGGGCAGGGTCATCCCTCTCCATTTTCAAAAAACTCCTGAAGACCCAGCTCTTTAGAGAACATATCCTCTCATAGCACCACACAAGTCTTGCTGATCCTAGCACTTACCACCCGTCCTGAACTGACACTCAACTGTTTAAAAACAGCACTCACTGATGCACTTATTCTTACTGTACTCTACCGTTTTTAAATTGTCCTAAAATTGTTGAGAGAATTGCTTTAAAACTTAACTGTTACCATGTTTTTAGTCGTTTTAGTCATTTTGCGTCAGCCAAATGTAATGTAATGTAATAATGGTGTAGGCCTATCTGATTAAGACCCAAAGAGTGGTTGAAACGTACTTATTAAATTATACTGGGAGCAAAGAAGACTATCTTCACTTTTTTCCCTTTGCAACTGTCAAAGAAATCCCATAAACACAGGAAGGCCTAGGGTAGCCTACATCAGATGGCCTAAAGAGTAGGCTCTTTTGCATAGCATTAAGTGATTTGCATGCAGTAATTTGAACACTGACCTTGATCTAGCCTACTTTGGCTATTTAAAGGTAATTTATTGCCAAAACATCACACAATATAAATGAGCTATAACAAACAATAAAGGACTTAATCACACACAAACTACTATTTTACTGACTACAAAAATAATAATTATGTAGGAAGTTTAGAAGTTTGAAACCCAGAATTGACCAAAAGTGCACCAAATTCAACACAAATGACTCAATACACTTGGAGGAGGCCTGCGTCCTTTCTTTTCCAGATATTTTAGGATTTGGATATCGCTTCAGTATCGACTATCAAGATATTTATGGCAGGTATTGTATCAAAGTCATAATTTTGGTATCGTGACAACACTATGCCAGAGCCACTCTGTTTTCTAGATGTCGAGGATCGAAGGCTCTACCACCAACAAGTGATGCTGCTCAATGGCATATTAGAAGAGCACATTATCAAGCTCTAGTATGGAGGCAAGCACACATACCAAATCCAGTGTTACTAGAAGTACAATGTTTTTTACTTGACGGTTATTGCTGATGGTAGATGCAGTTCTGCATTAGGCTTATTCCCGCTATCTAAGTTCATATGTACTGTAGGATATATTCTGAGTTAAAGGTTATCTGTGCAATTTGTTATTGTGATGAAATGCATTAAAGACCATGAGTGACTCACTATGTTAGCAATAAAAACATGGTTGTGTTTTGATTAGAATTTCCGAGTTTATTACATGTTAACTGTAATCATGTTCCCATTAAATATGTTAATAAACTATAGTATGGCTTATTTAATGCTCAAACATGATTTTGCCCTCTGCAGTGCGAACTTGCTGAAAACTGTAGGTAGTTAACAGCAGGATGGGGAACTGCTGCCGTGCTGCTGTGTGACCGCTGCTGGTTTGTCTTCACGACGTCGGACCTTTCTGCCGCCTGTGTTTAAGCCTACCACAGAGTGCTGCAACTTGCCCTTGTATTTGTGTTTCATTGTTTTAGCGGCGCATAGACAAGCGGCCGTAACTTACAGGATAGTCAGCCTCAGCTCCTAATCCCCTTGGACAATTTATTCCTACACTGGACAATTTGAACTTTCTGACACTAAATAAGATTCATGCATTATCATACTGGATATGTAACCTTACCTCTTTGTAACATACACCTCAGGTGCCTTAAAACACAATGTTCTTTTCTCTACACCTACTGGTAACTAACTTATTCATTTATCATGTAAAGAGACATTACTGTTCTGTACTGACCCTAGGCTGATAGGTCAGGCCCTTGAGTCGTGGATCTGCTCAAGGTTTCTTCCTACATGTACTGTATCTCCAATTCTAGGGAGTTCTTCCTCGCCCCTGTTACTCATGGGCCTTCTCTGATTGTTTAAAGGGATATTCCACCATTTAGAGAATTTCACTCTTTTTCCTACTGTCCTTGAGTTAAACACTTGATTTTTACCTTTCTCCAGTTCATCCAGCCGTTCCATTTTTAGCTCCAGCCTAGCATATATCATTGAATCGGATTAGACCAATAGCATCTCGCCTGCTAGCATCACGTTTAAAAGTGACTAAGATTTCCGGTAATTTTCCTATTTAAAGCTTGTGTCTCCTCTCAAGTTAGAAAGTGTAATAAGACCAACGGAAAATGAAACGTGGTGATTTTCTAGGCTGATTTGACATGGAACTATACTCTCATTCAGGCGTAATAATCCAGTCACTAACCAATTCGTCTGCTGCAGCTCAACCTTGTTGCTGGAAGTTAGCCTACGGGGACTATTTTCAGGTGCTGCTGCGCCCATAGTGTTCCTTGATTATCTCTGTAAAGCGCCATGAGACATGATACTTCGATCAAAGTTTCATGTTGTGTTGAGCTAGGTAGCAGCTAAGGACTTTGGTTAATCTTGTATATTGTTGCAAACTAACCTGAAATAACACAAGTTCAGCAACTTTGTGGTAGTCTACTAGTCCTAAAACTATGTTAGGTTAGGCTGTCAACTGTCTCTGGGTCTAGAAACTAGAGATCAAGTGAGCCAGTGACAGATCACAAACAAAGTTATTTTTCTCTTTATTTCGTTGGAAAATAGGAAGACATATGACTTGGAGAAAATGGGCTCGTAACTTACATTGCTGAATGTCGGGAAATTCTGCAGATGAATCCAAGCTAATGTTTTTTTCTATGCATGCAGACGCCAAAGACTGAGAGTATTTCGCATATGTCCCTGCTGGCCACCGGATTTTTAACATGCCGCACGTACACGACGAGTCGACGCGGCGCTATGTAAATGTAAATTAGGATTTCTAAGCCAATAGGTATGCTTTGAGTTGGTGGTGGTAATTAAACATGAATGAGACCACATTTATGAATGGGAAATTTTGATTTTATCAACTGTTGTGACTTTCTTGAGAAGTTGTGTCTCAACTGACTGATGAAGTTGGTATAATTGAAGGGCAAACGTTATATTCTGATTATATGTTTCATGATATATATGGCTAATTTATGCTTCTTTGTCGACTCCATGCAAATTTTGTCAAAGTTACCGAGAAATAAACACAGTATATACCAATAACCTAGTTATTATCGGAAAAGTTTCTATCCCCAGGCCATCAGGATTCTAAATTAGGATTGTAGCAGGAGCACCAGCATAGCCTAAACACTTTGCACTTTCTTTGTTCGTATATATATATATATATATATATATATATATATATTATACACACATCCTTTGCACAGTCTTGGAGTCAGTGGAACAAGCATTTCACTGCATTTATATGCTACCTGTATAATGTATGTGACAAACAAACATTTGAATTGAATTTGAATTGAATTTAGAATTATTGTAGCCAAAAAATAAGTCTGTGGGCAGTTCGCTTGCTAATGTCAGACACCAAACAGGACGAGGACCACAAAAGAGTCACGTTAGAAAGTTTATTTAAGGGTTGGGGGTTTCGGGAGTTCCAAGAGTCTGTGTGTGTGTGTGTGTTCCCCCAGTAGCCGAGCAGCGATGGCAGGAGCTGGATGATCCGGGAAGTCCTGGGACACACACACACACACACACACACACACAAGTGTAAGTTAGGCAGAGCAGAGTAGGAACAGGTGGAGGTAATCAGACAGTATAGAGCAGGCAGCCAAGTGGCACAGAATGGGATTCAATCAGCGTGTGTTACCAGGCAGAGAGAGAGCTCATGACACCTAACATAACATAAACTGGCTGGCAGACACCACGCAAATAGCCTCAAATTGACAATGACAATAGACACTTTACAATTGGTATAGTAAAACATGTTTGAGTTAATTTGCAAAGCTTATGTCAGCGAACTAACATGTTGCTACTACCCACAGTAGGTTGCTTGAAACCGTCAGCTATGAACACACAGGGCGAGTTGACCAATCACAGTCCTTGCGGTTGCGTTGACTCAATGCGAAGTTACAGTTTCTTGGATGTGCACATCAGGCAGGCAGCGGCGTAGGGCTTGGAGGGGGTACATGGCGACAGGGTTATGTGGGGCTATGCTGTCGATTTGATGTAGACACATAAATTAGCCTTAAAACACAATAAACGTTTCTAACATCCAAACATGCTACCTAACCACCACCTAACATAACATTCAAATTTATTAATGCAATTAAGGTAATACAGATTTTGATATTCACTAGCATTGATGTTGGGGATGGCTACTTCTAGAAGTACAAAAAATCCTCTACTTCTGGTAGAAGACAAACATCACCCTGTCATCACTAGACCTATGTGGTGGAAAATGATGGACTCCATTACGCATCCAAGAGTTAGGCTACGCAATTGAACTTGGCTGGCTGTATTACAAGACTGTAAAAGATTAGTTGTTATTAATGCAAAGGAGAGAGAGATGAGGTTCTTGGTGAGTGGTGCCATGACAATCCTACAACAGCTAGTTATTTTTTGCCAGTGCAGTACAGTGTAAAAATACATTTGCCTCTTGCACTGAAACTTGACTTCTCTTAATGAATATCTTTACAAGATGCAACAAACTTTGTAAAATACTTACACACTAATAAACATGTCCACTGTTGTTTTCTCTGAAATTGATTTGTTTGACATTTGTGCCAATGGATTTCCAAATGTATGGGCAAGCTAAATTTTACAGTTTATGAGAAATGTAATCAGCTGATATTAGATATGATGTATTTTAGAAATGTATACTGTATATAATTTTGAAAAAAATAAAGATAGGCCTACACATCATAGTATTACAAGAGTGGCTTTAAATTTAAGAAAATATATTGATAGACGGCCCAATAGTTACCGGTAGTTACTTCAAGTAAGTTTCACAGAAATGCATTTTGCTGCCCATTTTATTCACACATACGTATAGCTCGGCAATGACGCAAGTTAAAGGTTCTCTACGTAACCGCAATGTAACTCTCCAACGTTTCCAATCCGTAACCGCAACAATAATAAGATTATAGTATGTGACTTACATGACAACTACCCATCATACAACAGTTGTACATAGGCCTTTTCAAAAGCTATTAATTAGTCTTAGTTAAAGATAGTTAAAGATCTCCAGATCAGTGATTTACGCATGATCTGATCCGCCATTTACCATTCACAAAAGCTGGTATTGTGTTTCCTGAATCCTTACATTCAGGCATTCAAATTAAATGTAATTAAATAGCATATAAATATTCTATCAGTGTATGATGCTTGCATGAGGGAAACATCCCAAAACAACGGCACCCATATAACTGCTGTTGTTTTGAGAAGTATTTCTCATGCAAGCATGCAACAATGCAAAAACAATAAAACTATTGTAGGCCTAATTATATTTTACATTAGTAAAGCAGTAGCCTACGCTGATGTGCATGTTTTCACAAACTTTTGTGAACAATCTTAGCACTTTAAACATTGACTGTTTTGAAGTGCATGTATAGCAATATAGTATAAAAATAATAATAATTGTGATATCATTATGATAATTTGATGGGGAGTGGGGATGGGTTCATGTAGGTGGGCCCGCTTGTAGCAAATTTGTTTTTTTTGTCTCTCTAATGTATTTGACTTTGACATCCCTGGTTTAAATGGTTAAATTATTTAGGTAGATAGTGACGATAACTGACAGTTGGAATGGCTCTAATGTTTGCTAGCAGTTATGCTAACTATGTTAACAAAGATAATAATGCTAACCAAGTTACTTAACTAAAGCCCTCCTTACACTGACAGATTTTGGAAAGATTTGCAAAGATTTGGAAAATATTTTTGAAAGACTACAGTCTCAGACCCTCTCACATCGAAAGACAAGTAGTAGAGGTTTTAAGTCACAGAATATGATTTTGCAATGACTAGGGATCTTGCAGGGTCACTATTTACAAGACTGCAACACGATTCCTTTAAATTATTACCCATCGTGCAATAGATAAACAGGAACTGAAAATTATAGCCTACTAAACTCAAAGTCGTATTTTCGTATTTCTGCAGCATTGTTTCATGCGTGACATCCTTACCCGATACAGAGTTGTTCTGTCAAGTGGAAGAGCCGACTAAATATGTATAAGAAATGACAAATATTATAAGAATAACAAATAATTATAGGCTACAGCTGTGTCGGAGTCCAGTATGTATTTGTTGTAAACAAGTACATCCGTTTAATGACTTGTTTTTCAACAGATTTGCAGAACAAATCCGCAAATGTGCATTAAATGAGCAATCTTCAACTACAAAATAAAACCAAAATAGACAAACATTAATAATCAAAAATAAAATGTCCCAAAAAATAGATACTTATTCCTACTTCGTTCCTGGCTTTCAGGTACTGTATCTGCAACTCTGCAGTGGACGAACTTGCAATGATTAAATAAATACATAAATAAATAAAACAAAAACTATGTTAAATGTGTCATGTCATATGAATATGTGTCATACTATGTAACCATTTGCCATCAAGAAAACCTCACCATGTCACAGTCACACCAGGTTCGGTTCCAGCCACACCCACTGCTCACTCTCCTGAAGCTCCCCTCACTCGTTCACACTCCCCAGTTTACTAATGACCTGCACCTGTTCCCAATCAGCCTCACTCCCTACTTAAACCCCAGTCTCCCCTCAGTCTTTGTCTGGCCTCGTCAGTGATGACACCAAGATGCTATCCACCAACCTGACTCACAAGGAAGACTCCTCCTGGATTCCCCTCGCCTGTTCCAGCGTCCTCCTGGTCCGACCCCACGAGTCACCTCCGGATTTGGATCTACTGTAGTTAAGTCGATCTTCTGTGTTTTGGGACTTCTTCCGTTAAGTTTGCTGATCCTGTGTTTTGGACCCTCCTTGGCCTACTGTTTCCAGTGGAACTTCTGTTCGATCCCGACCTGGGTTTGACAACCCATTTCCTGGTTTTCTACCTCCCTGTCCTGAGTCTGTGGGCCGTGACCGAAGGCCAGACCAGGCAATGGAGCCTAGATCCAATCAACCTGGCGACAGACTTCCAGGAACTGGTTAATGAGCTTCGCCGGGCACTGACTACCGCGACAGCGGCAATTCCAGCGCCAGCACCTCCTCTGCCGTTGAACCCGTCCAGTCTCGTGGTTAATCCTACAGCCTATTCTGGATCACCAGAGGCGTGCAAAGGCTTCCTCCTGCAATGCTCCCTGACCCTAAAGATGCAACCCCACAGGTTCCCTACAGAGCGATCCCGCATTGCATACATCATCTCCCTACTCTCTGGACGTGCTCTACAATGGGCTGAAGGCATCTGGCGTGTAGCTGGACCCATCACCGAGTCTGTGGATGCCTTTGTGGCCCATTTCAAACATGTGTTTGACCTTCCTGAGGGAGACTCTTCCATCCAAGCGGAGCTGCATGCCCTGAGGCAGGGACGAAGGTCCATTTCAGATTACACCCTCCGCTTCCGTACCCTTGCCACTGCCAGCGGCTGGAATGAAGCAGCCCTCCTCACTGCGTTCCGACAGGGGTTAGAACCCACTCTACGCCTCCAACTGTCGTCCCATGATGCCATAGGCTTGGAGAGATTCATCCAGCTTGCCATTCGTGTTGCACATCGCAGAGAGAATTGCATCCGCAAACTCCATTCCACCTCTTCACCAGTCCAAGTTCCCTGTGCCGGGGAAGAGGCAGCAGGGGCCGCCGCAGAACCAATGCAGGTGGACACCATGCGGCTCACTCCATCAGAGAGACGCAGACGTCTGACTCCGGGGTTGTGCCTATATTGTGGTAACTCAGGCCACATCATCGCCCGATGCCCCACACGCCCGCCTCGACCAATGGTGAGTGCCGTCCGTACTCCCAGTGTTCATCTAAAGCCTTTAGTCACACCTGTCATCCTTGCTGATTCTATGTCCTCCTACATGGCTTCTGCTGTCATTGACTCAGGCTCCGCAGGGAATTTCATCTCGGGCTCCCTCTGCCAACGCCTCCAACTCCTGCGGATTCACTGCATCCCTGCCTTCCACGTCCACTCCATAGTAGGGAAGCCCCTGGCCCGCAAGCGGGTTCAATATCAAACACAGAACCTAGATATGCGGGTGGTAAGCCTACATGTGGAATCCATCACATTCTTCATACTTGAAGAGTCAACTGCAGAGGTAATCCTGGGGCGCCCATGGCTGATTCAGCATTCACCTACAATCTCCAGCAGTGGAGCAAGAACTGTCAAGTTTCCGGTTTCCCACAACTCCCACGTTCTCACAGCCAACGCCCAAATTTCCCGGTGAACGCCACATCCATTGAAAGTCCAGAGCAGAGTCGTCTGGTCACCATCCTGCCAGCATACGCCTCCTTCAGTGATGTCTTCTGTCCACAACGAGCAGCCCAGCTACCTCCACATCGACCCTGGGACTGTGCAATAGACCTGCTACCCGGGCACCCTCTGCCTCGGGGGAAGGTCTACCCATTGTCCTTGCCGGAACAGGAAGCAATGAAGGCTTATGTCGATGAAGCCCTCAAGCTGGGGTATATCCGGCCTTCCAAGTCTCCAGCTGCCTCTTCATTCTTCTTTGTGGCCAAGAAGGATGGAGGTCTTAGACCGTGTATCGACTACCGTGCCCTCAATAAAATCACTGTCAAATTCCGTTACCCCCTGCCTCTTGTCCCCGCAGCTCTGGAACAGCTGCGTGGAGCTACGCTGTTCTCCAAACTTGACCTCCGAAGTGCCTACAACTTGGCACGCATTCGCCGTGGGGAGACAGCCTTCTTCACCCCTACTGGTCATTACGAGTATCTCGTGATGCCATATGGGTTGTCAAACTCACCATCCGTGTTCCAGGGTTTCATGAATGAAATATTTCAAGATTACCTTAATAAATTTGTTATTATCTACATTGATGACCTCCTGATCTATTCCCCTAATCTCAATGACCACATCCAGCACGTCTCCTTGGTCCTGTCTCGATTGCGTGAATTCCAGCTCTTTCTCAAAGCAGAGAAGTGTACCTTCCACCAACCCACCGTCCAGTTCCTGGGCTACAACATATGCTCCCAGGGAGTTAGCATGGATGACGGGAAGGTCCAGGCTGTACTTTCCTGGGCAGCTCCACACTCTATAAAGGAACTTCAGCGCTTTCTGGGCTTTGCCAACTTTTACCGGAGATTCATCCGGAACTATAGCCAGATCACTGCTCCCCTAACTACTCTGCTCCGAGGAAAATCGAAGACCCTTGCCTGGAGCTCAGAGGCTTCCCAGGCATTTCGGGAACTCCAGAAGGCCTTCACCTCAGCCCCTGT
Source organism: Alosa sapidissima (assembly GCF_018492685.1). Classification (NCBI taxonomy): domain Eukaryota; kingdom Metazoa; phylum Chordata; class Actinopteri; order Clupeiformes; family Clupeidae; genus Alosa; species Alosa sapidissima. The sequence continues at coordinate 38,763,090 of NC_055961.1, read as the reverse complement.
CCTCCGTCATCCTGACCCCAACAAGGAGTTTGTCGTCGAGGTCGACGCTTCCACCACGGGCGTCGGAGCTGTGTTGTCCCAATACCAAGGTAACCCTTCTCGTCTTCATCCGTGTGCCTACTTCTCCAGGAAGCTGAGCCCTGCAGAGTGCAACTATGACATCGGTAACAGAGTTGCTTGCCATCAAGTTAGCCCTGGAGGAGTGGCGTCACTGGCTGGAGGGAGCCAGTCACCTGTTTTTGGTCTTGACGGATCACAAGAATCTCCAGTACCTCCACGAAGCAAAACGACTCAACCCTCGTCAAGCCAGGTGGTCCCTTTTCTTTACACGGTTTACCTTTACTATCAGTTACCGGCCAGGCTCACGTAACTGTCGAGCTGATGCCCTGTCTCACATCTATCACCCTGAGGACAACCCGGAACAGCCTGAGCCTATCCTACCAGCTGGCGTGGTGGTGAGTCCCATCCAGTGGACCTTCGATGATCAGATCGCCGCAGCTATGGAGACTGAGCCTGTGCCACCTAACAAGCCAGACAATCGCACCTACGTGCCTCGTAGCCTCCGAACCCACCTCACCATGGCACACTGCTCACCCGGCACCGGACACCCTGGGATCATGGCCACCATCTCACTACTCAGGAGCGGTACTGGTGGCCCGGCATGGTGAGAGACGTACGTAGCTGGTTGTGTGGACTGCGCCATGGCCAAAACCCCTCGTCATCTGCCTGCAGGGAAGCTGCTGCCTCTGCCTATTCCAAAGAGACCATGGTCACATCTCGGAGTCGACTTCGCCACCGATCTCCCGCTGTCTGAGGGCCACACCTGCATCCTTGTCATTGTGGACCGATTTTCCAAGGCCTGCAAACTGAAGGGTCTCCCCACGGCCGCAGAGACTGCTGAAGCACTGTTCACGCACGTCTTCAGGAACTTTGGAATCCCTGAAGATGTAGTGTCGGATAGGGGACCACAATTCATTTCACGATTCTGGCGGGCCTTCCTCCGGCTGATGGGGGTGACGGTGAGTCTTCGGGATACCACCCCCAAACCAACGGTCAGACAGAGCGAAGGATCCAAGAAATCAGTCGCTTCCTACGGACCTATTGCCATGGTCACCAGAACACCTGGAGCCGTTACCTACCCTGGGCCGAGTATGCACAGAACTCTCTACGCCAGCCCTCCACCGGCCTGACCCCTTTTCAGTGCATACTCGGTCACCAACCACCACTGTTCCCCTGATCAGGGGAACCCTCTGATGTCCCAGCGGTGGACACTTGGTTCCGTGAGTGAGAAGGTCTGGGGCGACACTCACAGCCACCTCCAGCGAGCCATTCGCCGCCAGAGTCACCATGCCGATGCCCGACAGTCCTCCACACCGGGGTACACGGTTGGACAAAAGGTCTGGCTCTCCACCCGGGACATCCGGATGAGGCTGCCCAGCAAAAAGCTAAGTCCCAAATACATTGGTCCCTTCACCATCACTCACCAGATAAACCCAGTCACATACCGCCTCCAGCTTCCCCCTGACTACAAGATCCACCCCACCTTCCATGTGTCACTTCTAAAGCCTTACCATTCACCTCACTCTCCTTCCTCCACAGAACCTGGTGCTGCAGTGGAACCCCCCTTGCCGCTCCTCCTGGACGAGGGTCCCATCTATGCCGTTAAGGACATCCTCAACTCCCGGCGCCGCAGAGGTCGACTGGAGTATCTGGTCGACTGGGAGGGCTACGGCCCTGAAGATCGCTCCTGGGTCAGCCGTGACGACGTCCTAGACCCCTCCATGCTCACCGAGTTCCATCGCACGCATCCCAGTTGACCAGCCCCTCGTGGCCGAGGGCGACCTCGGCGTCGGGCCCCCTCGTTCTTGGATGCGGCCCCTGGAGAGGGGGGTAATGTCAGTCACACCAGGTTCGGTTCCAGCCACACCCACTGCTCACTCTCCTGAAGCTCCCCTCACTCGTTCACACTCCCCAGTTTAGCAATGACCTGCACCTGTTCCCAATCAGCCTCACTCCCTACTTAAACCCCAGTCTCCCCTCAGTCTTTGTCTGGCCTCGTCAGTGATGACACCAAGGTGCTATCCACCAGCCTGACTCACAAGGAATACTCCTCCTGGATTCCCCTCGCCTGTTCCAGCGTCCTCCTGGTCCGACCCTACGAGTCACCTCCGGATTTGGATCTACTGTAGTGAAGTCGATCTTCTGTGTTTTGGGACTTCTTCCATTAAGTTTGCTGATCCTCTGTGTTTTGGACCCTCCTTGGCCTACTGTTTCCAGTGGAACTTCTGTTCGATCCCGACCTGGGTTTGACAACCCATTTCCTGGTTTTCCTTTGTAAATAAACTATCTTGTTTGAACTCTACCTCCCTGTCCTGAGTCTGTGGGCCGTGACACACCTTCTGTGTCATCAGCCATGGAGGCAGACACTTGATGAGGTAGAGTTAGGTAGTGGTAGAGATGTGCTCCAAAGTACTTCAACAGTGTCTCTGAAAAAAAAAAAAAAAAAAATATTGCATAAGTGCATATTTGATCAAGCAGAATGAGTTTATTTTGCTATCATTACTTACACTCATCAACAAGCCAATAGAATTCATATTCTATTGGCAAATGAGGCATGATCAAAAGTATACTTAATTGCAGTGGTGAACGCTTAACATGGTGATCTACTGCAGCCTAAATATTAGGGTATCACTTGCCACTATCTTAATCAAATGTAAGTCTATTTCCATCACAGAAGTCTCCCCACCCAACATGGTATATTTTCTCAAACACTACCATCTCTCTCCAAAGATCTTAGAGCAGAGCGCACGTACTGTTCCATCTTTGCCTATGAAGCTGGAACGTTACCAATGCCCAGAGTCGCGCTAGTCAGTGGGTTGGGGTTGGGACTGGGAGCCTGGGCTTAGCCTCCTGTTGCTATCAGACTTACCACTATGTGACCTTATAGAACAGTAATAAACTATCAACACTTTCAGGTGCGAAATCAGAAACAATCCCTCTGTGGTAAATTTGCCTTCAGCTACGTTTTCATGTAGCTGCTGTAGTGCTAATGTCCACTTCATTCAGCTAGCTAACTTTTTAATTTACAACATAAGCCCACCTATGGCTAGGGTACATGCTTGATTGAACATCCAAAACAATCCCAATATCCTTAACATCTGAAATACACCTAGATAAATATATATTAATGGGAGACATTTCTCTGTTGATGGCGGGGATTTAGCTCTGGTGATGGATTAGATCATGACAGCTAGCTACCTCAAGCACAAAACATACTGTAAATAATCATGCAAACATACCTGTATCTTGCTCGTTTTTCTTCTCCTCTGTCATTTTCTTCTTTCTGTTTTCGGCACCAGAGGGATACGTCCTTTTTTGTGACTTTACCGTCTTTTAATGTTATTTTTGAACTTGAACACGAATTGTCTATGCACCTGAGGTGCCTAGTTTATGCGTGTGACTCAAAGGCTGGTAGACACAGTAGAGGTAGGCAGGCATATTGATCATGAAATCAGAATTGTCTTGTTCTCTGAATCTCTGAAATGGAACAAAATATCAAAATTCTGAGCGATAACTTTTGTGAGGCTTGGTCTAAACATTGTCTGTGAGAATTTTGGTGAAGATTTGATTATTTTTGAAGCCTGTGAAACGTTTTATGATGTTTGGCTTTTCTCTGAAATTGTGGCAAAAGTAAACATTTTTAGACCATAAGACCAGGGCCCAAAAGATGCATCTGAGTTTAGAGATTAATATTATGAAAGAATTTTGAGTCTAGGTCAATCTGGTAAGGAGAAATTAGCATAATTAACTTTTTTTTCCAATAGCGCCACCTTTGGGTGCAGTACCCCAAATTTTGGGTTATGGGCAGAGGGGGGTACTGGTAACCATACCTGAAAATTTGAAGAGTTTTGGAGTTACAGTTTAGGCTGCAGTATGACTTTTACAGAATTTTGGCCAAAAATGAACGGTACAGAAACAATAGGGGTCCTGCAGCTACGCTGCTCGGACTCCTAACTAATAAGAAAAGGTAGAATCACTATGGGTTGTCGCGCAGCTTCGCTGCTTGGCCCCCAATAATAGGAAAAGCTAGTAATTAAAGTCTATTAAAGTCGCGTGATCCCGCGCGCGGACCGCGAGGGAAGCTGGCCAAGTCGAAGCACTGCCCACTGCATACTGCCCCCATCTTTTATGGAATGTGAAGTATGAATTGATTTTTTGGCGGACATTACACATGGCACCTTTAAGATAATCATTTATAAACATTTATTTTACCCCACTACTCTCTGCTGAAAAGATACAGAGATGATATATCTGACGTGTGTCTTTTGTGGCTGTGCGCTTGAAACCGTAATTTATTTTATGGATGTATTTAGGCTTCTCAAGGATTTTTGGGTAGAACTAGAAAAAGTGTGGTGCTTTGTGGTCGTGCAATGCAATGTCACTTTTTTCAAAAAAAGAATGTTATATTTTTGTTATGAAAATGCAGACTTTAATAGAAATTGTATCTTTATGATAAATCTGCTCTTGTTATTGGGAAAATTTCATATTCATTTCAGCTTTCAAAAATGAAGTCAAATTCTACATAGACAGACACTATTATTGGACTGAACAGCCGAAAAGCTTACAGAACTATGTGTACCAGGTTAGACCTTATACTTACTGTATGAATCACATAATTGCACAATATATCTAGGTTATCTAGTTACAGTTTAAATCTATTCAATTTAATACACACTGGTATTGAGGGTCTCTAGTAGCCCCTCCTCTCCCCCTTGGTCTTGACCCCCCTGTCTCCCCCCTTCCTCTTTCCTGTCTAATATCTTTATGGAGAGAGGTAGGTTGACTGATTGCAGCCTCATAAGCAATCTTACAAATATTTCTATTAAATATTGTCATCCATAAGATTGCTTCACTTTATATTGTTTGTATTCAGTTAATGTATATTATTTGTGAGGTATTTTTGTGAATTTACTTTTTAAATGCATTGTTTACATATATACCTCCGTCTAGCCAAATGCCAAAAATAGCCCTACAGCTATGTACAGTAGTTTAGCTAGGTAGCTGGGATGGCACATTAGCACCTGCAATAAGTTATACGTGTGAACTTTTTCAGGAGCTATTGGCGAACTCACCCTGTACTGTATGCTTTGCTGTGCGTGTGTGCAGAATAAAACTTCAGCAGTATCCCGTGCTCGTTTTGGGTCATCTTTATTAATAATCAACACAACGCAGAAGTTACTACCACCGCCGTTAGCGACAGCCGCTAGCTACCTCCTGCATGACAGCCTCCTCCGACGCGCCTCCTGTTCAGTGACGTGTGTGGCCGAATTTATACGCTGGTCTGTGCGTGAGTCATTGACGTAAGATTAGATTAGTATTGTGTGTTCTGAACATTGTTCAGCCTGCAGTATTTTCCTTTTGAGATATTACTTCTATTTTACTATTGAAATTAATTATCTAACTGATTTTATTTTGCCTGGTTTTCTACTGCATTTTCATTTGAAATAATAGGCCAATGCTTCTCAGTTAGTGATATTACATCACAAGTTACATGTGGTTTTGAATGGTATTATTTCATATATTGGTATAGTCATATATTGGTATAGTCACTACTGTTATCAGAGAGTAGGCCAGTCAGTTCTGAATCCAGTAGCATGTTCCACCCCCATTACCCGCGTTGTTAGAAGCTCACCAGAAAGGGTGGTAAATTCAGTTGGCTATCCTACCAATAGACATGCAGAGCAAGCACATGACATTAATAATACAATGCATCACTCTATACCTACCACTCATTCAGACCCAGCACATACTCCAAAGACAGTTCAGGGGGCTGCCTGGATGCCTCAAGGCTGAACGTGGTTGTCCAATCAGATATTAAACCACCCCCATTCTTCAGAGGTGACCGTACTGACACATGCACTGTCCATGAATGGGAGGATTTGATGCAGGCTTACATTCGCCGACGCAAATATAGTACTGCTGAAATGTATGATGTGATAGCAAGCAGACTGATGGGAAAAGCCAGGGACATTGTGAAGGTTTCACTACGCAGCAACCCAGAAATTAACCCCTGTAGCCATCCTGCAGCTGTTGTTGATATACTGAAGCAGAACTTTAGTGAACTCCCATACTCTGACATGCCCATGGCGGACTTTTATAGCACACTTCCAAAAAAAGGTGAGAGTGCACTAGACTACTGGGTGCGTCTGAACAAGGCTATAGATGTTGCCGATGAATGCCTCCGCAGGCGGGGTAGATGTGTTGAGGACGTGAGTGCTGAAGTTGTGATGATGTTTGTTACTCACTGCCCAGACCCTCATCTGTCTATGTCTTTCAAATATAAAACAGCTGGGAGATGGACAGCCCCTGAAATGCATCATGAGAGAACCAGATCTGCTTTCCATCTACAGTAATAACAATCGACTTTTGCAAGCGGGACAGGTGCAGATTCTCATTGGCTCGCTGAGACTTGAAGGGTTAAGTGAGCTGTTTTATGCACCTGTGTTGGTGAGTGGCAAGGTCACTTTGAGAGGAATGTTAGATTCTGGCTCCATGTCTTGTACACTTAGTGAAGAGGCAGAGAAGAGACTTCAGGCTGCTGGTGTGCTGCCCAATACTCAGTTAATCCCTGGGAATGTGGTGATTGTGGGTTGTGGTGGCTTAAAAACGTATCCGAAGTGCTTCTATGACCTTGAAATTGAATTGTATGAGTCTAAGTTTATTGTACCCACTCTAGTTGTTGCTGGCCAGAGAGATGATTTCATAATTGGTACTAATGTGATCAAGTCTGTTCTACAAAACATGAGAAATAAGAAAGAATACTGGGAGCTAATTTCCTCCAAAAGCAGTGACCCTGAATGTGAGCGCTTCCTGGAGCTGTGTGTCACGGTGGGAGGGCCCAGGTGGGCAAGACAAAGTTGGAACAGTGAAGCTGGTGCATAGTGTTACACTTCTCCCAAACCAAGAACACCTGGTGTGGGGTAGGCTACCCAGTGATGTCCATGTGTCCCCTGGTAGCACCATCATTGTTGAGCTTACTTCTGCCCGCTCAGCTCCAAAGCACATTCTTGTGGGAAAGCTTGTTACAGCTATGTGGGGAGATCGCTGGGTCCCAATGAAGGTTCTTAATCCAACACTGGATCCTGTCACTCTGCGGTGCAATGCTAAGATAGCTGATGTGTTCCCGTGTCTGGTAATGGAGGACTTTAACATTGCACAAGGACTGTGTCAAACCCAGGATGTTGCCACTAACCCAGTGTTGTCCAGTAGTGTGCACACTGATCTGGTTCAGGCAATGAAGGATGCTGGTTTGACTGATATTGACTTAGAGGGCTGTGAAGTTTCCCCTGCTGACAAAGCCAAGCTAGCCACCCTGCTCTTGGAGTACAGTGACATCTTCTCAAAAGACTCACTTGACTGTGGGAAGGTTAAAGACTTTGTTCACAAGATCCACCTTTCAGATGACCGTCCTTTCCGGCTTCCCTATCGGAGAGTCCCACCAGCACACTACCACAAACTGAGGCAGGTGCTGAACGAGATGGAGAAGCGGGAGATCATCAAGAAGTCTGTGAGTGACTATGCCTCCCCTTTAGTCATGGTCTGGAAGAAGAATGGGGACCTACGTATCTGCACAGATTTCAGGTGGTTGAACGCTAGGACCATCAAAGATGCCCACCCTCTGCCCCATCAGTCTGACTGCCTTGCTGCGCTTGGGGACAATGCTGTTTTCAGCGCTATGGACTTGATGTCTGGATTTTACAATGTCCCCCTATGTGAAGCTGATAGGAAATTCACAGCTTTTACCACTCCGCTAGGGTTGTACGAATATAACCGTTTGCCACAAGGCCTATGCAACAGTCCTGGATCCTTTATGAGGATAATGCTCAGCATCTTTGGTGACTTTTCCACACTTTTATGTTACCTTGATGATTTGCTATCTTTTGCTCCATCTGTCAGTGAGGGATTAGAGCGTCTGAGGACTGTATTTGACCGGCTGAGGGCCAACAACCTCAGGCTTTCTCAAAAGAAGTGCTACTTCCTGAGGCAGTCAGTTAAGTTTTTGGGCCACATAGTGGACAGTAATGGGGTTTCAGTAGATCAGGATAAAGTTGCAGTGATTTCATCCTTTGAGAAGACTGACTTGATGGAGTTACTATATACTACCAGCATTTCATTCCAAACTGTTCCTCCATTGCAAAGCCTCTGTTTTGTTTGACTGCAGGCTCTAAGCGTAGAGGCAGAACAGCGAAAGGTGGGAGAGGTGGCACTTTTCGCCAGTTGACTCCGCAAGACTGGACGGCAGCTTGTGATGGGGGTTTTGCAGAGCTGAAGGCTGCTTTGGTCAACTGTGTGGTCCTTGCCCATCCAGACTTTAATAAGCCTTTCATTCTCTCCACTGATGCGTCTCTTGATGGCCTGGGAGCTGTTCTCTCACAAGTCCAGGATGGTGATGACAGGGCGAGGCCAGTGGCGTTTGCAAGTAAGTCACTCAGCCGAAGCCAAGCCAACTACCCAGCACACAGACTAGAGTTTTTTGGTGCTTAAGTGGGCGGTGTGTGATAAGTTCAGCTATTGGCTGAAGGGCAGCCAGTTTACAGTGTGGACTGATAACAATCCACTCACATACATCATGACAAAGCCCAAGCTGGACGCCTGTGAACAGCGCTGGGTTGCCAAGTTGGCTCCATATAACTTCAAGATCAAGCATATTCCGGGAAAGTTGAACATTGTTGCCGATGCGCTGAGCAGAGACCCCTTTGTCAAGCCTTTGAGCCAGCGGCTGCTTTCAGAACCATACAGAGACCTGCTTGGGTGTGTGAAGGATGTTGGAGATGTTCTCGTCCAGGATGTTTTCCGCTTCATCAGCCAGCCACAAGCACTTACCATGCATCTCTCTCGGAAGATGAGGTTTCAACGCTGCTTTATAGCCACAGTGACTGGGAGTCTGCCTCACAGCTCAGAGCGATGTCAGTAGTGGAACACCTGTCTGATGTGGTTCCTGTTGGCCAGCCTGCTTTGCCCGCTATGTCTTTGCAGGACCTGCAGTCCCACCAGCGTCGAGACACGTCCATCGCAGCCGTTATACCTTATGTGGAAAGGAAACGAAGACCATCTTTCCGTGAGCGTTGCCGAGAAAGCCAGTCTACTCTGGGAAAAACTGGTCCTCCAGAATGGTGTCCTGTATAGAGTCTGTAAGGACCCTCTGACAAACCACAAAAGATTTCAGTATGTCTTACCTGCAGCGCTGAAGTCTGAAGCTCTGACGGGGGTCCATGACCTCACTGGCCATCAGGGTCAGGCGCGCACACTCCACCTGGCCCGCCAAAGGTTCTTCTGGCATGACATGGAGAGGGAGGTCCGTGACTATGTTAAGAAGTGTGGGAGGTGTGTGTTGAGTAAGACACCTGAGCCAGCTGTCAGAGCCCCATTGGAGAGCATAAGGACCACTGCTGCACTGGAACTTGTCTGCATTGACTTCTGGTCTGCAGAGGATCACAACAACAAGTCTGTGGATATTCTTGTAATCACAGACCATTTCACAAAGCTTGCCCAAGTGTTTCCCTGTCGGGACCAGACAGCAAGAAAAGTGGCAAAGACGCTGTGGGAGTTTTTTTGTGTCTACGGTTTCCCTGAGCGTATCCATTCTGATCAGGGAACAAGCTTTGAAAGCGAGCTGATTGCAGAGCTTCTTCGTCTTGCTGGTGTTTCAAAGTCTCACACCACTCCCTATCATCCTATGCGGAATGGTGGGACTGAAAGGTTCAACAGGACTCTAGGTGGCATAAGTGGCATCAGATGGTCCAGACGATGACATTTGTTTACAACTGCACGGCCCATTAGACTTCTGGTTTTTCTCCTTTTTATCTCATGTTTGGCCGTGTTCCAAGGCTGCCGGTGGACTTGATGTTCCGTAGTGTTTTGCTGGACAACACAGTGTGTGACTATGACTCCTTTGTGGAATCTCAAAGATCTCAAGTCTGCCATGTCAGTTGCCCAGAAACACCAGTTAAGACAGTACAACAAGAAGGCCAAAGGTCAACCATTGTCGATAGGAGACCGAGTGCTGGTGGCGAACAAGGGCTGCCGCGGAAAGCGTAAGCTAGCAGACAGGTGGGGAGACACCATGTACACAGTCATTGCTGCCAAGCCAGTGCTCCACGTTTACAGGATTCGTGATGATCTTGGAAATGAGAAAGTGGTGCATCAATTTTCTCCCTCTGAGTGAGAGGCTAGATGGAAGCAACACGGAAGGTGGCGAGGCGGATGCTGATTCTGTTGAGAATGAGCCTCACTCTGTGCCTGCAGTTCTCAGTGATACAGGGTCTGTCCATCCCTTGGATGAAGATATCTCCTCTCTGGATGCAGATAGTGGAGCCCGTACTTCATCATGGGTCTCACAGCATCACTCAGATGTCACTGCAGGGTCTGCAGAAGACCTGACTGATGATCCTGGCTTGGTCCAGTCTCCCTCTGACTCCCCTCCTGAGCATGGTCTGACTGATGCTTCTAGTCACATTCACATTAGTTCATCTACACAGCCACACATTCCTATTTCACACACCACACATGCACCACACTCACCTCACGCTTCTAGATTTGGTCGGGTTATAAGGCCTGTGTGTAGGTTGATTGAATCTATGGTTCAGCTTCAATCTGTTCTTAGCGATGATGTCCCTGAGAGACATGTCATCCATGTTTGAGTATTGTTTTCTAACCCTGTTTATTGACCTGGTTTAATGGGTTGTTATGGGTTTCAGTAAAGTGTGCATTACTTTTGTCCTCCGTTATGGTATAGTCTGTAGGCCTTAGTCTAAGGGGTGTAAATGGCATCCCTGTTTCCTATACAGAATTCTAAGACTTGATCAACCTCTGTATTCTTTTAGCCTGATGGGGTAGGCAGCTTTTTATGCTGGAGGGTTTTAATTCTAATGGCCTGTATACCTGATGGATGTTTGCAGATCTTTGTGCAAATCTGTAGGGGTGAGTGTAACAGGTTAGACCTTATACTTACTGTATGAATCACATAATTGCACAATAGATCTAGGTTATCTAGTTACAGTTTAAATCTATTCAATTTAATACACACTGGTATTGAGGGTCTCTAGTAGCCCCTCCTCTCCCCCTTGGTCTTGACCCCCCTGTCTCCCCCCTTCCTCTTTCCTGTCTAATATCTTTATGGAGAGAGGTAGGTTGACTGATTGCAGCCTCATAAGCAATCTTATAAATATTTCTATTAAATATTGTCATCCATAAGATTGCTTCACTTTATATTGTTTGTATTCAGTTAATGTATATTATTTGTGAGTTATTTTTGTGAATTTACTTTTTAAATGCATAGGGAGGGAAAGTAATCTCATCGCCATCTAGTGGTTGCGTTCCTAGAGTTTAGCGGAGTAGATGGGATTTTTTTTTAGAAAAAATATATATCGGTGCACATTGGGATCTTAATTTAATGCCTTCCATATGTTAGGCACTGGGGTTACCTCTATTGCTTCAAGTGGCCATACCTTATTTTTAGGATCAGTTGAATTGTTTTGAGTTTTTGTCGTAACATAGTGATAATGAACTACAGTTGCATGTGACGTCACAGGTTTGGGGCGCTTAATATCTAACTGATCAATACGGCAATTTGCTTATTTATGCATATTTTTGTAATAACGGAACGTGATGTAAACCGTGTGGTGATAACCTTTATGTCTGGATAACTGGTGTTGTGCTTCTACTTACATGAAGAGCTGGCAGTAGGTGTTAAGTGTCAATGCTAACAAACAAACCATGCTACCGTGAGTAACGTCGAAGGGTAAAGTCACGTGATAAGGCAAAATAGGGTCTGACATTTTCACAGTTATAAGATTATTACTGTTTATTATACGGCTCTTCACAATGCAAGTAGAATGCTCCATTGACTTTCCGAAAGTTCTAGCGGTCATTATTTCTTGGGAAAGGACCTCTGAAAACAAGAATGACCGCTGTCAATGGCAACGGAGTTTGTGCTTGGAACTTCATTCAAAACTGAAAGCAGACGGTTGATCAGCTGTGTTCTAAAGAATGTTTGATTCAAGTTAAGCATGTGTTGCGAACTATTTCTCAGCAAAAGCCACGAAGAAACGGTAACAAATAAGTGTAAAGAGACATATCATGGAGTTTATTTTTTTCGTTTTGGCAAGTAGTCGTATAATTATGGGAAAGCCGGTCATTATGGGAAAATAAGTCCCTTCAGGGCGAAACAAGACCCCTCCGCTGGCGAGTCGGGGTCCGGTTCGCCCTGTCGGGACTTATTATCCCCATAATGACCGACGTTCTATACATTATCCCTTACATAGACACTGAAAAATATTTTTGGTGGATAACATCGCTGATTTGGCTTCACAATATTTTTTTAAAATAGGTCTATGGGACTTAACATTGGAGCTGCTCTTCGATAGGAACGCAACCACTTGGGGCGCTGGTTTTCACTTTCCCTCCCTATAGAGTCCCGAAGTCTGACGTAGCGTTTCCATGACGGCAAAATCACTGGATCTAAACCAAAGATTCTAGAACAGAGCTCTGTTCTAGAATCTTTGATCTAAACAAACTTTCGAAGTGGCTTAAATAGCATTGAATGTAGACATGTGGCATCATTTCTAGCTAATAAATTGTTTTAAATGTAGGCTATATCCATTTAAATGTGCTTTGCCTGCTAGGCAGCAGCTTACCCACATAACATGGATTCCCTGGCAGGTGTAATATAAAGAAACAAAATTCCAGTGGATATTTCACGTCTTCTCAAAGACTGGCGGCTGTTAAGAGTGACGTTTTTTGCTTAAAAAATAAAGCCAAAATAATAAAGCCAGCAATGAGGGGGCCAAGCAGTTAAGCAGGAGTTGGGATTGGATTGGACTGGACTTGACTGTGTTGTGTTAGATTGGATTGGATTGGACTTGATTGAATTCGACTGGACTGGATTCGAAGGTCACCAAATTTATTGTGTGTCCTCAAGATGTACTCCTAAGTCCACATACCAAGTTTGGTTTAAATCGGTGAAAGTGTTGATAATTATAGCACCCCTAGTGGTGAAAGCACACCAAATTAATTGTGCATCATCAGGATGTAGTCCCAAGTCCACATACCAAGTTTGGTTGCGATAGGTGAAAGTGTTGCTAATCATACAGCCAGTCATACAGTCATGCAATCATACAGTCAAATGTCACCAAATTTATTGTGGGTCCTTGTGTGTGTTTTGATGTGTTTACGACTCAACGTACTAAGTTTGGTGTCAATGCGAAAAAGTCTTCCTAATTATAGCGCCCCTAGTGGTCAAAGTACACCAAATGTATTGTGCGTTCTCAGGATCGGGTCCCGAGTCCATATACCAAGTTTGGTTTTGATACGTAAAGGCGTTACTGAGATACGAGCTAATTTCCTGTATCTCTAGCACCCCCCTAGTGAATTTCTTTTCTTTTAGGTGTTTTTGATTAAATCCAATATGGCGGCCGGATCAATTACGTTGACATCACAAATTTACATCTTTCGGACTTACGACCTCCCATAGTATTAACAATCACCATTAGTAAGTTTTAATTCCAAACACAACACCCGTTACAGGCCAAAAGGTAAATTTGCTAATTATAGTGCCATCTATAGGTCAAAAGTCATTATATTTATTGAGCATCCTCCTTATTTGGTGCTGACCCCATGTACCAAGTTTGTTTTTGATACGTGAAAGCTTTGCTGAGATTAGTGTTAATTTTATCACCTATTTTTAATTTAGTCTTAGTCTTAGTCTTGTGACGAAATGTCCTTTTTAGTCTTTGTCATATTTAGTCATTCAAATATCATTTTTGTTAGTCAAGTTTTAGTCGACTAAAAGTCTCGTCATTTTAGTCTAGTTTTAGTCAAAAGAAAACTAAAGGTATCTTAGTCTTAGTCAGTCATTTTAGTCTTTTTTTATAACAAATTATTTCTGATTACCATTTGAGTCAAATAGTGTTTCACACATCTCAATTTTCCAACAACATTGTGTGTCCACAGGGCTACTCGTCTGTTATAATTACTCATTCTGATTTTTTGTCAGTCAGTATGTTTACATGCACAGGTAAGTCGAGCTACAGTTATAGCTCGGCTGGGATTTGACCATAGACAGTAAAAGATTTGACTGGATCACTGTCATATTCGTAGACCAGTGTTTCTCAAAGTGTGGTCCGGGGATCACTAGTGGTCTGCAAGCTATCCCAAGTGGTCCGCGAGCAGACGTGGTAAAATATAATATAGATGAATTGTTTGCAATATAACTTGTATGTAAATCCAAACAGTTATAGAGATATGTCAATTTAAATCATACAGTATGAATTATCTGACAAAGTGCAAAGACAATAAGCAAGGTGGTTCAGTGAGTAGGCCTATTGTGTAGATTAATTATAGGCTACTGTTGAAGTAGGTCTAATCTTTTTTTTTTTTTTTTTTTTAGCTAGGGTTAGTTAAGTGGTCCTGAAACTGAAAAAGTTTGAGAAACACTGTTGTAGGCCAAACTATTAATGTTTTACTCCGCCTCGCTAGATGGCGATATGCGCCCAAACACAACACATTCCCCAAACAGACCCTCCATCTTAGCCATAGCTAACTTGCCATATTAGCTTACTTGCTAGCAAACTTTGCATCATCAGTCTAACTAGATGAATAGTTGACATTACATGCTGAACATTTTCGTATGGACATTCTGGGGGATGTTAATTTGTATGAGAGAAGCTTCAACTTCTGGGTATGTAGCATTGTGGCATAAAGCTTAGGTAGTTAGCTTGCTAACTCTGGCAGAAATCTCCAGTGTTCTTCTTCCATGTAGTTTCGTGTTGCAGCCACAGGGTTGCAGCAACAGCACGTAGACTAGCCTCCAGGAAAGCTGTTGCGTATAAACTCATTCGGAATATTTTGAAAACATAACATCTAGATATTCTGTCTTCTCATTTTGTAGACGAACATGAAGGGAGATTTTATCTTAGTTTTTATTTCATGCAAAACATTTTAGTCTCGTCTTTTTTCGTCAACAATAATGCATCTTAAGATAGTCTTAGTCAGTGTTTCAGGACATTACTGCTGTCTCGTCATCGTCTCGTCTTAGTCATGAAAAAAAAGGTCGTTGACGAACATATTTCCTCTCGTCTCGTCTGACGAAATTAACACTAGCTGAGATATCACTTCACTTCCTGTTTGGTGGCTTCGCCGGCAATTATGATTGGCTGTTACGGGCGAACGGTTTTAGATTTGAAGACAAAAAGGGATAACTTTTTTGAGGCTTGGACTAAAGATTATGTGTGTCAAGTTTGGTGTCAATCGGACAAACTTTATGACTTGTGAAAACCAACCACAAACTGTTCCCATAAAGTCACAATCGCCTCGTTTCCCTTCCCTTCATGTTCTTTCAATGAGTATAAACCATGGAGTGTATAAAATACGTATAAACACATCTTACATTAAAGGACATTATCCAGATTAATGGCAGCTAGCTGTGAGCGAAATGACACTAAAATGAGTGGGCTAGCTAAAATGAGTCGGCTAGGTAGGCTAGCTTGCTAGCTTAGAACTCACTACATGTAGTAAGAGTAAACTACCACCAAAATCATACATTTGAATTGTTTTTACATAATACTTACATTTCCCATGATTAAATATAAATCCTTGGTGGCCAGGTGCCGCACTTTGACGTTTTTGACCCATCCAGCCACAGCATATTGATAGGCAGGGGAGTAGTTGAAACACTTTTTAAAGCACACTTATTGTTAGGGGTCCGAGCAGCGTAGCTGCAGGAATGTTTCTGTACCTTTCATTTTTTGCCAAAATTCTGTAAAAGTCATACTGCAGCCTAAACCGTAACTCCAAAACTCTTGAAATTTTCATGTATGGTTACCAGTACACCCCTCTACCCATAACCCAAAATTTGGGGTACTGCACCCAAAGGTGGCGCTATTGGGGGGAAAAGTTAATTATGCTTATTTCTCCTTACCAGATTGACCTAGACTCAAAATTCTTTCATAATATTAATCTCTAAACTCAGATTTTTACTTTTGCCACAATTTCAGAGAAAAGCCAAACATCATAAAACGTTTCACAGGCTTCAAAAATTATCAAATCTTCACCAAAATTCTCATACTGTAGACAATGTTTAGACAAAGCCTCACAAAAGTCATCAAAATAATTTGGATATGTTGTTCCATTTCAGAGATGTAGGCCAATAAAGTTCGACCACTCAGCCCATTTCTCCTATATCACCTATATTCCTATATGAGTATTTTTATTTCTTGGATAACAACCATACAACCATCATTAGGTAGATACCATTAACAGTGCACATATTCAGATCTGTACTCTATAAAGCCCTTAATTCTATTGTCAAATGTATGCTAGGAATTTTCTTGATGTTGTGTGTTTGCCAACACACATTTTCACCATGTGAATGTGACAGCCTAATATGTAGGATTGTTAGTGGCTCAGTGGGATAATGCCACGTACTGGTGTTTGTTAGGTTGAGAGTTCGAATTCTCGCTAGAGCTTTAGGCTCTTGGTTATTGAAGATTCACACCATTGAACAGCACCTGAATGACATCAGGCAATCAACATACACAGTCATTAGTTGCCAAGAACCAGAATACCGAGACACTCTGACATTTAGGGAAACTTCTTTGTTTACTATTTTTCCTTCATCATTAAGTCTATCATATTTATATTTCATCCATTAGTGTTCTTCTCTACAAATGTCTAATTTCCCCAGAATTTCAAAAAGTTTTCAGGTGTACTCTTTCAGGAAAGCCCTTCATTTTATTGTCAAATGTATGCTTGGAGTTTTTCTTGTGTATTTACCAACACACATTTTCACCATGTGAATGTGACTGCCCAATGTGTATGATTGTCAGTGGCTCAGTGGGATAATGCCTTGTACTGGTGTTTCTTAGGTTGAGAGTTCAAATCCCACTTGAAGCATTAGTGTTAGAATACTGTTGGGTTGTGGATGTTAGCATACTACAGTAGAATGCTGTTGGGTTGTGGAGGTTAGTATACTATAACATTACAGCTACTTGTCAATATGGACTTGTAGTGCAAGGCAAGTATAACTGTATAATTATAGGCTGTTTATCTTATTGACTCCGACACAGCTGTAGCCTATAATTATTTGTCATTTCTTATACATATTTAGTTGGCTCTTCCACTTGACAGAACAACTCTATATTGGTTAAGGATGTCACGCATGAAACAATGCTGCAGAAACACGAAAATACGACTTTGAGTTTAGTAGCCTATAATTTTCAGTTCCTGTTTATCTATTGCACGATGGGTAATAATTTAAAGGAATCGTGTTGCAGTCTTGTAAATAGTGACCCTGCAAGATCCCTAGTCATTGCAAAATCATAGTCTGTGACTTAAAACTCTACTACTTGTCTTTAGATGTGAGAGGGTCTGAGACTGTAGTCTTTCAAAAATCTTTTCCAAATCTTTCCAAAGTCTGTCAGTGTAAGGAGGGCTTGAGGTGAAAGTGCTGCGGAGAAATTGCAGGATTGTTTGGCTCTGCCACCTAACCACGCCCAGTTTACCTGCTGTGAAACCCTGTAGCTCCGGAGCAGGGGCTCAGACCAGGATAAATTGTTTGCTCGCCCTCAGTTCACTCTTTTGTTCATCTCAACCCAGCACTCCAGTGTGTCCTGCTCTGTGTGCATCTTTGAGTTAACGTAAGTCATCACTTTAATGACCCTCACTATGACTTTTGTGATGTTTATCAGTTTGTAGAGTAGCTCTGCCATCATGTGTAAAGTTAAGGTCTTGTTTGTTGGTTTGGTGTGTTGGAGTCCCATGTGAGAGATGATTAGGTGATGTTGGTTGACTTGGGATGTCAAGTATTGTTTAGTTGTACCTTATATAGCCATATGATTTCAGTTTATTGTTCAAATGTCAATTGGTTTGTTTGTGAGTTGGGATCTGTACTGATTTACCCCATTTCACTGATTACTCCATTTTCTGTTTGTTTCCTCTTTGATGCACCACACATACAAGAAAAGAACAAAAGAACAGATTAATTGAAACTCAAATAAAGTTCACTTGTGTTGCACCGAAACCTGCCATCTCCGTGTCATCACTCCATACCATTGAGCCTTCTGACCGAGGCTCTGCCTGCTTGCCACACACTCACTCTACCTCGACCCACATCGCCCCCTACAGTTCCTTCAGTTGGGTTGTGGAGGTTAGCATACTAGAATAGAATACTGTTAGAGTACTGTTGGGTTGTGGAGGTTAGCACACTATAACGTTACAGCTACTTGTCAGGACTTGTCGTACAAGGCAAGCATAACTGCATAATTATAGGCTGTTCATCTTACTGACTTCAACACAGAACCCACCTCCACCCCCCTTCACCTACCACCACAAACACAATTCCATTCTGTTGGAAACACTGCTTTCCATTATCAGACCCTTTATCTTATCCATGACATGCATAGTCCTGTAGAATAGAGTATTGTTAGAATACTATTGGGTTGTGGAGATTAGCACACTAGAATACTACTGTTAGAATATTGTTGGGTTGTGGAGGTTAGCACACTAGAATAGGGTATTGTTAGAATACTATTGGGTTGTGGAGATTAGCACACTAGAATAGAGTACTGTTAGAATACTGTTAGGTTGTGGAGGTTAGCACACAATAACGTTACAGCACAGGGTAATCCTAATTTTATGGATCAAATTTATTCCAATCCAAATCAAAAGTTTTGAACAACACAAAGTGAAGGTTTTATCTAAATCAAAACCAAGAATAGATTATGTGATCTAATCCAATTTCAGGATCCTTGTTTCCCTTTGAACAACCCATTTTCAAGATTTGATCCAGTCCGATAGCCGAAATCCGGTAACTGAAATCCGATAACCGAAATCCGATAACCGAAATCCGATCACGTTTCTTTTGAACAATTGGGCCCAAACAATCAAAGCATATGTAAACTAAAAAGCTATGCTACCTCATGTTCATTTTGCTCGGACCCCGTTAATCACCGCTTGCGGTTATTTCTTCTCAAGTTTTATTATTATTATTTTACCCGTCCCTAATTTTTTGTCAGCCCTAGCGCCTAGGCTCTTTGAGACAGAGACACCGTTCCAACTTTAAAACGTCCGGTCACAGGTCACAAATTTGGTCCGAACGCCACAAAACTTGACGTACATTATCCTTGGACCAAGGCTCACAAAAGTTACCAGAAGGATTTTTGATTTTCGAAAGCGTTTGCCCGTCACAGCCAAATGAAATCGGCGGCGAAGCTCTGAAACAGGAAGTCGTCCATATCTCAGGAACACGGTCACATATCGATACCAAATTTTGTATTTGAACTCGGGACTCCAATGTGAGGGTGCATACGCAAAAAAAGAAAACATTCCAAAAGTTTCCATTATGTAAGTATGCAAATGCATATGTTTATGGGCATTTAGGTTTTACTGTGTTTTGTTATAAAGACATGCAAGGCATTCTGGGCCGTATTAATATGAATAGGTGTTTCTGTAAACCTAGGGACAATAAACAGCTATCTCTGTTACAAAAACGAGCTGGTAATCGCTCATTGAAGAGGGAACTCTGATTAAAAAGATTGTTTTCCTAAAAGCATCGAGTTGACGAAAGAATAAGCAAGCAATGTCACGTTAATGTTAAATAGCCTCCATCTGAACGCTAGGTGGCAACGTTGTATTACATTTCACTAGTGTACTTGAAATACGGTGTGAGCTTCACAAGTAAGGAAGGTGCAAATATTATGTAATTTATCATGGGAAATTATTGGAAATGTTATTTCTTGTTTATTCTAATTGCAAACCACACACATCCATTCGTAATCACACGTACACTTTCAATACCTTGAAAAGACTCTCATTTCGTTTATTTGATGTTGCCTAGCAACGCAGCCTTCAGAGCAAAGATTCTAGAACAGAGCTTCAGAGAGACACGTTTTGAGTTTGTGGCCAAGTACCTAAAATATCGGTTTCCATGTGTATGTGCTGGATAGTGTGCTTCCTTTATGAAAGTAAGTGTTTTATAGAGTTACAGACATAATGAGTCATGTTGTAGTGGTCCACATAAATGTGCCCCTTCTGTTATTAGAATGCTAAGCGGAGATTTAACATCATTCATTTCTTGTGTGGCTAGAAGCTAGCTAGCTATGTCATAGGGAGGAGATGTTGCTGTAACGTTAAGGGATTTATGTTGCTTAGCGTAATGCCATGGTCATTTGATATGAGATGCTTGTACTCGTAACTTCGTCACTCGTAACTTTAGGACTCCTATTTTTTTTTACTAAGAGTAATTCAGGAAGCATTTTAGCACTAAAAGTAGCGCCTGAGTCTGTGACAGCTTAAGCGAGGACTCCTAATAAGACCGATTCACAAACAATGTTTTGTGGTGGCAGTTCACGTCGCGATGTTTTGAAATGCGTCTAACAATCACGAGGGAACAATTTTGCATTGTAGGCATAACTAAGGGATGCAGTGACACCACCAACAACAACCAAAACTAGCCTACTCATTGTTTACATGTACATTAAATGTAACGTTTCATTGTGAATCAAATTAAAAAATTTCTCCTCTTTACAAACGTTGGCATAGGCATATGGTGACAGATTAATTTAACAATGTTGCTGCGTGAATCACGGTAAGCGCGAATAGGGAGGGAAAGTGAAAACCAGCGCCCCAAGTGGTTGCGTTCCTATCGAAGAGCAGCTCCAATGTTAAGTCCCATAGACCTATTTTTAAAAAAATATTGTGAAGCCAAATCAGCGATGTTATCCACCAAAAATATTTTTCAGTGTCTATACAGTAATAATATTCTAACTGTGAAAATGTCAGACCCTATTTTGCCTTATTTAAGAAAATCGAAATTGCTCCTTTTGTTTCATAAACGAACTACAAAAGAAGTCACGTGACTTTACCCTTCAACGTTACCAGAGATGGTTGATAAAGCGAGACAATTCATAAGAGGGTAAATTCTGGCACGTTGTGACGTGGGGTTCGAAGCAGTCACGCCCATTTAGGAGTCTAGCGGGAGGTCCAGTGTCTATGTATTCCTATGGGAGAAATGAACATTTTCACGGAATATGACCAATCCCTTAGCCCTACATTCAGCGATGTAAGTTTTGAACCCATTTTCTAGAAGCCACATGTCTCCCTAACATTCCGACATTGAAATTGTATTTTCCAACGAAACAAATAAAGACAAAAATAGCTTTGTTCGTGATCTGTCACTGTCTCCTCAAAGCTCTGGTGCACAGCCACCTGTTCTCAGAGGCTCTAGACTCAGAGATGGTTGATAAACTAACCTAACATATTTTTTGCTAGAACTAGTAGACTACCACAAAGTTGCTGAACATATGTTATTTCAGGTTTGTTTGCAACAATATATAAGTTTAACCAAAGTTCTTAGCTGCTAGCTAGCTAGCGAACATTCCCATTCACTTTCCGTTTACTATGCTAACGTTAGCTAGCTAGCTAGCTAGCTCGGTTAACGGGGCAAAATGAAATTATTCATTCCGTGTCCGAAAGAGTGTTTCATTGGCATCACACACAAACAATGACTGTAAAATAGTATACAAAATTATATGTATATGTTATTATTGCTTATTCAGAGAAAAGTTTATGTTTTGACACGCCTATTTAGGAGTCCGGAACTAGTGCCATTTCGTTCCATTGATGAATCGTCTTATGATTCATCTTAGTTAACTATAGAATCTTTGACGTTACTCACGGTAGCATGGTTTGTTTATTAGCCTGGTTAGCATTGACACTTAACACTTACAGCTAGCTCTTCATGTGAGTAGAAGCACAACACCAGTTATCCTGACATAAAGTTATCACCACGCGGTTTACATCACGTTCCGTTATTACAAAAACATGTTAAGCCAGTTAAGCAAATTGCCGTATTGATCAGTTAGAGATTAAGCGCCCAAACATGTGACGTCACATGCAGCTGTAGTTCCTTATCACCGTGTTACGACAAAAACTCAAAACAATTCAACTGATCCTAAAAATAAGGTATGACCACTTGAAGCAATAGAGGTGACCCCAGTGCCTAACATATGAAAGGCCTTAAATTAAGATCCCAATGTGCACCGAGATATATTTTTTCTAAAAAAAAAAATCCCATCCACTCCGCTAAACTCTAGGAACGCAACCACTAGATGGCGATATTACTTTCCCTCCCTATGAAGTGGCCACTTCTTAATGGGACTCACTGTATGGAAGTAGGCTAAGTAAAATATCGGAACTCCCCCTATTACCATCGGTCCCGTATTTCCACCGTCTTGCGTGTATGTGTAACTTAATATCCATTTCTATACAAACCAAGGCAG
Source organism: Alosa sapidissima (assembly GCF_018492685.1). Classification (NCBI taxonomy): domain Eukaryota; kingdom Metazoa; phylum Chordata; class Actinopteri; order Clupeiformes; family Clupeidae; genus Alosa; species Alosa sapidissima. Next base: position 38,740,756 of record NC_055961.1, on the reverse strand, counting down.
CGGACTCCTAAAGAAACGCAACCACCCACACCATAGGTGTATCTAAATTAGCTATGTACCAAAAATGACATTTTACCGTGACTCGAAGAGCTGTAAACAGTGTTGTAAGGCTGCGTGTACACAACCGCTTGGAGCTCCAGTGGAATTTTAATTTCATGTCGAGAATTCTCGGTCTAACCGTTCATGTGCCGTTGAAACGGTGTAAATAGGCGACCCATCAGGCCATTACTATAACTCCGAGCGTGGTAAACAAAATCGGATATTTCAGGCAGTAAATGCTCCCGTTAAGAACCAAACCAGATTTTGTTCAAATCTACACATCTATGGCTACTGAAAAATGTAAGGTTCATTTAGTAAATGTTATTTTGAAGTGTTAAAAAACATCGTTGTTTTAGAATTTCTGAACAAAAGTGGTGATAATTGGGGGTGTTACGATAGAGATGTTTAAAATAAGATAAAGTTAGGATATGCCCGCTTGACAACGGCAGAGATAACTGGCCTTTGGCCATAGCAACCATCCATTTAGAACGACTGGCCTTCATAGCAACCAAGGATCTTAGCTGTGATTCATGTAGAGTATGCATGCAATGTGATGCAAAGTATAGAAAGGTGATGAAATATACATAGACAGGTCAAGAAATATAGTGCAGTGTAGACAGTAGTACACCGTTGATTTACAGAAGGTGGTTTAGAGTAATATGAATTAAATATAAATATGTGCAGTGTATTAGCAGTTATCTCATACAATAAGTAGAATAATGTATGTAGATGTAGCAGTAACATTATAATAGTAGAAATAATAATATAGATATATGCAGTGTATTAACAGAATATAATAAAACAGAATAAATATGGATATTCAATATGACAAATATATAACAGATATGTACATAACATACAGCTATGTGCAGTGTGGAAACAGTGTCATTGTAGTGCAGAAACAACATTATAAGAGTAGTAAGAATAAGTCTATGTGCAAATCCCTGCCCCAGACCTTAAACCTATACTGAACTCTTACATCTCAGATAAGTGGCAATCTGAATGGGATTAATGTACCAACAACAAGCAAGAAATGTGAATTTTGGCACATTTTCATGATCCACTGGGTCGTTATGGGCCACACAAAATACGGTGTTGCTAAAATTAGTCCTATATAGAGACATGCGTTCATGAGTATCCAGCTACATTCAATGAGTTAAGTAAAATACATTCAGTCACACACACACAAAAAAAACATCACTAATGTTGTGGACATTCCTTTATTCTGAGATACATCAATAGGCTCTCAAAACAATCCCAAACAGACATAAGGTCTTTATAGAGCAAATCCATATAGATTATTTGTCAAATAAACCAGTAAAACAGAATTAGGGGATGGAATATATAACATTTACACTATAGCTCATATTTTTAAAATAAATCAGTGAAAAAGTATCCTGACAAACAAGCAGCATTTTAATGCCTTAGTCATAGCATGTCATTGTGAAGCGTGTAGCATATGACGTGGTTTTTGATATCATGCCCTGTGGATGATTCTGCGATGTTTATAGCTAGAACGGTAAGCTTTCCCATTTATATCATGTTTATATTGTTGGAAATGTCATTTCACTAGGTTTTTACGTGGGTTAGGCCACGGCACATCCAAATAAGTAGGCCTAGGCTTAACGACCCACCGGCCGTCAGTCTCCATGGATAACATGGGAAAACTCGACCCCCTACCTGGTGGGCCCAAATGCATTTTCATCTTCCTAAAACTGTTTTTCCATGTCTCATCTCCATGATTTTCCATGTCTCATCACCAAATGATTGTTTAAACACAGATATTTGTGCATTTAATTAAAATACATGGAGTTACAGCCTGGTCGGGACGATTGAAGCTTGTTTCAATCGTCCCGACACAGACATAGCCTATCACTAGGCCTAGCTTGTTTTGCTTTCCATGTAAACAAGCATACGATATGAAAGTCTGGGATTGTGGAGAACTAAATGGTCTACTGAATAAGCATGAAGTCGAACCTTTAAATGAAAAATACTCATTAGGCTAACAATCAAAAAATAACCTTTAGCCTAATGAAGTTTAGCCTACTTTTGCGCATCAAAACTGGTTTATCGCCTGTAACTCCGTGATTCAATGACAGGAAGATATTTGGCTGATAGAAGGATGTTAACATGCTCTATGTTTTGACCGAAGGATGTTTGTCTATCGTCCTATGACCTAGTGACATATGTCTGTGTCGGGACGATTGAAACACGTGTTTCAATCGTCCCGACCAGGCTGTAACTCCATGTATTTTAATTAAATACACAATATCTGTGTTTAAACAATCATTTATGGAGGTAAGACATAGAAAAACAGTTTTAGGAAGATGAAAATTGGGCCCACCAGGTAGGGGGTTGAGTTTTCCCATGTTATCCTATGGAGACTGACGGCCGGTGGGTCGTTAAGCTATAATAGTTTATATAAGCTATAATAGCTGGGTCGTTAGCTATAATAGCTTATAAACATGGCAGAATCATCCACAGGGCATGATATTTCAAAAACCGCTTCATTCACGCTTCATGATGATGGCAATGAGTTGTTAACAGACACGTATAGCTCTGCAACAATCTATCTAAAATAAAACCTTTTGGGCGTACCATTCATGATATGGAGTAAAATTTCGAAGTTGTTGGACGTTTATATGGCTGAAACGGTATGTTTCATTCGTCCCCTTATGATGTTTCAACTGTCCCGACCAGGAGGGACGAATAAAACATTACGCGTGTCCCACTTTTGTTGTAATAATTCCTGAACGGTTTTGTTCAAAGCTGAAAATGCATCTGTATTTGACAGAGGACAGATAGTGACCAAATATTAGCTTTTAGTGTGGTACGATCGCAAGCCAATTGGGCAAGCCTGGGGCAGATCATAAGGAACAAAATAAATCTGGGGGTAACAAATTAGCATCGGAGCCTAAAATTGAAATTTTCTCCACATATCTCTCTCTCACACACATTCAAATGTGCAGTGTGGGCGGCCATACTGGGCGAGATCGGTCGTAAATAAGGCGGCGTAGGCTACTATTTGATAGTGACCTAGATGTAAGTTATATGTGTGAACTTTTTCAGGAGCTATTTGGGAACTCACCCTGTACTTATGCTTTGCTGTGCGTGTGTGCAGGTATGTTTTGTCATTATTCTTCACTTTACATGCATTTTTATTTTGGCCTGTCTAATATATTTATGGAGAGAGGAGCTACAGTATATTGGCGAACTCACCCTGTAGGTTACTGTATGCTTTGCTGTGCGTGTGTGCAGAATAAAACTTCAGCAGTATCCCGTGCTCGTTTTGGGTCATCTTTATTAATAATCAACACAACGCACCCAGTTACATACGTTCTGATCTTTGTCTGGATATTTTATGTACCCCTATTTGTTATTGTTTGTTCATAGCTGTCAACCCTCCCGTTTTTTCCGGGTTTCTCACGTATTTTAACTTTTTTTCCCGCTGTCTTCCCGTTTTAATATTTTCCCGTAAATATCCCGTATTTTAACAATCTCATAACATTAGCTCTACCATCGGACTTGTCAGTCTCTGTAGGCTACTGTTGTCCTGTTGCTACACCCTTGCCCTTCCAACGAAACAGATGTTTTCAAAGCATCGTTTTGCTTGCTTGAAGGCGACAGTGAGACTATTTAAGATGATGCCGTGGTTGTCGTGAGAGCATGATTCAGTGGCACCTGCATAGTGTAGGCTACGGCCGAACGCTGTGTGTATCGGCCTACCACTCAGCTACGAGTAGAGAGAGAATTCCCCCTGTTTGTATATTCACTCCAACGTTGGGGGACAAATGTTGACATTTTCCCGTATTCTGCGTGAGAAACCCTGGAAATCTCCCTTATTTTCAAAGCTCAATGTTGACAGCTATGTGTTTGCTACGTATTTCATAATTTCATCAGGTGCCACTTCTGGGAAACCCGGATCGCACGAGGGGGGGGGGGGGGGGGGGGGTAATTTGTCTTATAGGCAGTGGTGGAATGTAACGAAGTACAAATACTTCGTTACTGTACTTAAGAAAATTTTCCACGTATTTGTACTTTACTTAAGTAAAATTTATAGTGCATACTTTTGACTTTTACTTTGTTACATTTTACAGCAATTATCTGTACTTTTACGCCGCTACATTTCTACAACACCATCGTTCCTTTTTACGATACATTTTATGATCAGTTTTTTTTTCTCTCTGACAAACACGTTTGTTTTACCAGGGGGCGGGGTTGCTACCAAAGATTCTGGAGCGCTACGTGCATTCTTAGAAACATAAGCTTCTAGTCTAGACCAGGGGCCTCATTACAGAAACTTCCTAACTCTGAAATCCTATCTTATCTCAGTTTAGGATGGCATTTAGGATTTTTGGTATTACAGAAGCATGTTTCCTAACTGTATTTAGGAAAAAGGCCTATCTTAACTTAAGATAGGAATTTGGCCATTACAGAACCATCCTAACTCAAGAATTTCCTAACTTAGGAATCCTAACTTAGGATGGCACATACCCTGTCCTAAATGCAAAATAACTGCCATTCTGCTTGGCGAACACGAATTGGATATACCCAGAGCCATATAAAGGTAGAGTTGCGACAATGGGTGTTCAAAATTCCGTTGGTCACGTGGTTTGTGTAAACCTCAACTAGTTCCCGGAAGTGATTGACAATGGATTAGAATGCATTAAATAGGCTACTGCAAAGATCCTTGATTACTAGCTTTAACCCTCTCTGGCTATTGTTCAATGATAGACAGAGCCACGATTTTGGGTAATTGACAGTCAATAAATGCATTGATATACAATATCGTAAATGTAATTATTGTGTAAACTATGTAGTTATCCTACCATTACAACAATATTAAATTAAATTCCAGACCTTATATCTTAGCCTGATAAGGTGACCTTTTTTCCGCCCTTTTGTCACTTAATATTAATTTCTGTACAAAATCAAGACGGGAGATTCTTTAGAAAACGCAATTGCACCCACTCCATAAGTGTATCTAAATTATCGCTATATAAAATAAACAATTACAATAAAAGCTGTAAACAGTATTTTTGAGACTGCGTGTAGCCTACAAAAAGCGCATGGAGCTCCTGTGACATTTTGATTTTGCACCTGAGAATGGTGTGCATCGTGTCAGAAAATAGCAATTTGATCAGTGATCATGCATCATCAGCGCAAGCTTGGTTTGAAACTTTCTGGGGATGGGGATTTTACACGATCCTTCATCACTGGCCTAGCCATCACTGGGCTACTGTGCCCTGCTGTGTTAATATGACCGTGCTGATGCTAACAGCTGCAGCTCCCTCAAATCTAGGTTCTCTCATGCATATTAGGCTAGCTTTTGCCAATGAAAATGAATGCAAAAAAAAACAAAAAAAAAAAACAGTCCTGCTCCTAACTGAAGAAACGTAACAACAAACTCAGTTTCACTGCTGCAAGTACAAAGTTGGCTGTAAATATGCTTCGCCATATTTAACGAACCATCTAGCTTTGTGATAACAAAATCTTTCCTTTTATGTGTTTAGTCCACTGAAAGTTATCCATATAACGATTAAATCCACAGTTATGGAGTAATTGTTTTGGGGAAGCAGTTGCACTTTATTCCACTTTTGCTGCCCTTTTTAAAATTAAACCACTTAAATCCATAGCCTAGATGAGCATTGTGCATAACGTTACAACTATGTTGACATGTCACTTATATCTTTAACACATCATTGGCTCAAGAGACAGTTCCTACTTGCCTCAAGCAGTCTGTTATTGTTCCAGTACCGAAAAACAAAAGTCCATCATGTCTGAATGACTACCGCCCAGTAGCCCTGACGTCTACAGTGATGAAGTGTTTTTAGAAGCTTGTGAAAAACATTATATGCTCATCCCTCCCTGCCTCCTTCGACCCCCTCCAATTTGCTTACAGAGCCAACAGGTCTACAGAGGATGCCATCTCAAACCTCATGCACACCACCTTAACTCACCTGGAGGAGGGGAATGGGAATTATGTGAGGATGCTGTTCATTGACTTTAGTTCAGCATTCAACACGATAGTACCTCTCACCTTGGTCACAAAGATGAAGGCCTTAGGACTAAACACCACCCTGTGTCACTGGATATTTGACTTCCTCACCAACCGTTCACAAGTGGTTAGAGTGGGGGGTCTGACATCTGACTCATTAACCATCAGCACTGGTGCTCCCCAAGGCTGTGTTTTGAGTCCACTGCTGTACAACATCTACACACATGACTGCAAAGCCAACAGTAGTCATACCTCCATCATCAAGTTTTCAGATGACACAGTGATCTTGGGCCTGATTAGTAACAACAATGAACAGCTCTACTTGGATCAGGTTGATGAGGTGGCACAGTGGTGTCAATCTAACAGCTTGACACTGAATATCAATAAAACCAAGGAAATGGTAGTGGATTACAGAAGGCAGCAGCAGAACTACAGTTACACCCCACTAATGATCAGCGGGCAACCTGTAGAGAGAGTCACAAGTTTTAAATACCTTGGTGTCCACATTACTCAAGACCTAACATGGACTGTTAACACTCAATATGTTCTGAAGAAGTCCAGACAACGACTCTACTTCCTTCGTCAGCTAAGGAAATTCAAAGTTTCTACATCCATCATGAAGGCCTTCTACACTTCAGCGGTTGAGAGTGTTCTAACTGGTAGCATCATCACCTGGTATGGGAACTCCACAGTTAGAGATTGTAGTACTCTGCAGAGAGTAGTGCGCTCAGCTGAACATACTATTAGAACTCAACTTCCTGCTCTACAAGATATCTATTCCAGAAGAGTACTCCTAAGAGCCCAAAAGATTCTGAAGGACTCTTCTCATCCTAACAATGGATTATTCCTACCGCTGAAATCAAGAAGACGCCTATGTAGTCACAAAGCCAGAACTGAGAGACTCAGGAGAAGTTTTTATCCCCAGGCCATCCGAACTCTGAACTCACACTATACTGACTTTGCACACATTCACTCTTCAGCACTCTCAAACATTTCCCAACTCTGAACTCACACTATACTGACTTTGCACTCATTCACTCCTCAGCACTCATGCCCCCCCCCCCCCCCCCCACACACACACACACCTACAAGACTTTTAGCACTTGTACATCCCTCACCCTATGCTATAGACCTTTTATTATTTTCTTATTTCATCACACGTCAAAACACACACACACACACACACACACACACACATATCTGACTTTCTCCAACTTTTGCACATCTCCATAGAACTTTTATTTATTATTTTTGATTTCTCCTCCATCTACCCATGTCCTTGATTGCCTAGCCTTTCTGCTCATGAGGAAGCTTCTCCAACACACATATTGCACACTGCCCTCTCCCCACATACACAGCACACTATCACATCTCCCCTGTCATCCCCCCAACACACACACCAAGACCCCTGGCAGTTGGGTTAGCCCCTTGAGCCGTGGATCTGCCCAAGGTTTCTTCCTTGGTAAGGGAGTTTTTCCTTGCCCCTGTTGCTCTTGGGTGCTCCTTGTTGGTGCCCCCCCCCCAATTCCAATCCTCCCTCACCTTTCTTATGCAGCCCTTGCCACTTAATCTACTAAACCCCTCTTCTACTGCACTTTTTACCCCCCCCCCCCCCCCCCCCCCACTTTGCACAAATAGGCTGACACCAGACATAATTTCACTGCATTTCTTACTTCCAGTAACTATATGCATGTGACAATAAACTTCCTTGTATGATGGTAGCAGCTAAAGCTAAATTCCCAAGACACATCATTTCATAAAAGTTGTAGGCTACAAACACAAAAACTTAATGACAGCTCGTTCGTGGTGTTGCCTAGTGCTGCCTAATTGAAATGGTATATAGGCAAGGTTTATCTGATATTAGGTTATTATGTGTGGCACATTTATTGGGCTTTAGCCTCTTTTAATTTATTTGATAAGGAACTGATAAAAACTGAGCAGCAGAAAAGCTGTCAAAGTCGATACATAAATAGTTTATTATTATAATAAGGTTATTAATACTATTACTTTACTACTATTACTATTGTTACTGTTATTATTATTATTATTCGGATGAGCATAATGTAAATCTGAGTCTGAAATGTTGGCTACAATCTGTAACTACACTGCTGCTATTATAAATTGTTAACTTTCGGGAACTATTTGAGGCTTCCATTAGCCGCCATTGTTGAAAAAAAATGGAACATTAGCGTCAATGGAGTTGTCGCAACTCTACCTTTATATGGCTCTGGTCTAGACCAGGCAAAGCGTGAGCTTGTAGCCATCTGCATTCGGTAGGCTATATTCACCAGACCCATGGCTACACTGTACATGCAACTGTGCTCTGTGCCTTTCTCTGTCTGTTATCTGCAGCGTTAGGGCCTCCTCTCCGATGAGATTGCTATCCGCGGATCAGCGAAGTTACAGGCTATGCCCATGCTTCTGTCACACGTCTGATCATTTGCGGCACAAATGAATGGTAGACTATTAATGAACCGGTGGCCGGAAAAAAACGTAACATTTTCCAGATTAGAAAATATTCCTTAATTGTGTGTGATCAAATAAAGATGCATAGCCTACAATTGGGGGGTAGTAATGTGAGCATTCATTCAATGTCTATGCGTCTGAACCTAATCATAAAGACACCTTTCTCAGCAACTTTTCTGTTCAATCAGCATAATTGGCATTACGATCCACCCGACGTTTCCCTTGTCTACCCCGTTAAACTTCAGGCTCTCGTGTTTTGCTGACTGATATTACTCAGCAGATCACCCTAGTAAGATAACCAGAATTATAGTCTCTAGAATTGTAGGTCAGAATGTAAACTGGGCCACAGATGGTAAGCACAATTGCATTAGCTTAAAACTATCTAGTCGAGTATAACCTAAAACTAGCTTAATTAAAATGCCACAGCCCATACTGATTTTTCGTTTTAGAATATAGTATATAAATCATTATGCAAATACTTTTACTTTTAATACTTAAAGTACATTTAAAAGCAGGTACTTTTTACTTTTACTTAAGTAGGGTTGTCATTGTGGTACTTTTACTTTTACTAAAGTAAATATTTCTCTGTGTATTTGTACTTTTACTTAAGTACTGAGTTTCAGTACTTCCTCCACCACTGGTCTTAGGAACGAAACCAGTAGGGGGCGATGAGAATACCTTTCCTCCATATGTGCAATAAAAAGAAGAAGAAAGCTTCCGTTGCTAGAGTGACAGATGGACGCCAGACACTGATCCAGCTTAACAAACAAATCGTCCGATGTCCACGCCATAAGAAATTGTCTCGAATAACGTTAAACACAGTCTGCAAGAAATGGAGGTGACCATGGATCCGTTGTTTCTCGCTTGGAGTTATTTTAGGAGACGAAAATTCCAGAAATGTTCAGACATTTGCATAAAGGTTCTGGGGGACAGTCCATATGACCAGGTAGGTGCATTTAACTGTCGTAATGTTAGCTCCTTTCACAGAAATCCCATGCATTGCGTAATAAACAAAATGGGTTTGTATTCACGCATAATACATGATGAAAACGTAACAGATGTCGTCCAATGTTATTCAGAGAGGCATTTACCAGGAGCGCTAACTCCGCGAGATGTTCTGTTATCTAGGCTTATACGGCTCTTACGGACAGCAAAGCTGCACGCCACTCAACCTGGGGTTAACCAGAACCCGTTTAATATTAAAATGTCGCTGGGTTAATAGCCGTTTTATGTGCCTACCTAGGACCTAGGAGGGTGTAGCCAGACAGAAAATTGCTATTATGTCATGCATTTGAAACTCTTACATTTAACTGTTGAAGATTATCTTAAGTTCCCGATGTAAAGTTAATCGAGAAGCCTGCAGCTTGCTGATCGGTCCTGTGGGGGGGTATACTACGAAGCACGTTAGACATATCTAGGCTATGTAGACATATCGAGGCTTCACAAAGCCTTGACTCCGGGGTATACGTTAAGTGATACTACGATAGCAGTTATGTGATATATTTGTCAAACTAGGCTTTCAGCTCAGATCTGTGCGCGTTCTCGGTGTTGGGATGACGTTGGCCAATCGTGAAACGTGGAGACACACAAGACCGCCTCTTTTTAAAAACAATTACTTCCGCATTCATGAGCGTTAGCTTAATCTATCTTAATTTTGTGTCTAACCAGGGAATGTCTAATAAGGGGAGAACTGCCACTCTCGGAAAACTTCCGGTTTCTGAACTGGTTGCAGTTCCTTCTGTGGTTCCACATGAGGGCGCTCGTCCACGAGTGCAGAATGCATGGAGGTCTATGGAGCTGTACCCCTCAAAATCCACTTTTCTTGGGATATAATTTTTTTCCAAGTAATTTGAGTATTGCATTCGAAAGGGGAGGCAAAGAAAATACACTTGGTTGAGTATTATATTTTTTAAAGTCACTTAATTGTTCTAAAAAGCCTTTCAAATGTGTCAATGACGTCATTCATTAGCACAATGCTAGCGTGTTATCTGCAACAACGACCCAACCTGTAAGAAATCAAAAGGACATAAGTACTCGTTCATTCAACTTTTGACCTATAACCTATGTTGAAGTTATACAAACTACAACCAAATCTGAGATTTGTCAACGACAATCAGGTGAAAGAGACCAATTTAGCTTTCTAGCTCCATTGACTCCCATTCATTTTGCACTCATGGCGATCGCCCCCAGTGGAACTCTGGTGGAACTGCATCCAAAATTCGGTACAATGGGACTTAATACGGAGTGGCAAGGCTCTCCGTAGACGGGCTCTGGTCTAACCTATAACATCAAATAAATCAATTGTCATCAGTTGTTGTATGGTATGCACGTCCATAGTGGGATATTTACACGCACAGCACTATTAAGGCGCATTCGAGATCCAAAATGTTATTAGAGGCGGAGCTCCACCTGTAAGACAGAATCCTACAAGTGAGATAACGTTTTTAAGACAATTGATTGGTCAGTGGGCGGTAGATTACACGATTTGAGCTATAATTTAGCACCTATAACCTCCTCCCGACCAGGGGGGTATTCCATCAACCTCGCTAATAAAGGCGGCGCTTAACAGAAATAGCCTGGCTTGAACTAGCGTAGACTTGGGGCTGAAGCCGTTCCATTAACTCAAGTTAGCGGCATCTTGGCCTCGTTTGTTTAAGCGAGGTTTAGTTCAGCTTCATCTCTGCTCACATGAACTTAGTCAGGGCCAATACACCATCAAATAGGACACTGTAAATGCTAGTTTAAACACTTAACTTTTCAGGTAGCCGATAGGCTAATCATTAGCCTTTCAGACATTTAGAATGTCATTATAATGCTGCTAAAATTAGCCTACATGCTGCAACACAGGTATGACATATATTATGTTTTAGTGACCTTGTTGTTTCTATGAACATGAATTGTTGTTTATGGGAAACAACAACTTAGTCGAGGCATAAAAAGCCCTGTATATTCTCATTAAGTACTTACACTTTTGAACTAGCTAGCTAGCTGATAGCACAAGCTGGATGCTACCACCGGCTAGAAACTGCAGTACCTGCTAAAATGGTTAGCAAACCGTCCATGCCCCTGTGAATATTTCACTGTTTCAAGGACAAAATCAAGAGTGTCCAAAGGGGTGAAAACCACTTTAAATCGGGTCACATTATTGACTGTTGTGTGGGCCAGCATGAGGGACAAGACCTACAAAGTTGTGTGGTGAGTTTTGCAGGGAGGTTTATGTTTGTCACTGATGTAATGGCAGTCCACTCGGCTTATTGTTTTTCGAGAATGTTGCACTCATGTTTGTCATTGTGCCTTATAAACTTCATGCCAATAAATCATCAGAAATATTGCTAGCTTGCGTCTACAAGCGCCCTCTTTACGTTCGTCCTAATGCCTGTTGTTTGTGGATTGGCCTATATTTGGCGTTGAAAATGGAAACGTCTTTAGACATGAAAAATCGATTTTACAATCGATTCAATGAACACTTATGTCTCAAAAATCAAACAGGATTTTTTCACAAAAGTGACAGCCCTATCTCCTTTGCATTGACAAGGACTTCTGCGCTCTGCTGGGTGAGCGCCAGGCGAAGCCATGCAATGTTCCTTAGATGGAAAAAGGCATTTTGAGACTACTGTTTATGTGTGCACTAAATGAAAGTGTATTGTCCAGGTTGGAGCAAGGGATGGTGCTGCCATCTACACAAAGGGTGAAAGTTCCATCTTAGCAAAAGCTGATTTGGAGCCAATCACTAACAGCTCAGTCTTACTACTATTCAGCTTCAGGTAGTTTTGTGTCATCCACAAGTTTATGTCATGGAGGCAGGCAGTAACAGCTGGCTGAGTGGCAGTGGATTTTGTAGATAAGTAGAGCTGGGTGACGTCAGCATAGCAGTGAAATTGAACACCATGTTGCCAGAGGATAGTGCCAGAGGATAGTGCCAAGTAGGAGGAGGTAGATAATAAACAACAGAGGGCCCAACACAGACTCCTGGGGAACCCATCTTTTCACAGCACTACTCTCAGAGGCCATCTACACTATATTGTATACTTTTGTTACGTGTATCCCTTCCACATTAGACCATCGGATCAGCGTATCCGAAGTGGAGCAATTTGGATCCGCTGGAGTCCCCGAACTCATTTTGCTCCGTAGCTGTATCGGACGAATGTGGACTGTGTGTGTAGTGTGTTGCTGAACCATCTGAAAAAAGATGATGTACAAGCCCATTTTCCCTTCCCTGATTCGTTGTGCTCGTTTCAGGTGATTATGGCCATGCTGCTTTGTTTCCGTGAGAAGTAGCCTACATTTATTCATTTGACAGCCATACAGTGAATGGCAACGGATTATTTGCAATTTAAAGATGCTAGGCTATTATATAGCCTAAATGTGTAGGCTATGTGACAAATAAATCCCTCTTGATCATTAGAAGCACTGTGTAGGCTATGTTCTATAATGTCCATCACACAAGGTCGGCTATTTTATTCGTTTGTCGTTAGTCGACAAATCTACCTGGCATTCTGTGTAAACTATGCCTATTCCACTGCAAGCGACCAATAGGCGCATATAAAGAAGTAACGGAAAACGTAGGCTATCTAAATGGCTAATGGCCTCCTTACACCAAACAACTTTGACAAGATTTGGGAAAGATTCTTGAAAGATTGTAGTCTTTTGAGTAAAGCTTGAATGCGGGGCATTAGTTAAAAGACTACAATCTTTCTAGCCTGACGTAGTCATACTCAATTCTAGTCAGAATATGAGTCTGATACTGCTCCATTGGGACGTAATTATGGGGCATGTTTCAACCGATACAGGTGGGGAATGCCTATGCACTCAATTGGATAGACCTAACCAACCAGAGCAACGAAATAGCTTACCGTGAGGTGTAGGAAGAAAACACAAACCATCCTTCTTCTCCACAAATGTCTTAACATTGTTTTCTGGTCTTTCGTAAAAGTTAGTGCCGTCAATAACTCCTACAACACTCATTAGCGAAATCTAAGAGATACGTAGTAGGGTAGGCTATTAGGAAAAAACAGAAAACAGCCTATATCCCCTCCGTTTTTAAAAATAATTCTGTTGAACACTGATATGCTACCAACATGTTAAATAGCTGGGAAAGGCTGTCGCGAATCCCTCGAACAGGTGGTCAATCAGAGATTTCAAACGAACGAGGGAACAGCATGTCAATGCAACAGTGCTGTTTTCCCTTGATGAAAGTGAAACCACGAGTTTTCCCACATCTCAACTTTGGCCAAAGTTTTCAGAAATAATAGTTTTTAGTGATAAAGCCTCATTAAATAATATGCATTGTCCATATGGGGTCTTAAAAGCCATGTCTCCTTCTAGCCACAGCGTTTTTGTTTCAAACATAGGCCTAATCTAAGCGTGCTCAGATGACGTGATAGACCAGGCGCTGTTGCTCACCTGTCCATCATCATAAAGCCCGATTTGATTGGTCCGCCCGATCTAGGGCGAGCATACTTGCTCCGCAATGGAGCAATGCCAGACCGAACTTCCCGACCTCAAATGTTGTGGGCGGGACTAAGTTCGGACTGGCACCCAGGCTACAATCTTTCCAGAATCTTTCCCAAATCATGTCAAAGTTGTTTGGTGTAAGGAGGCCATCAGTTGATTTTGTTGTTGTTCTTTATACAATGACGGAAAAAAACTCATGTAGCCTGCTGGAAACCGTGGCTGTTGACATGCAAAAAAGCCCCTACGACGGAGTTTGGGAGCAATAACTCCTTACAGTAGCCTAATGTTAATGCAGCGCGGTCACATAAAATTCACAATCAACCCAATTATACAGATTATAATACTATGCAATAGCCTAGCTGACTGACTGGGGTACATTGTATACTGCCAAGTCACAACATGCTCACCGAGAAGCTAACTTTAAACATAGTCTAATTATTAGTGTTCGTTTGTCATTCGTCGACAAATACCTGCCATTATAATGTGAATTACTATTTGTAGCATGCTGTCTTTTGCACTCATGCAGTAGCCTAAACTTGGCAAACATCCCATTTCCCCCAGTTTTCAGATTTTATCTAATGGTTATTTACTTTTTACTTTAATTTCCCCTTGGGGATGAATAAAGTATCTATCTATCTCTATCTTTATTCCCTTGCATCCATACTTATTGATTATGCGTTTGTCATGATTTTCAAGGATTTTTAAGGCTTCCCAAACTGATGGGCTACAGTGTTTGTGGACGCAGATCGGATTTGATCCGGAACTCTCTAATCTGATTCGGTGTAGTGTAGTAGAGGCCTCTGTACATACTGTACTGTATGTCCATTTGTACTGTACACAGTACTGTATATGTCACAGTCTCATGAATCTGGGACATGGGACATTAGCCACAGGCCCACTATCGAGCTAGGCCGACCAACTGCTATATTCAAGCAATTGATCATGTTCCTTCCTTCCCCATTATCATCTTCCTTCCACGTAAAATCGCGATCTCGATTCAAATGCGATCTAATTTTGAAATGACCACGTTTCTGCCACATTTTTATAAAGACATCAGCACGGATGTTAATTCCAAGCCTACTTTCTTCCTTTTATATACAGTATACATAATATATGGCATGTTCTTGCATTTCCTTCTGTAGGCTATCAGGTAAAATGAGTGTGATTGTTAGTGATGCACCCAAACAGGCATTGACCAATATATATATAAGCCCTATTACAGGTATTGGCCTGAAATGGCAGCATATATGACATTTACCAATAATTTTCTGTTACAATTCTGCACTAGCTATGTTGTTAGAATATGGATGGACTTGAACATTTTTTTAATGGTACTTGGTATTTAACAATAAAAACAAAGTAAGGAAACAAATAGCAAATATTGGTATCAGTTAAATATCAGTATTGGCCCAGAATTTCAAAATCATGAATCTCTAATATAAATTTGTGAGAGAATCGTGTCGTACATTTCTTTTATAAATGAGGGTCATTGTGATGTGTGCTGAGCCTTCTCCTTTACTCCCTCTTCACCTACAGTGGGTCCCCGTTAAGTTTGGACGGGTTCCTTCAGGAATCACGATCCCCATTTTCTCAGCAGAAATGGCACAAACTGCAGTTGACACAAACAACCACAAGGTGTCACTTTGGAGTTCTGCCACTACTATTTTTGATGCGACTTGACTTACTGCTTCCATGATGCAGTTTCCAAGTCAGTAGAACAATCAGAGAAAGCTGAGCCATTACCAAACATATATGATAATACAATAGCGTGAGTTTATATATCTTATACCCTATTTGTCACGGTTACTTATAGATTTGATAGTGTAACGATAAGAGCATAAGAGACTTTCAGCGGGGGCACGGAAACTTAATTTGATCACGGTAGTTTAAGCTTACACTTGACAAAACATTCTAATATGAAAATGTAGATGCAATTGTTGTAAGATGGTGCAGCTCCTTTAAGAAAGCACCGTGCAAAAAAGTAGACGTGCTGGAGCGAGTCATATTCAAAATGCAAAAAATAACACCGCAGATAAAACCAATTATCCTCATTCATTGCAACCGCAGCATGCCTGCTTGCCGACGTTTAAACAAAAAAGATATCAAAGCACCTTTTGCGTTTGAATGTAACACGAAAAAATGTTTAAACAGCTGGACAAATTATTTAGCTAATTGATTATAGCCTGTACACCAGCAATTGTTGAACATTTGGAAAAAGATCGCTCAGCTGTTGCCACAGTCACAGGCAATGTAGAAACAACATGAGAGCAGTACACTTCCCCGAATGTGGATGTTACACTGTCATAATCTACCACCAGCCTTTTGGCAAGTTGAAAAATAGATGACTTCTGTGAAATCTCTGCTTTAAAGCAAGATCTAAATGAGAGGAGTTGTGTTGGGAATGTCGGTACAATGTCCATGCTATAATGGTCTGACAAACGTACTGCCTTTTCAAGCAGTTCATCATCACCTGCGAGTTGAAGGATCATAGGACGTAAAGACTCAACCACATAACAAGTTTTCCGCATGCTTGCACATCTTTGGGAGAGCTGACTGATTATGATGTCCAGAGTTGCATTAAATACCTGCACTTTGAAGTATCTCTCTGCATCGGTTAAGCGTTCATCTTCCGATAGTTCGTCAAAGTGACGCTTCACTCTCCGCGCTCTAACATTTTCAAATGTACTCTGAACCCCCATTTATTTGCGAGTGTCTGCGCTGTAGCCTTGGCCTGGCCAAAGGCACGCAGGTAGTCAGAAAGGACCGGTATAGAATTTTCCAGCAATTGCATTGCGGGGGTAGCGACGGAGGTCACAGGCCCTGGTGCGACTGCACTTGCTGCACCTACTAGGCCTAGTTACGCCACTGCGTGGAGCGCTAATGTGTCTACTGTAAATCATTCATGTGTGAAAGTCATTAGGCTGGAAGCGCTAATGTGTCTAAGCTCATTAGTCTACTTTCAATAGGCCTACTGTACAGCCTGAGAGGGGGAACATAACCTATAGCCTAGGCTACTGTAGAGTAGGCCTACAGTAGGCTACTGTATAGGCTAAACAATCAGTTGTGAAAGTCTGCAACGAAAGTTTCCTAATGGAAGCGCTAACGTGTCTATTGAGCTCATTAGCCTACTTTCAATAGGCCTATTGTACAGCCTGAGAGGGGGAACATGGCCTACTGTAGTGTGAACAATCAGTTTACTTAGTTACATTTGTTTAGTTAAATCCAGTTTTCTACTCTATCTCCATGATATGCTTAGCCTATAGAAAGACGAAGTCGGGAAAGTGCTTCAGAGAAAACGTATTTATTGAAATAATGAAGTCTACATTCTACATTCTACAGTCTAAATTTAAAGCACGTTGAATCCCTGGGAAGATCTGCGTGTTGTGCGGAGGAATTCGTTGATCTTATTGATGCAGTCCTTCAGTTCACTCCTCCCCATAGCAGGGAACTTTCGTTGTAGTGTTGAGACCACAAAGTTTTTCACATTTTGCGGCAGTGCTCGCTTGCCCTTCGCTCCATCCCAGTTGGTGGTTTTGCTCCAGGCTTTATAGTGTTCCTCTGTGACGATGGACCTGAAGAGCAGGCATCCGTATCTGCCCACTTGGCCGTAGCTCTGTTGGTGAATCTTAGCGTGGTCTTCGGGACCAACATCACGCAAGGTCACGTCTGCGTGTTGACTAGGAACTTGGATGCTGTCGTTGAGTGTGACGGAGAGGGCCAATGGAGACATCTGCAAGGAGGACGTTTCTGGAGCTGGTGTCGAGGTGCACCTGGGGATTGGTCTCTCAGGCGTCGAATAACTTCTCTGCTCACGTAGCGTCGCCTGAAGTTCTCCGATTCCAGCTCTCACCTCCTGTAAAATGTCTCTGTGGCTCTCCAAGTGGCTGCCTCTCGGAGTTGTTGAAGCTCTCGTTTGAGGTTTTTGACCTCCGCTTTCAACCGATCATTCTCGGCGTCTCTCTCGGCTACTCGAGCTCTCTCGGCTACTCGAGCTTTCTCTGCAAAATGTGTGAAAGTCATTAGGCTGGAAGCGTGTCTACTGTCAGTGACTAGTGCGAGAAGCGGGTTCTGTGTTGTAGGCTATGCATTTTTCCGACACTTGGCTGAAAGCTCCCCTCCCCCACCCCCTTCTTTCACAAGCAGTGCAGCTTTCTGAAGCGGTGCCTTTTGAAGCTAATGTAACAAATACCACCAATATTGTTGTGTGGCAATAAAAGTATCCAGGGTTTGCGCAAGCAGCCTAAATATATAAATAAATTAAGGACATACAATCCTTAACGTGAAAAAGCTTAACGTAGCTTAATGTCCCAAACAACAAGTCGTTTTATGCGCTCATTATAAAGAAAGTTTAACGTGTCCCAAAACAGCTGTCAATTAATCACCAAACGTCAAGAGGGTTAACTGAATGACACCGAGTTTTAGACACTGTGTTTTTGAAGTTAAGAAATATTTTCGTAATAAAAATGGTCATTTAACCAATAAAGGCTGAAAAAATGTACAGTAAAACTAGGCTATACAGTACATGCAACCCAGCAGAAGACTATTATAGGCTATTGGCAAATCATTGAGCATCATTCACACATTGTATTCTGCACAGTCTCTACACGTGAGCGCTAATGTATAGGCATACTGTAAATCATTCAAAATGTGTGAAAGTCATTAGGCTGGAAGCGTGTCTACTGTCAGTGACTAATGCGAGAGTTCTGTGTTGTAGGCTATGCATTTTTCCGACACTTGGCTGCAAGCTCCCCTCCCCCACCCCCTTCTTTCACAAGCAGTGCAGCTTTCTGAAGCGGTGCCTTTTGAAGCTAATGTAACAAATACCACCAATATTGTTGTGTGGCAATAAAAGTATCCAGGGTTTGCGCAAGTAGCCTAAATAGGCCTATATAAATAAATTAAGGACATACAATCCTTAAAGCTTAACGTAGCCTACATGTAGATTAATGTCCCAAAACGTCAACAAGTCGTTTTATGCACTCATTATATATGGATTTCTATGAAACGTCACGAAATCATGCGTGCGCAACCAAGAGGCAGAAAGCACCATAGAACAGCATAGAGCAATGCAAAAGAGCAAAAGAATAAAATGATTTTTTGTGCTGACAACTGCACCAATTCGATATCACGATGGTTAGAGAATGTTAAATATGTTCAATATCCCTAACGGAATGCATGTCTTCGCCAAAAATGACAAAATACGATGTTATGTTAATAATGCAAATGAACGGCACACTTTGAAATATAGTCGGAAATGAGATGTTATCATCATTGAGACAACAGGGGTATACAATAAAATCCGATTGTAGCTTACAGCAGCCGGCTATTTAGGTTAAGTTTATAACGTTGTGGACGGCCACCAAGCGTCTTCTGCCCCACGGCTGCGGCACAGTCTTGAGTGACCGGATTCGTTTTCCTTTGTCATATGAATGCTGTCATTTTGTTAACATTACTGTTAAGGAGATGCTGTAGGCAAATGCTATATTTCAACCTCGTTAGTGTCAGAACTATTCACAAGGTTTCTGGGCAGCATTTTTATGTTCTGTTAGCAAGCGAACTTCTCATGACTACCGACAAAGTAGCCTACTGCCAGCTGACGAAGCTCTCATTTTAAAACATTACTGAGAGACAGGCACTATACAATCAAGAAATCTTGCCACTGAATCCAAAACTATGTTTAACATTATGTACAAAGCTTAGGCTACAGTGGATTAGCATGTTGCAGGGGCTGCTAAAAACAGAGAAACGCACTGAAAACTCGGCCAATCACAGCCCTTGCTGTCGAATGCGCCGTCCGGTTCGACCGTTGAACGCCACAGCGGACTATGCTGCCCCCAAGCGGCTGCAGTTGTCCTTACATGTCACCCAGCTGCGTGAATCACCATTATCGTGAATGAAGTGTCAATTTTTAACGGGGACCCTCTGTACGACTGCACACCTGTACATGGCTCTAACACCATTGTCAAGTTTGCAGACAACACTACAGTGATTGGTCTCATCAGCAACAACGATTAGACGGCCTACAGGGAGGAGGTCCAGCACCTAACACCGTGGTGCACTGATAACAACCTGGCTCCAAGAACACCAAGAGGACCAAAGAGCTCATTGTGGACTTCAGGAAGTCTTACGCTAGCACACACACCCCCATTCTCATCAACGGGACTGAGGTGGAGTGTGTCACCAGCTTCAAGTTTCTGGGTGTCCACATCTCTTTGACCCTCAACACCTTTACCCTGATTGAGAAGGCTCACTAGCGTCTCTTCTTCCTGAGGAGACTTAAGAAGATCCACCTGTGTCCTCAGATCCTGGTGAACTTCTACCACTGCACCATCGAGAGCATTCTCACCAACTATGTCACAGTCTGGTATGTCAACTGCTCCGAAAGCACTGCAGAGGGTGGTGAAAACTGCCCAATGCATCACCGGTTCCTCACTCCCCTCCATCAAGGCCATCCAGGGCAAGCGTTGCTTGCGTAAGGCGCGCAGTATCAAAGACTGTTCTCACCCCAACCACAGACTGTTCACCCCACTTATTTGTATGTCCTGCAGCTGACATGGAACGTTATTAACCGGTTCGGGAACTTTATTTTTTTGTTCTAACCGGTTCAGGAACGTCAATTTTAGGGTTGAACCAAAAACCGGAAACAGAATACTGTTTCTGTTCGGAACGAACCAATTGGATAAACATTCTGGTTCAAAGCCCTGTGTTGTACATATTACATTGCTCATAATACATAACCATATTTATTCTGCTCTTATAAGGTAACTGCTAATACACTGCACATATTTATATTTAATTTATATTACTGTAAGCCACCTTCTGCAAACCAACTATATTATACTATCTACACTGTACTATATTTCTTGTCCTGTCTATGCACCACCTGTCTATACTTTCTACTGTATATCACATTGCACTTTTCTGCTTTTTTGCACTTCGACTTCTCCGAACACCCAAAGCCCTTTACAGTGTCATGCCTCACATTCACCCATTCACACACACACACACACCGATGGCGGAGGCTACCATGCAAGGCGCCTACCTGCTCATCGGGAACACTGGGGGTTGTCTTGCTCAAGGACGCTTTGACAGGGTCAGGAGGAGTTGAAATCAAACCAGCAATCTTCCAGTTGCTGGATGATGACTCTACCTCCTTAGCTACTGCTGCCACTGCACTAATATAATCTTATACTAAGATAAAAATCTAGTTAGTATTGTGTTTAGTAAATATACTTACTTTGAGCTTTCTTGTAAGATTATTTGACTTAAAATCAGTCAAAATCTTAACATAAGCCCTTAAAAACAAGTACATTTATCTATCTTAAATTAAGATACATTTACTTAATCCATTGGCAGATCAATTTGCTTGTTTTTATGTCTTAATTTAAGAAGATTTCGACTTATTTTAGGACAAAGAATCTTACAAGAAAGCTCAAAGCTTTGCATTATCTATCTGTCTATCTTCCCCATCTATTTCATTCATTACCTCCCACATTCTCTCAGGACACTTTCACACCTGGCTCTTTGAATCGGAATGTACAGTGTTTCCCTGAAAAGATCGGTTCGATTAGATTAGATTGTGAAAGCAGCAATTCGCACTCCTTTTCAAAAACAAACGGGCCGAGAGCGCTTGGAGGAGGTGGTCTCGACTTGTTTCCAATCGATCTCTCGCGGTTTGTTTGCAGTGAGAAAGCAATCGGGCCAGTGTAGTGGAACAACTCCCTGTTGCGGCGATCTGCCGGGAGGTGTGCCTGCGTGCGGGTGCATGTGATGTGACAGCGGCCTTGCTGCTACAAACGCGTAACGGTGAGCGTGCAGCTCCACAGCGCGCTTCAGCAGGTGAGCGAAATCTGACAATGAAGACAATGAAGCGACGCGAGTTTGTTCACTTGTTTGCAACGCAGCTAAGAACAGAAGAAAAAGGAGAAATTGCTGAAGGATCGCGGAATTAAAGCTCATGGGAAAAAGGAAAAGATCAAAAGGGCTAACGGTAAGCTCAAATGTATTTATTGGACTCTGGACGCTGTTTAAATGTGATTGCTGGCTACGTAGTAGTCTGTCTATGGACAAGTGAAATGTGTTGTCTGTTGATTTGAGATGCATTGCCTGTTTATAGGTTGTAATAAGTTAATTATGAGCTGTTTAAACTATTTATTAAACTTTAATCTTCAACTAAGATTATTTCCTGCACAGTAATGGTTATGCTAATTTACAGTAAAACGTTTTGAATGCTTAAATTTTAACAAAATGAAATATGATTGGAATACATGTCATATTGTGTGTGTGTGTGTGTGTGTATATATAAAATCTGTATAGAAATCTAGGTTAAACATAAGGTAAAACAGGTTAAAATGGGTTTGAACTGGCTTTCTGCTTATTTAATGCCTAATTGGTAATATATCTATACTGTTTGCCACTGTTTGCCTGGGCTGATAAATTAACCATTTCATTGTTTATGTTTAAAATTGCCTTATTTAAATTTACTTTGTTTTGCTTTGTTGTATTTGGTGGAAAATGCTAAACATTATTTAAATTGTTTATTTTTTGTATGTTTAAAGGTTTTTCACCTTGCTTGTTTACTGGTCAAATAAATTGAACAACGAGTCTGGTCTGGTCAAGTCCTTCCCTTTTCAAGTGTGGGAAGCCATGATGTTTAAATACACTTGCCAGTGAAAAACTGCCTGTGACCAGTGACCAGCAAAGACTCCACCTGCGGCCACAACCAAGAGGGACGACACTCCACCTGGGGGCCTAGAGGATAAAGCTTGCTGTCCCGTCAACTGAAGTGAACAAAATGGCAAAGTCACTCAACGATTTGAAAGTAGAGAGGACCACAGCTAAGAGACTTTTCTCCCGTCTTGCCAATAGCATTACAAGGAACCACACAGAGATGTCTATAGAGGAGTTAAAAGAGAACTTCAAGAAGCTTACTCTAGAGAGTTCCAGAGTCATGGAGGCAAACGAAGAAATAGAGGCCGCTTACATGGCAGAGGCCAACGCAGCTACTGCAGAGGAACTGGACGAATTACTAAGAGCCGACATAGAAAAGACAGAGGAATATTGTAAGCAGAAGACTAAAGAAGTTAAACTCCTAATTCGAGAGGCACTCTGGGACGTATATGGAGAAAAAGAACTGTCGCTAGCTTTACATGTTGCAGAGAGTGAGTGCAAGAATGTCTCCTCCACCCAGCTAGACATAACTGGAGGCGTATGAGTTTATGCTGACCCACTTAGAGAAGTTGGTACTCAAGGCAAAGGAAGCACACCAGAACTGGAACCGCTGGGCTCCGCCTGCCGAGCAAGGAGACGCTGATGGCCGTCTAAGAGCACTTGAGGTGCACCTCCCCCAGCTCGTGTTGCGGAAGGCCGCCTTCATTAAAGCAAGGATAAAACTGGACACTCCCCCCAGACCGCCGTTTAGCTCCAGTGGCAGCGATAAAGCTAAAGGCTACAGCCCTACCAAAGTTTGCCGGTAACCAGCGAGGCTACTACAGATGGAGGCAAGAATGGGAGTCTCTGCAGAAACAAGGTGAACCAACCGGCTCCAAAGAGGTAAAGAAATTTCAACTGCTCGATAGCTTCGATGAGAAGGTGGCCAGAGACCTATGCCTGTCAACATACAACTCATCAGACGATATCTTCCGAATCCTGGAGAACCGGTTTGGGAACCAAGCCACCATCGGTCTCGAGATCATCGAGGAGCTACAAGCAACTCCACCAGTCAGGAGCGGCCAGCCAAGAAAAGTCATAGAGCTAACTGTGGAAAAAGGCCCTTTATGATTTAAGTGAACTGGATAATGCAGATGCCATAAAGAACCCGATAGTGACTAAATCCATCGAGGGCAAGCTCCCAGAAACTCTAAAGAAAGACTGGCTCACCTATGCTGCTGTTCAAGATGCCTTCTGCAATGTAGCATCCAGGGCATAAAACTCCACTGCAGCTGAAAGAGGGCTTCTGGAGGACAACTGTTTAAACGAATACCCAGTGATCCTAATGCTCCTTGATGTCACTGCCAACGATGGACAAAGAATCGGGACCCTCATTGACCTGGCATCAGACACAAACTACATAACACACAGAGCTGCGAGCAAGTTGAACCTGAGAAGTGAAGATGTGACACTGGTGATTTACGGCATTCGAGGGATGAAAGTGTCTGTCCCAACCAAGCGCTACCTCCTCAGGATACGGGTCAGCACTCCAAGAGGGACCCTCAAGTCACATCAACTGATCTGCTATGGACTTTTATAAAATTGCAGAAGTTCACAGACATGTTCCAGCCGTCAAGTTGCAGAAGATCTCAAGTGAAATACAACTCCTGATCAGCCACGAAGAAGGGCAGCTGGTGCCCCAGAAAGTTCGTTCCGTCAGTGACCTGGTGCTCTGGGACGGCCCACTCGGCAAAACCATTGGAGGCACGCACCCGGACCTCTTTGAAGAAGTCACCTTAATGGCCCATACGTCAAAGACACACTTTGCAAGATCCATGAGAACTGCAGCAGTTAAATACACTTAACTCCCCTGTAAAGATCCAGTCTCCTGCCAGTCCCCTGACCATCCCAGCACCCAGTCCAATACAGCCACTAGCAGCAGAGACTTTCTGAAGTGGTGGAAATGGGAAAGCATCGGAGCCGCTTGTGAGCCGAGATGTGGAGGATGTCGCTGCCGGAATTGCCAACCGGGGGGGAAAGAAATGACGCTGGCTGAAGAAAGAGAGATGGAGATGAGAGATCTGAGTGAGAAATGGCTTGACGTATGTGAACGGAGATCACCACAGCCCTGAACCACACTGGCACGCCAAGTATCCTTGGACCGAGGATCCAGCATCTCTACCCAACAACAGGAGAGCGGTTGAAGCCACATTCCACAGAACAGAGAAGCAGCTGGCGAAGGAAGCAGAGTGGAAAATGGCTTATGCTTCGCAAGTCCATGAAATGGTTCATCGAAAAGCTGCAGTGAAGCTGTCCAAGGAAGTTCTGCAGAGCTGGACCGGGCCAGTGTGGTACATAAGTCACCTGATTGCACCAAATCCACATTCAGTCTCCACCCCAGTGAGGCTAGTATGGAACAGAAGCCAGAAGTACAGAGGCCTGAGCTTGAACGACATACTGATCTAAGGTCCTGATGTTCTGAATCCGATCAGAGCTGTCCTGCTGAGGTTCCGAGCTGGTGTTTTTGCTGCCCTTGGTGACATCCGCAAGATGTACAACTCTGTCTGGCTGGAAGAAAGAGAGGTCCACCTGCACAGGTTCCTGTGGCGCGACACTGAAGATGCAGAGATAGAGGATTTCGCCATAACAAGAGTCGACATCGGGGACAAACCTGCTGGTTGCATAGCCCAAGTCGCCATGCGAGAGACCGCTAACTTGCCTCCATTCAGCCACTTCAAAGCAGGAGGATTCTTCATGAAGCCCTGGGTCTACTCCGATCAAAGTGGCAGGAAAGGGCCGAGAGGTGAGAAGATGGAGTCAAAGACCATGATCCTGCCAAACCAGCTTACTGAAGAGGATAACAAAGCCCTCGGCCATTGACGATGACAAGCTACACGTCATGGTGGCAGTGAACTTTTCCAAGTTCTTCCTTGTAGGCCTACACATTAAGCTACAAGTTTATTCATTACATTACATTTGGCTGACACATTTTTAACCAAAGCGACTAACAACATGGTAAACAGTTTAAGTTTTAAAGCAATACTCTCAACAATTTTAGGATAATTTAAAAACGGTAGAGTACAGTAAGAATGAGTGCTGTTATTAAACAGTTGAGTGTCAGTTCAAGACAGGTGATAAGTTCTAGGATCAGCAAGACTTGTTGTAAGTAGTGCTATGAGAGGAGATGTTCTCTAAAGAGCTGGGTCTTCAGGAGTTTTTTGAAAATGGAGAGGGATGTCCCTGCCCTTGTAGGAACTGGCAGTGTGTTCCACCAACGAGGAACAACAGATGAGAAAAATTTGGATTGGCCTGAGCATACCAGTGGTAGAGCTAGACGTCGTTCTTCTGAGGAGCGCAACGGTCTGAAGGTAGCGTATGTCTGTATGAGGGCATTCAAGTAGCTGGGAGCAGAACCGGAGACTACTTTGTAGGCAAGCGTTAGAGCCTTGAATTTGATGCGGGCCGCCATAGGTAGCCAGTGTAGCTGGATGAGCAGCGGGGTAACGTGCCCTTTTGGGTTGGTTGTAGACCAGGCGCGCCGCCACATTCTGGATCATCTGAAGGGGTTTCACTGTGCAGGCTGGGAGACTTGTCAGAAGGGCGTTGCAGTTGTCAAGTCATGACATGACTATGGCCTGGACCAGGAGTTGGGTAGCATCTTGAGTCAAGTAAGTCCTGATTTTCCGTATGTGAGTGCGAAACGGCACGACCGGGGGACTGAGGCAACATGATCTGAGAAGGTTAGTTGGTTGTCGAGAACAACTCCTAGATTTCTTGCAGTCCTGGTAGGTGAAACGGACCGGGAGTCAAATTTGATGTTGATGTCGTGGTGTATGGTAGGTTTAGATAGAGATAGATAGATACTTTAATGATCCCCAGGGGAAATTCAAGCAAGTTGGGAGGACCAGCAGTTCAGTTTTTGAGAGGTTCAGCTGTTCAGATGTGCCTTCATCCATGTGTCTGAGAGGCAATCCGAGATCCATGCTGAAACCAAGGGGTCATCAGGTGGAAAGGACAAATAGAGCTGCGTGTCGTGAAGCCATGAAAGAAGCCATGAGAGAAGCCATGTGAGAAGCCATGTGAACGGATAATCTGTCCCAAGGAGGTGGTGTAGATAGCAAAGAGAAGGGGGCCCAGCACTGAGCCCTGGGGGACCCCTGTGGTGAGATAGTGAGGTGCAGATGGCTGTCAAAGCCATGATACGTTAAACGAGCGTCCTGTGAGGTAGGATTCAAACCAGGAGAGAGCAGAACCGGAGATTCCCATGTTACAGAGTATAGAGAGAAGGATGCGTGATTAACTGTGTCAAAGGCAGCCGATAAGTCAAGCAGAATGACTACTGATGACCGAGCGGTCACCCTGGCTTCCTTTAAGGCTTCTGTTACAGACGACAGAGCCGGTTTGGTAGAGTGGCCGCTTTTGAACCCAGACTGATTTGGATCCAGAAGGTTGTTCTGTGAAAGGAAGTCAGAGACCTGTTTGGAGACTGCTCGTTTAATGCCTTTGGATAGGAAAGGCAGGAGTCAGGACAGGGCGGTAGTTCTCGACTTGAGCAGGGTTGAGAATCAGGGTTGAGAGAAGTTTTCTACCCGGGCCGTTTTGAACGCTGTCGGAAATGTGCCAGAGGTTAGAGAGGTATTGATCGCTGGTGCGATGGTCGGGCTGATGGACTGAAGTAGGCTCGTAGGTATAGGGTCCAACGAGCATGTGGTAGGACGGCTACATGTCAGGAGTCTAGATACTACACTCTCGGAGAGAGTCGCGAATGCTGAAAAAGATGTTCCAGTAGCCCCTAGAGGTTGTAGGAGTGCAGTATCTGAGTCTGATGCGTTTTGTGGGCATGTAGAGAATTGACTGCTGATTGCCGCCACTTTGTTTGTTACTAGCTATTTGAAGGTTGAGAAGTTTTCGAGTGTCTGTTGCGCTGTTGATTTTGTCATTGTAGAAAGCCGTCTTAGCAGCAGTGATGCTGGTTGAAAAGGAGGTTAGGAGTGTCTGGTAGTTTTTGAGGTCATCAGTTAGTTTGGATTTGTGCCATTTCCTCTCCTATTCAACTTTTAACAGAGTAGAGATCTAGCTAGCCTATGTTTTAAATGAATGTTTTAAATGAAAGGCTCGCATACATAGTATAAGTATAAGTAAGTATATATACTCTTTTGATCCCGTGAGGGAAATTTGGTCTCTGCATTTATCCCAATCCGTGAATTAGTGAAACACACTCAGCACCCAGTGAACACAGTGAGGTGAAGCACACACTAATCCCGGCGCAGTGAGCTGCCTGCAATAACAGCGGTGCTCGGGGAGCAGTGAGGGGTTAGGTGCCTTGCTCAAGGGCACTTCAGTCGTGCCTAGTGGTCGGGGTTCGAACAGGCAACCCTCCGGTTACAAGTCCGAACCGCTAACCAGTAGTACAACAGCTGCTCCCTTGGTTGTACATACGCCCATATGGAGCTCTTATAACAAGTGAAATGTGGGGTGAAGTGTTAGGCGACTTCGGGATAGTGCCTTCAGCTATGAAATGTGACCAATCAGGAAACAATTTAATTGCGCTTGGGTTTGTTTGTAGATTAATCTCATGTGGGTTTGTTAGATCATTATGTTCCGATTTGATCACTCACCAAAGATCACATTCAGTTGCTGTCTGTCTATCTGTCTGTTTATCTATCTTTTCTCCATCTTCATCTTGGTAGATCTCTCTATCTAGTACAGGTCAGGTTACACCCATAGCTGAGAGAAAACTGCAAAAAATAAGTGTTATTAAAATTAAAATAAATCTAGTTGGTATTGTTTTTAGTAGAAAGACACTAACAGTACCTAGCGTTCTTTCTAAGATCAGTTTGACTTAAATTAATAGGAGTTTGACTTTTTTTTAATTTTAAGGCATCTTATCAAGACATTTGCATACAACATCTAGTTGCTACTGTTTTCAGTATAAAATGACTTACCTAGCGCTTTCCCGTCACATCATTTGACTTAATTTAAGAAGAGTTTGACTTCTTTTAAGCTGTCGCATCATGAAAAAAAGCAAATTTGTCTGCCAGTGCATTGAGTAAATTTCTCTTAATAAGACTCCTTAAAAAGTTTTCTTAAATGAAGTCAAAATGATCTTTCGAGAGAGCTAGGTTAAGTGCTAGGTAATACTAAAAACAATACCAAATAGATTTTTTGACCTTAAAGGTTGTATCAGCAATTTCAGGCCCAAAAAAGGCCCAAACATAAATGATCACATTCATCTAATCTTTCGATCAGCTAGCTGTCTGCCCCATAAGCAGGCTGTCAAAAAACGCATCTCTGTAGGCAGCCTAGGCTCCTAGGGTTGGCAACCCACTCAAAGGCAAAATAAAGTGTTTCAACCAATAACCGACGAGATGCGAGTTTAGGAGAGTTTTAATTGCACAGGAGGGAGGGGGAGGGAGTAATGAGCTAGCTCTCTGTTTTGTTTGAACATCAACAGAAGTGATGTATCCCCGCTATCGCTGATACAACCTAATATAAGATTAATAGTACTTTTTTGCAGTGCAGGCAGCCAAATTTGTTTTGTTGCATGACAAATTTCCTCAATGCACTGCCAGCCAGATTTGTTAGTCTTAAAAATAAGTCAAACTCTCATTAAATTAAGTGAAATTATTTAATGAGAAAGCGCTAAGTCTCTTTAGAAATACTAAAAACAATACTAGCTAGATTTTTTGATCTTGATATAAGATGAATAACACTTGGTTAGATAAGCAGTTTTTGCAGTGAATACTATACACTGCAAAAACTGGTTAGATAAGCAGTTTTTGCAGTGAATACTATACACTGCAAAAACTGCTTATCTAATAAAATCTAACCAAGTCTTATTACTCTTATATCAAGATCAGACAATCTAGTTGGTATTGTTTTCAGTATAAATATACTTACCTAGCGCTTTCTCATAAAATCATTTGACTTAATTTAAGAAGAGTTAGATTTCTTTTAAGACATCTCATTCTGAAAACAAGCAAATTTGTCTACCAGTGCGTTAAGCAAATTTATCCTAAACACTAGCAAATTTGTCAGCCAGTGTGTTGAGTAAATTTGTCTTGATAAACATTAAAATGAGTCAAAGTGTTCTTAAATTAAGTCAAAATGATCTTTCTAGAGAGCGCAAGGTAAGTCTCTTCATACTAAAAACAAAACCAAATAGATTGTTTGATCTTAATATTAGATTAATAACACTTGGTTAGATTTTATTTTTTGCACTGTAATTCTGAATATTTTATTTTTTTGAAGAAACCCTCAGCACATTTGAATTATTTCACATTATCTCCCTTTTACCTTTCTCTGTATGCCGTAATTATTTTCTAGATTGGTTAAATGTATTCATTTATTTTCTTTCATTATATCCTTTCTATCTGTTTATCCTCTTTTTGTATTTACATCCTCCTCCAAGGAGTCTGATTCGGCTCTACCTATCTCCGAGGTAATGTAACTTATTTTCCTTCTTGTTTTCAGGAGTTGATCCTATACCTTGCCTCTTACTCCATTTCTATCTAACTCTATCCCCCCCTTCACTTCTGAGGTGTATATGACAACAGACAAGTAAACATGTTTACCTTAAAATGTTGGTGTGACTGAAGTTTTTATTGTGCAGGCAGCATGGAGCTTAAAGACACGGGCCCTGACTGAGATGGTATATATAGATGAAGTGGATGTAGATCATGAAGGCATTGCTGAAATGATGCTGGATGAGAGTTCCATTGCTCAAGTTGCTAGTAAGTGAAATGTTTGTCCCAATGTAATGTTATCCAAGAAGATTCACCTTAAAAGGAAGTTCCTGATGTGCAATTGAAAAAGCAGCTTTAAAGCATATTAATTTAATACTAAAGGCCCGTACACACCAAATCCAATACGAAATAACGGTGTGAAAGTGTGAAAAATGTGTGCGAAATTTTCACACTCAAAGTGTACACACTGAGTGCGATGCGATTATTTTAATATTTCTCATTCCATTTCGCGCTCATGTCACGCCGGTTCACACAGCGACTTTTAGTAAGCAGGGAGAACCCATAAAATGATCAAGATTTGAAGCAGATTATAGCCTTTGATCATTCATGGAACCGTGCATTGGCTTGAGAAGTGCTGGAGAAATTAAAGCTTACGGCCATCCTTCCCATCCCTTGTCTATTGCTATTGTGATAATTGTGCAGTCGAACCACTGATGGAACACATAGGAGTTGGTTGGGCTCATCAGTGCACCCATCCACCCCAATACACAACACACACACACGCAACCACCTTTTGCTCCCGCATATTGGACTCGAGGTATGCCATTTGGGCAGACTGGTGTAGCCTAACAACTTGTAGGGTAGGCAAGGCGTCATTTAAAATGTTACATGCCAAAATGTTATACGCCAACATGCTATAAAACGGCCATAGCCTATATCATGTACAACTCACAAAACCATTTCACACACATGCATAGGCTACTTGAAAAGTTATCTGCTAAGGAGCGGGAGGGCATACAGAGACAGCCTGTAGAAATGAGCATGAGATAAAATCGCACTGCTGCAACAAGTGGTTAAAATTGATCAGCTTGTATGGCGATGATCAACACACAGCAAAAACTAGGCTAATAATGATAGCCTGCCAGTTCCACATTGGGCTACTTCAGTTATGAAGAATAAAGCACCAGGAAACGTGAGGCAAAATTACGATGGTGGTAACCCTGGACATACAGTAATGCTGTTGTCAGCAGCATAGCCTATCATGAGCTGCATTCAACTATTGGTCCAGATGCCTAATCAATAGCCTATTCTTAAAACTTCCATTTCCATGAATGGATGTCGGGTTTTTTTCATGCAAATCTGTGCAGTGTGATCTATTCACTGCTGTAGTTGCTGTAGCTCTTTGTATGCAAAATTATCGTAGCGAAAGTTTTTTTCATCACAACGAATTTCGTCCTTGGTGTGGACTAATAAGAATGCATGTGTTTAATAGGCTGCATAATTTTGGACTCGGTGTGTATGGGCCTTAAGACTTTGTGTGAAATGTTAATTATTCTATGTGCTTTGTAAGGGCCAGGAACATCTCTGAGGCTGCCAGGGACAAGCCAAGGAGTAGGCCCTAGTCCAGCTGTCAGGTTTTGTATGGATTTTCCATTCTTAGAAGATCAAACATCAAGCAGGTATTTTGGCTTTTCCATAACTGGAATGTATCCTTTAACTTTAGGCCCATGACCCAGTCTGGTCGCCCTATTACTGGCTTTGTGAGACCCAGCACACAGTCAGGAAGGCCAGGCACTATGGAGCAAGCCATCAAGACCCCACGAACTGCCCACACAGCTCGGCCAGTCACAAGTTCCTCTGGGAGATTTGTTAGACTTGGAACGGTACTTGCATTGAATGACTTTTTAATCATTAACAACACAGATATAAGGGTCATTCTATAAATCAGGGTAAATTTCGGATCTCCAAAATTAACCTTTAGTTATTTTCCAAAAAATAATCTTTATTGAGCCACTATTTTCGTTTTGCGGTTTATTAAAACATGCATTCATGGTTTGAATTCTAAAGTGTTGATTTATTTTTGTAACTGTGTAAGGGGAGAAAGGTGAACGAAGGAAGAAATGGTCTTCAAGGCAGAGTCTCTAGGTTTCAGACACTTCAAGGACCTCCTATACGCCAGAAAAAAAAAAAAAACATGAAAAATAAAAACTTGAAAAACTTGTCCCCAAAATAGTAATTCCACAACTAACAGTCCAACAGCAAAGGTAAAGCAATCTCTTCAAAAAACTCCAGCAAGACAAAAGAAGGAAAAGGCCGATCTAACCTGGTTTAATTTAATTTAATTTAATTTAATTTATAGAGCGCCAAAACATTACACACGTCTCATGGTTCAGAGAGAGCCCATGAGTAGCAGTGGCGGGGAAAAAACTCCCTAGAATTGGTGATGCATATAGGAAGAAACCTCGAGCAGATCCACGACTCAAGGGCCTGACCCATCTGCCTAGCGTCAGTTACAGGGCAGTAAGGTCTGTATACATGATAAGTAAGAGGTTAGGTGTAGAGAATAGAACATGGTGTTTAAAGCCACCTGAGGTATATGCTACAAAGAGGTAGGATGGTTACATATCCAGTATGATAATGCATGAATCCTATGTAGTGTCAGAAAGTTCAAATAGTCCCGTGTAGGGAATGAATTGTCCATAGGGATTAGGAGTTGTCGTAGGGCAAGTAGTGGGTCATTAGGCTGCACGGGCCAGGAGTCCGGGTAAGGGGAGGGCAACAGGCGATGGTAGGGCAGTCATAGGGATGGGACTTCAGGTTCGATGAGGGCCAAACACAAGGATGGCTGATGACTGGTAATGGTTTACCTCACAAGTGAGGCAAGGGGGAAGAAAGAGAGATATAGAGTGGGTTAGTATTGTTATGGTACTATATAGTGTTATACTAAAGAGAGAAAAGGCAAGAGAGGGAGAGTTGAGAGAGAAGGGGAGAAGAGGGAGTTGAACGGCAAGACAGAGAGAAGAGTCTTCAGTGCTCGGGCCCTAATAATCTTTCCAAAAACAATAGGGCCATGCACCCTTCGGTGCTCGGGCCATCATTTTGAGTTGACAGAGTTGAGCTGTTTTGCTACACTTTAAATGTACCCTGAATTATAGAATGACTCATAAGCATATGAATATCTTCATAAATGTAAACATTTGAAGAGTTTGATTTCAAAATGCTATATCCACCATTTTAATGAATTTTCATAAATAAATGTTCCCATTTTGTTTTCCAAGTAATTTCAGTAGAACTGTAATTGGGTATTGTTATTTGATATAGATTTACTCAATCAAAACAACACAACTGCAATTTGATTGATATTACCTGAAATAAACAATAGCATGACTTTAGGGCCCTATTTTGATCCAGCGTAAAGCGTTTTCTTATCACGACACAAAGCTTATTCCTATTGTACACTCTCTCTCTTTTATTGAACAATGCGCTCAGGGGTGTGTGGCAATTAAGGTGTGGTATAGCGCATTATTTAAAAATCACTATCTAAAAAGCATTACGCCACTGACCAAGAAAAACCTGGTCTATAGCGAAAGGTGCATATGAAGCACAGCTGAAGACGCGAGATGTAAGCAGGTTTTTTTCACGAGATGTAAGCAGGTTTTTTTATTCAGTCATTTGAATATTATTGGGGTAAGTGTTGCTTTTTTCAGGATATGTTTTCGATGGTAACCCATTGTCAGTCAATAGTGAAAGTAATTAACTGTGTATAACTGTTTTGTCTAACTGTTGACTATGACACCACGGTGAAGTTAGTTTCACTTTGCCAATGAGTTCAAATAATAGACGAATGCAGATGCGTATAGGCTCTGCTAGGTTTTAGTAAAGCATGGTTTAGTGGAATACCTGTTCCATATGATTCCTTCAAATGCGCCGCTGACTATCAAAATACTGCTGCGCTGTTTGAAGATGCGCTGTTTGAAGTTGAGCTGCTTGCTGTTAAAGAGAATGACCGATGTCATTTTCATTGGTTTAAAGGATGTTATGCCCAAAACACACCCATGAGTGATTAAGAAACATAAGACCAGCCTTTTTGCGCCAGGCCCGGATGTTTGATAACAAAACAAAACAGAACAAGAACAAAACACCCCCAATGTGGTCTGGACAAACCCCGAAATTTGTTTAAGCTGTTCGCCAGTGACCATGTGTTTTAGATCACCTAGATATAGCCCTTAATGTTTGTAAAAACGGAGATATAGCATTTTGAAATCAAACTCTTCATTTTTAATTTTAATTTTTAACTTTTTATTTTGTGTTAGGCATCCATGCTAACCAATCTAGATGGGCCATTTATTAACCTGTCTAGGCTCAACCTTACGAAATATGCTCAAAAACCCAATATGTCCAAGGTAGGTCAAATGTTGAAGGCCTTATTTTTATTTATTCAAATTCAGTCTTCAAATCTGATAAACAACTGATTGAATTGCCAAATCTCTTAACTTTTCTGTTGTCATGTTAGACCCTGTTTGAATATATTTTCCACCATGAGAATGATGTAAAAAATGTAAGTCCATTTTAACATTTTGTATGACATATACTTTCACAAATACTACATTGACCAATTCTGAAATGTCTATCATCACGAGTGAATATAACATTTTACATTAAAGGCCCTGGATTTTGCGGCCCTTGCCACTGAGCATGCTCAGTTTAAGGATTGGTGGTGGAAGGTCCAACTTGGTAAATGCTACTACAGGTGAGATATTCTAATGTTGCAGGTCTTGATAAAAGAATATGAGGCTATCTTTAAATGAAACAAATATGTTCGCGGCCATATATTTCCAGGCTGGGTTTACATCGTGAAGCTGAAAAACAGTTCCGATCTGCCCTCAATCACCAGGAGATGGTTGACACATACTTATACTTAGCAAAGGTAACAGTCCAACCTGGCAACCACACAGGGGCCTTAGTTACTTAATTTTCCTTACCTATACTTAGTAAAGGCAACATGCCATCTTTTATTCTAGTTGTGTTCTTATGTTTTATTACCTATACATTATTTTTATTTACACAGGTGTACCAGCGCCTAGACCAGCCCATAACAGCCCTAAACCTCTTTAAACAAGGTCTTGACCACTTCCCTGGAGAGGCTACGCTGCTAACGGGAATTGCACGCATTCATGAAGTATGTTATTGAAGAATGTTACTGTACTTTTTAACTATAGATTATTTTTGTCATGCTGTTTTATGCAGTCAATCACACTTTTAACATGCTCATGTGTTCAACGTTTTCAGGAGATGAATAACATTACATCTGCCACTGAGTACTATAAAGATGTCTTAAAACAGGACAACACACATGTGGAGGCCATTGCCTGCATAGGCAGCAACCACTTTTACACAGACCAGTCTGAGATCGCCCTGCGCTTTTACAGGTATCCCCTTGAGTTGAAGTTCCCCATGACTTAAATAAATGGCCTGCATGGCCTTTAGTTTTCTTAATGATCTCGTTGCTTTATGACTGTATAAATTCTTGCAGTTTCTGATTATTTCCAGGTTTAGATGAGCAAATCACCAGGGTTCCTACACAGTATGGAAAAATATGCATATGATTTCAGTGTTCTCCCGGTCTGGATTAGCCTGTATCTAGTGTCTCTTTTTGAGACATTTTGTGTTTACGTTTCGTTTTTGATTTTCCTTGTTGTGGCCCTGAGCTTCAAATAACTCCTCACGTCTTAGCTGTGACAGGCACAAGTAAGATAGTTTAGGTAAATTCCCAGCATGTTTAGGACCTCCCTGAACGCTATTACAGTGCCTATAAAAATTATTTGCCCCCCCTTGGATATTTCCACTTAATAAAAGTGTATAAAATAAGTCCCTTCAGGACGAAGCTAAACCCTTCCGCTAGTGCGTGGAGGTCCTGTTCTCCCTGTCGGGACTTATTTTCCGATAATGACCGGCGTTCTATATATTATCCCTTAAGTGTTTACTGTTTTGTCTGTGATATCTTTAAAGATTATGTTGTGACAAAACATGTAATGACATGAATTTCCCCTTGTGGGATAATAAAGTTCACCTTGACCTTCACCAATGTGTGAGACAAGAGCACACTTGATATTGACTGAAGGAAGAAAGGCAAGGCATGTGACAACTGTGATTTGATTTTTCGTTGAATCTAGGCTGTAATCTAGACTAAGAATTAATATTTTTTCCGAAATTTTTTTTTATTCCGGGAAAAGAAGCCAATTTTCCCTGGAATCATGGGAAATAAACGTAATTTTTTTTAAAGGCATAACCTCAGCTAAGCCCTGGTAATTTCAAACGACATTAAATGCAAGGAGAAATATGCATCTACTGTAGGTACTCCCAGGGTGACCATTAAGCTTTGTGTTTCTTTCTCACTCTCCTTTTCTTATAGACGGCTGTTGCAGATGGGTGTATACAACTGCCAGCTGTATAACAACCTGGGCCTCTGTTGTTTCTATGCACAACAGTACGACATGACGTTGTCGTCTTTTGAACGAGCTCTTGCACTAGTGTCCAGTGATGAAGAGCAAGCTGACGTCTGGTACAACCTGGGCCATGTGGCAGTGGTAGGTCATATTTTCGTCTTCTGGACTATCCTTAGCAGTAAATCTTCAAGCAATGTATGTACTTGTCAGTATACATATTCTCTCAGAGCAAACAAACAAACTTGATGCCTTTTTATTGTTCTCAGGGAATAGGTGATTTGACACTAGCATATCAGTGTTTCAAGCTGGCTTTAGCTTTCAACAATGACCATGCCGAGGCTTACAATAATCTGGCAGTGCTAGAGCTACGAAAAGGTCGCATTGAGCAGGTGAGTACTTTTCGATTTATTTTTCACCAAAAGGGAGACAGAGATTTCATGTTGGAGATGGTACTGGACTCAAAGTACAGAGGAGAGAGAATGAGATGGTGTTGTCCTATGGGTAAAATCTCATCAGTATTGTGTGGAAAAAGCGGTGACCGTAGATATGAAGTGCTTCATGCTTAACTGTGAGAACCAATGTAGCATAGCTATGTAGCAAATCAATGGGATTCCACGGAGCCCCTACAGGCATATGGGCAAAACAAGTTTTTGATGCACTGTGGCCGCGAGACAGAATAGTGAGTTAACTAGTTGGAACCGAGTAGTCACAGAGGTTCCAGTGAAACTGAGACAGACAGGTCAGCGTTAGTGGGGAGTGCAGTCCCTGCCACGGACCTAGCCACCCAGCCCACCTGGTCGTCCTGGTGTGTCGGTCCTCGAGATTCAGTTCCTCCATCCTGTTCCAGCCATTGCATCTTCCAGCAGCACAATCGCTTTATGTATATTTCACTTTACTTGGACAAAGGGGTTTCAATGTTCCATAACAGGCAAACAAAGAATGGTTACTTCTAAAAAAGGGTGGCTAAGCCCCGAGACTTAGTAGCTCAACTCTTTGGTAGCTCAAGCCAGTCTGCTGAGGTTTGTCCTGCGGAGTTTTAAAGCTAATTGCCTGATTAACCCAGCACCTGGTGAGAGGCAACCAGAGCCATCCTAGAACCTTCCTAGGACACTGATCTGAGGTAGTACCGCCCATCCAACACTATACCGCTCATCTGATCGCAGACTGGTCCCTTACCAACCCCCCCTCCCCCACCAGCTCCAAACCATCAGTGGCATCAGTGTTCCCATGCAGCTTTCCCGCTCTGTGCTCCACTCTAAATGTGAAATCCTGCAGGTGTAGAAACCAATGGGATATTCTGGAATGATTGTCTTTATTGTTGGCCATCCACTTAAATGGGGCATGGTCAGTGACTAAAGTGAGCTCTCTACCCAGTAAGTAATATTGTAGTTTCTCCATAGCTCATTTAACTGCATTCCTTCTCTGTGGTTGCATAAGTCTTTTCATGGGGGAGTAGCTTATGACTAATGAAGGTTACAGGGTATTCTATACCATCCTGTACTTGGGACAAGACTGCCCCTAGGTCTACCTCTGAGGCATTTGTCTGAAACAAAAAAATCTTGCTGAAGTCTGGGGTCTGTAGCAAATATTCACTGCACATGCAGTGGCGGTATTTGGGGGTGGACAGGGGGGACACATCTCCCTCAACTTCCAAAACGGTGGTGTTTGTCCCCCCTAAAAGATGAACAAATGCCAGCAACAAAGCCAAACAAATTAGCTTGCTAGGGAAAATTAAAATACTGGTCTTGACTGGATGTTACAACAAAGATGTTGTGAATGATTGGTGCCAATGTTTTGTGACATAAAATCAGGTCACCTGCAAAAAACGGTTGGGAACCCCTGCTAATAAGTTACATTTTTTGATGAAGTTAAAACAGTTAAAGAACTGCTATAGGCCGTAAAGTGAACCAAGAGCAGTGTTTCCCATACATTGACTACTCTATGGCGGGGCGTCACACAATAAAAATCGGCCACCACATATAAATATTTTATGTTTAATTTAATGTAATTTAATTTAAATTAAATATAAGACCAAATCCTTGCATTGCCATTGAGCTGCGCTTTTTACGCACGCAGCACTTCCTTACCCCGCCCCGCTCTCTCTCGTAGCCCGCTGCCCCTCCTCTGCATGTGCATTTAACAAAATATTCACGATTGTTGAAGGATTGTTGTTGCCACATAGAAGCATTGCATAGAAGACGTCTGGCTAAATTGCTATTAAATCCGCTTAGCATCGTGACCATGCTGCGCAAATTTGTTCAAAACTGCTGCATTGAAGTTAACTCTGCTAAGATCTTATCACAACATAAGCTACATTGAAGAGACTAAACTAAGTTAAGTTATGCAATCAAGCAGTATCTCAAAGCTAACGTTAGAATAGGCTACTGTTTGGATGTCGAATTTAGCATGCTTAGCCTACTTACAGCTGCTTGTCAGTTCGTTGAAGGGCTCATTTTATTGACTCTGAATGTTTGCAAAATCCTGATGTAAATGGAAGTGGAAAAGTGTTTTCCAAAATTCAAAAGTGCTTGTCCCAAGGAGAAGGACGAACCTTTATTTTAACTATTTAGAAAACGTTATGAATTGCATCCACACATCAGCAGCCTTTAGACTGTGTTACAGTTGCAATTTGCAAAGGTTCCCTCACGAACGTCTGTGACAGGCACTCAATTAGACCTATACACTACCAATCCAATTCTGTGGGAAACACTGAAATATGTCTAGAAAGTCATTCTCGTTCCAACATATGGGGACTACATTCATACTAGAACTCTTGATGACAAGTAAAAGTTCTCTTGTAATCCCACCGTTTTTTCTCACCGTGAATGGTTTCTACACAACATTTGTATAAAAGAGGCCCCTGACCCCTGAATGATAAAACAAGCATTTTAGCAGATTTTATTTGAATCGTTCTTTGCATTTGTCTACATCTGTTGATGACTTTTCCCCCCTAACAGTCCAAAGCTTTCCTTCAAACGGCAGCATCACTGGCACCACATATCTATGAGCCACACTACAACTTGGCAACTTTAGCAGAAAAGGTAATTATTCTCACAACATGTTTCACAACAGTAGATCTGCACAGTATGGGTGCATTTTTTTCAGTTTCAGAACAATCATCATACTCGCAACCCACTTGGCTTTTTATACTGTATAATTAATTGTTTTTTTTTATTTTTATTTTTAAACCTCTGTGGCTTTTATATATTTTGACTGTTTTTGTTTGTTTTATTTTGAAAATGTATGATTTTACAACTGTTTTATAAACGGTTTCATAAAGATTGTTATTATCCTTATTATTATTTTTAAGTGATTATAGTGGCCTCTGAATATATATTATTTGAGTATTCCAATTCAGTTATGCTGGAGAGACCGTAAATCAGTATGCAGTGGCAGTAAGCCCTACTGTATACTATACCTTATCCTACTTAATTACCCTGTCTGCATTTTCACTGTTTTTTTGTGTTTGTTTGTTTTTCAAGATTGGCGATCTCCAGAGCAGCTATGCAGCAGCCCAAAAAGCTGAAGACGCCTTCCCTGAGCATGTGGATACCCAGCAGATCCTAAAGAGCCTCAGGCAGCATTTTGCAGAATTGTGACTGTATAAAAAAAATTGTAATTATGCTGCTTTACAGCATATAATCATACATACAGTATATTATAGTAATATAGCCATGGCTATCTCTCTGAATCATACAAACATGGATGTAACAAAGTTAGATTTGTTTTTAATTTTGCTATATTTTCCTACCTAAGTCACCTAAAGTCATTCTGAGTCACCTAAATATCTAGAGAGATTTACACCTTCTTATAGCATATTTAGCTTGCTGACATGAATCATAATGGCATAATTGAACATTTTGATCAGATGTCTGTTGCATATGGTAAAGTGTCGTTCGATCGTTTCAAAATAATGTCAAGAGTTTGGCATACCAGTGGTTGATGCTAAGAATGACCTACTCCAAACAGGGCTATCTTCATGAAATCTATCTATGACCTTTCCTTATTACTGACTAAAAAGGTTAGGGTTAGGTGTGCAAGATCACAGTGAATAGGAGTGAGATGTGTATAATCATTAAATAAACATTGCTAGTCTGTAACAATGTCTATACTTTCATTCTACCATGAACACAAATGAGACTGCACATTTGTTGTTGGGCAAACCAGCATGTACAGAAAAGCCAAACAATTGGCAACACCAGCCACCTCTGGGCCACTATCACTTCACACAACATAAAAGAGGATTAAAATTAGTCAAACATTCTTTCTTTGTTAATGAACACTTGAAACATATTAGTGTGATCAAATGTTGGTTTATTTTGACATTCAGTTGAGACAACACGACTAATATGCCACATCCTGACCGCATTTGGAGAATGATGTCTTGGCTGGATAAAACATTTCATGCAATGGGCCAATGGGGTTGGTGGTAGTGAGAGACTGCAGGATGGCAATCTTTTAGCTATCCACTGCACCAGACTCTCCACCCTGGGTGGCAGGTCCTTCAGTGCCTTGGCCCCCAAACTCTGGAACTCCCTTCCCCAACCTCTGTCCTTCTCTTCCTTCCTTTAAAGCACATCTCAAGACATTTTTGTTTAATGATCACTTTTCCTCCACACCTAACACGTCCATACTCATAGCTTATCTTTGAAGTATTGTTTTTGTTTGTTTTGTTGTTGTTGTATTTTCCTTTCCACTATGTAAAGCGACGTTGGGTCTGACAAAAAGCGCTATATAAAATAAACATATTATTTTTAACAGTGCCGCCGCTCCCACCAGATGTATCACACACTGTGTAGGGTACCAAAAGACACAGGGATCACCAACATTTAGCCATTTAGTAGCTTTACTGCAAATTGCGTTTCACTTTTCCTCAAGAACGTTTACAATGTCAAAATGCACCAACAACATGCAAGGATGGTTATTATTGGGTCCTCTCAATCTCCACCACGTAGCAGAACTAACTTTACTTACTTACTCTACTTCCAATTGGGAACACATATTATGCACGCAGAAGAGAGACAAAGAGACTGGCAGATTCCAGCTTGCTGGTCATTCAACTTTATTATCATTTAGCAGAGTACAGGTACAGAGCCAATGAAATACAGTTGACATCCAACCAGAAGTGCAAAAGATGCATAATACCAAAGTGCAGGTTTCTGTGCAGTTATGTAGACGATAGAGATTAATTATGTATCGGATTAATTATTAATTATTTAGACAATAGACGATCTGTAGACTATAGACGATATGTAGATGATATGTAGACTAATGTAAGGCCTATGTTTTTTTTTTCCATGCATAATCAGGTGTTCTGCATTTTCTACTGGTTGAGAAAGGAATTACTGCAGTAGATTGACTTGGATGGTCATGATGAGTGAATATTGTAGAATAATTCCACACTAGTAGTAATAGCCTACAGGTTTGCATGGCCCCAGAAAATGATGCTGTTTACCACCCATGATTTTAAGGAATCAGAAAGCAAAGACAATTTCAGTCAAAATACAGAACTTTTGGTGCAAATTTCACAAACCTCTTATAAAACCAATACAAAAAGTAGCCTAGTGCTAATAATTATAGGCCTATTTTTGTTTCAAGTTCAGGCCCAGGTAGCCTTCATTACACAGTATTCAAGTAAATCTAAAAAGTAAATATAAAACAAGTGTGACTTAGTGAAGAGACCATTATGTGGGCTTTGACTACTTTTGACAATTGAAAATAAAATCTCTCCGCTAATATAGGCGAGTGCCTGGGATAGTAGGCCGAGTGTTGAGGGATAGTATAGGCAAGTGGCATAGGTGAGTGCCGTGAGAGTGAGACAGTAGGCAAGTGGTGCGCGCCGACAACACTCCAGTAGCCTTTTTGCTCATACTTCTTCTCAGGGGCAGTCTTTTGGTCTTTCATCCACCACATCAGAATATCAAAATGTGGTGCATCATAATTTTCCTTCCAAGAAGCACTGAGGTGTCTATATATATTCAGACTATAACAAGAT
The DNA here is from genome assembly GCF_018492685.1 of Alosa sapidissima. Lineage (NCBI taxonomy): Eukaryota > Metazoa > Chordata > Actinopteri > Clupeiformes > Clupeidae > Alosa > Alosa sapidissima. The sequence goes on along the minus strand of NC_055961.1, from coordinate 38,698,243 downwards.
AGAGATAGCAACCTGTAGGCTAGTTTATTTTTGTAAACCTATCTTCAGCATGTGGCAGCTGGAAGGGTTTTGGTGGGCAAATGGACAATTTTCAAAAATGCGAAGTCATGATTTCCAGATGAGAGGAGGATCTCGGCAATCCCCTCCGATTGGTTAGGCTGTAGGCTACAGACCTGAATATTGAATGTGCTGCATGCTGCAAGCAGTAGGATTCGGCGTTTCTACAAATGGCAACTTCAACTAAGGTGAAATAATTGCCTATCGAATTATAGCAAAATTCCTATATGGGTCATGTCCAATTAAAATGATGCATGGACGCTGTTTTGTCTTTCAGCCTGTCCTTCATGGATACTTCAGAAGCTCATGCTCTTGGAGGGTTCGCATTGGTAAGTAGCCTGGGCACCCACGTAATTTGGAAACCACTGTGTCGGATCAGTTTCGGGTTTAAAGTTGCAACTAAAATAAATATTCTTCACGTAGGCGGCTACGTTGTTTTCAGTGGTGGTCAATCGGGTGTGTGGCTGGACCTTTAATTCGCTTACGAGTAGGCATAGGCTAGTTTAGCCCCTACCGTACATGCCAGCAAAGATCTCAACTGAAAGAACAAACCAACTAATGGACTTTGTTTACGGATCTTTAGGGAAGAGCCGGGACAGTTGTAACACTTTTTAATTAAACGTAATTTACAAAGCGATCGTACCACACTGACAGCTAATATTTGGTAGCAACCTACATCTGTGTCCTCTGTCAAATACAAATGCATTTTTAGCTTTGAACAAAACCGTTCAGGAATTATTAATACAGCAAAAGTGGGACGTGCGTAATGTTTCATTCGTCCTTCCTGGTCGGGACAGTTGAAACAATACTAATAGTTGAAACACCATAAGGGGACGAATGAAACATAGGCCTACAGTTTAAGCCATATAAACTTCCCACAACTTCAACATTTTACTAGACGACATATCATGAATGGTACTCCCAAAAGGTGTTATTTTAGATAGATTGTTGCAGGGCTATACATCTCGTGCATGTCACTATGTTTTGCTTTTCAATGCAAACAAGCATGCGATATGAAAGTCTGGGATGGTAGAGAATACTAGGTCTAGTCTACTATACTGAATAAACATTAAGTCGAACCTGTAAAGTGCAAGTTAGCCACCATAAACAATTAATGTGTAAAGTGCTCAATATGTAACTAGAAATGTAATGCCAGAGGAATTACAATAGTGGATGGAAAGCTGCTGGCTTAATGTTGGTGGGGAGATTCCTGATATAAAAAAAAAAAAAACCATTGAATCACTTAATCTTTGAGTTCATACAAACCCTCGTACCAAAAAAACGTTCTTGCGTTCTTGAGATACAACACTTAAAGTGTTTTTGACCTTGACATTTGACCTTTGACCTCCAACATCAATTCTCCTCATCTTTGAGTCCAAACAAACACTCATACCAAATTTCAGGCATGTATGTCAAGGCATTCTTGAGATATCGCGCTCAGAGTATTCATGGACTTGACCTTTGACCTCCAACATCAACTCACTTCATCTTTGAGTCCATACAAACACTTGTACCAAATTTGAAGCATATGCGTCAAGCGATTCTGGAGATATAATGCGTAAAGCATGAGCTATGGCTGTGACTTTTTTTTTTATTTTGACACACGGGAAACACTTAAACAGGATGTGTAGTTCTAGGGAGCACCAGATTGTATGCATTAGAAGCTGAGACTTCACAGGTGACACCTGTGCCAGTGTTCTGATTAGCCCGGGAACTACTCTGGGAGCTTAACAAGCGCAGCTGCCTTTAGGCCATTATGACATCGCAGCCATACAAGTCTATGGGGGAAAAATGAGCTTTTTGACATTTTTAATCCCCTATTTCTCAAAAAGTATAAACTTTTAAGAAAAAACCTCTTGTCCAATTTGTCCATTTAATAGCAAGAAATATGCCTGCCCTGCCCTAATAAAGAAATATTTGGTTAACGGCGAGTGAATCCCGTTTGCAGCCGTAGAAGAAACGCAGGACAAATTAAACATTCTGTTTTACTCCGAGTGCAACGATGATAGACAGACATCATTTGGACAAAATATAGAGCATATTAACCTCCGTTGCTCAGCCAAATGCCTTCCTGTTACGTCCTGTTATCACGGAGTTACAGGCGATAAAATATTTTTGATGGTCACAAGTTTACTTCATTAGCGTTTATTTCTTTGATTATTAAAGAGTGTTTTTCATTTAAAGGCTTGACTTAGTGCTTATTCAGAAGAGTATTTAGTGCTCTCCCCAATCCCAGACGTTCACATTGCATGTTTGTTTGTAATGGATGCAACCGCGAGATACGCTTGTCGCCGATACCCAGGGTGCTCCGTCTCTCGGGCACCCACTGAAAACATCGAGCACCCACGTGTGCCAGCTTACAGTCCCGGCTAAATTTACATTAATTTAAAATCAAACATTGCAGTTTATGTTAAATTCAGCATCTCTCATAATGTGATTGGATATGTTGCTGTCAATTCCCTACTTCATATACTAACCACCAATGAGAGCGTCTCTCGTATGAAAATTCCTGACACTTCCCACCTGAAGAATTAACGCAAGGCTTTGTCCGGTCTTCAGCCCCGAATGTTTAAAATGTATATAGCCCTGAATATCATTTTAAAAGTAGTCTGACAAAGCTTATTGTTTTGTGACACAGCTAAACACTGGTACCTCATAGAACGTCTATAACATAGCCTAGGTGGTCGCAACTCACAAAAGTAAAGCAGATAGAAAGAACTCACGCAAATCTAGCCTACAACACGCAGACAGCTTTATGCGCAGGGGAGAGAGAGCGCGCGCGCCCACTGTGCTTTATGATTGTTGCCTTCTGATGGTATCTTGCTAATTCACTGAACTGCATTAGGTGACACAAATGGTATTGCCTTTATCTTATAACTCCTTGTCTGAGCGACTACCAGGCTTATGGTTTTTAAAAGTCAGATGTTCCCTGACAAAGACAAAGAAAATTAAGAATGTTTATTGACTTGAAAAATACACTAATTTTTGCAAACTCCCTTCATTCAACCCTTGAAGACATCGCGGTCTGGTGCGCTATGTAGATCGTTTCTCGTACCATTTGATTTCTCAGAATTTAGGTCTATTAGGCCTACAATAACGTCATCACCAAATACATCTTTTATTTTTAGTTGATCAACCACAAAGAGTAGCATAGGCCTACTGTGCACAGTGCACTGACGACTGTAGCAGCCCAAGGTAACCAGTTGTTGTAGATGAGAGGCAACCCCTTGTTTCAGATAGCCTGGACAACATGTTACCTGGGTGTTGCCTATGTTATTAATTAATGGTAGCCTACAATAGTTAATTGATTCGCGTAACATATTAATTGGCTCAAAGAGTAGAGAATCAGGATGGAGAGAGTCACGCGTGTGTTGCTTTTGCGGGATCGAATCCAGTTTAATGCTAGTTTTCAAAACATACTTTTTTACATGTCTTTTGTCCAAGTGGCTGTAATGTAGCCGAGCGCTCATGGCGTATGAAAAGCGACTTCAAACCGCCTAAAACAACTTGTTTGTGAATGTCTGACAACTGCTGCAGCTCATGCACACACAAGGAAACCAGTAGGTGGAGAAACCAGAAGGCACACAACACCGGAACGATTTTAAGGCTATTTCGCATAGGCTACTCAATGGTGCTATTTCACACACATTATAGCGACCCCCACTCACCGGGGTTAGGTGGAAGGTGTTAATAGACGATTGGCGTAGCCTACAATGAACTAGGGCTGTCAAAATTGCTCAAAAATGACGTTCGAATATCCCCTCTAAAATAAACACATGTATTCGAATATATTGGAATATCTAGGCTATATTATTTGCGCATTATGTCAGTGACGCCCATCATGTCATCTGTTTTTAACTTTTTGTATTGTTATTGCTTGACAGGGGGGATCCCAAGCAGCTTTCAACCATAAGGCATTTCCTAATTCACCCGACACTGATATTCAAAATGTTGAAACTATTTCGGCATAGCCTATAAGCAGTTTAATTAAATGTAATGTTAGTTGTAAACAAACGGGCTACTTGGTGAGGCTTGGCCTCACAGATGCGCTCGTGCCTTAAATGGCAATACAAATTTTCACGATAGGCCTATTAACTGACCAACCGATTCACGTTGGCTGGGGGGCAGGGGGGGCCATCAGACATTTGTTCCCAAGGGTCTATGAATTGTTAATCCGGCCTTGCCCCCAACGAACGCAACTTTCCACCTCTGAGACAGCTGAAAAGAAGTCTAGAGGACTTCTAACTCACTAAGACCTACTTACTGTAGGCTGCGCAAACCACAGGCCTTTTTTTGGGCAAGCCTGCATTCGCGGCAGGCCTTCTGTTGAAGAATTTTATATAAATCCTGCGCTAACAGTAATCCTCCTACCCCCTACATGCTCACGCTTTATGTCTCCTTCTTGCAAACTAGGCCTATAGCCCAACCATTTACATCTTCAAAAAATAACAACTTGCTAGATATGCCTTCATATCTTTGGGCTTCATTCAGCATTTTGTTCTTCCACTGGAAATAACTCTTCTACATTTGCTGCCTGCTGGGGATGGGGGGGGGGGGGGGTCAGTGTGCTGTAAGTATGTTGGGGATGTGTGTTGGAGAAGCTTCCTGATGAAATAATGTGCTGTGTATGTAGGGGAGAGGGGGGGGGTGTACTGCAAGTATGGTGAAGGGACTTACTATTGCAGAGCGCAGTGGGGGGGGGGGCAGTGTGCTGTAAGTATGTAGAGGATGTGTGTTGGAGAAGATCCTGAAGACAATGTGCTGTGGATGTAGGGGGGCGGGGTGGTGGGGGGCAGTGTGCAGCAAGTATGTAGAGGAGGCTTACTGTAGCAAGCAGTGTACTGTATGTATGTGAGGTGATGACAGTGATGATGTAAGTGTGTGTGTTTTTTTTTTTGTGTGTGTGTTGGGGATGGGGGTGGGGTGGGGGCAGAAAGGCTAGGCAATCAAGGACATGGGTAGATAGATGGAGGAGAAATAAAAAAGAATAAATAAAAAGTTCTATGGAGATGTGCAAGTTGGAGAAAGTCAGATATGTGTGTGTGTGTGTGTGTGTGTGTTTTGACGTGTGATGAAATAAGAAAATAAATAAAAGGTCTGTAGCATAGGGAGAGGGATGTAAAAGTGCTAAAAGTCATGTAGGTGTGTGTGTGTGTGTGTGGGGGGGGGGGGGGTCATGAGTGCTGAGGAGTGAATGTGTGCAAAGTCAGTATAGTGTGAGTTCAGAGTTCGGATGGCCTGGGGATAAAAACTTCTCCTGAGTCTCTCAGTTCTGGCTTTGTGACTACATAGGCGTATTCTTGATTTCAGCGTTAGGAATAATCCATTGTTAGGATGAGAAGAGTCCTTCAGAATCTTTTGGGCTCTTAGGAGTACTCTTCTGGAATATATATCTTGTAGAGCAGGGAGTTGAGTTCTTATAGTACGTTCAGCTGAGCGCACTACTCTCTGCAGAGTACTACAATCTCTTAACTGTGGAGTTCCCATACCAGGTGATGATGCTACCAGTTAGAACACTCTCAACCGCTGAAGTGTAGAAGGCCTTCATGATGGATGTAGAAACTTTGAATTTCCTTAGCTGATGAAGGAAGTAGAGTCGTTGTCTGGACTTCTTCAGAACATATTGAGTGTTAACAGTCCATGTTAAGTCTTCAGTAATGTGGACACCAAGGTATTTAAAACTTGTGACTCTCTCTACAGGTTGCCCGCTGATCATTAGTGGGGTGTAACTGTAGTTCTGCTGCTGCCTTCTGTAATCCACTACCATTTCCTTGGTTTTAGTGATATTTAGTGTCAAGCTGTTAGATTGACACCACTGTGCCACCTCATCAACCTGATCCAAGTAGAGCTGTTCATTGTTGTTACTAATCAGGCCCAAGATCACTGTGTCATCTGCAAACTTGATGATGGAGGTATGACTACTGTTGGCTTTGCAGTCATGTGTGTAGATGTTGTACAGCAGTGGACTCAAAACACAGCCTTGGGGAGCACCAGTGCTGATGGTTAATGAGTCAGATGTCAGACCCCCCACTCTAACCACTTGTGAACGGTTGGTGAGGAAGTAAAATATCCAGTGACACAGGGTGGTGTTCAGTCCTAAGGCCTTCATCTTTGTGACCAAGGTGAGAGGTACTATCGTGTTGAATGCTGAACTAAAGTCAATGAACAGCATCCTCACATAATTCCCATTCCCCTTCTCCAGGTGAGTTAAGGTGGTGTGCATGAGGTTTGAGATGGCATCCTCTGTAGACCTGTTGGCTCTGTAAGCAAATTGGAGGGGGTCGAAGGAGGCAGGGAGGGATGAGCATATAATGTTTTTCACAAGCTTCTCAAAACACTTCATCACTGTAGACGTCAGGGCTACTGGACGGTAGTCATTCAGACATGATGGACTTTTGTTTTTCGGTACTGGAACAATAACAGACTGCTTGAGGCAAGGCATCTCTTGAGCCAATGATGTGTTAAAGATATAAGTGAACACAGGAGCTAACTGAGCAGCGCAGGATTTCAAAACCCTGTTAGAAATTCCATCCGGTCCAGCAGCTTTTCTACAATTAACCCTCCTAAAGGCATTGCTCACATCGACCTCAGAGACACAGAAAGGTGCATCCTCATTTGCTTCACATGCTGCAGCTAGTCCAATATAGTCTGTGTTTTTCATGTCAAAGCGAGCATAAAAAGCATTAAGTTCATCAGGGAGGGCTTTTCTCACATTCATCATAGGAGGCGACTTTCTTTCAAAGCCAGTGATGGTTCGGAGTCCTTTCCACACTCGTGCTGGATCACCCTCCAAGAAATCAGCTTCAACTTTGTCTCTATAGCGCCGCTTAGCATCTTTAATAGCTCTGCGTAAACTATAAGATGCTGCTTTGTAATCCGTCATATCCCCTGAAATAAGCCCAGCATTATAAGTCATGGTGCGTGTCTTTAATGCTGTTCTCACTTCTCTATCCACCCATGGCTTCTGGTTAGGGAAGCTTCGGATCTTTACAGTTGGGATGATGGAATCAGTTAGCATATTGATGTAACTCAATGATGTCAGCAGAGTTCGTCTTGAACATCTCCCAGTCAACGTTGCTAAGGGCGTCCTGTAGCCTGGCTTCCGATTGGTCAGTCCAGCGCTTGACCTCCTGTCTGACTTCTCTGCTTGTACATAGGCAGTAGGAAGACAGTGGCATGATCTGATTTTCCGAAAGCTGGTAGAGACTTAGCTTTGTAACTGTTCTTGAACTGTGTGTAGCAGTGATCCAGTGTGTTGTCACCACGTGTAGGGAAGTGAATGTGTTGAATAAATTCAGGCATGGACCGGTTCAGATGTACTTGATAGAAATCACCGGCCACAATAAGCGCAGCTTCAGGGTGCGTGTGTTGTTTTCTATTTAACACTTCTTGCAATTCTGAAACCGCAGCATCTGTGTTGGCTTGTGGAGGAATGTAGACAGCGTTGAATATTACCGAAGTAAACTCACGGGGCAGGTAGAAGGGTCGACAGACGATCGCTAGATGTTCTAGATGAGGCGAGCAGGACTTTGAGAGAACGGTGACATTTCTAGGATCACACCACTTGCTGTTCGTCATGATGCAAACACCGCCACCTTTCGATTTTCCAGATTCCTCAGTCCTGTCAGAGCGAGCAGCAGAGAAAAACTCCACCGGAGTGATGGCACAGTCCGGTACAAGTTCAGTTAGCCATGTCTCAGTAAAGCATAGAATGTTACAGTCCCTGATGTCTCTTTGAAACTGTATCCTCGCTCTTAGTTCATCCATCTTGTTCACAAGAGACTGGACATTGGCTAGAAGAATGCTAGGCAGTGGAGGCCTCTAGCTCTATTCCTCAATCTGTTACGGGCCCCGGCTTGTTTTCCTCTGTGTTTTTTCCTTCTGCGCCGAGATGCGTCTCCATGGTTCCCTGATGCATCTCGGAGAATCTCAGTCGGCCAGGTAGAATCGTCGATTAAAACATCCCGAAAAAAAGGCAATTAATTTCCGATGTTTCTGAGTGTAACGCCATCATACGTAATCAGTGCAGTGGAAAAGTGCAAAAAATTTGTTTAAATTAGGGGTTAATACAAGGTAAAAGAGTAAATATAAGCACAAATTAGGCGGAGCAACCAAAAAGGCGCCCGAACGCGGCGGCGCCATGGCAACAGGAAGTACTTACATAGTACTGTAAGTTTGGACCATGATAGTTTCCAAACTTCAGTAGTCTGGACTAAGGTGGTTAATGACGTTTAGTAGCACGTGAATGGGCACCTGCACATACTTCTGTGGCGCATTGCGTTAAGGCCGGATGACAACCGCCGTTGCACAGCAGTTACCAGTCCCCTGTCCAAGAGTTCGAATCTGGGTTAAGATTTTGACAACAATATTGACATCGTTGTTTACCTAAGTTTATCTTTTGTGCAGATCATATTATCAAAATCAGAATCAGCCTTCTTGGCTTGGTTTGCGTAAACGAACAAGGACCCCCCCCCCCCCCCCCATGAAAATCAAAGGCTACATATTCTCAGCTGACTCGTCAAAAAGTGCGCACCACCTTATTATTATCTGCAGGTGTGTGACTTTTACTTACGTGCACATGGCTGCAAATTGACTTTTAATTTATGTATTTTCTGCCTTGGGCATTTTAAAATATGGATGTATGGTGGTTAGAAGTGTAAATATCAATTAGAAACCTAAATATATTTATAATTATTAATTTGCAAACAAATAACTGGCGTCAGTGACGTCTTTGACATGAAGATCCCTGGAACTATGCTTCTACTAGCATTCTACCACAGGTCGAGAGGTGTAGTTGTAACTACACAACTTGACGATAGTGGTTGCGAACGTTCGTTGCTACTATGGTTTTGGGAAACACTAACGTAGTGTAACGATGCATTGGACTATGTAAGTTCCAAATATGAATGTAATTCTGCGGCATAAAGCAGATGTATTTGTTTATTGTACAGAAAAATAAAAATGACATGTCAAGCAGTCAATTGACTACATTGCAGTCAAGAAGTAGGGCAAATTAATTTACGAAACCAGAACGTGGGTCATAGTTGTCTAAGCTTCTATAGCGTAGCCTGTTCAAAAACGTCGCAGAAGCCTACCCAAGGCTACAGATTAATTCTGTTATTCAGTTATTTCTCTACTGGCTCAATTATCACACCACTGTTTTGATTTGCATAGTTGCATTAACCCAACACTGACAATAATGTAGACAGCAAATTTCGATTTCCATTACCACCGTGTAGTCAAGCCTTAAGCCATACCCAAGTAGCCTAAATCGAGGTAAATCGAGCTTTTTCAGAAGGGGCGGCAGGCAGAGCGATGTACAGTGGCAGAGCGACGCACAGTGGCTGAAAGAGACACACACAGTGACTAAAGCTTCACGCAGCTTCACGCCTCGTAATGTGCGACTGAAGTGGCCATTTGAAAGCGATGCCCACTGTACAGTCCATCATACACAGAATGGTCATTATATCAACGATCAGCCAGTAAACATTATACAGGATATACACAATATAACATCAGTACCCAGTAATCAAGCCCAACCCACCATTGTCCATAGCCACCCACAACATTTTCCTCCCCCCTTTACCAGTGGTCGACCACAAAGCTAATGTCCGAACCGTGCAGGGGGCATCCCGAAGTTACCTCTGTTGGAATGCCTAAGTTCGAGCACAGTATCCCCACTCTCTGCACCCCCCACTGAGGTAAGCAATGGCCTCGCCCCACCCTGTTGCACTGAACTTGGGCCAGGTTTGCTTAACCCTACTTAGTTCTGAGAAGGGACTGGGTGCCTCATATCATACTGAAGATTCACAGGCCAGAACCCTACCTCCTCCTGCGAAGCCGCCTATCTTGGCTTTCCCACTTCACTGCTCAATGGCCAACCCCCAGGACAGGAGCGCAGATTGTTTTGGTGGATTGTACATGTGGGGCAAACAATGTTTACCTAATGCATTAACTCAAGACCTCAAATGTTTTCTAAACAACAAAAACATAAAGGATGCAGCAGGTAGCAAATGTAGAAGAGTAATTTCCAATGAAAGAACAAAACGCTGAATGAAGCCCAAAGCTGTACTGATGTTAAAGCACACACACGGTAAAATAAAAGTGAACAAAAGGTAAATTTAGCAAAGGTGACAAAATTAATATAGGCTATGAAAGAAGGCCTACTAGGCTACTTTTAGCTGACCAATGCCGAATCTGAAATTGCGAATATTAACAATAATAAGTAATTATTATAAATAAATAAATAAATAAGTAATTTCATTACAATATAAAGAAGAAACGAGTAACTTGTAACACATTACTTTTTTTGAGTAACGACCCCAACACTGCCCCTGGTTTTCTGACCACGGTCGGAAACGAGGCAATCAGGAAAGGTTAACACTAGCGACAGGATGGAGAAACAAACAACCCCATGAATCTCTTTATTAATAGCCTATAAAATGACATGTTTTCTCCTGCATCTCCATTATTGCTCAGGCATAGTTTTGCGGGAGCGGGCGGGAGTGGTCAGAAATTTAGCGGGAGCAGGCGGGAGCTGGATGAAGAAAACAGTCCCGCGCAGGGCGGGACTACCATTTTCGTTCCATTGGCGAATCCTGATATGCTTCATCTTGTTAAACTAAAGTATCTTTGTTAGTGATGTGACTGTAACCTACGTTAACCTTATTGTGTCTGCAACAATACTTTTATTGAATGTGAAAATGTGTCCTGTTCACTTGACATGTGTTTACTGTTTCTTCAGCTTTGGCTCTGAAAGGAATTGATTATGACCAGAATAATGTAAACCTTGTAAAAGATGGTGGGCAACAGGTAGGGCACCAGTTAGTATCTATCTGAGTTTCAGTAGTGTAATACCACAAAATGTTACCATGCCAATGCCCAAACTGATAGTAATCATTGTTTTTTCAGGTAACAGATCAATACAAAAAAATAAACCCCATGCAGCAAGTACCTACTTTGACCATTGATGACATGACATTGTCTCAGTCGGTAAGCTGCTCTCATGAACTAACACTGTTCTGTTGTGACCTATTCTTTTGACTCTTCCTTCTTATGACATGATTATAACATTATTATCAGGGACGACTCTCCCTCTACCTTATAAACATCACTGTAACCACATAATGTAAGCTCAAAATGTATTTTGTATCACGAGAAGGTTAATACTAGCCTGGCTATCACCAGAACGATTCTCGTCTGGGGTGCTTTGTTCAGGGGAGTAACCAGCAGTGAAATTAAATTTAAACTGGTACATTAAACTTGTGCTGAATCTTTTAGGAAGTACAGGAAATACATCTTTCTTGTAAACAAGTTTTAAATACAGTTGTTAACTTAATTCCAAAGAATTAAGATAGACATCTGTGTAATTTTAAAGGGGGGAAATAAGCATTGAATGCATCAACACTTTTTTCAGTAAGTATAATTCCAATAAGGCTATCCACATGACATTAGGACTCAGGCAATCACACGTCACTGAAGATGCCGTTACAACACAGTTAATGCTCCACAGGAAACAAAAAGGCCGGATTGAGAGACTTTAGTGCAAGTAGGCCATTGAGAAAACAATAGGCAAAGAACTCCACCACCATGACTTCTATGCATGCTCACCCCGCAAGACTCCATTACTGTCAGCATATAGTCTGGTCATATGAGAGCAACATTTATATTGATACTATTTACAGTACACCATGTTAAAATAGTTTTTCCTCTCAATCTATTCTTATCTTCTTCTTAGTCCCTTCAGAGAAACAGGTGAGATCTCAATAAGACTTAGGGCCCTATTATGACAGTCTAAAGCGCACTGGCGAATAGTTTAAACCAATTTCGGGGTTTGTCCAGTCCATATTGGGTGTGGTTTAGGTATGAAACGTTATGAAACGTCCGGTGCACTGGACAAGAAGGTAGGCCTTATGTTTCTTAATCAGTCATGGGTGTGTTTTGGGCGTAACATCATTTAAACCAATGAAAAGGACATCTGTGCGGAGCGCAACTTCAAACTGTGCATCGGTATTTTGACAGTTAGTGGTACATTTGAAGGAATCTGCTTGCACTTGAGACTGTATGGAACAGTTATTCCACTAAACCATGCTTTACTAAAACCTAGCATAGTATAGCCTTCACGCATTTGCACTCGTCTATTATTTGAACTCATTGGCAAAGTAAAACTAACTTCACCGTGGTGTCAGTCAACGACAAAACAGTTCATTCTTCACAGTTATTTACTTTCACTATTGACTGACAATGGGTTAGGCTGGAAAAAGCAACACTTACCCTAATAATGTTCGAATGACTGAATAAAACAACGTTTATTCTATAGAGGAGTTGCTTATATCTTGTGACAGTGCGTCTTCAGCTGTGCTCTTGCCTAACATTTTAAACGTCATTACCAATTTGCATATCAAAAGCTGGTGAATAACTACTCATTGTGAGATGTAGTTCGTAATATCGTTATTCTAATTATGTTTCCCATTGTAGCCTAATCATGTAATTTGTAATGTTTTGCATGGATGTGTGCTGGTGCGCGTTCATGGATGATAGAAGGATGGTGCGTTGTCCACCCGCCCATATGACTGTTGATAATGCGCTCTTAAAATAACATAAACAACTCGCCATGGACTTCTGACCAGGTTTCTCTTGGTCAGTGGCACAATGCGTTTTAGGTTGTGTACAATAGCGATTTTAGACAACACGCTAGATCCCCTCCATAGGTTGTTAATTGCCACACCCCCTGGCGCATTGTTTAATATAAGAGACTTGTAAAATATGAATTTAACTTAACGCCGGGCAAATAACTAGCTTTCTGCCATGCGCCAGTTTGCAAAATAGCACCCCTAATCTATTTCTTGTGAGCGATAAACACAAGACAAGGGAAGTCATCAAACAAAGCATTAAACAAAGACTGAACGCCATAATCTTAAAATCATGAAAAAAATGAGTTATGATTTATGATGGGTTTTGTCAGGTCTTATGAAAGAATGTCCTACAAGCCATCATTAATAGTATGCACATCAATGATTGGAAATTATATTTTCCCCCTAGTTGGCCATCATCCAGTATATTGAGGAAACGCGCCCTGGACCTCACCTTCTTCCACCTGACCTCAAAAAGCGTGCCCAGGTGCGCATGATCTGTGACATCATTGCTTCTGGAATCCAGCCATTGCAGGTCAGCCTCAATTACGGGTCTAAGCAGCGAAGCTGCTGAAACCTTACTACTTTTGTAGTAAGGTTTTTTGTACTCCTTATTAGGGTCCATGCAAAATGGATTTTTTGTTCTTGCAATAGCCATTATCACATGGAGGGTTTGGACACTTGACCAATTGTTAACATGTCATAATAATGTAATCTGATCAGGTGTGATATATACAATAACCATTTAATCGGAATAACGGTGCAACAATGGCACATTCATGCAAGCACATCGGTGCAGGGTTTTAAAATGTGGGACACCTGTCAGGTTGGACAGGGCCACAGGGAAGTCTCAAGTAAGTGGCATGTGTGTATATTTAAACCTGCGGTGGTACAAGAATGTCAGCATAAAGGAGTCAATATGCACAGCCAACATTGAACTGCTGTCTGTCTATTCTTTCCCCAGATGTGCTGTGTTTGTTAATGGTAAATTATAAAGGGATGAATGGATTAGGCTACCTTTTTCATGAACATGAGCTTAAATAGGTGTATCAAATGACACCAATGGACTAATTATTTAGACTTGAAATTCAACAGTAAGGCTGGGCGATATGGCTGAAAACTGTATCACGATATAAGTATTTTATATCACTTGATATCGATAATTATTGATTTAAAAAAAAAAAAAAATCTATTTCAGATAAGGACCAAAAGGAAAAAAAAAGTTCAATTTAAACACTTTTATTTTAAACTTAACCCTCCTCTGATTTTAATCACCTCAGTTATCAATCAAAGCAAACAGGGCAAAGAAATAGCAACACAATCATGAAATACACTCAAATAAATAAATGTGCACATAAATCTGAATTAAAAGCAGCATTGGTTGAAGCCTGGAAATATTGTAAACAAAGTAGCTTAATTTGCTAGTTTATCATAGTCTACTGGTTAGTTCAAATGGATACTTTTTCTCCTTGGGACAGGCCCGTTTGACTCTTGGAAAATACTTTTCCATTTGCATCGGGATTGAGATGATAGAATTTAGCAGTCAATTTGAATGCAACAGTTTTGAACAAATTCGTGCAGCGTGCTAATGATGCTAACCGGATTTAATAGCAATTTAGCCAGTCGTCTTGCACGATTGTGAATGTTTGGATTACATGTGCATGCTGAGGAGGGATGCACCTGTTGAGAGAGAGAGGGAGAGAGAGTGTGTGTGCACGGGGCAAGGACTCCTTGAGAGTCTGTGTTGAGGTAGGCCTACTTCTATCGCCTACTCTGGTAGAGTTGCACATACTAGCTAGCTACAATGCAAGATATATTTAGCCTATTTATTTATGGACAACGTAAGGCGAGAGGGGTGTGTTGCTTTTAATTATCGAATGTTCTATCGAGCGTATTTTTTATTGTATCGATTACATGTCTATTGCGATACATATCGTTTTATCGCCCAGCCCTATTCAACAGGCAAGACTGAGAGAAACAAAACCGGCAATTTTCCTGTATGCATCTTATCATGTAAATATCAGACATGACACCTAATGACCAATTTTTGCCTATTTATACAAAAATTATAACTTAGCCTACCACCCATATTAGTAGATTGTTATCTAATGACCTATTAAGGCCTAACACCAAATGTAAGCACGCATACAGTATTAATATTGGTTGTCCATCTTGCGGTTTCAAAAACCATGTCTGAAATGCTTGCATCATGTTTAACAGACAGAGTATGGCACTAACAGTCTCCGACATGGACGGTGTTGGTTTAGTCAGAAATGTGTCATGCAACCACAAGTGTATGGTTTTGCTCACATGTGGCACAATTCTGATGTGCAGCACGAATGTGTAAATTAGAAAAAAAGCACATGGAATGTGATAATTTCAGGTCCATTTCAGGCCTCATTTATATGTGGAAATAAATCAGATGTGCCAATGCGACTGTCACCTAAACAGGCAGATTGAATATTCCCTGTCATTTCAAGCTGCACATCGTTGAAAATGCGCACAATTTTTTACCTTTTCACATTTACATTACACATAATGTTTTTTTCACGTGCACAACTGGCAGAACAGTGAAATTAAAAATGAAAACAGGAGGAAGAAGGTGACAACTTTATTTTTCGCCTTAAATTAAAACTTGTAGCCTATTTTATGGACTTCTCAAAATACTTTGGAACTAATGTAAACAACTAGCCACTGAAATAGCCTATTAATGCAGTGCCGTCTGTATGTTTGCTGTCATTTTGGTGACCGCAGTCTGGTGTGCATGCAGGTTGTCTCATCTAGAGTGGGAATAGCACTATTCAGATCCGTAGCCATACTCTTCTAAATAACTTTAAAAGAGACTTGAAAAGCGCATCAGTGAGTGCTTGGTCGTGTTATCTTGCTGCGTCTTTGGTTGAAGGCTTAGGTCTGATTTAAAGATTTGCTTCGTCAGATCAAATGAAAAAGGGTTTTGGATTTCTGTCATGCTATTATAACCCACAAAAAAGTCGAGGATTCATGCTTGGTAGAATGAGCTCTGCCGAGTCAAATCCTTCAAAGACGAGGCAAGGCTTCTTAGCATTCGGAAAACACACAATGTGCAGGAAGCTGCAGGTGTGCGTTATTAAAAATCATGCCTCCTGCCCACTTCTTTTTGAAAAACAATGAATGCACCAGTCATTCTCCCATGTGTATAAATTAAATTAAATTAAATTATACAGTACCTAAATTATTGGCACCTCTGCTAAAGTTGACTAAAAAGAGGAATATAAAATCATCTTTTGGAAATGGATCTTAATGCCTTAAAGTGGGGGCATCAAAACGGAAACTGAAAGTAACTCCCCACTGCCCCATGGGTCTGCTTTTAGCTGCCTGTCCATAACTTGGCCTATGTTGTCCCAAATTGTCTCATTCTTTTTCCTATGGGCTTGAACAGGACTATGGGTCAATTTAAACTGAACTTACACTTTAAGTAAAACAATGAGAAAATATCCAACCTTTAAGGACACCAATTTTCTTTGTGAATGAATAATGTAAATGTGTAAATTAAAGAATGAATTTGTAAATAAATAAATGTTCTTCCTTAAAATACAGGGGTCATACGTATTAGCACCCCTATGTTAAATTCCCATAGAGGCAGGCAGATTTTTATTTTGAAAGGCCAGTTATTTCATGGATCCAGGATACTATGCATCCTGATAAAGTTCCCTTGGCCTTTGGAATTAAAATAGCCCTACATCGTCACATACCCTTCACCATAACTAGAGATTGCCATGGTTTTATTTTTATGCTCATTGAGCTCAATGCAAATCAAACAAGTTAATAGGCTAACTGAAATAAAACCATGCCAATCTCTAGGTATGGTGAAGGGTATGTGATGATGTGAGGCTATTTTATAAACCACAGAGCAGCAACTATTAAGCAAAATTGTAAAGAGAAAAGTGTAATATTTAGATCGCAATAGCTCTCTTTAGAAAATGTTTAAATACCCTTTACTAAATGCCTTATTTACACAATTACGGTGGGAGAGTTCAAAGTTGTCAAAATGATTTGAGCGCATATCTCATTTAGGTAACTTTACATAGTGACAATAACGCAATGTTTACATTTAAATACATAGTTAACTGCCTTGTTTAGTACAGATTTTAAGTCTTCCATAAATGTGTGCACAGGATTGTGGGTGTTCCAAGCATGCAAAGGATACACACATGCATCCTTGAAAATCTCAGAAATTATCAGAACGAAGGACTCAGTACTAAGAACTCAATACCAATTTTAAAGCACCCTTGACATTGGAACCAGTGTTAATTTTGACAGTAAATTCTGATTTAGTCTTAGTCTTTTGAATAACACACCATTTAGTTTTAGTCATATTTTAGTCATCTGAAATCTTTTAGTCTTAGTCTAGTTTTAGTCGACCAATATTAGCAGATTTTAGTCGACTAAATCTACAGTGGACTTAGTTGACTAAATGTTTCTCCAGAATTTGCAGTCATTGGAAGTATCCATCAGTCTGTTATGGCATTAAGGTTTGAATATGCAATACAGACACAGATTTAACGGTTGTAATACAAAAGATGTTTATTTTATTCTTAATGTCAAAAACACTGACTGTACATACTGTGATTAATTAATCCAAATGAATCACATGTATCCATTTTTGCTATGAACATCTTAAAAACAAGTTTGGCAGATGAGTGAATCAATGAAGAGCCAAACCAACATTATAGATAAAGTTCAACATCTCTCTCTTTTATTATAATTTTTCTTTGGATCATGCATCAGCGTAGTGCCTGGTGTCAGATTTTTAGCATGATAAATGCAAA
Source organism: Alosa sapidissima (assembly GCF_018492685.1). NCBI lineage: Eukaryota > Metazoa > Chordata > Actinopteri > Clupeiformes > Clupeidae > Alosa > Alosa sapidissima. The sequence continues at coordinate 38,680,746 of NC_055961.1, read as the reverse complement.
TGACTGAAGTTACCACTCACTGTCTATGACATGTGCAGCGTAGGCTACCCTAACACCAAAGTAATGTGATGATTTTTCTTTTTTTGGCCATTCAAACATGTTGTAGAATTTAATTCACATAATTACTAGGTTGTTGCCTTTTCTATCCAGTAGGTGACAGTCCAGGATAAGAACAGGGGCCATTCTAGACCTAGAGCTTTGCTCCCAATACATTTAAAAAAAACATTTTTTAAAATGTGCGCGCAATATGAAATAAATGGCTAGCCTACAAGTACAAGCTTCAAAATCATTATTGTCACGGTCATACTGTACTATATTATAGGCTACTCTTGCTATTCTGTGTAGATTATTATAGGCTACATTTGCAAATGCAGCAAACTTATTTAAACCATTGATCAAATCACAGCACTGGCTATTACCAGCATAAATGTTAATGTTACCGTTAATGTGGGCAATTATCATACCTCCCTCGTCCTCCTCATCTCTCCTCACTGTTCCTCTCCCTCTGCCTCTGTTCAGGAATAATTTTCTGATGTCCATCTCTGAATAGTTTATCAGAAGGCTATGTTTAGTTTTACAGTAGGACAGCTTCACAAACAGTATAGGCTACTTTTACAGGACTCTCTCTACAGTATACGTATAAATCATTATTAATTGTCCGCATGTGTGCATGCAGCCTATGCATGGTGTGAGTGTGTGTGTGAGGGAGAGAGCACAAGTTGGTAAACTGTTGCTAAATTTAGGCTACAATGACGCTAAGCATTGAAAAACAGATGCTAATTATGTAGGCAACATTCTCTAACAGCAATCAACTTGTCATTTTTTCTGTCAAATAAGTTGTGAATTTGTTGTAACATTAAAACAGGGGACGACTTACTCTGTGCTCCAAGTGTGACGAGCTCCAGCGGTTTCCACTGTGACATACAACGTGTGTGTACAACGAAACACTCGGAAGAATCATGTGAACGATTTTCATTAGTTGTTGCGTTCAATCTTACCCAGCTACAGAGGTGCTATTTCCTGTTTGGCTATTATGGCCCCGTTCTTTTTTTCCTTGTTTTTTCTGTATTGGCTGGTAAGTGACAGGCTCGAGGCAGGCTGACAGGCTTGGAAATGTAGTTCGTAGGACTAGCTGCTACCTCCAGATTGTTTTGCATTTAGGTGCTACTTATGTGGGACGTCAGACGTGAGAACTGCTAGGTAGGCAACAGAAATTCCTTACTGCAGATTCAGAAATAGTAGATTGATGCTCCTGTCAACAGTACTGGTCTGGGTGTTCTTTTTAAAACATAGGCTAAATGTTTCATTCAAAGCAGTGCTTTCTGGTCTGCCTGCTTGAATCACGAGAGCCAGACTGCACTGGGTCAAATGTCACTATGAAATGAGCAAAGACAGCTGAAATCGGTCACAACTGTGTAACTAAGTCTGTGCATATAATGTAAACAACCTAACTGTTGTGAAAACATCCTTGAAACTGTGCGAAGTTCTGCAAACTCGTCTTTGTTCTCCTCCTATGCAACTGCTGCTTTGTTTGTTTAGCTGTTATGCCTGCATTTGCCGCGGCTTTTTAAATGGCTCTGCTGCTTCTGCATAGATCAACCTACCCTCAAAGATTCGCTCTGATTGGATTTCTTCCCAACTTGTCCGACAAAAAGAGTAGTTTTGATTGGATCTCTATTTCTGTCCATTTCTGTCTCATTTTTATTCGTTGACTAAAGTGTCAGTTATATTTTGACATAGTCTTCGTCATCATATCTGACTTTAAAAGTTTTTATTTAGTCTTCATCTGTGAAAAGGGTTCGTTGACGAATATTTTTCGTCATAGTCTTAGTCAACGAAATGAACACTGATTGGAACAGTGCTTGGCAAGATTCGATGGCGTAACATTGAAAACTTGAAAAAGCAGCTTTGAAGGATCCGTCCTTGACTTTGAGAAACAGCCTTTGTCACATGATCCGAGGATTACATGTACTGCTCATTAGTAATCCTTGAGTGAACTCGACTGAAAGAAAACCAAATTAAAAAGACCTAAAAACATACCTGTATACGAGAGCCTTTAGTTACTGTAACTCTTATCTTGCAGACTACATTTTTGGATTATTCTACATTGGACTGCTGCCATTAGAGCTGCAGCCAGCCAGAAGCAGATGGGCTCCCCCTATTAAGTCAGGTTCTGCTCAAGGTTTCTTCCTGGAATATGGGAGTTTTTCCTTGCCACAGTTGTCATATGGCGTGTTTGTAGGGGGTAAAGGGTTAAGGCTGCCAGTCTTCCGGTCGTGGTGTTCTTTAAACGTTTGAATATAAAGTCATGTAATCACAACATGTCACATACTAAGATCATTCTAAGGCAACCTGCTTAGAATCCACATCAACGGGGCCTAAGCATTTGTTAGCCTAACCATTTGTTAGCAAAGCCTATATATACAGTATATACTGCTAAGTATTTCTGATATGTTGCTTATTGGATCATGAACGTCCACAGCAACGAAGATGAATAACTGATTATTCTCTATTATTGTGGTACATGTTCTTGATAATGACTGAATGACTGACTCTGCTCTATTATTGTGTTACATGCTCCAAATGTAAAGCACTTTGAGCTGCATTCTGTGTATGAAAGGTGCTATACAAATAAAGCTTATTATTGTTATTATTACATTAACTATAATAATTTTAAAGGATAAATCGTTTTTGTTCATAATTGATATTTATGTTTTAGAACCTTTATGTGATCAAAAAGATTGGTGCTGAGAAAGATTCATGGGCCCACCATTTCATTCAGCGTGGGTTTGAAGGTGAGTTAAAACCTCTCAATGATACCACACTAACATTGGGCCCTATTTTGGTGATCAGAAACGGATGGTCAGAGGCGTAAAGTTTATAGACATTACCGCTGGATGCAAAAGGGTTGTTCTTATATTTCTTAATCAGTCATGGGTGTGTTTTGGGCGTAACATCCTTTAAACCAGGGGTCCCCAAATGGCGGACCGTGGTCCGAGTCCGGACCCTGACATGATCCTATCCGGACCCAGACCATAATAATTTAGATTTTCACGGAAGATTTCAAAGCTGCGCTAAATGTTTCGTAGGTTAGGATAACAGCTTCAGGAACCATCATCTCCCTTGCTGCTACACAGCACAGGTGGCAATTCAATACGATATTTTATCTTAAATACTTAAATATAATACTATGGGAATAGTTAGGGAAAGTTAGGCTTTTTTTTTCGCCAATCTGCAAAAAAAATTCTTACCAATAGCTTTTTTTACTATGTGTTTCCTATAGGTGTCTAGTAACACCTCCCAATTTATCCACGGCCAAATCCTCGGGGAAACACCTGGAGAGCCCATCAAGTTTGGGGTGCCCAGAGGGACTGGGCGAAAATAATGAAAACATTTTGTTGACCAATATTAGCTTTTGAGATGTCTAACTAGGGGTTTTTAGGGGTGCTGAATCTATCCCAGCCATTAGTTTTGAGTAAAAATTACTCCAAGTCCATAAAAAATCCATAACAAGTGGTTTTATTGAACAATTACAAAACAAAACTTTCTTAATCAGTTTAAAATTTAACAAACCTCATCCCTCAACTCCCCTGCACTTCCTCACTCCTGTTATCTTCTGGCTGGTTGATGTTCTGGCAAGAGTTACCATGACCGTTCCAACAAGCAGAAATACACTTGACTCCTTGCTTTTTACAGCAGCACCTGAGAGTGTCACAGACGCCTACACAGTTGCAGCTGACAAACTTCAGAAGGTAGTCTGGTGCAATGGGATCTGGTGTGACTGGTGCATAATCATCCACACTCAAGGATATCTAGTGATGGATTTTGTAGCAGTAGCCAATCTCTGGTCTGGAGATATGCCCGCAGAGAGTGCTATGCTGCACCTCTGCACCTTTTTATGGACTTGGAGTAATTTTTACTCAAAACTAATGGCTGGGATAGATTCAGCACCCCTAAAAACCCCTAGTTAGACATCTCAAAAGCTAATATTGGTCAACAAAATGTTTTCATTATTTTCGCCCAGTCCCTCTGGGCACCCCAAACTTGATGGGCTCTCCAGGTGTTTCCCCGAGGATTTGGCTGTGGATAAATTGGAAGGTGTTACTAGACACCTACAGGAACACATAGTAAAAAAAGCTATTGGTAAGAATTTTTTTTGCAGATTGGCGGAAAACAAATCTAACTTTCCCTAACTAGAAGTGCTTGTATAAATCATATTTTAATGTACTAATGGATACTTAATAGATATACACAAGAGCTAGTGCTGTGATACAGTTACATTCAGAAAAAATTTTTTAGAACAAAATTGAAACTGCTGTGACCATATAATTTTGTTTAAAGTGTAATTCCGGTGGAAATTGACCCAAGGGTGTTTTTCTGCATTATTTTTTGTTGATCAAGCATTATAGAGCTTGGCCTGGTATATGCTATAGCCCCAAATTGTAAACAGTGGATTAGCTAAGGGCAGTAGGCGAAACGCTTCCCAAATAGCATTTTTTTTAACCAGTAATATTGTTCAAAACGGCACCAAACCTCGTCAGTAGCTTGCTTAGGGTCTCTACACATAAAACGGCTACTAACAACCTAGTTAGCGAACCCGGAGTTTATTGCAGAAGACAGTAGAACACTTACCAACTGTCCATCTACCAGCACCGCAGTCACGCTATCCGGAGAATTTCTTTGGTCACCTCTATTAACGATTTACAGCTCCCATTGACTTCCATTCAAGACATGTACACAATGGGGGAGCCGTAAATCGGTAATAGAGGTGACCAAAGAATTTCTCTGGATAGCGTGACAGCAATTTGCCATTTTCAGCTCCCGTGACGGGCAGTCTGTGCTTTTACCTCAGTGCAGCCTGTTTGTACATACCTCGCCATGATTTTACACGCACGTTGCGAAACAAATACGCCTGAAGTGGCAAAAGCGTTAGTACATCTGGCCCTGAGTATCATGAGTAAGAAAACTATGCATGCTTTACTTTCACAAATGCATCTTCGAAATGAAGCAATGATAATGCACAAATGTGTATCCCTTTCCTACCACCACAGCCCTGGAGCCTATCCTCAAACAGACTGCAGGAATGTATAGTGTCGGGGATGAGGTAAGTGAGAAGCTCCATGTTAAACAGGATGGATTAAGTAGTTTCACGATAAGGATACGCGCTTGACAATTTTCCGCATAGATGTCTGTGTACCTCAATATGTAATTATGTTGGATAACTGTATTTTGTGTAGAGTAGACTTAGGCCTAGTCCACACATACCAAACCGATCTTTTTTTCCTCCGTCTTCCCTGGAACCGTATCAAAAATATTTGCGTCCAAACGGATCCATCTCAACACGTTACTTCATATCCCAGGCCTATAGGTGGCACTGTTTCTTTACAGAAATTGACCAAATCTTGCGCTGTAGGCTATACAAACAGACAGAATAGGCTACGACGAAATGGATAGTGCAAGGAAACCAGAATTGTTTGTGTGGACTTATAGTGAACTGTCAAGTGTAGTCCACTGTAAAACGAATAAACTTAATTTTTACGGTTTGTGAAGGGTGCAGTCCCGTCCTTTATTTGGCTAACGCAGGTAAAAATAATCTCCTTTACTTTCTTTGGTTGTAGGATAGTCCGCGATTAGTTTTGGTTATCACCGCAAGTGCAAAGGCTAGGCATACCCAAGTTCTAGGCCATTCCGTCGCCACATTTATAATATTGCTATAATACCTTTGTTAGTAACAGTCGATACTTTTGCTTGCATCATATCGCGCATTCGCATTTAGTGCGCATCTATAGGCTTAACATGAGTTCTAAGCGTCTTTGTATGCTCATATCTGACTTCACTATGAATGCATTTATTTATGTTGTAAGACATGTAAAATAAATTAATGACACCGGCACTACGCACAAATTAATGCAAACTTACACCGCACTTCTCTAATAACTTAAGTTCTCTGGCGTCACTGACAGTAGCTAGAATGCATAAAAAAAAACACCGGGAAAAACAGTGTTCAGTCCACCAAGTCAATAAGCTATCGGCGCTGCGCAGCATCAGTTGTGATATTTATCCTACGGAGTGTAATCGTAGGTAGTGTCATGTATGAAAACTAGTATTGTTAGGCAGTACTATAGTGTCAAGTCCAGGGCAGCTGAGGTGTGGCGATGACATCATCGATACGCAAGTAGGATGTGCGGTTTCGCTGTCCAAACGAATTCAAAAAGCCTACTCTGCGAAAGATCTGCTGCAACCGCCGAGCTGTTGCGGCAGATCTTTCGCAGAGTAGGCTAGCCTTGGTCCAGCTGTCCCAAGAAATCCCCTCGACCAAGTGCAGCACCGCTGACGGATGGATGGAAGGATAGAGGCCCAGCTAGCCATAGCAAGCTCCCAATGCAGGGTTTCCCGCAGTCAAGGCCTTGGCAAAACAAGCCTGCCGCCTTAACTACGTCGTCAAAGGGCTTCAGATTTTTCCACTCTGGGACCAGGTTTCAAAAAAGTGCGGTTTCGGGCAGTGCGTTTACAGGATTCGTTTGGACGCTCAGCCAAGACGAAGCAAAACCTCTGCGTTTAACCCAAAAAGCGTCTCCGTGTGGACGGGCCCTTAGGGGAGCACCTTGACAATTGGAAAAAGAAGTGCAGAACATACCACTTGTTGGCACAAAACACATCCTTTTCATGAAATGATTTCATCATTTTCATGCCCAAATTCATGTTTCATTTTACCACTTCACGTTTCATTACATCACTTCAACACATTAGATTTTACGGTGGGCAGAAAACTGGACCACACTAGGACATTCTGTAATATGTTACAATTGTGATGTCGAAGAAAGCAAATAATCATCATGATTTTAATGGGAATGTAAGTTCAGAAATATAGCTGACCTGGTTGAACTTATTTAGCAGAAGAAATAGAAACAGAAATGCGGCAAACCAAGTAACAACCTACCAACAAAATTTCCATATACAATTTGAACATCATATCTGATTAACTTTTCTGTCAAACAGTTTTTGTTCAGTCCAACACACTTTCCATAGACGTGCTATAAAAAACACATTATATACGATGATGCTATTTGTAAATAATGACATTTCTTTCAGTCCAATCCAATTTTTATCCTTCAATTGATGTAGATTAAACAAAACAAAAACATAAATAATGATATTTCAACGGCTTCAATTTTGAGGCTTTGTTAAACAAAGCACTTACCCTGATTGTGAAACTATCCGTAATGAATCAGCTCTACTTGGTGTATTTTGTCCCAATAACTGAAATGTACAACACAACTGATTCCCTCCCAGATATCCATGGCAGACATTTGTCTTGTGCCTCAGGTCTACAATGCTGAGAGGTAAACAAAGCAATGTTTATTTTGTCAAACTCAAACCAGTCTCATCTGTCATAATAAAAATTTCATAATCACTCAATTATTTGTTATGAATCCTATTATTAACAGGTTTAAGGTGGACATCTGCCAGTTTCCAACTATCAAAAGGCTAAATCAGACACTATTAAAAATCGAGGCCTTCAAAGTCAGCCATCCTTCATGTCAACCAGATACACCTGCTGCCATGCAGGCATGAAATGTAACACCTTTGATTTATATCACTGATAGAAGAGATGCTATTGTGTGTCTCTAATTACCATATAAGGTTCAGTTAATTAAAATGCTTTCATACAAATACTCAAGTCTCTGTCTGATATTTCAAGAGTTTTGTTTTACCTTAAAATAAAGTTTCCAAAATCATTTTGATGCCACATAAACTCTGAATAAGGCAAACAGCACTTCTGCCGTACTCACATTGGTTGTCATATAGAAAGTAATAGAAGTTGCTGTCGGGGGTAGGAACAGTGCCTCCCCTCCCACCACTAGAAGGCTTTAAAACAAAATTACTGTGTCATTATTGTCATTTAAATAATACAAAAGTGTTTTACTTTTACCTTTGTGGTTACTCCGGGGGCAGCCGTGGCCTACTGTTTAGCGCTTCGGACTGGTAACCGGAAGGTTGCCAGTTCAAACCCCGACCAGTAGGCACGGCTGAAGTGCCCTTGAGCAATGCACCTAACCCCTCAGTATACTTATACTTACTTATACTCATTAATTTTGTGATTTATATTGTATTTAATATGCCACTTAAGAAGCTTTATTCTTTAGGGAGAAAATTTACTTTCTAATCGTGATTAATCTACATTAATCTACATTAACTTGAATTTCCCCTGGGGATCAATAAAGTATCTATCTATCTATCTATCTATCTATCTATCTATCTATCTAATTCATTTCAAAATATGAGATTCATTAGTTAATTGTTTTAAATCGTTTGACAGCCCTAGTAAAAAAGTTAAGATTAAACTAAATGCCGCGGTGGTTGGGACAGACTTCTGGGGGCGAGAAGAGGAATGAGGCAGGGGATGGAGGATATTGACAGAGAAATAGATAGATAGATCCAAACTTGAAATGAAGTGTACGTTAGGCCTTGTAGGCTGCAGTCTGGAGATCACTGGAAGCAGTCTGAAATCATGGGTGATCTTGCAGATCAGCAACTCGGTGGACTGTTGACAGCGACAGTTTGTTGCTCCATGAGAATGCAGAGTTCTTCAATGTTACGGTAACATTAATGTCCAGACAGTTGGCACGGCAGCTCGCAGGTCAGCAACAGCTCGGCGGTTGCGGCAGATCTTTCACAGAGTAGGCTAGCCTTGGTCCAGCTGTCCCAAGAAATCCCCTCGACCAAGTGCAGCACCGCTCACGGATGGATGGAAGGATAGAGGCCCAGCTAGCCATAGCAAGCTCCCAATGCAGGGTTTCCCGCAGTCAAGGCCTTGGCAAAACAAGCCTGCCGCCTTAACTACGTCGTCAAAAAAAAAAAACATGTTACTCTGTCCTGTTTTCTCCCTTTCATTCCAAACCGTGACCAACGCCAATCTCCCTTCTCCGCAGAACGCATTCAAAAATAAGAAGAAACGTGTCGAAAAATAATCATATTTTATCATTTTAACATATGTGATATGCTTCCGAATCAGAGCTAGTGAGCGGAGCTGAGCGGTGCAAATATCTCGCTCCTCGCTCTCAAGAATCAGTCAAATCGCGAACAGCCACAGCTCCGTTTAATTGTCAGGTGTGATGAAATGCGTTCATATTCCACTTTTTATGTCATAAACGTTGCAGGCCTGTGGAAAGGTTTTGTGGTAGGATTGTCCAATGATCAAGTTGTTGCTTCAATTTGTGTTTTAATTTATGCGACGCACCGATGCTGGGTTCATCCGTTTGGCACAAGTTTAAAATGTTTAGCCGACTGCGTAATTTGTCATTTTCGTTCTATAAGTTACAATTTTCATGTCATGAATGTATGTATATGTAACATGCCTATGATAAGGCTTTGCAGTTGTCCAATATGGTCAATCTACTGTCTCAATTGTGTTTCATATTACGCGCAGAAGCTACATTCATGCATTGTTTGCTCCAGTTGATAATGTTTCTGCATAATTTGTCAGCTGTGATCAAATGCGTTCAATAAATTCCTGTTTTATGTCATAAATATAACATGCCTATGATTAATGCTTGTATGGTGTATCTAATTTAGGCCTCTCTTAAGTTCAATCAAATTTGCTTTGCCCACCCGTTTTTTCTGTGCCCACCCATTTGAACATTTCTGGCTACGCTACTGTTAGAAAGGAAACTGATAAGTCAGTGTACTATTCCTACAAAACAACTAGATACTAACAATGTAGAGCAAGAATAACCATGTGGTGGTGACACTGTTCCAGTGAGTAAAGATTCATTTTGGAATCTAAGAGACACATTTCGCGGAAACATGAGCAAAGAAAAACGTGAGCAATTTGAATATGCTTCATATCAAGTAGAAGGCTAAAGTAAAACTTGGATGCTAAGCCTGTATTCTTTTGGCAATTAATCCTGACTGATCCCTTTAGTTTTAGGCTTATGTGTATTAACGTTGCCAAGCTTGTTTGTTGTTGCACTATCAGTGTTGCAGTCTTTTAAAATAAATGTTCTGAGTGACATATATTGCCGGTGCTCTTAGTTTGGGACCAGGGAGCGAAATTGACCGGAGGAGCGGCCGAGTAAACAGCCACCTGCTCTCAGCACAGTGTTGACTTGTGCGTCTTTTTAAGATGGTGAGCGTAAACGAAGGAAAGCCCTCTAATCGGACGCGCAAGACTGACAATAGACGGGCCTAGGCTATATGGCCAATATCTAAAACGGTCTTGGTTTTATTAGCAAGACAGTTGGGCATGCCTCAGACTCGTGGTGTGAGCGGTATCGGAGTGGAACAGAGCGGCCACTCCGACCTCTAAATTAAAAAGCGCTCAGTGCTCAAATTCAATCCATATTACACAAAACTATAGTATAATCTATTCTTCATTCACTCGCGGTGTATAGATCAGGACAGACTTGCGGAACAGGCTGCAGGGCAACAGACTGACAGCCTGCATGAAGATAAGCATTAATGGTCCAATAGTAAAACAGTGCAATTACCAAAGGGCCCTTGAAATTATCTTTTTAAAGCCAAGGAGGATTGCTTGTAACATGCTAGTTGTCAGCTCTGCCATAAGTAGTGACTGATCATGACATTTGCACATTTTGTTGTTTTGCATTTTCTTTTGCACTTGTTCTATAGTTTGTAATAGTCTTTGTTAAAATTGCCCAAATTACACAAATATTTTGAAATATTTGTATACTGTTGTATAGTTTGCTTGGTGTTATTACTTTGTTAACTGTTAGCTGGTTATTTATTTAATATGTAGTGTTTAATAAATAATTGTTAAATGTACAGAGTCTGTAGTGTATCGCACAAACAAGACGCCAGCAACCACCCCCCACCCCCCCAGTCGGACCGACACCATAACCCCCCACCCCAGTCGGACGGCAACTGATACCAGACCCCCCCAGTCCCCACCCCCACCTACGACCTACCACCTTGACTAACACATTTCCTGCGGGAAACCCTGTTAATAATCAAGAAAAATAAACCGCTAATGAAGTAAACTTCATATTTATGAAAGGTTATGAAAGGTTTGGTAGCAACGAATGTTGAGTCATGTCTCATTAAACAGTCATGAATGCATTATGTGCAGTTTATGACAGCTGCTATGAATGTGTTATGAACGCACCCGTCAAGTAAAGTGTTACCATATTCTCTATATTTTGTCCAAATGATGTCTGTCTATCATCGTTGCACTCGGAGAAAACCGGTATGTTTCATTTGTCCTGCGTTTCTTCTACGGCTGCATACGGGATTCACTCGCAGTTAACCAACTATTTCTTTATTAGGGCAGGGCAGGCATATTTCTGGCTATTAAATTATTTCTAAAACAGTCTGCCAAGTGTGCACGTGCACAGGGGCCCTGAGCCAATGGGGGCCCTCGGATTTAAAAAAAAAAAAAATGCCATGAATTTAGGCTAGATTATGCCCGGTGCTTCTGTCTGTTAATTTGCGGCACAACTGAATGGTGTTATGGAACCGCGGACCGAAAGAAAAATAAACTAAATGTTTTCCTGATTAATAAATACTTCTTAATTCATAAAATATAGAGGCATAACATTAGGTGGAAGTGGTAGGCTATGAGTGCTCATTCAATTTGTATGCGTGTTTGCGAAAGTGAAACTGACAAACTGAACCACTCGTGGGTAGGTGAATGAAGTGGATTCCTGCAATGTTCATGAAAACAGCATAGTGATTGGATAGCCTAATAAATCGCGACTTGTTGTAGGCCTAACAGTATCTTATATCATAGCAAATAGCCTATGGCGATGCCGATGGCAGATAAGCCTACATTTATTTCACTCGTCTCGCTGGAGTGAGCACATAATGTGGGCTGTTGCGCAAAGAAATCAATTAGGGAGATGATCTGCATCTCCATATACCAAACGCTATAGTTTTACTAACATCTCCACTGTTAACGTGAAATATGTCTCCATGCAAGGTAGTGTCAATCAGTAGTGAAGTGAAAACCTTATCATGCAGGTAGCCAATGTTCACGTCACCTGAGTCAGACAGAAAACGGGCCCTGCTTGCTCTGTTAAAGTTTGTATGCCCCTTCCAAACTGCGCTAAAAGGGTGTATTTAACAGCCAGAATTTCAAAATTTTCACGTGCACGTGCCTGCGCAAACGCGCGTCGCGGTCAGGGGGAGGGGGGGCCTTTTTTGATATTGTGCACAGGGGGCCATATCTGTTTAATCCGTCCTTGGCAAGGATACGTATTAACATTTGGGGTTGATCACAGTATACCAGTGTTTCTCAAAGTGTGGTCCGGGGGCCACTGGTGGTCCACAAGCTATTCCAAGTGGTCCGCGAGCAGACATGATAAAATATAATATAGATGAGTTGTTTGCAATATTGAACCAACTTGTATGTAATTCCAAACAGTTCTGCAACATGCCTATGTAAGCTACGCCAGTTTAAATCATGAATCCTCTGATACAATAAGCAATGTGCAAAGACAATAAGCAAGGTGGTTCAGTGAGCTACTGTAGGCCTATTGTGTAATACTGTTAAAGTAGGTCTACTCTTTTTTAACTAGGTGGTCCGTGAGTTTGTTTAGGGGTTAAATGGGGTTAACTTTTGGTCGAAATTGAGTTTTTGACATAATCTGATCCATTACAGTGGGCAGTGCTTCGACTTGGCTAGCTTCACTCGCGTTCCGCGCGTGGAATCACGCGGTATCACGCGACTTTAATTTGTATTTTTCCAGTGAGACGCTGCAACAACCCAAACAACCGGTAGATGGCTCAAGTGAGCAGTCTCGTAAAAAGAAATGGAGCCTGGAAAACCCTACACAGACTTCACTACAGACTTTAGCAGACTGGTTTAGAAATAATTAAATTGCCAGAAATATGCCTGCCCTGCCCTAATAAAGAAATATTTGGTTAACTGCGAGTGAATCCCGTTTGCAGCCGTAGGATGAAAACGCAGGACAAATTAAACATTCTGTTTTTCTCCGAGTGCAACGATGATAGACAGACATCATTTGGACAAAATATAGAGCATATTAACCTCCGTTGCTCAGCCAAATGCCTTCCTGTTACATCCTGTTATCACGGAGTTACAGGCGATAAACTATTTTTGATGGTCACAAGTTTACGATGATTAGCGGTTTATTTTTTTTATTATTATTAAAGAGTGTTTTTCATTTAAAGGTTTGACTTTGTGCTTATTCAGTAGAGCATTTAGTGCTCTCCCCAATCCCAGACGTTCACATTGCATGTTTGTTTGTAATGGGTGCAACCGTAAGATAGGCTATGCTTGAGTGCTTCAGTTGCAAGTTGCATGACCCTATCTTGCCTGCTAGAAATTGTTCAATGACCCTCCGACAGAATTGTTAAAAAAGACATGACCCTCCCCTGCCAATTGTCGCTGTCTTCCACCCGCGCCACAGCCACACACTGTGATAACGTTCTTAAATCAATCTTTCCCGTGAGCTTGCATGCTACCAGTCCTCCCTTTTCAAATGTGTTGCGCCTGTTTGCACAATTTCACAAATAATCATATGTGATTAATATGACAAATAATCCCTGTGCACGGGGACCGAAACAATGCATGCCAACTTTTTCCGTATTTATCACGTATTTTAACTTTCCCCCGCTGTCTTGCCGTTTTAATGTTTTCCCGTAGAATATCCCATATTTTAATACTCTCATAACAGCCCTGCCATCGGGCCTGTCTCTGTGTTGCCCCGTTGCCCTTCCAACGAAACAGATGTCTTCAAATCATCGTTTTCCTTGCTTGAAGGCGAACTTAGAGTGATGTTAACCTATAAGTTTAACGACGTGATTGTCGTGAGAACACGATTCATTGGCGCTTGCATGTTCGGCCTTATGTCTACAGTACATGCGCACCTGAGGCTACTCAGCTGCAAGAGAAATAATTTCCCCTCTTTGTATGTTCACTGCAAGTTGGCCTACCATAACTTACCAACTCTGCACTGTAGACCCTAACTGGCTATTTATATTTTTCTGTGAAATAAGCAAATGTATTTGTTCAACTTTATGAAGCAGAATTACGCATAGGCTACTTGGAACATAATACGTTTAACAAAGGACAGATGTATGTTGCTAGTGACAAAATATTAACTTTCAGTGTTTTACGATGTCTTTGTCATGGGGAAGTGTTTTTCCCCAGGCATTTATTCTAGGTTACTGTCAGTGACTGACGCGAGAGAAGCGGGGTCTGTGTTGTGTTGCGTTGCGTTAATTTATTTTCATTGGGCGTGCCGTGCCGTCCACAGCTCTTCAGTTCTGACAGCCAAAATTACTCCTTTTGAAACAATGAGTGCAGGAAGCGCTTTTGTATGGTTATATTGCTTGACGGGGGGGATCCCAAGCAGCTTTCAGCCATCTACTTTGAGAACATTTCAATTCACCCGACACTAATATATAATATATATATATAATATATAATAGTATTCAAAATGTTGAAAACTATTTCGGCATAGCCTATAAAGCAGTTTAATTAAATGGAATGTTAGTTGTAAACAAACGAGCTACTTGGTGAGGCTTGGCCTCATAGATGCGCTCGTGCCTTAGATGGCAGCAAAAATCTTCACCATAGGCCTATTAACTAACCACCCGATTCACGTTGGCTGGGGGGAAGGGGGGCCATCAGACATTTGTGTCCAGTTAATCCGCCCCTGCCCCCAACAAATCACACCTTCCCACCTCTGACAGCTTAAAAGAAGTCAAGAGGACTCCTTACTCACAGACCTATTCACAAACCTGCGGCATTTTGCCGTGTTTTGAAATCCTATGCAGCTACAGGAGCTTCCAATCGTGAGGAAGCAATTTTGCATTGTAGGCATAACTAACATGCAATAACGCCGCCAACAACAACCAAAACTAGGCTAATCATTGTCAACATGTAAATTAAATGTAACATTATTGTGAATCAAATTAAAATGTTCTCTTTTGAAAACGTAGGCATAGTAACAGAATAATTTAATAATGTTACAAAGATCAATCCGTATGTTTCATTAGGCTACTAGGCTGTTTTGCCTTGATTCATTTAGGCTAGGCCTTTTTATTCAGGGCCGTATTCACAAAGAATTTTAAGGCTAAAAGTAGCTCCTAACTGGTGAATTTAGGAGCAACTCCTAAAAATAATGGGCGTTTCACTCCTAACTTTAGGACTTCTAATTTTTTCACAAAAAGTAATTCACAAAGCATTTTGGACCTAAAAGTAGCACCTAAGTCTGGGACCGCTTAAGTCGAGAGAACTCCTAACTCACTAAGACCTATTCATAAACAGCTTTTTTGTGGCATTTTACGTTGCGATGTTTTGAAATGCGTAGCCTATGCGCAACAGGAGCTTCCAATCGCGAGGGAACAATTTTGCATTCATAAAAGGGATGCAATAATGCCACCAACAACAACCAAAACTACTCATTGTTAACATGTAAATGAAATGTAACGTTTCATTGTGAATCAAATTAAAATGTTCTCCTCTTTGCAAACGTAGCCTAGGCATATGGTGACAGATTCATTTAATAATGTTGCAAAGGTAGGCTACTGCATCAATCCATAGGCCTATGTTTCATTAGGCTACTAGGCTATTTGTTTTGCCTTACTCTTTATTCATTTAGGCTAGGCCTTTTTATTCAGTTATTAATCATCTAACGTCCTTCGCACTACTTGTGTAGCGCACGCATTCTCCGACCTGTCACCTGTCACTCATCATCGGAAGAGAGGTGTTTGGAATTCCCGCGTTACAATCGTCAGCCAATCAAGGTGGTCACTTCAGTCAAGCTCGTGCATGAGTAATGACGTCATCCATAGCCACGAAGACTCACTCCTAGTTTAGGAGTTGTCTGAAAGGCTTTGTGAATAACTTTTAAGAGAAAACTCCAAGCTAAAATCTTTAAGTGCGATTTAGGAGTAGCCTACTCCTAGTAGTAAGATAAAAAGCCTTTGTGAATAGCCTACGGCCCCAGTTATTATCATCTTCCATCCTTGTGTAGCGCACGCATTCTGACACCTGTCACCTGTCACTCATCATCATAAGGGAGGTGTTTGGAATCATGCCCGCGTTACAATCATCAGCCAATCAAGGTGGTCACGCTTGCCCATTTACCCAAATTAATGGTCGAATATATTACTGATGATCATTGTTATTTAAGAACATGCAGTGTGCGTAGGGTACCAAAAACACCTTGCTCGTAAAAAAGCATCATAACGCACATTCTGGCAGGTCTGTTATTTACTGTAGGCTGCGCAAACCACAGGCCTTTATTTTGGGCATTCATTCATTCATTCATTCAACCTTTATTTATTCTCGGAGGGTCATTGAGGGAAGCCCTCATTTTCAATGAAGCCGAGATTACAGAAGCGAAGCGAAGCGCTCCACAAACAAGACAACATTCGAGGCCTTCTGTTGAAGAATTTTATATAAAGCCTGCGCTAACAGTAATCCTCCTGCCCCTGATAGGCCTACCACAGCTGTGGATAGTGTGGAATGTTCAAGTAATAACACAATCCAATGTGTGTCTCAATTGTCCCCCGCTGACCACCTCACACATTTGTCTAGATTTTGCAACGAACTTGCATGACACAATGCCATAAAATATGCCAGTGTTAGGATACAGAATAATGTTTGTAATGACCAGGTAGGCCTACGTTTAACATTAACAAGTATAATGAGCTATTCATTGTCGAAGGTGCATGGTGAAGTGAAATTCTTACTTTGGAAAACAAACATTTGCCGATATCCTCGCCCATTATCAGAATATTGCAACAGATTCTGTGTTCTGGACTGCAGGTAACTTGTTAAGCCAGTGGTTCTCAAACTTTTATTTCATTCCCCACTTTGATCAAGGGGCATGACTGATGATAGTGGAGATAACGTGTTATCCCGAGGCTTTTGCAAGTCAGCATCTTCGACGGTAGTGTATTAAAAATACGTTTTCGATGTCCCAAACGGAGAGCCATACTTCATTGTTTTTAACGATCTCTATGCTACTCACAAAAATGTAGGCATGGGGACATGATGAAGTAGGCTATCCAACTGTCGTGTGTTAAATTATTGTGAACATTATGCGTGACTCGGACATCTAACTAAATGCAACAGGCTCATATCGTCCTCGCATTCGCAAAATGAGGACCAGTGTTTTGTTAAATTGCAAATAGCTATTCGTTTTAATGATTTTTTTTATGATAGTATGAAGTGCTTTTTGTATAGGCTACTATCTTAATCTTGGAATATGGGGAGGGAAGTGGCGCGTCTGCAGTCAGCCAAATATGAATGTAATTCTGCGGCATAAAGCAGATGTATTTGTTTATTGTACAGAAAAATAAAAATGACATGTCAAGCAGTCAATTGACTACATTGCAGTCAAGAAGTAGGGCAAATTAAGACACTGTTTTGATTTGCGTAGTTGCGTTACCCCCAACACTGACAATAACATAGACAGCAAATTAAGATATTTTTTCGTTTTGTGGAGCGGCACCGGTAGGCTATCAAAAGCAGATTTCGATTTTTGCTACCACCGTGTAGTCAAGCCTTAAGCCATACCCAAATAGCCTTAATCGAGGTAATGTTTAATTACGATTTATTTTGTTATTGAATTCGTAGGCTGGGATTCCTCTCGGTAACAATTACGTTTAAAGGTAGCCTAGCCTCCTGCTTTTTCAGAAGGGGTGGCAGGCAGGCTACTGACAGAGCGATGTACATGGCAGAGCGACGCACAGTGGCTGAAAGTGGTACCAAAGCTTCACGCAGCTTCACACCTCGTAAGGCGCGACTGAAGTGGCCATTTGAAAGCGATGCCCACTGTAGGTGTTTATTAATGCCTGTGTCATGTTATTTTTGTATTAAAAATATTAGTTATTTAGTTAGTTATTAATAAAATTAAAAGGTTCCATCTCACAAAACATAAACCGAGTTGGGATTAAGGTTCTATCAAAGATTGTTAAGGCAGAGCAAGATACTTCGTCGTAGTTCATGTCTATGGGCGCGAAATGGGGATCGAATCCTGTCTGCATAAAGAGGCGTGTCGATGACGTATTGATGAGCGTACGTTGCAACCGGCCAACAGCAGCGGCATAAATAACCGGCGCACACCTGATATAAGGTCGATTTTCTCCAGACTGGAATGTTCAAAAATGCTAAAAATGTACCTGAAATGTTCAGAAGAGTTTGAGGATCATAAAAACGTGCACAAAATTCACATTCCTAACTCTATAGAACCAAGACCTTAGCATATGTGGTGAAATTCTGAGCTATGCCCATAGACTTCAATGGAGCAGTCGCTGCCTCTGCTCTGCATAAAGGGGGATTTTGACCCCCCCCTCGTGCGATCCGGGTTCCCAGAAGTGGCTCCTGATGAAATATCTTGCTCCGCCTTAACAATCTTTGGTTCTATCTCCAGTAGATTCAATATCCAATCAAAACCCTGAATGAACACAGACGGACCAATCAAATCCCACCTCTTAGCTCTGTAGCCTGGACACAGAGCTTATGGCTGGACATTAGCCTGCCCTGGACATCTGAAGCCGGCGATGGTGACCAAAAGACTTAAATGTACAGACACCACTAGAAGAGATCGGTAAGTTGAAGCACATAGAGCTGGTATATAATACTTAATTTACAAATCATTAGCTAGCTAATGTAAACCACCTTGTTTGCCAAGGTAGCTAGCTAGCTTAGCATTAGCGAACATTAGAATATAATTAATGTATTTCGGGGGAAGTAAGGGGAGAGGAAGTTCTGTGTACACAGATTGTGTATAGGCCTACTTTTAAAATGCACTACGTCAATGGAAAATTTCTCCTGGTCCGTAAAAACCTTCATATTCGGTTTGAAAGTGTTGTGAATCAGACTCATTTCTGTAAATGTACATACTGTGTAGTTCTTATGGTCATTTGTGATTTTTGTACCCATGTGTACCCTGTGTATGTCTTTGGTCTGTATGCAGTGTATCCATTGTTTATCCTTGAATGATTAGAATTCAATAAAAGCCTGTCACATCGTCATGTTATCCAGTTCTGCACTAAATTCGGGTGGGGGAGTAATGTCATCTCCAGTCAAAGTAGTAGAACCAGAGAATGTCTAATAAGGGTAGAACCGTGTTCCCAAGCTAGCATCGAAATCGCTGTGTTTACACCGGCAGACGCTGCACAAACCACTTCCGGCGGAAATTAAGTGTAGGGTTATGGCGCCACCCGAGATTTTGCGCGTGAACTTGTGTATATAGCCGAGCCGTTTCGCACCAATAGAACCTTAACAGGACCTACTTCGTGCATAACTGCATTAGCCTACTTGAAATAAGTTACTTCTCTAGTAAATAGTATTCACAAGAAATAAAACAATAAAACATTGAGACCATTCAACAAAGCACACTGGGTAATAATAAATTCAACACATGAACTGGTTGCTATGGACTCGTCTCTAGGCTTCCTTATACATTGTAAAGCGGCCGAAGCTGACATTATCCAAAACTCCCATTTCTCTGACGAGCGTCAATTTGGGAGCTTGCATGCTGCACTCCTTCCTTCTCAAATGACTTAAAAAGGCTGTTTTCACAATTTCACAAATAATCACAGGGACCGAAACATACCTAACATGCCAACTTTGTATTTTAACTTTTCCCCCGCTGTCTTGCCGTTTTAATATTTTCCCGTAGAATATCCCATAATACTCTCATAACATTAGTCCTGCCATCTGGCCTGTCTCTGTGTTGTCCTGTTGTTACCCCCTTGCCCTTCCAGCGAAACAGATGTCTTCAAATCATTGTTTTGCTTGCTTGAATGCGAACTTAGAGTGATGTTAACCTATTTAAGTTAACGGCGTGGTTGTCGTGAGGTTTTGTTGTTTCGCATGAGAGAATGACAGCGATTAACAAATTGCACTTGTTGCTGGTTACCAATAAATACTATATATTTTTTTGCAAACAACAAAAACAGAAAGGATGGAGACAGCAAAGCTAGAGATGGGCAGGAACAAGGTCAATTGGTAGAAATGCTTGTCAAAACGTTAGGAGCTGGATGTGTGGATGAATGAAGCACAAGTAGGCTATGCTTTACTATGTTAAGCACACTGTTTAAAGTTAGGCTACACGGTAAACTAAATGTAAACCAAAGGTAAATTTATGTATAAAGTTGATCAAATGATGAATATAGGCTGTTAGGCGTGAATAAAGTAGGCTACTTTGTTGCTCCAACCCCAACGTTAATGGGGACAAATGTGACATTTTCCCGTATTTTGGGTGAGAAACCCGGAAAATCTCCCTTATTTTCAGTATTCAATGTTGACAGCTATGGAACGAAAGAGAATGTTATATGACGACAGAAATCAACAATCAAACAAGCCACTTTGATTTTTTGCTGTTTTCATGAATTCTCAACAAAGAATAAAAAGACATGACCCTCCCCTATTTTCCTCCGGTGGCCCCTTCAATAAATAACAAACAGTCCCTAATCCACAAAAATGTATACTTTTCCCAAACTAAGGTTATAGTTGATAAAAATGGTAGATATTTAATCATAGTGGGCTCCATCAACCACATGCCTGTTATTTTGGTGAATGTACAGTATATGCCCCTAATTTTGATCATTTGGAATTTGCTAATAACCTTTAAATGCAGATTCCAAACCTGAACACCCATTTATTAATATGTGGTGGAGACTTGAACTGTGTTGTCAACCCTGTGCTGGATCGAACCAGTGTTCCATCGGCTATGTCCAAGGCCTTTTGTGAATTCATGTTGCAGCATAAATATAGTGACCCTTGGAGAATTAACAATCCTATAGCAAGGGAATACTCTTTCTTTTCCCAAGTCCACCATACGTTTTCTCGCATAGACTACTTCTTTGTTGATGGCTCTTTACTTCCAAAGGTTACAAACACAAAGTATTTTACCTATTGTTATTTCAGATCATGCTCCCTTGCTTCTTGATATTAACTTGAATTCCCACCGTGCGGACCGACCCCCATGGAGACTGAACTCCTTACTTTTATCTGACCCCTCTTTCTGTGAGAGAATTTCTTCATCCATTGACACTTTCCTTTTGCCTGACGTAGTCATACTCAATTCTAGTCAGAATATGAGTCTGATACTGCTCCATTGGGACGTAATTATGGGGCGTGTTTCAACCGATACAGGGGGGGAATGCCTCTGCACTCAATTGGATAGACCTAACCAATCAGAGCAACAAAATAGCTTACCGTGAGGTGTAGGAAGAAAACACACAAACCATCCTTCTTCTCCTATATCCCCTCCGTTTTTAAAAATAATTCTGTTGAACAGTGATATGCTACAAACATGTTAAACAGCTGGGAAAGGCTGTCGCAAATCCCTCGAACAGGTGGTCAATCAGAGATTTCAAACGAACGAGGGAACATGTCGCAATGCAACAGCGCTGTTTTCCCTTGATGAAAGTGAAAAAGTGTGGTCTGCACACTGCAACTGCTCCAAAATATAAACTTTATTAATTTAAAAGCAACGTTTCGATCCCCTTGGATCTTCGTCAGGCATGTGGGTAACGGGAAGAGTGTGGCCTATATCACATGACCATTCATTCAGCACCCGCCTAGGCAGGTATCTAATATATAGAAATAAATATGCACATGCATACATACACACATATACACACATACATACATACATGTACACATACATACACAAATACATACATACATACATACAAA
Organism: Alosa sapidissima; assembly: GCF_018492685.1. Lineage (NCBI taxonomy): Eukaryota > Metazoa > Chordata > Actinopteri > Clupeiformes > Clupeidae > Alosa > Alosa sapidissima. The sequence goes on along the minus strand of NC_055961.1, from coordinate 38,659,097 downwards.
ATACAGAACAATACATAGTCATCATACATAGTCATAGGAAAATCACAGAAAAGGCTTGAGATCAAAATACATATTAAGCCCCTTTGGTGACATAGTGTTTAAGGTGTATATATAAAAAGCCTCTCTTCTTAGGAGTAAGTTGTCAACATCACCACCCCGTCTAGGAATAGTGACCTGTTCGATTCCAATATACTTAAGGGTTGCGAGATCAAAGTCAAAGTCAAAGTCAGCTTTATTGTCAATTTCTTCACATGTTCCAGACATACAAAGAGATCGAAATTACGTTTCTCACTATCCCACGGTGAAGACAAGACATATTTTACCAATTTAGGTCCACAGACAAACATAACATTCAAGTAAACAAAAAAGTAAGTAAATAAGAGGGCACATATAATAATGAAAAAATAAGAGCAGCAAAATGTGGTTGAAATTGTGCATAGACAGTCAATAAAAATACTAGTGCAAATTCAGGCCAATAAAAGGCTTGGGTAGTTCTGTTTGACCTAAGTAAGAAGAAAGTGGCATAGTGGTGCAGTTATGTAAGAGCAGCAGAAGTGTTGTGTTTTCAGGACAACAACACCAGTTGTAAAGTGTGCAAGTGGAGTAGTGCAGGCGGCCATTTTGGGTCCAATGTCCAGGATGTTATGTAGCTGAGGGTGGAGGGGGGAGAGGAGGGAGAGAGTTCAGCATCCTTACGGCTTGGTGTATGAAGCTGTTGGTGAGTCTGGTAGTGCGGGAGCGCAGGCTTCTGTACCTCTTCCCAGAGGGCAGTAGATCAAACAGATTGTGAGCGGGGTGACTTGCATCACTCACAATTTTGGTCGCCTTGCGGGTGAGGTGGGTGGTGTAAATGTCCTTCAGGGAGGGGAGTGAAGCACCAATAATCCTTCCAGCTGTGTTCACTATGCGCTGCAGGGCTTTCCTGTTGTATTCAGTGCAGCTTCCGCCCCACACAGCGATACAGCTGGAGAGGATGCTCTCGATGGTGCCTCGGTAGAATGTGGTCATGATGGCTGGTGGAGCACTTGCTCGCCTGAGTTTCCGCAGGAAGTACAGGCGGCGCTGAGCTCTCTTCGCCAGTGATGCAGTGTTGGTGGTCCAGGAGAGGTCTTCACTGATGTGCACCCCCAGGAATTTGGTGCTGCTCGCTCTCTCCACCACAGCACCGTCGATGGTCAGTGGCAGGTGTTGGGTGTGACCTCTCCGGAAGTCAACAACAATCTCTTTGGTCTTGCTGACGTTCAGCAGGAGGTTGTTGTCCCTGCACCACGTGGTCAGATGGTCGACCTCCAACCTGTATTGAGTCTCGTCGCCCTTGGTGATGAGACCCACCAGAGTTGTGTCGTCAGCAAATTTCACTATGTGATTGTTGCTGTAGGTTGCAGTGCAGTCATGCGTCAGCAGGGTGAAGAGCAGCGGACTGAGCACGCAGCCTTGGGGGGCCCCTGTGCTCAGTGTGATGCTGCTTGAGGTATTGTTGCCAACACGTACTACTTGGGGCCTCTGACAGAGGAAGTCCAGTAGCCAGTTGCAGAGGTAGGTACTGAGTCCCAGTTTGTCAAGTTTGCAGATGAGTTGAGAGCAGATTGCATCCTCTGTAGACCGCTTGGCTCGGTATGCGTTTTACTGTATTAAAATGGACTGCCACTGGATTATTTTCATCTTTGAGCCTTATACTGCTTCTATGTTCAGCAATACGTGTTTTGAGGCATCGTGTTGTCTTTCCAATATAAGCTAGACCACAAGGACATTTGATCATATATATTACATTTTTGGTATTGCACGTTATGACTCCCTTTATTTTGTGTGCCTTTCCTGTATGTGGATGGTTAAAGGTTTTACATTTATATGTAAAGTTACATTGCGCGCAATTCGCGCACCTGTAATTGCCATCAGGAATAGGAGGGAAGAATTGCGGTGCGTTATCTGGTGGTCGGTCTGCTCTGACAACAAGGTTGCGTATATTACAGTGGGCATCGCTTTCAAATGGCCATTTCAGTCGCGCATTACGAGGCGTGAAGCTGCGTGAAGCTTTAGTACCACTTTCAGCGGTGCGTGCCACTGTACATCGCTCTGCCTGCCGCCCCTTCTGAAAAAGCTCAATTTACCTCGATTTAGGTTACTTGGGTATGGCTTAAGGCTTGACTACACGGTGGTAACGGAAATTTGCTGTCTACATTATTGTCAGTGTTGGGTTAACGCAACTACGCAAATCAAAACAGTGGTGTGATAATTGAGCCAGTAGAGAAATAACTGTTCAGAATTAATCTGTAGCCTTGGGTAGGCTTCTGCGACGTTTTTAACCAGGTGGGAAGTGTCAGGAATTTTCATACGAGAGACGCTGTCATTGGTGGTTATATGAAGTAGGGAATTGACAGCAACATATCCAATCACATTATGAGAGATGCTGAATTTAACATAAACTGCGATGTTTGATTTTAAATGAATGTAAATTTAGCCGGGACTGTAAGCTGGCACACGTGGGTGCTCGATGTTTTCAGTGGGTGCCCGAGAGACGGAGCACCCACGGTATCGGCGCCTATGACAAGCGTATCTCGCGGTTGCATCCATTACACACAAACATGCAATGTGAACGCCTGGGACTGGGGAGAGCACTAAATGGTCTTCTGAATAAGCATGAAGTCAAGCCTTTAAATGAAAAACACTCTTTAATAATCAAAGAAATAAACGCTAATGAAGTAAACTTGTGACCATCAAAAATAGTTTATCGCCTGTAACTCTGTGATAACAGGACGTAACAGGAAGGCATTTGGCTGAGCAATGGAGGTTAATATGCTCTATATTTTGTCCAAATGATGTCTGTCTATCATCGTTGCACTCAGAGAAAACCAGAATGTTTAATTTGTCCTGCGTTTCTTCTACGGCTGCAAACGGGATTCACTTGCCGTTAACCTAATATTTCTTTATTAGGGCAGGGCAGGTATATTTCTGGCTATTAAATTATTTCTAAACCAGTCTGTAGTGAAGTCTGTGTAGGGTTTTCCAGCTCCATTTCTTTTTACGAGACACCCTGCTCACTTGAGACCTCTGCCGGTTGTTGCAGCGTCACTGGAAAAATACAAATTAAAGTCGCGTGATGCCGCGTGATCCCGCGCACAGACCGCAAGGGAAGCTGGCCAAGTCGAAGCACTGCCCACTGTAGGTGAGCTTTTAAAGACAAAACGTGGGGGTTGCCTGAAGGAAACGTCTTTTAGTGTAGGGTCTGAGCTAAGGATATGCCAGTGTCTTCTCACTATCGCTTCAAACTCTCTACTTAGTGGCGAGTACTGTGTAATGCAGGAGAGTCTCCTATCATCTTTTTTATTTCTCTTTCTATTTAGGCAATGCACTTGGTCTGTGCTACTAAACCTCTCTACTGCATTGCTTATCCATGCTTCTGTATACTCTCGATCCCTAAAGCGCTGGGACATAGAGGCACGCTGCACATTATAGTCTTGATCGGAACTGCAAATGCGTCGTATTCTATTAAATTGGCTGATGGGTAGACTCCGCTTTAGACTAGAGGGGTGGTAGCTTTTCCCATGTAAAATAGTATTCCTGTCTGTAGGCTTTTTATAGAGATCCGTTTTTAACACATCGGCGTCTTTGGATATCATAATATCCAAAAAGCTGATTTCCGCATTGTTAAAATCCCCAGTGAATCTCAGATGTTCATTCTTGCTATTTAAAAAGTCTTGAAAATCGGAGAGTTTGTTTTCTGTACCCAGCCAAATCAAAAATATGTCATCAATATACTTGCGCCAAAGGAAAATCTTGTAAAAGAAGGGGTTGACAACAGGATTCAAAACAACATTGTGTTCGAAATGGCCCACAAACAGATTTGCATAGTTAGGTGCCATAGTACTTCCCATAGCAGTCCCTTTGATTTGCAAGAAAAAATCATCCTTAAACATGAAGAAATTCTTGGTTAGCACAATCTCAGTCAACATTTTTATGCAATCAACACTGGGGGTCCTGTTTGAATGATGTTCTCTTAAAAAGAAATCAATAGCATTAATGCCCCCATCGTGCGGGATGTTGGTGTATAAAGACTCAACATCAAAAGTGGCCAATAATGTGTTCGCTGGCAGTCTTACTTCTTTAAGAAGTTTGATCATGTCCATAGAGTCTTTGATGAAAGTGAAACCACAAGTTTTCCCACATCTCAACTTTGGCCAAAGTTTTCAGAAATAATCGTTTTCAGTGATACAACCTCATAAAATAATATGAATTTTCCATATTGGGTCTTAAAAGCCATGTATCCTTCTAGCCACAGCGTTTTTTTTTCAAACATAAGCCTAATCAAAGCGTGCTCAGATGACGTGATAGACCAGGTGCTGTTGCTCACCTGTCCATCATCGTAAAGCCTGATTTGATTGGTCCGCCCGATATAGGGCGAGCATACTTCCACCACAATGGAACAATGCCAGACCGAACTTCCCGACCTCAAATGTTATGGGCGGGACTAAGTTCGGAATGGCACCCAGGCTAACTTTCCTTAGGAACTCCAGACACATCTTACTCTTTACTGTGGGATACCCTCAAAGCTTACCTTAGAGGATACATTTTATCATATGCGTCACACCAAAATAAAATTAGGAAAGCTAAACAGACAGACCTTTCCAATGCCATTCTTGACATTGATCGTCAGTGTGAACTGAACCCATCTCCTGAGCTTTATAAACAACGCCTTGACCTTCAGGCAGAGTTCGACCTCTTGTCAACAGGGGTAGTAGAGAGGTTATTGCTTAAAGGAGAAGTTTGGTGTGATATTGACCTAAAGTGTGTTGAAACATGAAACCGAGTGTGAACTTTTGTCTCATAGCTCATCTCTGCTTGTCCCCTGCACTCCGAAATCTGGTGCTAGTTAGCCGATGCTACCAACAGGTTTTCAAAGGGTGCCTCGGGCATCGGCCTAGCCATAAATCACTGTTTTACACCATTTACGAGGCTCAAAGTAGCTCCACACTTCATTGGTAGACTTCCGAGGGCCCTGACATTTAAAACGAGACATTGAGAACTTTGAAAAAGCACTGGTAGTTTATTTACAAGACGATTTATACAGACAGTACTTTCAGGAAGTTTACTGTTCGCCGTCATCTTGAATTTAGTCATGATAAGTTGAGCGGCGAGTGCAAATGAACAGGTATGATAAGGGATCAGATTAAAAAAATAATTCCGTGAAAATGCATGGATTCCAGTTGCTGCAACTGGAATCCATGCATTTCCACAGAATTATTTTTCCACACTCGGTATCATGTTTTAACACACTTTAGGTCAATATCACACCAAACTTCTCCTTTAACCCTCTAGGCGCCACTGTCGAGTTTACTCGACAAGATGCGGTACTGAATAAAACGGCCGATTTAGTCAAATAGGGTGTCATATTTCGTTCGACATCCACTCCACTAGGTGGCAAACATGTCATACGTCATCCCCGAGTCCGAAAAAGGTCATGGTTTAAACAAAAGTTTTGAGCTACAGCGCATTGAATCAGTGCGTGCAATACCGGAGCTAGTGTGCGTGTGAGCCACTTAGTCAGAGCGATATTGTCAACGTTAGCGAGTATTTGCATTAGATTATCGTCTAATGGCATCAAAAAAGTTTACCTGAAATGAAGTGTTGGGTCTTCTATTCGCGGACCCTGATTCTGAAGGGGAATATCTGCCTTCAGGAAATGACGGTGATTCGTTTAGTGAGGCTTCAGATGCGTCCCTGCCTTCAATGATGCAGCTGGACAAAGTGAGAGTTTACTCCATAGTTTAGCTTACACCAAGCACAAACGTTGAATCGTTTGCCCAATGTCACTGGTGGGAATAATGTTTCACGGGTTCGGAGTGTTCATCGGGAAGTTAGCAGGGTGTGGCGAACAAGGCTGGAGGTAGCCTAATAGCGCTAGCTTCTGTCTTTTGCCTCTCCACAATCGCGGCGACAGTAACGTGGTGGAGCCTTTGTCTAATGCGACTGGGTATGTTAGACGAGGTCGAAGTGCTCATAGGAGAGTTAGGGGGGAACGTAGTGGCAGTGTGGGGAGTCGCAATGAGAATGACAGTAGGCCTAGTCCGAGCTGCGCAAATTCTCTCCACTCGACGCGCGCGAGGCAGATCTGGCCATGCTGCTCGCATGGTGGAGGTGGTGACACGCTCTCTCCCTCTCCCCCACACACACACACACACACACACACACACACACACATTAGGTCATGCATAGTCTATCACAAGATGATGGGAATGCCGGCCCTGTATGGATAGGGATAGGGAGTCATTATCTCTACAACAAAAGGCCTGCTACATAAAAAAAAAAAAATGTCAGCCATTTATTAGTAATGATTTACACTGTTGATTTGCTATCTATTTCCCTGATCATTTAGGACATACACTATGTGTTCCTTTTTGTGTGTTCATGTCCTTGTGATGTGTGTGTCTTTGTCAGCTAAGAAAAAAAAACATTAACAAAAACAACAAAAAGAAAAAAAATACTAACATTGTCTCTTGTCTTGTCTCGTCATCTCACTCCTGATCTGTGCCTTGCCGTGGCAAATGAGCTTTTGAACTAAACAGGTCTTGTCTACTTGTGTTTGTGTGTCATCTGAATAATCTATATGTGCCCCATACATGGAATCAGAGTGCCTACTGTATGTAGTAAATGGAAAATCTCTACAGCAAAAGGCCAGTCTACTGCTACATGCATTTGGTTTGTTTCGGCCATTTATTAGTAATGATTTACACAGTTTGTTCACTACTTACTATTTACCTGAGCATTCAGTATTGTGCAATATAGCATACAGAAGGTGAGGGACATTTTGGGGGGAAAGAAGTGGTGCATTTTATCATTCAAACATGCGACTTTTCATGAAAATTCTATAATCCAAGATGGCCGCCACCATATGACGTCATAATATGCAAATTAGATATAAACATTTAATCTCTACATAAACTTTGGGTCATCCTTAATACAGAAAGTCTCTATCTCTTATCACTTTTAAGATATAGCCTTTTGAAATGAAGATGTCAAAATTGATCGTTTCGGAAAAAAACCTCTGGCGCCTAAAGGGTTAAGTCTCGTGGTTCTTACTATGAATATGGTGATAAAGCCAGTCGCCTTCTAGAGCACATCAGCTAAAGCGTCATGCAGCAGGACGCACTATTCCACAGATAGAAAATATGTCCGGTACATTAACGCTCAACCCTGTTGAGATAAACACTGCTTTTAAGTCTTACTATTCTTCTCTTTACTCCTCTGAGTTCCCACCCAACTCCGATAACATGATCCATTTTCTTAATAACTTGGATATCCCCAATATAGATTCCACTCTAGCTGATCAACTTGATGGCCCTATAAATTTGAATGAGGTTGTGTGTTCTATCATGTCTTTGCAATCAGGCAAAGCCCCTGGTCCAGATGGTTTCCCTCCTGAATTCTATAAGAAATTTCACATTCAATTAGCCCCGTTACTTCTTTCTGTGTTTGAGGAATCACTCCCCTCCACTCTAAGACAGGCTTCAATTTCTCTCCTGTTAAAGGAAGGGAAAGACCCTGAGCTGTCTCCTCAATACTGATGTTAAGGTCTTAGCTAACATTTGAAAATGTTCTTCCTTGTATAATATCTGAAGAGCAGACTGGTTTCATAAAAGGCAGACATTCATTTTTCAATATTAGAACCCTGTACAATATTATCTATTCCAAAGACACGTGTGAACTCCCTGAAGTAGTCATCTCTCTGGATGCTGAAAAGGCGTTTGACAGAGTTGAGTGGGAATACCTTTTCACTGTTCTGAAGAGGTTTGGCTTTGGGGACACACTAATATCCTGGATATGCCTCCTGTACACCTCGCCCCCCGCCTCTGACGACACCAATAATACCAAGTCTGAATATTTCAACTTATTTTGTGGTACTCCTCAGGGTTGTCCACTTTCTCCCTTGCTTTTTGCCATTGCTATAGAACCCCTCTCCATAGCTGTCAGGAAGTCAACCTCATTCCTGGGGATAACCCGTAGGGGCGGTGAACACAGGTTTGTGTTGTATGTGGATGATTTACTTTTGTACATTACTGATCCTCTTTCTCAATTACCCAACATTCGGTCATTATTACAAAACTTTGGCTCCTTTTCTGGGTACAAGCTCAATCTACAAAAGAGTGAATGTCTCCCCATAAACTCAAAGGCTCTCCTGCTTTCGCAATCTGATCTACCATTTCAACTGAATACCTGTAGCATCAAGTATTTGGGAGTAAATGTTACTCGTACACTGTCTGCTTTATTAGATGCCAATTTTACCCCCCTACTCAGCTATATAAGGTCTGCTTTTCAGAGATGGTGTAATCTGCCCCTGTCAATGCTCAGCAAAATTAATGCAGTCAAGATGAACATTCTTCCAAAATGTCTATATATTTTACAATGTATCCCTCTATTTTTACCAAAATCATATTTTAAATCTATTGATCAAGCGGTCATTTCCTTCATATGGAGTGGAAAGACTCCTAGGATTAGGAAGTCCCTCTTGCAACAGTGCTCATTTAGTGGAGGACTGTCTTTGCCAAATTTTATGTATTATTGGGCAGCAAATATCCATAAACTTCTGTTTTGGGTACGTAACCCCCAACCCCTGTGGTGCCAACTTGAGTTGACGTCATGCGTGTCACTTCCGACATCTCCCTCTTGTTACACAGATAACCAAATTGTCTGTAACTCCTTGAAAATTTGGTATCAATTCAGGCGCCATTTTAAGTCATATTCCCACTCGACTCTCATGCCAATAACCCGCAACCACCTTCTTTTCTAGATACTGCATTTCATTTGTGGGAGAGAAATGTTATACAGACGTTCAATGACTTATACTTAGGCAGAGTTTTTGGTAGCTTCACAGACCTATCTGCTTTACATGACTTGCCTAAGGGTACGTTCAGACTAAGCGTCTTTTTCTCAGCTGCGGCGTCCGTTTTACATTATAACCCTATGGAGTAGACCGTGTTTTCAAAAAAGTCATCGGCTTCTTTTAAAACGCGACTGCAACCGTCTTTTTCTGCAGCTCAGAAGTTGAGAAATGTTCAACTTCTAGCGGAAAAACGCCATACGTCATGCTGTCTTTTTTATGGATGACCAATCACAAGCAGATTACCGAGACCTGTGGTTTCCCATCACCGGTCGAGAGACTCGTTTTAGTGTCTGAGCATAGGGAATTGTTTGACATGACTTCACATCTTTACCATAACATACCAAAAGCAATAGCCAACTCCATTTTTTTCTTCCGCAATATTTTTTATCCACACATAACGTTAGTTACTTTGCCTATCGCAAAAAAAACGCTTCCGGCTGCTTTTTGAAACAAGAACGCTGGCAGATTTTTTTTCCAAACTGAAAAAGCGGTCTGCATAACTTCTTTGGTCAGAAAAAGACACGAGAAAAGAAGTCTGAACGTACCCTAAGGCACACTTATTTAGATACTTTCAAATTAGGCACTGTGTCTTAAAAACGTTTACGGACTTCCCCGCTTTATCCTCTAAGCAGCCATGGGAAGACCTCTTTAAACTCCAACCCAATCAGAGGTCACTTGTTTCCCACATTTATCGGGCTCTTCTGTTGTTTAACACAGAGCAGTGCTCTAAAAGTGCTGCTGCCTAGGAGCAGGAACTGGGTGTGGAATTTGAGGTAGATTTCTGGGAGATAGCCATTAATAGAATACATAATTCTTCATCATGTGCCCGTTTGGGCCTGACTCAGTTTAAAATTGTTCAAAGATTGCATCTGTCAAGTTCAAGGCTATCAAAAATGTACCCTGACACTGAGGACATTTGTGTTAGGTGTAGAGCATTACTGGAATTACATATTTAAAATCCTATCAGAAATGTTAGGAATCACTTTGGAACCATGCCCGCTTGTAGCCATATTTGGTGTTTCACCCACCCCACAAGTCCTCAGCAAGACCCAGGCAAACGTTTTGGCATTTGCCACCCTACTGGCTAGGCATAGAATTCTACTTAATTGGAAATCACCACAGCCCCCTCTTGTATCTGTCTGGTTGACAGACATCATGTTTTTAAAATTAGAGAAAGTCAAATTTACTCTACGTGGGGACACAAGTAGATTTTTGAGCACTGGCGTCCTTTCATACAATATTTTACAGACTTACAAACACTCCCATGACCTGACTTTCTATCCTCCTTCTACATGCCTTATAGGACATATCTATATCTCAATAATAGGGTAGTTGTGAACTCTTCCAAACCTTCACTTTAGGGCCTCTGACCCCCATTTTATGGCATTAGCACAAGCACATCATACTGTGATTGTTATGCAACCAACCACCAATGATCTTTCCACCATGGTCCCTTTTTTGTTTTTATTTATTATTTTTATTTTATTTTATTTATTTTGGTTTTGTTTTTTGTGTGTTTTTAGGTTCATCTTTACTGTGCTTATGATCTGTGTGTCTGTGATGTATTTGTATGCCTGTAGTGTCAAGGGAGGGGGACTGGGTGGGTGTGTGGGCGGGTGGGAGTCTGCTCCTTGATTTTCTAATGAATATTTGTAAATGTAAAAATTTTGCATTCATGCTTTGAAAATGAATAAATAAACCGTGACCAAAAAAAGAAATTATTGCATTTCAGCAGTGGTGGAGGAAGTACTGAAACTCAGTAGTTAAGTAAAAGTACAAATACACAGAGAAATATTTACTTTAGTAAAAGTAAAAGTACCACAATGACAACCCTACTTAAGTAAAAGTAAAAAGTACCTGCTTTTAAATGTACTTTAAGTATTACAAGTAAAAGTATTTGCATAATGATTTACTATATTCTAAAACGACAAATCAGTATGGGCTGTGGCATTTTAATTAAGCTAGTTTTAGGTTATACTCGACTAGATAGTTTTAAGCTAATGCAATTGTGCTTACCATCTGTGGCCCAGTTTACATTCTGACCTACAATTCTAGAGACTGTAATTCTGGTTATCTAACTAGGGTGATCTGCTGAGTAATATCAGTCAGCAAAACACGAGAGCCTGAAGTTTAACGGGGTAGACAAGGGAAACGTCGGGTGGATCGTAATGCCAATTATGCTGATTGAACAGAAAAGTTGCTGAGAAAGGTGTCTTTATGATTAGGTTCAGACGCATAGACATTGAATGAACGCTCACATTACTACCCCCCAATTGTAGGCTATGCATCTTTATTTGATCACACACAATTAAGGAATATTTCCTAATCTGGAAAATGTTACGTTTTTTTCCGGCCACCGGTTCATTAATAGTCTACCATTCATTTGTGCCGCAAATGATCAGACGTGTGACAGAAGCATGGGCATAGCCTGTAACTTCGCTGATCCGCGGATAGCAATCTCATCGGAGAGGAGGCCCTAACGCTGCAGATAACAGACAGAGAAAGGCACAGAACACAGTTGCATGTACAGTGTAGCCATGGGTCTGGTGAATATAGCCTACCGAATGCAGATGGCTACAAGCTCACGCTTTGCCTGGTCTAGACTAGAAGCTTATGTTTCTAAGAATGCACGTAGCGCTCCAGAATCTTTGGTAGCAACCCCGCCCCCTGGTAAAACAAACGTGTTTGTCAGAGAGAAAAAAAAAACTGATCATAAAATGTATCGTAAAAAGGAACGATGGTGTTGTAGAAATGTAGCGGCGTAAAAGTACAGATAATTGCTGTAAAATGTAACGAAGTAAAAGTCAAAAGTATGCACTATACATTTTACTTAAGTAAAGTACAAATACGTGGAAAATTTACTTAAGTACAGTAACGAAGTATTTGTACTTCGTTACATTCCACCACTGCATTTCAGCAGTTACTAGGTGAAATGTAATCTGTCTTTATCTTGATGCCAGCCAGGCAATCAGATTTGGGTAGCTAACCCCATGTGTAATAAAATGACTTTTCATACTTCTAAATATTTTGAGTTACTCAGAATGCTTCAATAGTTTAGGCTACCTCTTCTTGTGTGTGTGCATACACGCACACATCTGTAATTTTGTGATTTTATTTTTTAAATTAATAAAGGTATTACATTTGTATGATTTTACTGTTGTTTCAGATGGAGGATGACAAGACCTACACAGACCTTTTTGCAAGCCTGAATAGGAAGAGGTAGCTGACTGCTGATGAGCTTGCGTTCACAATGCTGAAGACCATGAAGAGATAGAGGAAGAATGTATAGATTTAGGTGGTGTGCATAGGGTGGTGCAGACTGCCACTAAATCACTGTGTGAAATAGACTTGTTATGTTGTTTTTTACTCTTTATTGTCTCAGGCATATACCAACCGGAAGGGGTTGTGCAGGCCGTCGTATGCAAACAGTGCAGGGGCATGGGATGAAGAGACCCTAGAAGAGTTTCACAGGTTTCTGGGATTGATCATGTATCACTTCCCTCCCTAATATCCTAGCCTTGCGAGACCATCCTGATCTTGCGAGCTTCAGGTTTCCACTCGCAGATCAGTCTGGCATCTTTTCGATAGAGAAGATTTGGAGCAGTTCACCAAACGAACGGCCAATCAGCATTGGTTTTGAGGCGGGTTTAGGTGTGACGCAACGTACAACATGACGGCATGAGCAGCATCCATCTGGGAACCAAGTCTCTGCAGGGATCATGGGCGAAATTGTTTATGTTGCGTTGTGGCGATCAAACCTGACCCCCTATAATAAAATAATGTAATGAAAACATGGCGGCTACATACAGGAGATGGTCAGTGTCCATAAATACCAGCCCAGGTAGCGGTGTCGCCGCCTCTCTCGCTTCCCTCTGCCGGTGTCTCGTCTGCTGTGTGTTTGGTTCGCTGGTGTTTCCCCGCTGAACGTGACGACAGGTAGAGTGTTTGCCTTGTGAGAGCGGCCTGGTTTGGTCCTTGTCTCGGACGCTCCGTGAGTATTGCCTAGCCTCAAAGAACTGTCTTTCCATTGTTCGGCAGGTTGATAGGCCTACACCACCGAGTGGTTCAGAGTTTTGTGCGTGTTTGCACTAGTCCAAAGTGAGCTCCGTGATTGCTTTGCAATATCGAACTGTTTTACCATTGTTCAGCTAGCGATCACGGCAGCAAAGTTGTTGTTCCTGGCTGGTCTTTTGTCTTGCTCCATTCGTTCCGTGATCTCCTTGCGCTGTTTTATTATTGTTTGCAGGAGTCACGCAACGTGGGTGGTAGTAATTTTGTGCGAGTTGTTTGGTCTTTTGGCGTGCACTCCATTCGCTCCGTGATCTCTGTGATCTGAACATTTATTCGAGGGCACATCTATTCCCAGAACTATAATGGGTGTTAAATATTCCACAACCACTAGATGACAGCATGACAGCACATAAAGTACGCCTACGTGTCGCTGCGACCTGAAGGATGGCGTGGTTGAATATCCACTTCTCCTGCACTTCGGGTCTAATAGCGGGTGAATTGTATGACCACCAGATGACGCCATTTTACTGCACCTCGGGCCTGTGCTGCAGTAACTTTGTTTAAGTAATAAGCCTCGAGGAGCCGACGGTTACACTTGTTTTAGGGGCGTTGTTAGCCACGCTGCGCAAGCCGGGTAGGCTACTGAAGAAGCCCATAGGCTACAGTCGCGTGTGTTTGTGGTGATTTATTTCATGTATTAACAAAATAATAATGTAACATTAAAGAAATAGCCTACATAGATAAAAAAAAAAAAAAAAAAATTACACCAAAAAAGTAAAGAAACTTTATCATTGATATATAAGCTTACTGAAAATCAAATATAGGCCTAGCCTACAATTGTGTTCCACAGACAATATGTCCTACAGATAATAACAACAGTAAGAACATAGGCTAACCTAAGTCATGACGACACGGGGGCTTAAGTCTCATGTTGGCCTATGACTACGTAGCCTAGGCTACCAAGCACGTCTGGGTCTGCGACAGTGAAATAGCTCCAATATGAATTGTGTCGCCAATGAATATATGCTAACATGAATCTCATCAGTCACCTATAGATAAGGGTTAGGCTATAACATATGTAGGCTATAATGTAAAAATAGGGTCATATCATATAATGTTGACTTATTAAGATGGGGGAGAGAGCTGAACATATTACACTGAACTAACTGTTCATTGTTGAAAATCAATCAAAAGTTTGTAGTTGATCCGGATGTCACTGGTTGCAAGGACTGTTAACGGGTGAATCCACAATTGGGACCTTGTTACAAGTTGGTCTTTCAGCTGCTATTGCAATCAGTGGCCGTCAGAAAACATGTTAGACAACTGAGGAATGAGATGGCACACATAAAATGTACAGTCAAACAGAACGCACAAACATCAATGGGAATCCACCAAACACTGCAGGGAACCATGTTATTGTCAATCAGCACTCTGCCACGCTAAATCAGACCCTGCTTATGTTTGTGCAGAGCAGAACAGATATTTGTAGATATGATGCAGGACCTGTTAAGAGAGATTGGCAGCTCAGTCTCCCCTCATACCTAGTCCCTACGGTGAACGATGTAATAGCATAGTGCTGCTGCTTCTGATGTGCAAGACAAGACAGGGTATATTCATAATGTGACAGCATGTATTTTACATTATGTTACAACCTCTGTACAACTACTATTGTTAGAAGAACAAAACAATACATCTTCAAATGTTAATTGCTTATTACATGTGTTATAAAAACAAAATCCTTGTCTGCTTTCTGTGTTTTTGCATGCACCTGTCAACAGGGGTGTAAAGACATATTTGTTCACCATGCACTTAGGCTGTTCTGAGTCATTGTTTGTATGTTATAGTATTTGTTGATTTCCATTTATTGCCCATTGATATTGCATTCACATTATTGTTTATTATTGCTATTCTCCTTATTAATGTAGTGTCACCAACATTTCTTGACCTGTCTCACCACCTGCCTATAGGCTACTTACACCACCTTACTTACAACAGAGCAAAAGAGCAAAAACAAAGCTCAGCACACCTGTTCTGTGCATCAGCAAAGATGGAGGGTTAATTTATGAACCATCACTTCTAGCTGAAACATCACTTCTAGTAGGCTACATGTGACGTGTAGGCTAGAAGAGAAGTCTTTATTGTCCATTACTGGGGAAATTCATCGGCAACACTTTATTTTAATGTGTCGCTGTTACAGTGTACCTACCTAATTAGGTACAGTGGTACAACCTGTGTAACAACATGTACTATCAGGTACTGTACTATCATTGTACTATCAAGACACAACATACATGCCATATGTACATGTAAGTAATTAACTGGTACACTTAATAGATTTATTCCACTGTATCAAAGAGTAACAAGGTTGTAGCAGCACAACTGTTACATGTACACTGAAGAGAATGAGGCCTTGACTGGAGCTAAGAATGGTTTGCATATCAAATCTGTCATGCCCAGATTTACCCCATCGAGCAGGTTTCAGGTCAGCTCTTGACGGCACGCACTTATAGCACTTTTCTTAGTAGGCTACTGTTGGATTGACTTTGTTTACTTCTGTTAGATAATCAAAACAGACTAGCGACAGCCTGCCATGAACGTGAGATGACGTTTCATGGCCAAATCAAATAACCAATCGGGCGAGAGCCCTTCTAGCCAATCAGAGGCAAAAAAGGCGGTATAGGCCTACTTTCCCCTACCAACCTGGGAAAAAATATCACTCACAGGGGCGGTCCCTGATATTCCCAGGTGCCATGAACGGACCATTAAACTTGTGTAATATCACAGGTGTTCAATAGGCTACTCACAAAGCTGCACACTGCTGCAGGAGCTCTCCTATGAAGGATGAAAAGGATTGTCTGTCGAGTGCCCGTCCCCTAGCTCTACAGATACAGATTCTATGGCTCTGGTACGAATCAGTTTTGCACCAAATATCTGTCACGTGTGGAGCAAAAGTGAGAGCTGCAGAAAACAGCATTGGAGAGTCCTAGCAGCAGATTCAAGCAGTTATAGTTATTGACTTGTGTGCATGCGAGAAAATGGTCACAGACCCAGATGATTAAATAAATGCATTTGGAAGAAAATATTCTACAGATGTGCAACTCTTGTTGCATTAATTCACATGCAAGTTTACAAATGTACACATTTTTTTCATGTTCTCACATTTTAAATACAGGTGTGCAAATGTGTTTTGCACCAAATATACTGAGGTGATAGTAGCACAAATGTAAGCACAGCGACCGCTGTGTTGTGTTTGTAGGATAAAACAAATATCTCTGTGACTTCAAATTGACTGATACACATTTGTGACTTTTGGTTATAGGTACAAAATCTATTGCCACAAGTGCTCCGGAGTTTTGCACCAAATATACCTTTTCATACTCTCCGTTCACGAACACCTCATCCACAAGGGGGCACCAGCAACTGCTTCTTGTACTTGTGTAGTGTACGTTCGTCGCGAAAATAGTCCCTCCACAGCACTTTGCAGTGGGCAAGAAACACTTTACGGCAGAAGGAACATGGCGGAAGATGAAAAAAGACTGGACGCTCTGGAGCTTAGCAAGGTACATTATCTGTCTTAGAAGACGTGCTTTTGATGTTTTACGCACATACACTGATATTTCACGTTATACTGTCCTCTGTGTAAGTGCGTCAACTGCTGGTAGTTCCAGGTGCCTTCGATATCGTTACCCTGGTCTGTATGGCAGATGACACTGCGCTAACAGTGTCATGTGCTAACGTTAACATTGGTTAAAACCTAACGTTAAATTAACAGTAGCCTATGACGTGAATTTTCAATGTAGATAAACTAACCTTAGTTTTAACCTGTTGTATTGATAATTAAGCCTGTGTGGATGATACAGGAAAACACAGCATGCTCCATTAACGTTATCTTTTCATTAACAAGAACTTAAACGCAATTGCTCGTTATCCAGTTTGCTGTTAGTAAACGAACGATGTTCTTTTCTTTAGATTACCTTGTTAATCTAAGATAAAGTAGACACGTTTCATGTCACCAAGAGGTAACTTAAATAGCATGAGCACACACACGTAGGTTTAGTGTAAAGGCCTTTACGCACCGAATAAAACAAGAAAGTGCAACATAATACGAAGCCATGGATGCAGATTTTTACTGTAATTATGTGGTGCCTGGTTTCGTGCATGACTCCCAATCAGTGGAGTGGTGCATTCTCTGAAGGAAACATGTGTGCACCCTGGGTTGGAACAACAATTACAGCTGCAGAAAGGGTCCTGTATTTTTATAGGTCTATACATTGCTTTACACTTCTACACCTATGTCTGGATGATGGCAGCAATGACTCCGTGATATCAGCGGCTGCCCAGAGGGAATGCATATTCAAAATATATCTTCTTTGTAGTCTATTTATCCTACACACAATTGAGCTAAAATTGATATCAATCATTTTCATAACCTTGTTAGAGAGAAAGCAGCCTGTATGAGATTCTCTAAGCACTGTGCAGCACATCCAGATTTTATCTAGATAGATTCTTGATAGAAAAAATAAAACACACATAGGGTAAATAGGTTTTACAGAGGGCGCCTGCAGGAGTGAATGCTATGGTATACACACCCATCTATTTCTGTGAATGTTTCTTCTTCTACTTGCATTGGAAGTGAGTAAATTTGTTTTTTAATAAGTAGGCTAGAAGATGTGCTGAAGATTTTATTTTACTAAGATTTTATTCATGTTTAGTTCATATTAGATAGGATTAAAGTATATTCAATACATAATGAAGACGTGGGTGCGCGTCCATTGCACGAGTGAAATACCAGCCTTAAAGCAACACCAAAGAGTTTTTTCTACCTTAAAATAATGTTTCCAAAATTGTTTCAGTGGTTCATTAACTCGTAACAGGGTGAACGGCACTTCTGCATTCGCTTTGCGACCCTCTATCGGCTATAACCGCACTATGTAAGTTTACCAGATCGGGTAGCGGATCTTTAGTTCGATGGAATGAGACATAAGAAACTACAAATTTGACTTGCATGATGTCGCAATACATCATACTTTAATAAAATCATGCAACATATTCTACCTTGTCTGTGGACATCGTTATTTGCAAAGCCGGACCTGGATAAACAAATAGCGTGCGTGGCGTGCACAATTGACAAAGGAAAAGTTCTTTGGTGTTGCTTTAAACGAAATGCAGTTTTACATGTAACCAGTGGTGCAAATGAGTACTAACTGACATGTCCAGAAGTGCATCCATGAAATGAGTCACTAGATCGTTCCGTATACAGTAGCCTAGGTAGCCTACCGAAGATAACTGAAGGTATGTGGCTAAAGCAACCCTAATGAAAGTGTCATGAAGTTTTTTTTTTTCTCCGGTAGTGAGATAGTGTTCTTGTATAAGTCAATTAAGCTCTAGGCCTACTAAGCGAGACCAGTGTTATGTTGCGCATAGAGCATGAACTGGGTTCAAGTTTTACAGATAGGAGTGAATGTTCCCGGCAGACTTTCTTTGACTTTTTAAATCTGAATGGTGGTGTCTGGGTTTTCAGTTCGTTTTAAACTGAAAAAAAGCAAAGGAACAAGGTGATTGCCATAGACGTCTACGTCTGCTTGCCTAATCTGAATAATTGACAATAGTAGGCCTAAAAGAGATCTTAATGCATCAAGGCCCTATCGTAAGACACTTTTGCTTTAGGCAAAATGTAACACTTGCTTGGGAGAATATTTTTTGTTGTTATTGCTAGCGTGCAATAGGCTATGATATGGGAAATACCGTATTTTCCGGACTATAAGTCGCATTAGTCAAAAAATGCTCATGAACAGGAAAAAAAACATATATAAGTCGCACCGGACTATAAGTTGCATTTATTTAGAAATGTATTTCACAAAATCCAAAACCAAAAACAGAGACTATGTAACTGGATTATTGAGGCCAAAAAGATTAATGTTAATGAAGACGAAGGAGTCAAGGCAGCCAAGTGGAGGGCAGGAAGGTAATTGCAAAGCAAAAGATTCACTGAAAGAAAATGCCATGTGGTACACCAAAATGTATCTAAAATGTGGAGAATACAATGCAATCAAGCATTTTGGGCGATGTGGAGTCACAAGCTGGCATCAGATTAAATGCTCACGAGAGAGAAAAAGATGCAGTTGTAGACGAGACTGAATCAAGCCAGGCGATAGGCCCGACGGTAATTGTAAAGCAATTTACGAAATATTCACTGAACAAAAATGTTGATATGATACATGAAAATTTAGCTAAAAATGTGGAGAATGCAATGCAATCAAGCAATTTGGGCGATGTGGAGTCACAAGCTGGCAGCAGATTAAATGCTCACGATAGAGAAAAAGACGGTTTTAAAAGGACGTGACCGAAGCTGAGGCAAGCCAGGCAATAGGCCTATAGGCCCGACGGTAATTGTAAAGCAATTTACAAAAGATTCACTGAACAAAAATGCTGATGTGGTACATGACAATTTAGCTAAAAATGTGGAGAATGCAATGCAATCAAGCATTTTGGACGATGTGGAGAGACAAGCCGGCAGCAGATTAAATTCTTGATAGAGAAAAAGATGCGGTTTTAAAAGGACGTGCAGACCGAAGCTGCAGCAAGCAGGTGATATTTAGAAATTTATTTCACAAAATCCAAGACTAAGAACAGACAGACTATGTAACTGGACACATTGAGGCCAAAAATATTGAGAATTCTACAGGGAATGTTGAAGACGAAGGAGTGAATAGTGGCAAGAGGCAAGCCGAAGGCTGCTGACAAGGGCCCGACGCTATTGTAAAGCAATTTACAAAAGAATCACTGAACAAAAATGCTGATGTGGTACATGAAAATGTAGCTAAAAATGTGGAGAATGCAATGCAATCAAGCATTTTGGACGATATATTGGAACAATCTGGCAGCAGAACAAATGCTCGCCGAGAGAGCGAGAGAAAAAAAAAATGCGCATTTAAAACCAGGGCCTAAATTTCAGCGCGGGATTGCAGGTATTGCGCATAAATGATTACTAAGTATTGAGCATACTAATAAAAGTCCTGCAACTCTAGCCATCATAATGCGAGAAATTCTCACACATTTTACAGCGCTGTCTGACGTTAATCTAATGAGCGGCCTGAATGTGGGACTATTGACTCGACGGACCAACTCTGACTTTAATTAAACCCCATGCAGAGACACACACACACGCGCGCGCTCAGGACTACTTTGGGGGTGCCTCTCTCTCTCTTTGCTCTCTCTCTCTCAGCAGGATTTGTCACCGCTAAAGTCAAATTATAGCCTATAGGTGCTTCTACATCAACTGCTATCGACAGGAAAGGAAAACAAACGTTTAGCGATCAGGAACCGTCAGGTATTTTGCAAACACAGAAGCATGACCGCCTATAATATAACGCGAGAGAACATGGATGTGTTCTCCATTTGAGGAACGTTATAATCGATTGCGGACGTGAACAGTCAGCTACAGACTACATAATAAGGCCTACTTTCACTTTGCGTATTCACATGAAAGATAATTAGTAGCAAAACAGCGATCAAATATTACATGGCAGTGAGTTTTGTTTTCAAATGTTTTCATGCATGTCTAGATAACGGGTGAGGAATGTTTAGGGGACAGACTATCGTAGCCTAAATACTCAAATTGGCTGGGCAAAGCACAGCACCTTTATTTGGACCATGGCTTATTCGAGTCAGCTATAGGCCTTTATTTCTTGCGTTTTACTGTGAGATATAGGCCCATACTTTTCGTTTGGAGCGGCATACCGGTAGGCTATCAATGGCAATGGTTCACTATTAAGTTTTATGTATGAAAGTGTGTCGGGATTTCCATCCGCTTATGGCGAGATAAGGCATCCGCTTTCATTCATTCAAGGAACGTGTGCTGTGCTGCAAGGAAAACCTTATTCCATATAGCCAAAGAGGTCTGAGAGCCTAAATTTAGTTATTTTTTAAATTATGCATGATTTACTTTTTTATAAAATTCATAGGCTGATGCCTGGCAGCAACAATTGTGTTTAAATGTAGGTTATTGCTTCAGCCTCTAGCTCAGGGCTGCTTGCGACTGGTAGCTTGAGAGCAACGTGTTGGAGACGATGACTTTTCATTGGCAACAATATTAAACCAACCAACAATATAAATTATTAAGAAGAGCTCTTTTATGAGTTAAATTGAAACAAAATTATACTGGCTTTTATTTGTCTGAATCTGAGGCCCGGCTAGGATTTAAGTAGCCTATGCACGTGTGTTTCAGGCATAGCGCAAGCACTAATCTCTGACTGAAAGTGCACAGGTCTTGTGCATTTGAGAGCGCTCTCTCAAGGCTGTAGACAGTAATGTTTCATGTAGGGTTCATGTCAGTTAATATAAATTAACATTTAAAAACATGTTCAATTATATATTTTTTTTCATATATAAGTCCCACCTGACTATAAGTCGCAGGACCAGCCAAACTATGAAAAAAAACTTATAGTCCGGAAAATACGGTACTTTCAATACAATCAGCTTCAGAAATGAATGTGTTTTCCTTAGCCTGTGCTACACCTTTCCACCAAGTTGTGCGCAAATTTTAGTTTTTGCGATGTTGACAAACATGCGTAGCACATGGAAGCTCTTGATAGCGCATGCCACTGACGTCTATAAAAACAATATATTTATGGAATAAAACTATACAGGTAGCTCGGATAAGCATTGCTGTTTATTGTTAAACTGCAATTTTCAGCAGCAAGTGGAGGGCATTTAGCCTATATGCTTCCGGATATATATTTTGTGTCTACCCTAATTCTGAAGCAGTGGCACCTCTAAATGAAGAGGAAACACTGAGAAGAAAGTTAATGTTTTAATGTTGGGCTTCTAGGGCAGCATGACAGCATTGGTTTGGTAAAATTCAGAATTCAGAATGTGAATACACCATGAGACATTCAGAATGTGAATACACCATAGACTGTATGGAATGCGCACAGCACAGAAAATGTATAGAAATTTTATCGAAAATTACGTAATCTTTGCGGTATGTCCATCGCAAGCGTTGATAGATTTTAGATACATCATGCAGCCCTAGTAGCAACTGGACAATTCAGCCGTGGATGTGTTTTTGTTTTTTTTGCAAACGAACATCGAAACGTGTTTCAATCTAAAAAACTTCCCTACGAAAAAACCCATCACAAATTAGCGCATCCCAAATAACGTATGAGGAGGAGACGCGCAACATATGCCCACAGCTCGCATTCACAGCATAGAGAACAGTGAAGGTGAAGTTTTGGTCATTAATGACTTGGCATAACCCTCCTTCATCAACCCACGACCCACCGGCAATTAACAATTTAGTTATTTTTTCTTTACCCGACCTGCTTAATCCATGGTGTTAGTGCCATTTTCCATATTGTAATTTAGACTCAGATTTAGATAATATTATTTAGATTCATTTTTTGGTGATAGCTTAATTGTGCTATAATAAACAATGTTATAATTGCATTATTGTATTTCATTTTGCATTCTAGTTAAGTATGTTTATGCATTGCATTGCCTAGAGTAACCAAAAGAGCGCGCCCTGAGCTATGACGTGGTCAGGTCACGTGTGAATAGAAAGTGAAACTGTGATTTGTATCTTTGGTCAGTATTCAGTAAGTAAAAACACACTGTTTTCTACCGTCGTTCAACAGTAAACACGTAGAGACTCCTTCTTTCCGTCATAGAGTGGTTAAGTGGATTAATACATTGAGAAATACTTACCGATGACAAGAAGTCTGTCTACGCCGGTGTTCGAGCTGCAAATTGACAGGTCGCGCGGGATTGGTTTGTGAGTGTGTGACGCTTTTTTTTTTGTTTGTTTTTTTACCCCTCAGTCACTCACGTTACTGCCTGAGGGAGAGGGAGAAAGCTACCGGAGATTGTTTTAAACACGAAACCAGGGCAAGTCTCGGCTGCCGCTTGAAAAATGTATGACAATAAATATTCGAAACCTACGATATAATAATTTTATATATCTCACAAATCTATTTCTGAGATATATCGAGTATATTCGATATATCGCACAGCCCTACAAACACTACATAAAAGTACAAATTGACAAACAGGTAAATCCTGCTTAAAGTTCACTGTGTGTGCTGTAGGGATGGGCAATAAAACGATTGCGATATGCATCGCAATAGACATGTAATCGATATCAATAAAAAATACGTTCGACATAACATTTGATAATTAAAAGCAACACACACCTCCCGCCTTACGTTGTCCATAAATAAATAGGCTAAATATATCTTGCATTGTAGCTACTTATGTGCAACTCTACCAGAATAGGCGTCAGAAGTAGGCCTACCTCAACCCAGACTCTCAATGAGTCCTTGCCCCGTGCACTCTCTCTCTCTCTCTCTCTCTCTCTCTCTCTCTCTCTCTCTCTCTCTCTCTCCCTCTCTCTCCCTCTCAATAGGCGCATCCCTCCTCATGCACATGTAATCCAAACATTCACAATCATGCAAGACAGTGCTGCTTTTCATTCAGACTTATGTGCACATTTATTTATTTGAGTGTTTTTCAAGATTGTGTTGCTATTTCTTTTCCCTGTTTGCTTTGATTGATAACTGAGGTGATTAAAATCAGAGGAAGGTTAAGTTTAAAATAAAAGTGTTTAAATTGAACTTTTTTTTCTTCTGGTTAGTGCCTGGCGATATGACCAAAAATGTATATCACAGTATTTTTCAAAATTCTTACGGTTTCACGGTATATGACGGTATTTTTTTTTCCATGCATAATCAGATGTTCACATAGTGCTGGGTGGTATGACCAAAAATGTATATCACGGTATTTAACTCCACACTAGTGGTAATGCAGATTTGCATGGCCCCATAAAATGATGCTGTTTACAGAGCCACTCATGATTCTAATGAAGAATCTAATCAGAATGCAAAGACAAAATACCGAACTTTTACTGTGCAAATTTCACAAACATCTTGTATAAAACCAATACAAAAAGTAGTGCAACTTGCAATAATTATACTTTACTTAAAATTATACAATTTAAAATAAAACCTCTCTGCTAATATGCTTACTCTGTCAAATAGGCCTATCAGAAACATGCCTTATTGTTATTGTGTGGTTTACCTGACGTTAGTGGTAGGCTAACGTTAACTTCATGTGGATGTGGATCTTGTTAGCCTGCCATGAGCAAACCACAAACTTTTTGTGACTCTTGTTAGCCTCGGTTTGGTTCGCTAGGCAAACAAAAAAGTTTGTTTTGGTGCACTGATGACAGTCAGGATCATTTCTAACTAGCCAGCTAGTATTGCTCAGTTCATGTCTATAACATGCTTTACTTGCTACCTGGATAATTTCAGCGAATATTCTTAAGGTGAGATGAATGATAAGAACATTAAAGGAGAATTCCGGTGTGATATTGACCTAAAGTGTATCAAAACATGATACCGAGTGTGAACGTATGTCTCATAGCCCATCTCGGCTTGTCCCCTGCACTCCAAAATCTGGCGCTAGTTAGCCGATGCTACCAACATCTTTTTCAATAGTGGTGCTTCGGCATCGGGCTAGCCATGCAAATAAATCACTGTTTTACACCCATTTACGAGGCTCAATGTATCTCCACACTTCATTGGTAGACTTCCGAGGGCCCTGACATTTAAAACGAGACATTGAGAACTTTGAAAAAGCACTGGTAGTTTACTTACAAGACGATTTATACAGACAGCATCTTCACGAAGTTTAGCGTTTGCAGCCATCTTGAATTTAGTCACGATAAGTCGAGCAACGAGTAAGAATGAACAGCTATGATAAGGGATCAGATTCCAAAAATAATTCAGTGGAAATGCACGGATTCCAGTTGCTGCTACTGGAAGAAACTGGAATCCATGCATTTCCACTGAATTATTTTTGGAATCTGCTCGACTTATCGTGACTAAATTCAAGATGGCTGCAAACGCTAAACTTCGTGAAGATGCTGTCTGTATAAATCGTCTTGTAAGTAAACTACCAGTGCTTTTTCAAAGTTCTCAATGTCTCGTTTTAAATGTCAGGGCCCTAGGAAGTCTACCAATGAAGTGTGGAGATACATTGAGCCTCGTAAATGGGTGTAAAACAGTGATTTATTTGCATGGCTAGCCCGATGCCGAAGCACCACTACTGAAAAAGTTGTTGGTAGCATCGGCTAACTAGCGCCAGATTTTGGAGTGCAGGGGACAAGTCGAGATGGGCTATGAGACATGCGTTCACACTCGGTATCATGTTTCAATACACTTTAGGTCAATATCACACCGGAATTCTCCTTTAAACTTCACTGTGTTCGGTGGGTTGCTAACTAACGACATCACCTACAGTAGCCTTGTTGAACAATCTCAATAGAATTTTCGTGACGGTAAATCCCTTTCAATGCAGTATCCCTTAACTAATGAAACAATTTAAGGTATTCTGTGCAACACCCTTAAATAAACCCCTTACCTAAGAAGAAATTAAGCCTTAAGGGTCATACTTCAGGGGAAAAACTTAAGGTGTTTGTGTTTACGCTCACTATGCCTGGCAGTCGCACCATGCGTGCATGTGAAAAAAGTCCCGTCTGAAACCCAGTCACACGGCGCAGCGTTCCAAACGTTGTGTAATCAAATACACCGGTATGGCGGTATATTAAAAATTCATATCATAATGAAAATATACACCGGTATACGGTGTGAACCGGTATACCGCCCAGCACTACTTCTGGTCCTTATCTGAAATAGATTTGAACAAAAATCAATAATTATCGATATCGCTGTAACATATTGCTGTGACGATTTAATCTTCACGGATCTTGTCTTGTTTCTGCAAGACCCCACATGAGAGACTAGCCTGGCTAGCGCCATCACTTCTCAATGAGACGTGGTCTGGGAACCAAACGTTCATTTTCTCGTATTTGAAAAAAATGCCCAGATCCGTTTATTGGGTGCCACGGATGTCTATCAAATGCGTCTGTGCATAGCTCATCATCGTCTTGCTTTCCTACCTGTTCTGTGATTGGTTCCCTATCTCAGGCGAAAATTTGTTCCATGGTCTCCAGGCTGCCTTTCATTCTTTTTTATTCATTTTTTAATTCAGGGTTTTCAGAGTCTGAATCCCACATGAGAGACAGGGTTTAATTCTTTTCTGCTTTTAGTTCTATATGAAATTGTACTGATTCAAGTTCTCCTATGGGTTTAGAAATGGAAGGAGGCACCAGACAGTGGCACAGCCATCCTTTGCCATTTGATGGAGCAGGTGCCACAAGTCTACTGCTTGGAAGCAGAGCCCCGGCCAAAAGAAGAGGAACTACTGGCACAGGAGCGACTGCTATTGCCATTGGAGTGTTTCCTATTTGGGGAGGAGCCTCATGTTGGCTTGGAGAAAATACAGCAAAGAGGAGGGGCAGCATCACAGCTGTGTGGCAAAGTCTTCAAGGAGGGAGAGACTGTCTACTCTTGCAGGTCAGAGACACATCAGCTTGTGCACTACATGGAAGGTGGTGTCAGCATGGACCCTATAATTCCAGTACTAGTTGCCATGATCGTAAATATTGTTAAGTAATTCAGTTTTGACTATACATCAGATTTCAAAATGTTTATAATTTGCATTTGGAACATACACTACTATTCATGAAACTTTTTTACCATGAAGGAATCCTTTATTTGCAGCAATTGCAAGTGGCCAGTACAATTGTTTTTATAGACTGGAGTGAGACCAAAAACATTTGAGAATGCTCTTGTCATGTCACTGTATCCTTCTCAAGAAAGCGTCTTTGATATGAAAATGGAATAGTTTGGCCTGTAATTTTGACGAACTACAGTAAATCTGACGTAACCTAAAGTGCACCGCATATATACAGTAGGCACTGACATGAGTGCAAGAATACTTTTTAACACTTGCCCAGACACACTAGCACTAACATTTTCAACTTAAAACCATTAAATACACAATTTAGTGGCACCAACAAAAATAGGGGTGAATCATAATCTACAATCAACAGCGGTGAAAGGGTTCTCAGGGTTGTGGAGGGCTTAAAGTAGAAATCCAGTGATTTTTCATATAGGTCTCCGTTTCTTGAGGTCGTAAGTACTTTCAAACAATTTTCAAACGTCTTTGTAAATGTCGTTTAATTAAAAACGGTTTTGTTCGCACCTTTCATTTGTTCGCGGCTGTGCCTGCCTAGCGGTACGTGTCCATTATTGCGGCGCGTAGACGCTTGCAGACACCTAGCCTTCTCTCCCGTCACCGCTTGTGGGCGTGTATAGGCTAAAGTGTATGGTGTAACGTTTTATTATGACCGCCGCTAGCGAAGCGGTCATATAGGGATTGTCAAAGTCCCCCCCCCCCCCCCCCCCCCGTCATCTACTTCCTGAATTTTTGGTCAACGATACCCGGGACACCGAACCACCGGGACACATGAAATTTGGTGGGTATGTAGCCACACTAGACTTTTACGGAAAAATTTCGTTTCGTCCCCGGGGTCCACTCCCCCCCCCCCCCCCCCCCCCCCCCCCCGTGTTGGGCCCCCCAAACCGCAAAAAAAGCAGTTTTTCCTAAATAACTACCTGAACCGTGGCACCGAGGATGAAGAATCTTTTATGGTATGTTGGTCTCAAGGGCCCACATCAATCTGGCCCATAATCACTCATTTGTGATTTGCACCCCCCCGGTAAAAAATGAAAATGCAATATTATTCTGCTTTAATCGCCCCTATCTTCAGTTAAGATGTTCAGAACTGCACCAAATTTTATTTGTATGATTGACCTGGCATTCTCTGGGGGTATACCAAGTTTCGTAGAATTTCATCCATGGGGGGGTCTTAAAAAAAATAGATTATGTGTACATTTAGTGACTGTACACTCATTGGCCTGTAGATGGCGGTGCACACATATACACATGCACACACACACAGGCACCCATATACTATCGGTATTAGAACGGCCGATACATAATTACAAATTCAGTAGGATTAAAAGAAAGCCAAAATATATATTCATCATCATCATGGCTGCATTTCCAGTATTGGCGATAAGTAGTCGTTTGTCCACTAGATGGCGCATCGTTGCAGTGAGACGTAATTTTGTTGGAAGTTAAACGTGGGTTGGAATAACAATGGACGCTTCCTACAAGGACTGTAATTTACCGCAGAGAACGTCTAATAAGGATAGGATGATGTTCACATGAAATGTAATTCCCATTTCTTCTTGAAGCCGAAATAAATCTGAGGATGTTTATCGGACATGCTTGGTTTTTACTGCAGGTACGTTAATCTTATAATATCAATAATAATGTTACCGTTAGCGTTGGTTGAGTGATGGAGGCCAATTTGATTGATTGCATTTGTAGAAAACTATAAATGCGGTTATACCAAGCAAATTGATAGCAGCACTGTAATTGTATCTTTCGACTGTCATTTGTTGCATGTGCTACAAAAATCATTCTGTGCAATGGAAGATTTACCAACGTTACACCGGTCTGATACAGTTTTGCCTATACATGCGTGAGACTGAGACGCCTGTTTATTTTGTTTTAAGTGCGTGAGGGTGTGAGAGGGGAATCGATGTGCTTTGATTCCAGCTTGGTAGTTGTAGTCTGTGAAATTAAAAAGCACGTGTGTGTGAAGTATCCAAACAATGACACCTTCATTTCATTATGGCTGCTTTAGCAACACACCTTAAGCTACTGTGTAGTGGGTCCCATTTAGAAGTGGCTACTTCATTCGCGCTTTCCTTGACTCATGGAGCTGCGTGAATTTTATTACAACTTTTCGCCACGATATGGCAGTTTAAGTCCGCTTGATACTGTAAGGCGTAAGCCATTGGTTTCCAAAGGAGATTTTATTTGTGTCGCCAGCATAGCCTATTGACAATTTATGTTGTAAATAGGCCTACCTTATAAGCCTACCTGTAGCTTAGGGAAGCTAACAGCTTTCTATTAGGATCTAGTGTGTTAGTTACAGTTTTGTCATAACTCCCTGATGCATTTTTGCATTCAGAATAGCCAGAGCGTGAACAATATCGGGTGCCTATGGACTAGGCTTGGTGAACCCAGCCTGATCTGCCCGCTATTTATTTTTTGATTTCTTAAAAGATTGGGGTTGGTCTGGTGAAAGCCAGACTAGCCATGGACCTCAGTTACACAATGCAAGGGAACATGAATCAGCCTATATTTGCACGAACAATAATGGACAACAGCTCTTCAACTTTGGCCCGTTAAAATGTGTATGAACAGTCTAGCGACGCATTTCATCAAGGCCCATTTGGACATGTCAGTTATTTGCACCACTAGATGTAAAACAGCATTTCGTTTCAGACTACTGTTACTTAATTTGTGCATTAACAATAACGTTTCAGACTACTGTTACTTAATTTGTGCATTAACAATAACGTTTCAGACTACTGTTACTTAATTTGTGCATTGACAATAAAGTATTACATGAACTAAAGATGACTAAAATCTTATGTAGAAGAAGAAACATTATCCATCCATCCAAACATGACCTTTGTTTTTGATAGCTGTTGAAAACGGCACGGAACTGACAGAGATGTTTTTGTTTATAAATAAATAAATAAATAAATAAATAAATATCATTATGCTGATACGTTTTGCTTTTCCCAAATACAATGTAGCCTACAGGTGTAAGTGACCTTTCATCAATCCAGTTGCAATGGATGAACTGTGATGAACTGCCCTACTTGTGATTGTTTAGAGATGTTAAAGGTTTTATAACAATGCTACATCTTCTTTGGCTATTCTACAATCTATTCACCTTTTCAGCACCAGTAGGCTACTCTCTGTGCAGCCGCACACACACACACTCAGGCATGCCAAACAAGCATACACAAAAGTTTCAAGAGTGGGGGATGGAGTAAAATATGGAGACAAATTGAAGTGTGATTTATTTTCGCGGAACGGATGTACAGGACTGAGCGGCGGTCATATTTTGTACCGCTATGCGGTACATCTAGTTTTATCTAATTACACAATGCCAGCTAACGTAGGCTACTAAAGTGGAGGTAGCCTACTACTGTTAACATCTTTTATTGAAACACTCACAAATATCATTGACATGTTCCTCTAAAGCACCTTCTGTCTTGGTTCAAGTCGCCAACAAGGTCTTTTTGATGGGGTGCAGTGGCGAACTTGTTGTAAACTTAATGGCTTCGCCAGTATAGCTTAATATATTTTCATGAAACCAACATAATTATCTGGCGGAACAAATATTTCTGGCAGGCTATAAACCTCTCCGGAATAAGTCCCGCCTCCAAAACATCTGGACCCACCCAACTTCTGGGCGTTGAATGTCTATGGGAAATAACATGGCATTTCGAAATATCATACCTGCCAAACATCTGTAGGTGGCGAAGTAGAAAAAAATAGTGGGCCGATTGGCCTACACACTTCTGCCATCTAGTTTCCACTGGATTTTTTGATTGTCGGTGCCGTTTAAGTAGAAATATATCAGTAAGAAGCACTAAGCTAACGCACGCTTCGGACGCCGCGACTCCCCGAGTCAAGGTTGCATGGCAACGGCAATGTTTCATAGTTTGTCTTCACCGAAATGGAGTTTGTGGCACCAGAGCCTGTCTATGGAGGTGGCACTAACCCTGCGTCATGTTTGATAGGTTTTTAATACATTCTGAAAATGTTACTGTTCTGATCAAGGTCATGCAAAATAAAGCTATCGACTCAGTACAACTCTGCCTCTGATTCCTAGTCTGCTTATCATTATCTGTTTTTCGTGAAAAAAAAAATCTCGTCATGTCTTTGTCGGCGATGGGAATGTGTAAAATGCATGATTTCCGTGCAAACAAGTAGCCTAATGATGTGCTGGTAACGTTTGCAAAATAGCAATTTTTGAAAATGTCCATATGAAGAACAAGACCTTCGATATATGGCCACAAGAATGAGTGTAACATAAAACGATGATCGTTTTAATTTTAGAATCCTTATTAATTAGGGCTGTAACCCAAATTCGACACTCATGTCCACAAACCTGTGTCGCGGTATGAAAAGGCAAAACCACAACACACACTTTCTAGTGTTTCACGCAGTGCTTCGCAGCTTACGCGGCTGCATAAGCAACAAATATTTCCCGCTTTACTTACAGGTAGCCTACATTGTCCAAAAATAAATAAATAAATCATAATTTCATCAGGGCTCTCAAGTTTTGAGGACAGGCAAGAGTGACATTCCCCGTCAACCCCCCCCCCCCCCCCCCCCCCCCCCATATTGTAGCCTAAATCATTTTTATACATCAGATTGTTATGTAGCATAGCCATAATATATATCATTTGAAAGCTTGGACTTGGTCAGATTACATTAATACACAGGATTAGATGTTAAAATCCCTTGTGCCAAAATCCAAGGTAAAAACACATCAGAAGCCCCTGCTCAAGTTTAACTTTAAAAAGCACACTAACCCACAAATGGTCACAAGCACAATACAAATGGCCCATCCAACAGCAGTAGCCTATATAGTATGCGGCATGTCATTGGGGTTATCAAGTGGGCACCCTCATTCACCGATGTTTCGTTAAGTTAGGCCCACGACACCTCATGAAGGCTTAACAGTGAAACCAGCGTCCTGGAGACACTCCCCTCCATGCTGCCACCATATTACCACATTGAAATATCCAATACCCAAAATACTCTTAACCAGCCCAGGCATGGTCAAGGTTGGCTAGGTTGGTCCGTCCCGTTGATGTGGACTGAACCATAACCATAAAAAACTTTGGCCAACCAACCATCAACCTAGGCACAGCCCATCACAAACTCATAACAAATTAGCCAGTTAGCTTAGCCCGTTAGCTTAGACCCCATCCCAAACACAAAACAAATTAGCCAGTTAGCTTACGCCCCATGCTGCCACCATATTACCACAACAAACATCCAAATACCCTTAACCAACCTAGGCATGGTCTAAGTTGGCTAGGTTGGTCTGTCCCGTTGATGTGGACTAAACCATAACCATAAAAAACCTTGGCCAACCAACCATCAACCTAGGCACAGCCCATCACAAACACAAAACAAATTAGCCAGTTAGCTTAGCCCGTTAGCTTAGGCCCCATCCCAAACACAAAACAAATTAGCCAGTTAGCTTACGCCCCATGCTGCCAAAAACCTGTTTCGTTAAGTTAAAGGTTAAACAGTTAGCTTACCTTAGCTTGCGCCCCAGGAAGGGTAACTTCTCCTTACCCGCAACCAAGTCAAATGAGCCAGTTAGCTTACCTTAGCTTGCGCCCCAGGAAGGGTAACTTCTCCTTACCCACAACCATTCGCTTGCCCGTTCTGCTGCTAAAGACATGTTACTAACCACCTGCCTTAGACTTCGACCACAAATGCCCAATTCAGACAGCAAGCCAATAGCAGATCTGGCCACAAACCCACGTGCACCGATTTCAATAGGCCTTAATCGTGCACTCCAACCTCGCTTAGTTGCCTCCTCTGCTATCTCAGTGTATTTAGCTCTCTTCAGCTCATTGGCCATTAATCTTACTATGTCTCAATTAAATTTAATCAGTGTTACCTTGCATTTGAGGCCAAGATTATGCTTCTAAGAGGTTCATATGCAGTAAGCATTTCATTGTCAATATGCATTTTGAATAACCAAAAGTCCTATGGGGAGTTTCCATAGGGCATTTTACAAAACGCATACCTTGGGAAAAAAATGGTCTAAACTCATTTGTTTAGTGCTGCCACTAACGACTAATTTTCTAACGACTAATCTTTCGACTAATTTTTAGATTAGTCGACTAATCTAAAAGACTTTTTTTTTAAAAAATCAAGTGTTTGTTATTTCGTTGTGTCCATGTGCTCTGTTTTTATGGAAGTTGCATAAATCCACATTGTTCTATTAAATGTTGTTTCATAATTAAATAGCCTTCCAATAGGTGAATCGGAGCTTTCCTACCAACGTTATCGAGTGGTTTCAGTTTCGCTCGCGCACACGCATGCATTGAATAAACGCTCATACCACCATTTAATTGTATGCCTCTATGTTTGATGACACTGATTGCAGAAACGTTTGTTTTCTTTTTCTGTCGGTCCGCGGTTCCTTGATCAATTGCGCAGCAATATTGGTGTATATAATAATGATGTGCAATATTGGGCCAAAAAAATCAAAATGGGACATACCTAAAATTTATAATTGCTCAGACTTGCAGAAGAAATGATTTGACACATGACACTGACAATTCAATAATGGGCCTACCCTTTTCACCACCTTCTCTGTGCAAGCATCCACTAACCTGGCCTTTTTAGGGGGCTTTCCTCTCAGGGCAAATGAGAGAATGCTTAATTGCTTTTTACCTGACATTTTTGAAAAACAGATGCAATGATTACTGCATCCATGGCCAGGATATAATTATGATAAAATATTATTATTATAAAATATGACTATTTTAAAAGTGACTTATAACATTGACTATGCAATACACTTTAATTGATTTAGTATTTATTTACTTTTATTTATTTAGTGCTAATAAAATGATTAAGCCTATTTGGTAAGAGAGAGATATTTATAATGCAGGGCTTAAAGCAATACAAATTGTCTGTGCCTGAAGTTATCAGACATTTATGAGGACGTCATAATATACTGTTGTCTCATTGCCTATTTTCAAATCTTAAGCATACCAGCTCACGCCTGAATTCAGGCACGGTGCCTGAACACTTTAAGCCTGATAATGTGACAATATGTCAGTCATCGTAACGAAAATATGACTAGGCCTAGACTACTTGTTCTGAGCAGGTGTTGTCGGTGAACAGGCTGTTGACGCTCATTAACAACTGATGCTAATTATCTGGAAAACATTCTCTAACAACAGTCAAGTTGTCATTGTTCGTGTCAAACAAGTTGTGAATTTGTTGTAACATTAAAAGATGACTTACTCTGTGCTCAAAGTGATGCTCGAAGCTCCAGTGGTTTCCTCTGAGGGTGAACGAAACTTTCGGTAGCAGAATCACGTGAACAATTCCAGGGTATGTTTTTTTTTCATTGGTTGTTGTGTTAAATCTTACCCAGATACAATAGTGCTATTTTCTGATTGGCTATTGTGTAGCCCATTTCTTTTCTTGATTGGCTGATAAGTGGCAGACTCGTCTAAGAACTCCAGGGGAGACGCGCTTGATTCCTGTTGGTTCCATAGTGAGAGCGGCGCAGCCATAGAAATTTTGGGCGTTGCGGCATATATTATAAATAGTTTTTCTGCGTGAGAAATACAATGTGTGGCGGGAGTGCGTGACAAAAGACCGAAATGAGTGACTGTCACGCTCAATGCGTGACACTTGAGAGCCCTGTTTCATACCTCTCGTTGCGTTCATTGTAGACTTGTGTTCAACTTTACCAAACAGTATAGAAGTAAAAACCCCCTCTCCTTGCCCCGCTCTCTCTCGTTCTCCCTCCCTCCCCCTTCCGCTCAATGGACACGCGCGACTCAGCCAACACAATCCAAATAACATTCACAATCGTCAAAGCAATGACACATAGACAAGACGATTAGCTAAATTACTATTAAATCAATTTATCATCATTAGCATGCTGCACATATTTGTTTAAAACTTGCATTCAAGTTGACTGATCATCTCAATACCAATGTTTCCCAAAAGGGCCTGTCCCAAGGAGAACAAGTATTACCTTGAAACTTAAACACACATGGGGAAACTGAACAGTCTAATCAGTACACTATCATAAGCTAGCCAACTATGCTACTTTGTTTACAATATTCCCAGGCTTCAACCAGACAGCTGAATTAAAGAGGTAGAGTTGTAATGAAAATAGTAGGCCTAAGCTATAGGCTAATCTGCATGAAGTGTGCTGTCACAAATATCAGACATTCAGTATATCTTTTTTTATACTAGGATAATATAGTATATTGTAATCCTCTGGTGTTCTAAGGCACGCTATTGAAGTATTATTTAATAAAATGTCTAGCCCCCCCCCCCCCCTAAAAAAAAGAAAAATCCAGGTTTGTATCAAACCGTGGGTTAAAAATCGTGATACACCAACCTCACGATTCGGTTTGTATCGTTACAGCCCTATTATTAATACCAAAATGGTACATTAAAGTGTGCTTGTAGCCAGGCCTCAGCTACTTCCTGGGGGAGTGGCTTGGTAGGGCAGCGAAGAGCTGTGAAAGGCAGGAAGTTATGGGAGTTGTTGGCTTTCATCAACACATTTTTGGCTTTTTCTTGGTCAAGAAGGCACTGGCTTCAATGATTACTCCACATTTCTACTACATAAATGACCCAATTTAAATACACATTCATCTTCCCAGCAGTGAAACTCTCCTTTAAGTCTGGCATACCCAAGTACCAAAGCAACATGTGGGACACATATTTTTCCAGTGTTATTTTGGTTACACACACATTTATCTAACAACCAGAAGGGTCATGCTACAACAAGATAAATCCTCCTACTTGGGTGTGTTGCTCTTTCTATTTGCGCTTAGTTTTAGGCTACATTTCCTGTTGGCATGGCCAGGGGTCGAAATTAACTTTTTGGCCTATTAGCCAAAGTCTCCATGATCCCTTCTTTTTAAAAACACCAATTTGACTTGTCTAATGCAAATCTTTCTTTTTTATTTTCCACCCTGATCATGGGCAAAATGCACCATTGAGATCAATATGTTTTATATAGAGTTACCACAGTGCCACCTGTGGTTGTATAGAGTAACCTGTGGTAACTACTAAGAATACTTTTCTAACCCCCACAATTGAAATGTACATGGTGTCATTGGAATGTAATGCTTCTTTTTTATGCCAATCTCAGGCCAATTCTTTGTCCAGGTGTGCCCTTATAAAGGTTTAGGTTGTGCATAAAGGTTGTGCATGTTTGGAGAAGAGTAATCCATGATCAGCATCCAAGATGATCAAGTGATCCATTTTGAGATGGAGTGAACATTTCAACCACGAAAACACCATCCACAATGTGGATAATAGCTATAGAAATGTATTAGTTTTGGGGTTTTTTCAGACAATGGGACCTGGTGAACTTCTCAAAGTAAACGGTAACACTAAAACAAGGGGCAAATTGAGAATTTTGGAGGAGAAGATCAGGCTGTCTGCCGAGAGACCTGCCCTAATAGGCGGCATTGGACACACAATGATCCAAAACATACAGCTAAACAAGGCAAGAAATGGTTAACCGAGAACAATACCAACATTTTAGAGTGGCCCAGCCATAGTCCAGACCTCAATCCGTCAAAAAAGTGAGCAAAGGCCAGAGGGATGGCAAATAATCGCTCTTGACTCAAAACCCAGATTGCTGTTAAAAAGGTGCAGTCTAGAATCATTGTGGAGACATGGAGAGGCTTGGTAGGTATTATAAGAACCATTTTGAGAGCTGTGAATGCAAATAAAGATGTTTCCATTGATTATTTAAAAAGGGTATGAATAATTTTGGACACGCCATTTTTCATAAAAATGTTAAAGATCAAAATGCTTCTTTTTTTGATTCCATGTTTCTACCACATTGTCTTACAATCTTTTGACATGTGGTAGTGTAATTTTCAGTCAGAATAAACATATCGATAAAGAGAAAATCAATATTGAATCAATATGTGCCAGGGGTATGAATAATTTTGTTCTTAACTATATACTTACTTATACTTAAGAATTTATTTTCTTAATGCACTAGCAGACAAATTTGCTTGTTTTTTGGACAAATTGCTTAACCAAATAAATTTCAGTGTCCCGCCGGCGGGATGGTTAAACCACTCCCCCACCTCCCCCAACATTCTAAATCAATTGTATGCACCATATTGCTATGTAGCATAGTAATGTTATACACCATTTCAAAGCTTTGACTCTTGGGAATCCAAAAATGACAACTTTTTTTCATGTACAATCTGTATAGTGCTTTACATTCTCAGATTAATTTTATTATGTCTCAATTAAATTTGATCCAAAATGCCCCCCTCCCCCTCCGCTTTTGGTGATTCCCTGACTTCTGGCTGCAGTGTAGCTGCAGCACAATAAGTAGATGCATCATATTGGGTACTGAAATATTCACAAGAATCCATAGAATTTGAATCTTCATGTTGTATTATCCAATATTAGTTGTACAGATGTATAGTCTATCTTATACACACTCATTGAACCAACAAAGTAAATGCAAAAATAGAGACTTTTTTGTAATTATTCCATATTTTGTGTAGTCAGTCTATATCAGAACACCTGACATACAATCTAAATAGTCCACAACAAACCTCAAAGTGTTACCTTTCATTTGAGACCAGGATTATGCTTCTACACAAAGGGGTGTGCAGTAAGCATTTGATTGTCAGTATGCATTTTGGATAACAAAAAGTCCTATGGGGAGTATCCATAGGCATTTTACAAAACGCATGGGCATACCTTGGCAAATAATAGTCTGAAGCACTCATATTCATTCTATATTGATCAACTTTTGCACGCAGCTTCACGAGACTTGGTGCTAGGGCTCAGTTGTGTTTCTAAGGGATATCAAGTGACCTAGAGGGCTGAAATGTGGTCAGTTCAGAGATGCTTATAATCCGGCAGAAAAGCTACGAAAGCTACAGGTTCTCAGCTTTCTGTAGAGGTCCAGCACTTGATGGTTGACCCCAAAAGAGGTGGGAACAATGCCCTTGTAAATAGGCACAGTGCAATTTCAGGCAAAAACTTAAGTCAAATTATTTTACAAGAAAGCACTAGATAAGTCTCTTTATACTGAAAACAATATTAACTAGATTTTTTGATCTTGATAAGATTAATAACACTTGGTTAGATTTTATTAGATAAGCAGTTTTTGCAGTGTAGTGATTGCAAAAAAAGAGAAAACTGTATTAGGCTACACGCAAGGACACAAGCTACTGACAATGACGTTGTAGAAGCTATGTTGGACCCATAGCCTGCAGACAGGACACTTTTAATGAGGAAAGGTAACCCCTGCATCAGTTGAAACACGTCCCATGATCATGTTCCAATCATGCAGTACCAGGCTCAAATTCTGAATAGAATTGCATCTGGTTACATCAGGCTACCAATTTGCATTATTCACACACGAATTTCGCCTATGTTTAGGATAGAAAAAAAGAACATTTGCATTTACAGAACATATGTAAGTAAGTTCTATTTATTGAGAAAGAAGGGACATTGTAGAATAAAGTAAGAAATAGTTAAACAAGATGTGTGGACAGTATGGACAAAGAACAGTCGATACTACGTGACAGTTGGATGCTCGCACGCAGTTCGGATAAGCTGTATATGTGTACACGTGGTAATTGATAATTCAGTATTATTTTAAACCAGAGTGTGTGAGGCATTTTTTTTAATTGACCATTACAACGAATAATACAATAATGCATGTTGTAGGTTTCATTTTGTGTTACCAGCAGATGTCAAGTCACCACTGGATCTTGTTTTGCAGAGATTGTGCCATAGACCCCACATGTGTGCTGTGTATGGACTGTTTTCAGAACAGTACACACAAAGGGCATCGCTACAAGGTAAATTCCAGTTCCAGTTTTCATTAGTTATGCTAGTTTGTTATCTTTTACATTCTACTCACAGTATGCATACGGCAAATAGATATTTTTACAAATTCATCTCACTTATTGTGATTTCTCTTGTGTGTGTGCACAACAGATGCACGCCTCATCAGGTGGTGGCTTCTGTGACTGTGGTGACCTGGAAGCCTGGAAGACTGGCCCCTGCTGCTCCAAACATGACTCTGGGGCTTCTATTCCCATGGAAACGGTATGTGTTAGTGCCAGCTATGAGGAAAGAATTATGTGCATTATCTATTGGGAGTGTTTCGATAATGTGTCCCATGTCCTATGTGTTCTTTACGCTCTGGAGTTACACGCATGCACACTTCCACACACACTTCCACACACACAAGGTCAACATTCACTTTTGGCCTCCCATTGGGGAAAACTGATGCGTGAGAATGTGACATTCCAGAAGTTTGCAGTTGTCAGAGCCATCAGTTCTAGATAACTAAAAATAGCTAAATAAACAAATAAAATGAGTCTTCTGAGAGGAAGTACATGAGTTGTTGATAGTGATGACTTTGTGAAAAATCCTTTATTAAAAACCATGTAGACAGTGTATATAATCAGTTTTGCTCATTGCTATGGTTTAAATTCAGCTCCATCATATTAATGCCTTGTAGTAAGACGAGAGATTCAGTATATCTAGAGCAATAACCAGAGGAGCTCTTACTTCATGTTACTAGTTTTACAGTAAGTCAGTGTTGTCTCCATGACTCCACTGTTCTTCATAATTTGATAGAAATGTTGATAGAGACTTCTGGACTTACTTTCTTTATTTTCATGTCATTGTGATGTTTTTGATCCATTACCTGACCCCAGTGAGTGTTTTTGTGTCTGTGTAAGAGAGCATGAGAGAGGGGAGGACAGAGTGCTGATGCATGATGTGTTGACTGCTGGTCATCTCCTTGCAGGTAGAGTGTGCACTAGAGACAGATCTACAACAGCGTGTTAAGCTGCTGTTCCAGGTCCTTCTGCATTACTGTACGCATCTACTGGTATGGGAAGAGGGCCATGAGCTTTCAGCAGAGCTCCAGCCCAGGTATTATACACTACATACATTGGTTTTCACTGATGTTGTTCATCATAATACCTGTGTCATTTGGGAAAAATATACTGGCATAATTTAAGTCTCTTAAAGTCTTTAAGTCATTTAGCCTATGGATTGTGTCATGGCAACTGATATAGGACTAAAATTTGGTAAAAAATCTTACCAACCCATACTTAACCATGGTATTTCACTGGTTAAAAAGGGAGGAGTAGGAATTCCAACTTATGCAATTTATTTGATTTCAAGATATGCATGTGAAATCTGTGTGATGAGTACTCTGGGAGCAATTTAACAGAGAAGAATGGGTGAGAATTTGGATGCAATATGCATCTACCGTATTTTCCGGACTATAAGTCACACTTTTTTTCATAGTTTGGCTGGTCCTGCGAATGATGGTCAGGTGCGACTTATATATGAAAAATATATAATTAAACATGTTTTTAAATGTTAATTCATATTAACTGACATGAACCCTACATGAAACATTAACGTCTACAGCCACGAGAGAGCGCTCTCAAAGATCAGTCAGAGATTAGTGCTTGCCCTATGCCTGAAACACACATGCATACCTAAATCCTCAAATTATGGCCGGGATTCTATTTATAGCCAGATTCGGACAAATAAAGGCCAGTAATAATTTTGTTTCGATTTAACTCATAAAAAAGCTCTTCTTAATATTTTATATTGTTGGTTGGTTTAATATTGTTGCCAATGAAAAGTCATTGTCCTACACCATGGGTCTCCAACACGTCACTCTCAAGCTACCAGTCGCTTGCCGCCCCCTTCTAAGCTTGCCAGAGGCTGAAGCAGTAACCTACATTTAAACACAATTGTTGCTGCCAGGCATCAGCCTGAGAATTTATAAAAAAGTAAATCATGCATAATTTAAAAAAATAACTCAATTTAGGCTATCATAGACCTCTTTGGCACAGCACACGTTCCATTAATGAAAGCGAATGCCTTATCTCGCAATAAGCGGATGAAAATCTCGAAACTCTCTCAACTTAAAAATACCCCGCAGATTTCAGTGGTCATCAGTCTCCATATTTAGCAATATAATCAAACAGTCCAAACATAAATTAAATCCCAAATCGAACATCTTCTGCTTTTGATAGCCTACCGGTATGCCGCTCCAAACGAAAAGTAGGCCTATGTCTCACAATAAAACGCACCACGTAAGAAATAAAGGCCTAGCTGTCTCAAATACAAGCCTGCCCCAAATAAAGGTGCTTTGCTGTGCCGAAATAAAAGACCCCAGCCATAATTTCAGGATTTACGATAGTCTCTCCTAAACATTCCTTACCCGTTATTCAATCTTTATTTATTCTCGGAGGTTCATTGAGGGTAGTCCTCATTTTCAGTGAAGCCCTCAAGTCCTCATTTTCAGTGGAATAACAAGAGATATAGTATAATAATTATGAAAAATAAAACAAATAATAAGAACCTACATACCATTATAAAGGAGGAAGGGAAATAAAAATACAGAAAATATTAATAATAAAATAATAACAGTAATAAAATAACATTTACATAAAACAGGTACAATTTGACATAGGAAGGTTTGTGATTACTGATTTGAATTGATTATAGGAAAGTAGAGAGTTCATTTTTATGTTACATTGGAGATTATTCCAGGAAGAAGGGGCACAATAACAAAAGGCCGACTTTCCCAACTCAGTGTGGATACGAGGAACCTTCAGCATCAAACAGTCATATGATCTGGTCTGATAGGGACCACAATTCCAAACAAGCATGTTGGAAATCTAACCTGGTAATTTTCCAACATTACCTTTGTAAAGAGATACCAATGATTATGTCTCCTTTCAGTCAAAGATGACCAACCCACTTTACCATAGAGGACACAATGATGAGTGCTATAGCCATCACCAGTAATGAACCTCAGGGCAGAGTGGTAGACTGAGTCGGAGTCCAGGGCTTTAAGTGAGCAAGCACTAGCATTTCTATAAATCACATCACCATAGTCTAGAACTGACTTAAAAACTGCTTCAACAACTTGTTTCCTACATTCCATGGCTTTGTTTCTGTAGAAGAAACCAATTTTTTGTCTCAGCTTTTTTACTAGGATGGCTATATGGTAATTAAATGTGAGTTTTTCATTCAGATATTTGTACTTAGAAATTCTATCAATGCTGGAACCATTTACAGTGGTTATTTGCAAACCATTAACCTCAATGTTCCTTGCTCTAGTAAATAGCATATATTTAGTTTTCTTTTCATTTAGTACTAATTTAAGATTGATGAGAGCTTCTTGAAGAACATTAAATGAAAGCTGAAGATTATCAATGGCAAGTTGAACAAAGTCAGCAATACAATAGAAAATAGTGTCATCAGCATGAAGGTGGACTTGACAACCATTTAACCCTCCTGTTATCCTTGGGGTCAATTTGACCCCAAGCAACGTTTAACATCATAAAATATATGGTTTTTTTGCTTCATGTTTCATGACTTTTCCTCAATTGAAGGGTACAACAGAGTTAGCGTGAAATTTGTACAATAATATGTTTTCAATGTCCTATACAAATATTTTGTACATTGATGTGACCCCAGCTGTATGAAACATAGGATACATGAATATTTGACACATTATGGATATTATTATTTGAACATATTGTTATTATCATTATTACATACACAAGTACTTATTACATATAAGTCATTTTGGCAGGACTGTATAAGTCAAAAGGGGAAGCAACAGCAAGCATTTGGGCTGCTGACACTGGATGGGCAATATTGCCAGCCAGGGTTCCAAGGTTCATAAAGGGGTGTGGGGGTGGGGGGGGTGGGATTGTTTTGTAGGGCTTTTGGTGGTGGCTATTACACTCTTCTTAAGTACCTGTCACAAAAAAACTGGGTAACAATATGAATTATAATAATTTTCTGAGGGTTTATTTAGCTGGGGTCAAATTGACCCCAATGATAAAGAGTGTCGGTAAGATTTGAGGATAACACAAGGGTTAAGGAAGATACAATATCATTAATATAGATGGTGAAGAGAACTGGGCCCAAAATGGACCCTTGTGGAACACCCTTTGTGATTTAGTTATCTAGACATGCATAAAAACATTTGAA
Organism: Alosa sapidissima; assembly: GCF_018492685.1. NCBI lineage: Eukaryota > Metazoa > Chordata > Actinopteri > Clupeiformes > Clupeidae > Alosa > Alosa sapidissima. Next base: position 38,616,607 of record NC_055961.1, on the reverse strand, counting down.
AACAAAACTCACTGCCATATGTAATATTTGATCGCTGTTTTACTACAAATTATCTTTCACGTACGCACACTAGAAAGTGAAAGTAGGCCTACTATGCGCTCTGTGTCTGTAGCTGTCTGTTCACGTCTGCAATCGATTATAACATTCCTCAAATGGAGAACACATCCATGTTCTCTCGCGTTATAGGCTGTCATGATTCTGTGATTCCTGATGGTTCCTGATCGCTAAACTTTTGTTTTCCTTTCCTGTCGATAGTGGTTGATGTAGAGGCACCTAGGCTATAATTTGACTTCAGCGGTGACAAATCCTGCTAAGAGAAAGAGAGAGAGAGAGAGGCACCCGCAAAGTGGTCCTGCGAGCGTACATCTCTCCATGGGGCTACGTTCTACACTGCAAAAAATGAAATCTAATCAAGTGTTGATAATCTTATATTAAGATCAAAAAATCTATTTGGTATTGTTTTTAGTATGAAAGGACTTACCTAGCGCTCTCTCGAAAGATCATTTTGACTTAATTTAAGAAGACTTTGACTTATTTTAAGGAGTCTTATCAAGACAAATTTGCTCAACGCACTGGCAGACAAATTTGCTTGTTTTTAGGACAAATTTGCTTAACGCACTGGCAGACAAATTTGCTTGTTTTCAGGATGAGATGTCTTAATTTAAGAAAAGTTTGACTTATTTTAAGTCAAATGATTTCATGAGAAAGTGCTAGGTAAGTGTCTTTATACTAAAAACAATACCAACTAGTTTTTTTTATCTTGATATAAGATTAATAACACTTGGTTAGATTTTGTTAGATAAGCAGTTTTTGCAGTGTACGTCAACAGTCCCACATTCAGGCCGCTCCATTATTAGATTAACGTTATCAGAAAGCACTGAAATGTGTACGGGAATTTCTCACATTATGATGGCTAGAGTTGCGGGAATTATTATTATGCACAATACTTAATAACTTAAGCAATACCCTCACTGCAAAAACTGCTTATCTAACAAAATCTCACCAAGTGTTATTAATCTTACATCAAGATAAAAAAAAAAACTAGTTGGTATTGTTTTCAGTATAAAGAGACTTACCTAGCGCTTTCTTGTGAAAACATTTGACTTAATTTAAAAAAGTTTGACTTATTTGAAGACATCTCATCCTGAAAACAAGCAAATTTGTCTGCCAGTGCGTTAAGCAAATGTGTCCTAAAAACAAGCAAATTTGTCTTGATAAAACTCCTTAAAATAAGTCAAAGTCTTCTTAAATTAAGTCAAAATGTTCTTTTGGGAGGGTGCTAGGGAAGTCTTTTCATACTAAAAATAATACCAAATAGATTTTTTAATCTTAATATAAGATTGATAACACTTGGTTAGATTTCATTTTTTGCAGTGCTCAATCCCACGCTGAAATTTAGGACCTGGTTTTTAAATGCACATCTTTTTTTCTCTCGCTCTCTCGGAGGTGGCCTGGCGAGCATTTTCTCTGCTGCCAACTTGTGTCAATATATTGTCCAAAATACTTGATTGTATTCCATTCTCCACATTTTTAGCTACATTTTCAGCGTCGGGCCCTTGTTGGCAGCCTTTTTTATCGCCCGGCTCGCCTTAGCTGCCAGCCATTCGCTCCTTCCCCTGCATGTTCTTTTAAAACGTGCATCTTTTTCTCTCTCGTTCTGAGAGGTAGCCTCCCGAAAAATTTGCGCTGCTGACGGCTTGTGCCTCCATGTCGCCCAACATGCTTGATTGCATTCTCCACATTTTTAGCTAAATTTTCATGTACCACAGCAGCATATCTGTTCAGTGAATCTTTTGTAAATGGCTTTACAATTGGCGTCGAGCCCTGGTTGCCTCAGCTTGCCACTATTTACTCCTTAGAATTCTCAATATTTTTGACCTCTGTGTCCAGTTACATAGTCTGTCTGTTCTTGGTCTTGGATTTTGTGAAATACATTTCTAACTATCACCTGCTTGCTGCAGCTTACGCACATCTTTTTTTCTCTCTCGTGAGCATTTAATCTGCTGCTGGCTCGTCTCCACATCGTCCATAATGCTTGATTGCATTGCATTCTCCACATTTTAGCTACATTTTGGAGTCTGGAAAATACGGTAATTGCGTCAGACAAATTATTGCCACTTTTCTGAACAACAGATTTGGATTCGGTTGCAACCCTAGTTTCCATCCATTGTGTAATGCAAATTGAAAGTAGACATTCTCAACTGTGGGATCACATGCATTATGGAAGAAGGTGTGACACACACACACACACACACACACACACACACACACACACACACACAAAATTCAATTGATGTAGTACTTTGTCTGTGGTGAGAACAACCAGTTGTTTGTTAACTGAAGTTACTGACTGTTGTGTCTATAGGGTGAAGCAAAACATGTACTTCTGTGTGCTGTATAATGATGAGCACCACTCCTACGATCATGTGATCTACACCCTCCAGCGCTCCATCAACTGTGACCACAATGAGGCACAAGCACATACAGCTCTAATTGATAAGGAGGTACAGTGCCTTGTACAACCACACACATTATGATTATGTATGATGCCTCTAATGCTTAGATGGTATGCTGTACAGACATTTACCTCTCATTGACTCAAAGGTAATGTATATCAGTGCACACACATTTTAAATGACCATATTGCTTTTTTCCCAACTTCAACAGGGGCGCAGAGCAGTGAAGAGAGGAACTCTAAGGACTTGCCAACAAGCCAAAGATCTTATTAGGGTAAGCCTAAACACACTTCCATCTAGAGATGTGAATCCTCACTGGCTTAATGATTCAGTTCAATTATAGTTTAATTATAAAACAATTCTCAATGCTTCATAATGCATCATCCGTTTTTTGCTTTTTTTCCTGACATAAAATCTGCCCTTATATTATTTTTATATATTAAAAATAGCAGGAATTAGAATAGAACTAGAAATGTTGTAGCCTGAAGTAGCCAGAACTCAATTCTATTCAGAATATGAGTCTGGAACTATGGCTGGGAAGGTATGGATCTTTTCTCTCCGCGGTTGGAAAGCAAGAAATTACCGCGATTACCCCCCCCCCCCCCCCCCAATAAAAAATATGATTGTGCCAGTTCTCCCCTACTCTCGCATAGTAAACAAAAAGAATGTTGGAACATTGCGGTGATGACGGTGACGAGCTCAGACCCGTGGTAGGCGTCACGTGACCGTGGTAATGTGGTTACCGTCCCAGCCCTATCTGAAACTGTAGCATTGGGGTGTGTTTCAACCATTACAGAGGAAAAATGCCTCTGTACACAATTGGATATACCTAACCAATGAGCGCAACAATATACCCTACCGTGAATCCTGTGGAGATCGCTGTTTTCTGTTTCGTTTTCTGTTGCGCTGTCAATATCTTGTAGAACAGACACGGTAGCACCGTCTAAACGTCTTGCTTCTCAAGTGACAAGCTTTTTGCTATAAACGAAATCAACTGAACCGCGTTCAGGTCATATAAATGCATAGGCACCGTTGCTCAGCTGTCCATCATTGTATAAAGCCCGCCCAGAGTGATCTTCATACGGGCATAGAAGCGTGTCAATGGAGCCAGGCCAGACCAAATTTCCCGACCTCAAATTTTGTGGGTGGGATTCATGTAGGCTACTGATCATTGCTGTTCTTGCATTTCACACATCAGATTTCTTTGTCTGTATTTTGTCACCATCCTTTTTGTGACTAAAGCTGACCTTGAAAAACTAATGCATGCCTTTATTTTTAGTAGGATTGACTACTGCAACGCCCTCCTTATAGGCCTTCCAAAAAATTCCATAAAGCAAGTTCAGATGATACAGAATGCAGCTGCCAGGGTCCTTACAAAAACAGAGATCTGACCATATATCCGGCTGTTTCACCAATACAAGCCTGTCAGACCCCTAAGATCACAGAATAGATATCTGCTTACTAAACCAATAGTTAACTTAGAAGCAAACATGATGAGGCCGCCTTTAGACATTATGCTGCCCAATTATGGAATGAACTACCTGACAATATAAAATATGCCCCGACAGTTACCAGTTTCAAATCAAAGCTCAAAAGTAAACTGTTTTCTGATGCTTTCTTTTAATTTGTCATACTTGTGGTTTTCCTGTTTGATTTTGTATGTTTTTATGTATATATGTGTGTGTGTGTATATTTTTATCTATTGATATAAATGTTTTTATCTATTTATTCCTTTTTTTTAATCACAAACATGTATTTCCATACTTGTGACTTGTGTGTTTTTTTTTTCTTTCTGTATGAAATGCGCTATATAAATGAATGTGTCTTGCCTTGCCTAAATAAGACCTTTGGATTTGTGTGACATCCTCTACAGTCAAACTCAGAGCACATCTCGCTGCAGCCTCTCCGTGTGGAGATCCTACATACAGCAGTCATGGCCCACCAAAGTTTTGCCTTGCGACTTGGGGTCTGGTTTCAGCAGGTCATTGGATATTCTGGTAATAGGCAATTTCTCTTTTTCTCTCCCTCTCACACACACACTTATTTTTACTTGTCTGAAATCTTGTTTTCCATTCCTTTTAACATGTTTTTGTTTATCCTTGTATGAATGGATGTATGGATTTTTGTCAGTTGGTCTCAGGCAGGTGTTCTGTCAAGTTGCTCTGCAGCCTTCATCTGATGGTGACAAACCAAGTCCAATCTGCCAGCTCATGCTGCATGATTCTCGTCTCTACAAAGGCCAGTACACTTATGAGATAGATAGAGATAGTCTTTAATGTTCCCAGGGGATAATTGTTTTCACACATCATCCCATGTTCCACAGCTAAGAATGTGGGCACAGCACCACACTGCAAAAACTGCTTATCTAATAAAATCTAACCAAGATTATTAATCTTATATCAAGATATAAAAAAAAAAACTTGTTTGTATTGTTGTGACTTTCCTAGCGCTTTCTCGTGAAATCATTTGACTTAAAAGTTTGACTTATTTTAAGACATCTCATCCTGAAAACAAGCAAATTTTCTGCCAGTGCGTTACGCAAATTTGTCTTAAAAACAAGCAAATTTGTCTGCCAGTGCGTTAAGTAAATTTGTTTTGATAAGACTCCTTAAAATATGTCAGTCTTCTTAAATTAAGTCAAAATGATCTTTCGAGATAGCACTAGGTAAGTCTTTTCATGCTAAAAACAATACCAAATAGATTTTTTGAAGATTAATAACACTTGGTTAGATTTAAATTTTTACAGTGCACATATACACTGCAAAAAATGGATTCTAACCAAGTGTTATCAATCTTATATTAAGATTAAGCACAGGGGTGGTGGTATAATCCCAGATGTTCATTCAATGTCTTGTACAAATTCTCATTATCCATTTACTTGTTTGGTGTTGTGGTAGTGTTCATGTAACCAAATTTTATTAATATTACCTGGATAATTTCAGCGACTATTAGTAAGGTGAGATGCATGATAAGATCATTAAGCTTTACTATGTGGAGAATTTTTGTGCTGGAAAATCCCTTTCAATACAGTAAATCCCTTAAAGGAACACGCCACCCAATGTCAGTAGTAATATATGTTCTTACCTTAACTTTCACGAGTTGAGTCATACCTCTCCCGTGTCGGTACGTGCACTCAAACGCTCTGGTGCGCGGCGCGAATGTGTTAGCATATTGCTATGCTAGCGGGCTCAGACGTAGAAGTAATCAAAAACATCCACGTTTTCCCGACTTAAATACAGTTGCACGAGTAGTTGATAAAAATGTCTACGGTCACACAACATGAAACGTAGCGATTTTCCAAGCGAATAAACAGGAGAACTACAATGTGTGGCGCAATAGCACTTGGGAGTACTTCGACCTATAGCTTAGTAATATTAATTAACACCTAATTGTAGATCCTATCCACCACAGAGTTTAGAATCCATGCTTGATCGACCCCTCAGCCTCCCCCTCCCCTCTGAGCGAGAGAGAGGCACTCACACTAGAGATGCGCTGATGGGCTATTATTTCAACCATAACTGCATAGCAAAACTTATCATCCATCAGCCATCCATCAGCACCAAAGTTTTTTGACCAATTTTCAAAACCGCACCCGCCCATCATCCACTGGTTGTTTTAATGTATATGGGTGATGCAGCGCTGCTGACGTGAGGCTAGAAAGCTCTTGCCTGTTCTAGAAAGACTGATCCAATGCAGCAAATATATTAAAAGGCTAAAGTCCTACATTGGCTATATGTTGTAGCCTATCCCCAGAATATCAGCAGCAAACTCAGTCTCTGTCTCGCAAAACAGTCTCCAAATAAAACGCACATCGGCATGTTGCCTATTCTGCCAGCTTGTGCCAATATCGTCCAACATGCTTGATTGCATTGCATTCTCCACATTTTTAGCTAAATTTTCATGTACCACATCCGCATTTTTGTTAAGTGAATCTTTTGCTTTACAATAGCATCGGGCCCTTGTCAGCAGCCTTCGGCTTGCCTCTTGCCACTATTCACTCCTTGTCTTCCGATGTCATTTCTGAGTCATCTATAGATGTTTCACATTCACCTCCCTAAACAGAACCAACTTGACGTTGACTTCAACCTGTGTTATATCCTAGATGAGACTGCCTGGGTTATTTTGTTTCGTATTTAGCCTATATATAAAACACATAGTAATTGTAGCCTACCATTCAGGGAATAGGCATTTAAAAGAGAGACAGAGAGTGATATGACTCAGAAATGACATCGGGCGATGGCAGTGCGAGATGTTCAGAACGTAAGAGCTAAAACTTCTACAAACTCAATAACATCCACAGCGGAAAAAGAAGGTAAGAAAAATAGTCGGAAAACTTGGATGTGTAAGGCAAGCAAGCAAGTTTGGCGGTTGTTAGGCTACTAAAAATGTGAACATGCACGTTGCACTGTTGTGCGGTGGACTTTCAGAATGAATGGAGTCGGCGTTTCTTTAATATCGAGGCGCCATAGTTTGTCCGATCGGCCTGCTGGTATAAAATGAATTGCGCTGTCTGTCTGAAAAAGACGCGCTTTCTTCCCGTGCAGTCAAAATGAATGGGAGTCTTCAGAACAGGCTTGTCATAGTGTCACCCTGACATGACATGCATAAAGTAGCCTATAATGTGAATGACTTGTTATTGGGGGCCAAGCAGCGAAGCTGCAGGACCCCATTGAGTTAGTAGCTTTTCCTATTATTATTCTGCCATTGGAGTCTATGGCAGCCCATAGAACGCCTGGCTAAAAAGTGCAGATTTTTTGGCAGAAAGTTTCGGGACACTCCACTGACCACTCACTCACACTCATTTACGGACCTCTAAACCCAGCCATCTAGCACCACCAACAGGTCAAAATCTGGCCGAAAATTGAACCGCTGGGTCTAAAGTTATGAAATTTGGCACACTGATTCAACACTGTCCCATGATCACTCTCACCAATTTACAGAACTCTATGCCCAACACTCTAGCGCCACCAATGGGTCGAACCTGGATTGCATTCACGCATGTGACCATTGAACGGTGCGTCCGATTTTTACATATCAGGAACCGCTGGAATCCCTGGACCATCCCGAGTTCATCGACCCCTATCCCGTCACTTTCTGCCATATTGGATCTCCGCCATATTGGATTTAATACAAACTCTATGAAAAGTTTCAGCGGTTACACATTTCATCCGATTTTCAAGGAACTTGGCGGAGATGATCTTCTGACCGAGCCGCACAATTTTTTTAATTTCAGTTTGTTTGCCCGTAACAGCCAATCACACATGGCTATGATGCCGCCTAACAGGAAGTGGGCTAACATCTCGGCTACGCTTTAATGTATGAAGTCCAAACTTGGTATAAGGACCTGCTACCATATTGTGATGACGCACTAGGAAATTGGCACCATTTGCCCTCTAGGGGGCGCTGCAATACAGGAAGTGAACTCGTATCTCAGCAACGCTTTGATGTATGAAGTCCAAACTTGGTATAGAGACTTGGTACCTGATTGTGGGGACGCACTAGGAAATTGGCATTATTTGGCCTCTACAGGGGGCGCTGCAATACAGGAAGTGAGCTTGTATCTCAGCAACACTTTGATGTATGAAGTCCAGACTTAATACAGAGACAAAGTAGCTGATTGTAAGGACATGCAAGGGAAGTGGTCTCATTTGGCCTCTAGAGGTGTTGTAATAGACAAATTGAGCTCACATCTCAGCAAGTCTTTGGTGTATGAAGTCCAGGGACATGGTAGCTGATTGTGAGAACGCACAAGGACATTGGTGTAATTTTCGCCTCTAGGGGCACTATAACAAAGTAAATGAGCTTATTTCTCAGCCATTCTTTATCCAATTGCAATCAAACTTGCTGTGAGTGCTTGCTCATGCCATGGCAACGCCATTCCTGCTATAGCGCACTGCTTGGCCCCCACATTGCTGCTTGCAGCTATATTTTTATCAAGGATTTCTTTCTTTTTGCAAAAAATAAAGTACAATAGGCATTAATTAGTAGGCCAGCAGCATGTTGAAATTATGTGGCAAATTGCGTTTTTTTATTACAATGATAAAATTGTAAAAGGCCGTGACCGAAGCTGAGGCAAGCCAGGCAATAGGCCTATAGGCCCGACGGTAATTGTAAAGCAATTTACAAAAGATTCACTGAACAAAAATGCACAACAAAAATTGGCACAAGCTGGCAGAATAGGCAACATGCCGATGTGCGTTTTATTTGGAGACTGTTTTGCGAGACATGAGACTGAGTTTGCTGCTGATATTCTGGGGATAGGCTACAACATAGCCAATGTAGGACTTTAGCCTTTTAATATATTTGCTGCATTGGATCAGTTTTCTAGAACAGGCAGGAGCTTTCTAGCCTCACGTCAGCAGCGCTGCATCACCCATATAGGTTACATTAAAACAACCAGCGGAGGGTGGGCGAGTGCGGTTTTGAAAATTGGTCAAAAAACTTTGGTGCTGATGGATGATAAGTTTTGCTATGCAGTTATGGTTGAAATAATAGCCCATCAGCGCATCTCTAGTGTGTGTGCCTCTCTCTCGCTCAGAGGGGAGGGGGGAAGCTGAGGGGTCGATCAAGCATGGATTCTAAACTCTGTGGTGGATAGGATCTACAATTAGGTGTTAATTAATATTACTACGCTATAGGTCGAAGTACCCTAAGTGCTATTGCGCCACACATTGTAGTTCTCCTGTTTATTCGCTTGGAAAATCACCACATTTCATGTTGTGTGACCGTAGACATTTTTATCAACTACTCGTGCAACTGTATTTAAGTTGGGAAAACGTAGATGTTTTTGATTACTTCTACGTCTGGCTACATCTGAGCCCGCTAGCATAGCAACATGCTAACACATTCGCACCGCTCACCAGAGCGTTTGAGTGCACATACCAACACGGGAGAGGTCTGACTCAACTCGTGACAGTTAAGGTAAGAACATATATTACTACTGACATTGGGTGGCGTGTTCCTTTAACGTTTTTCCTTAACTAAGGAAACAATTTAAAGGGGACATGGATGAATTGAGTATTGTACTGTGTTTTCTGATGTTAAAATAGTATTCAACCGATTTATCAAAAATAAACTCAATTGCAATTTTACAAGCCCAATTAAAACCTTATATTTAGGCTGGGTATTGAAATGGTCCTTTTGACTAAATGGCGCCCTCTTTGGCAACCACAATTGAACTATAATTGCTTTGTGATATTTGACATCACATGTAGGCTTTGTTCTAATTCACCCATGTTTTAGTGGCTATTTCTAAGTTCAAGATTTTCATATGAAGGAAGAGACACAACCATGAAAGCTCTTTGATTATGCATAACCTCTCCTAATTCATCAAAACCAAGGCAAAAATGATTTCCATTCTATGTGTTCTTTAAGGTATTCTGTGCAATACCCTTATTTAAGGAGAAATTTAGCCTTAAGGTTTGTAATACTTAAAGTTTTGTGCAACCAGCTCCTGAACCTTTCCAACCAACCTTCAACCTCAAACCACCAACCTATTCTAATAGGCCCGCACACTAATGGCTGCATTAGCTAACCTATATAGTTTGACATATTCAGGCAACTTTATGCTTGCCATCAGTGTGCCCCAACTACAAGGCACTGGGGCCTCAGATTCTGATCTGTCTAGCATTGATCTTTTTGAGCCTGCAGATGATCACTTGTTTATGCATCTTACCTACATTAAGGTTGTATATAATATGGATTTTATATGCAATTTGTCTAGAGGTCAGTTGAATTGTAACAATATGGCCCATTTTTTAGAATGTCTGAGCAGTTATTTCTTTATCCAGGTGCCCGAAAAATCATCCATGAACTGATCTTCAGTAGTCTCCTGATGGAAACTGAATACAAAAAGCAGTTTGCAATAGAATTCACTAAGGTATGACCTAGTTTGATATATGACCCTGCAGCTGATTCTTCTAGATGGAATTGATAGGGTAATTCCATGTCAAATCAGATAAGGTTGTTGCTGCACCATCTGAGATTTTGTTCAAAAATTGTCTAGATCATCAATGGGTCCCAAAACCATGGCCTGTAAAATATTTCTGTTCATATCATATGTCTTCATATTATTTTCAGCCCTTGAAACTATTGTTTTAGCCTGGAAACACATTATTTTGGAAGCAATGTTTGGGCATTAATATCATGAAAAGTATTATTTATAGCCAACACAGCAAAGTATTGTACATAAGCACATGAAAATCTATTGTGGTAGTAGGTCAAAATGGCAATGTTGTACCATAGACAAATAAGTAAATTGTTTTACCTCGGGGGGACAAGAATGAAAACACGTATGTAACCAAGTAAGTATATCTATGAATGATACATGGTACATCATTGGCACTTTGTACATGAAATTACTATAAACTGAGCAGTGTTTTGTGCGGTCCACCTGAAATTGAGCGGTCGCCCACGGTCACCCGCGGTTACGAGTCATAAAAAAATAATTTTGATGATATTCTGGTCATTTGCGGGCGGGTCAGTTAAAATTAATTAAATATAGATATTTTTTAAATACTTAAAGCATCACGAGACGGCTAGCATCAATTTTTAACTCATAATTGCTTTTCAAAGATATCATTGGTTGAAGCATACTCGCCACATAGGTGAAGACGGTAGAGAAGCTGAGGTTAAAATAATGAAGACACCCCTCCAGAAAAAGCGATATACTGTATGGGAAATATTTGGAAAGGTTCTTTTGCACTACGGTCATCTTCTTTATGTTCTATGTACTTCTTGCGAAGAAATGTAAAAGTATGACAGCCACAAAACGGGCACGACCAACATAACTAGTCACAAACGCGGCACTGGCAGACTAAGCCCTCCCAGCCAAACTGAGTAAGTGCAATTCCCAAACCTCAAGCAAGCAATAGATAGCTTTATATTCTACACTGACCTGGAACCAGAGGTGGGACCAAGTCACTGTTTGGCAAGTCACAAGTAAGTCCCAAGTCTTAGCAGTCAAGTCCAAGTCAAGTCCCAAGTAAAGACAGAGAAGGGCAAGTCGAGTCCAAGTCCAAGTCACCTCAAAGCCAAGTCGAGTCCAAGTCCAAGTCCCAATCTTTTTCAAGTCCTGAACAAGTCATCAGGTACTCTTCACTTAATAATGCCATTATTAGACTATCGATCATAATTTTAACACATCAATCTAATCTACAGTATTTTTTTTTATAAATACAGATTAAAATATGTTCAATGGTTTTGTCTTGAAATCTTTTACGATATATGCATGCGCATACCTGTGAAATATACGCATGAGCATACCTGAGTAATCTGTACGAAACGGATAGCTACAAGACACTCATAGCAGCAAAATTGTATTGTTTTTCCAAATTGCGGTGTCCACTGTAAGGATGAGTACTAATTTGACTGATGGCATTTCACTATGTTAGGCCACAGATTTGCCTGCAAACAATTTATTAGGCTGTCTGCCAGTGGTGACTCATAAGGGAAGCCAAGGTCATGGTTAATGATTACAATAAATGGTGACGAGAAGAATCGTCACATAGGCTACATTAGTAAATCGCTGCAGTTAAATATTTTACGTTTTTATTAGGGCTGTCAAACAATTAAAAAAAACAACTAATTTCTCATATTTTGAAATGAATTAATCTAGATTAATTGTGATTAAAGCTTCTTATATGGCATATTAAATACAGCATAAAGCACAAAATTACTGAGTAACCACAAAGGTAAAAGTAAAACACTTCTATTTATTTAAAGGATAATAATGACAAAGTTTGTAAAAGGTGCACTGTCACTTTAAGCCCATTGTGTGCCACTGTCCACACATTCTCCTAATGATGTTTTTTTTACCAGCTCCATTCAAATATAGCTATGGCTAGCCTAGTCCACAAACTCTAACATTGTTTGTGCCACATGTATAGCACAATACTACAACGATACGCATGATATTAAGTTGGCACAAACAGCTTTCATTCTTTTGGAAATAAAAGCATGTAATGACATGATGCTTGCTAGAGATTTTCTGTTTGCAATTAAAAGTGAATTATGAGCCTGGTATAGCCAGTAGCCACCTAGCTACGTGGAATGCGTTTCAATCGGCATAATATCATGTGCTTCATGTAAACGAATTATTGAAGACTTCAAGACTCACCAGTTCCATTACACAAAAGCAAAGACAACTCTTCATATTCTTGTCCATTTGCAGCCTATGTCAAAGTGCCCTGGCTCTCACAGTTTATAACAGTAGTGAGTACCGGATAAATCCGCAATTTCCTCTAATCTCGTCTTTGTTTCCTTCATGATTTCCCTTCATAGGCCCACGTTTCTCTCCCTTTCGTGCGCGCTCAATTAAATGGAGTAGGCCGCTAGCATACGTTCAAGTTGGATCATCCTTATGTAACATGCTGTTGATACATTTTGACATTGTAAACGTTCTCTAACAAAAATGCAAATCAGTTTGCAGTAAAGCTAATATTTATTTATTATTGGTCCTTCCTCTGTCTCTTGGTGCCCTACACACTGTGCGTGATGCGTGGTGGTAACAGCAGCACTGATCACTGTGCTCTGCCTGTTTGTGTCCACTATGTGTATTTTGTTTTTTTTCGTTGCGAGTTTAAAGCATCTCTGGGGTGACTGGTCCACGATCAGGAAATTAATTTTTTGACTCGAGACCTGTCAAGTCATTACAAGTTAAAGAGGCAAAGTCCGAGTCAAGTCTCGAGTGAATAGTATTCAAGTCCAAGTCGAGTTGCAAGTCATGCCGAATTTGATCAAGTCGAGTATGACGTCATTAAAATCATGACTCGAGTCTGACTCGAGTCCAAGTCATGTGACTCGAGTCCACATGTCTGCCTGGAACAGCTTTTTTAGACTAGGCACAAAACCTAATGACAAGTCGCTCAGTAAAATAATGCTGATACTTTGCCCACGTTAAACTTTTAGCCTACAGTCATGAACAGGTGCCTGCAGGAATAAGTGTTATGGTACACAGACTACACAGACATATCTACCAGAATGTATAGGTCACAAGCCAAGGCAGCAATTTCATTGGATCTAAACAAATCAATCTAACCATTGAAATCACCATAGCGGTGGCTTTCTTAATCTATTTCAATAATTTTACAATGTTTCTAAGATGGTAGTATATATTTTTTACACTGTAGGAATCACATACTACAACATATATTCATGCCAACACGGCAAATTAACAATTTATTAGCTAGAAATGATGCCACATGTCTACATTCAATGCTATTTAAGCCACTTCGAAAGTTTGTTTAGATCCAGTGATTCTGCCGTCAGACTTTATTGGTACTCAATTGGTATGCGCAGAAAAGTTACCTTAGTTTGTTGTGTCAGTGACTTTAAACAGTGTATGTGCTTCAGTAAAGCTTTGTGCTTCATTCAGCATTATAAACCAGTTCTTATGCTAACGTTTTGACCAGTAATGTATCTCTCTTGCCTACCTTGCTGCCTTCACCATTTCTGTTTTCGAAAGAAAAATGTATGTCCATGGCCATGAAGTCTTGTCTTAGTGTTTAGAATCAGAATCAGTTTTATTGGCCAGGTTTTGTACACAAACAAGGAATTTGACTCCGGTTAATCTTTGCTTGCAAGTACAACATTCACTTAACATATAAGGATAAAAAATAAAAACATAAAAGGAGCAAAACAAATAAAAACAGAACAGTAAGAATAGAATAAAGGCAGTAGAATATGTCTATACATATATACAGTTGAAAAAGGGTGGGGATAGTGCAATATCAGTACAGACTGAGGTTTAAGATTAAAAATAAATATAGTGCAAGGCAATGATCATGTATTAATAACACTATTGTAACTGTAAGGTTGTACACATGAGGTACTGTAGATTAGCAGAACAGTGTTGATAGACTTGTTCAGTGTGAGGGTGGGGGCTGTTACTGAGTGTTCAACAGAGTGACTGCTTGGGGGAAGAAGCTGTCTTTGTGTCGGCTGATTTTGGCAAACAGTGCCCTGTATCGTCTGCCAGAGGAAAGAAGGTTTAACAGTTTGTGACCAGGATGTGAGGGGTCTGTAGAGATTTTAGCAGCCCTTTTCCTGACCCTGAACCGGTAAAGGTCCTGGATGGAGGGAAGGTTAGTTCCAATGATCCTCTCTGCAGCCCTAATTTGTGGCAGACCCAAACCAGACAGTGATGGAGGTGCAGATGACCGATTGAATGATGGCTGAGTAGAAAGTGGTCAGCAGCTCCTTAAGCAGCAGATTAAACTTCTTTAGCTGTCTCAGGAAGTATAACCTCTGCTGGGCCTTTTTCTGGATAGTGTCGATGTGGAGAGACCATTTTAGACCATTCATGCTCTCTCCTGCGCAAACATGTTCTGCATGCCTAGCTGTGTGTAGTTCTACTGCATAAGTTTCGCAAATAAATTAGTTTGTTTTACAGAAATGGCCTACTGTCACATTGCATGGTAGGCTATAACCAAAAGCACACATTTTGTAAATAAGCGGATCGGATCACGGGTCGGGTATAATTTTTTATACATTTTTTTTTAAGCACAATCTGAGATGGGCAACCATTTTCCTGGATTCTGTCTGATTTGACACAGAATCACCCTATAGTGTTAATGCTGTATATTTTGTTTTGATAATGTGATGAATTGTGGAATAGTGAATAGTTGGCTTAATCTCACATGGTTTATAAAGAAATACACAGCAAAGCTAGCAAGTTTGAATGTATTATATTTAATACATTCAAACACATATAATATCTATCTACTGTATCTATCTATCTATCTATCTATCTATCTATCTATCTATCTATCTCAGTTTTAAGGTGTACAGTGTTTCCCACAGAATTGAATTCCATTTGTGATGGTTGGTTTGCAGAATTAAATTGAATACAACAGTTTTTAACAAATTAGCAGAGCGTGGTTATGATGCTAACCAGAAAATCATTGTGTGGTGGTCATTGTTGATATTGTGGTGGGCCGCCACAAATAAGTCAATGTATGGGAAACACTGGTGTAATTAATGATATGTCAATGGGTAATTGATAATTTATAACTGCACTGAAGTGTTACCAAGATGAATGGTGAGTCATTGTTTTGATTGTGAAAACTACATGGGCATTTCCAGCATTATGGATGTAATATTATATTGTTATATATAATTCATAATATACATAGGGCATACGGTATGGATGTTTTCTTACCGCGGTTGGAAAGCAAGAAATGACCACGGTTTTGCGGTTTGGCGGTATACCCCCCCCCCCCCCCCCCCCCCCCCCCCAAAAACAAAAATAAATAAATAAATAAATAAATAAAAATAAAATAAAAATCTGATTGCGAGTTATGGATTATGAATTTTGTGCCACTATCACAGCCAATTAAACTTTAGAAAGCCGCAGCAACTTCAAAGATCACTGGACCAAATGCTCCAGACATGAAAGAAATAAGCACTAAGAACTTCATGTAGCCACCTGCAGACGTCTTAAGCTGACTGCATAACTGCATGATTATTTCTGAGATTCAGCTAAGTTTTTAACCCGAAATTGTGCATATGTCATGGTTGAAAAGAATCTCTGAAATAATCACGTTATGCAGTCACCTTAAGACGTCTGCAGGCGGGTAGGCCTACATGAAGTCGAATCTCCCAAATGTTTCACAGATTTATTTTTTATTTTTTTGCGGTGATGACGGTGACGAACTCAGACCCGCGGTTACCGTGCCAGCCGTAAATATACACCAAATGTATGTTCATCAATAACCAAACATAGCCATAACACAGCCTAGTTATTCATAGCAGTTTACAGCCTAGTTGCCTGCAACATATAGATAGCATTATCAGCTAAATATGACAGGAAATGTGTACGGTAGATTAATATAGAGAAACTATAGTGCAAATGCAAAACATTATTACCAATTATTACCCATCAACTCAACTAAGAACCATGTACAGTAGTAGTGGGCGGTTTAGGCCGATAATGAGTCAAGATAGAGTTGCATACTTTTTATAACCGTAGGCAAGTAATTCTTAGAAACCCATTTTATATTACCTATCAATTTCTGTTAGACTTGTAGTTATCCAAGGTTAATATTGGTACTTAAAACCCATGTGAGTCAGCTGTGATAAGTAGGGGTGGCACGGTTCACAAAACCCAAGGTTCGTTCGTATCATGGTTTTCGATTCTGTACAGTTGTTGTTGTTGTTTTTTCTTTTAATATTGAACACTCCAGAAATATCATTATTCAGCATATGATGTATCTTAATTATCCACCATTTAGGCTACAGTATTACAAATAATTATTAGGTATGCAACAGTACAGTCTGCACACGGTTTGGTATGCATTACGGTTTGTGGGCCACAATATTAATATAAAAAAAAACACTGATTTAAACAATTAACTATATTTTGCCTATAGACAAAAAAGGGTAGTTTGACTGGCTGACTAGACCTAGTTTTTAGCCTAACTATAGGGTAGTTTTCAACTGCTTTGTTCAAACTATCAGTAGATAGAGCTGGGGCGCCCCTGTGTCTATCTATTAAATTTCTCTCACTGCGATGTTTCATAGAATTTAAAAGTTATGTTGCTGCCTAAATGTGCGTGGAGGGGACATTACTGATATAATTGAATATAACTGTCTAGGCCTAGCCTAGAACATTGTACTATTTTTTCCATTGTGACAGAATTCTGAAGCAGTAACGAAATACACCCGTGAATGTGACTCCACACACTTTTATTATCATCCTATCTGCGAGATATTAAGCATGTTTTTGGTGCTATAAGGACAATTCCAAGCTACCCGCCGAATTCCCATGAAACGCTCTTACAAACATTTAATATAACTTGGCCTATAAGGAGGCCATAAAAACAGCATTACAATGGTGCCGAAGTGTGAACGGGACCGTTACCCATGACCTGGCAGTTTCAAGCCAAGCCATTTTAACATTTAGAGATATGGCAAGCCATCTGAACTGGATAAACTTCAAAGCAGAGGAAAGATTTATTAGGCTTTCCATTGTTTGTGCATCCATGGTAAGCTGTTTTAATATTTAAAGTTATGGCAAGCCATCTGGAATTAGAATTATGCCTAGAAACAATACAACTACACATGTTGATAATAAACTAAATGTACAGTATATTCAATTTCATGTTCAAATTTGTGTTATGAATAAAAAAAAGGCTTTCGACCATTGTTTTGGGCATTTTATGTTAAAAACAAAGTACCGGTTCAGGCACCGTTTTGGCACCGGTCCGATTTAAGAGTAGATAGATAGATAAATACTTTTAATCCTCCCCGCAGGGGAAATTCAGATGTCCAGCGGCAGTGTGTTGTCTACCAATAAGCAGTGTAAGAGTATTGGTTTAGCACTAGTATCGGACAAAACACATACCCAACCATACAAATGTCACTGTGAAATTATCGCGATTAATCAGCGTTATTTTTTTATGCGTTATTCTTTCTGAAATTAATTAATCAAAATTAACACATTTTTTTTGACAGCCCTAGTTATTTTAACCCACTTTAGATATATTTGAACTAAGGAATGAGTAGAAAGTGGTATGAGCCCCCTGTCTGTATATTTAGCCCCTTACTTCCAGAATCAGGTCGGCTGATCTAGGAATACAGGTGAATGTCTAACTCTGTGATATCTCCTTGCTCTCCAGTTGTATCAGCAGCTCCAGAAAGACTTCATAAGTGATGATCATGAGAGAAACATATCTATCACAGCACTTTCTGTCCAGATCTTCACAGTACCAACACTGGTGAGCACTACTGCAACAGTGCAACAGTTTCTCCATATCAGCAATGAATAGTTAATATGCTAAATCTTTGGTTTGATGAGTACAAAAAAGTAGCTGGTCATACTGTTTCATCTCAATCTTATCTCAATCACCCCCTAACCCCCCTAACCCCCCCCACCCTACACACGCACACACACACACACACACACCCCCCACAAACACACACAGGCCAGGCAGTTGATAGAAGATGGAAACGTGATAGCTGTGATCACAAACACAGTGATGGAAATGCTAAAGGAACATCTGGACTCCAACCAACGATTCCATTTTCAAGGCTACAATTCTGACAAGTTCTTCCGAGTCCAGGTCATCTTCCACGACCTAAGGTGCCTTTCAACACGTGCACATATACTATATGGATGAAAATATTAGGACTCTTAAACCACTTAATCACTGAATTAATTTGTTTCTTTCTGACTGTTGACAAAGGTTTATAAAATAATACTTGATACTTTTATGCTTTAATTATCCATAGGTACATCCTGATCAGCAAGCCCTCTGTGTGGACAGACAAGCTGAGGACCCATTTTCTTAATGGTTTCAAAGTCTTTCTAGACCTCCTTAACTGCATGCAGGTATCTATGTCTATGCACCTACTGTGGGCAGGATTATTATGAGCCAGTGGACAAAGGTCAATAAAATGTGAAGATCATCTAGAAATGGTTATGATTGTAGCTGCAGTAGTCTGTTCTTGCATTCTCTCTCAGCAATTTTGATTGAATGATACTCAGTTTCAAGATTGTGTCCCTAGGTAGGTGTGTCCCTTTGTGTTTTTGTGAAATAATTTGACAACCATTGCACCAGAAATTACAAATAAAAATGTGTATGCTCTCTAGTGTAAGCTCTCATTAATGGAGTAGCGCCACCTAGTGAATGACATCAAAGATAAATCTGCGGTGTGCAGGCGGCATTTTGCGCACCTGTCTCCACATCACAGGGTAAAGCGCGACATTGCAGCCAGCAGCTTTCTTACAGCTTGAAGCGGAGGATTCCTAGTCTTTCAATGGGAGAATCCAGTATTCTTTGCGCAAACTTCAAGAACTGTAGTATGATTTTAGAATAGTTACACTATTAAATTACATTACATTACATTACATTACATTTGGCTGACGCTTTTTAACCAAAGCGACTAACAACATGGTAAACAGTAAGTTTTAGAACAATTCTCACAATTTTAGGACAGTTTAAAAAACATTAGAGTACAGTAAGAATAAGTGCGTCGGTGAGTGCTGTTTTTAACAGTTACTTGTCAGTTTAAAACGGCTGGTGAGTGCTAGGATCAGTAAGACTTGTTGTAAGTGTTGCTATGAGAGTAGATGTTCTCTAAAGAGCTGGGTCTTCAGGAGTTTTTTGAAAGTGGAAAAGGATGTCCCTCCCCTTGTAGGAACTGGCAGTGTGTTCCACCAACGAGGAACAACAGATGAGAAAAGTTTGGATTGGCTTGAGCGTACCGGTGGTAGAGCTAGACGTCGTTCGTCAGAGGAGCGCAGCGGTCTGGAGGTAGTGTAAGTCTGTATGAGGGCATTCAAGTAGGTGGGAGCAGAACCGGAGACTACTTTGTAGGCAAGCGTTAGAGACTTGAATACAAATGTAATGTGATGACACCCAACACTGATGATGACTGATTGATGCCCTCTGTATATTGTACTATTTCTCTTTCATTTGTAGGGAATGGAAGAGGTGAAGAGGCAATTTGGGCAGCATATTGAAGTAGAGCCAGAGTGGGAGGCTGGTTTCTCCATTCAGATTCAGTTGCACCACATTTTGTCCATGTTCCAGGACTGGTGTTCTTCTGATGCAAGTAGTACACATTATGCACATACATACTTTAAAACTCCCTAGCTGGTGTGGAAATATTGTGATGATAATGACATATATATGTATGTTGTTATTTCATGTTATTTTAATTACTCTAACACTTTACAAACATTATGAGAAAAAAAAGTAATAAACTTGGATGAAAAAAGTTTTAGGTGATTAACAATGATGTAGGTCCACTGAAATTGATAGCCAGCAGTTCAAAGGAGGATTGATCAAGCATAGTGAGTAGTGTGAGTTTAATAGTCTCCCAACATACCAGTGCAAGACTGCCTCCTCTCCCAGAATAATTGGATTTTAAAGATGAAAACAATCCAGCGGTACTGCTTTACTGCCAAGTTTCCATGAGAGTCCAGGTCATGGTCCATAATAAAATCACTGATTGGAGGAGCTTTGTTGGTTAGAGACCGGATGTTATATAATCTAGGGTTCAAGTTGGTGTGTACATCTGACCAGGGCAATGAACCAAATACAGACTAGAGAGAGGGAATAGTTTCTCAGTAATTTTTGATGTGGACTCGGTGGATGTATTTTGCCCATCAAAGAATGTCATGTTGGCATAGGAACTCTACAGGAGGTTCCGTAGCTTTCCCGCAGCCAGTAGAGTTCACTCGCTGAGTAATATCCCTCCTTCTTAATGCAGCAGATGAAGTGTCTATGAACTGATCACTGACAGAATGTAGGATGATAAGTGTTTAATCTAGATTCTTTTAAAATGAATAACATCGGCACTGATTTTGAGCCTCTAAAAATGCCTTATCTTGGGAGCCATGTTTGGAAAGTATTATTGCGCTGTGGTGCAACTGGCTACTGCATTCGTACCACCTTGGGTCCTGGTGCCCACAGGGACCCGGGATGAGTCCGACCTGGGTCATTTCCCATCATCTCTCTCTCCCACTTGCTTCATGTCACTATTCACGGTCCTCTATCAATAAAAGGCGAAAAGCCCATATATTTATATAGACAGGTGCATCTCAAAAATATTTGAATATCATGGACAAGTTCATTTATTTACATCATTATTTTTCCATAATTTCTTTCTGGAAAGGAAATGTTCATATATTTTAGATTCATTACACAGCCTAATATATTTCAAACCTTTTTTTTTGTTTTAACCTTGATGATTACGGCTCATTTAATTGCAAATGCTGGACCATGTTATGAATTTTTTTCATTCTCTTTGTGTTTCTTTCCCACAGGAGATGGTACTTCTCATGGCATTTAAAGAATGCCACAGGGCCCTTATGGGCTGCACCAATCAGCCTTTCCACAGTGAACCAGTAGATGTATACATGTGTAAGCATGTACTCAATCACCGGCCCTATAAGGTATCTCAAGAGCCTGTCAGCATCCACCTGCCCATCTCTAGACTGTTAGCAGGTAAATCAAATTGATCTAAATGCCTGTTTATGTCAAAGTGATTAGTGTGTGGGGGTGGTGGTAGTTTAGTGGTTAAGGAGCTGGGTTAGTATGCAGTAGCCTGAAAAGTTTTGGGTTCAATTCCCAGCTTCCACAGTTTTGCCCTTGATCAAGGCACTTACAGTAACTCGTAGTTGCTCTGGTAACAGTGGCCCTGCAATTTAATTGACATGTACACTACCGGCCAAACGTTTGGAGTCACTTAGAAAAAGCACATAATGTAATCTGAAAACTACTGCCCTGATTAAAAAACAATGCAACTGATATCAGCTGGTATTCTGTCTATAATGGAGTGGAATGGAAATTTCTAAGTGACCCCAAACTTTTGACCGGTAGTGTAAGTCGCTTTGAATAGAAGCGTCTGCTAAATGAACAAATGCAAATGTCTAGTTGTTTTTGTTATTTATTTTCCTTCCATTCTTATATTACTGTCTCTGTTATGCTATGACATTTAGTCTGCAATTGATTCCCTTCCCTATCCTTGTCCTTGACTTGTAGTGGCTGTAAGGGTATAGATAAAACTACATCCTAACTTGGTGGTCTTTGCACTTTACTATTTGTTAGGTCTTTATGTACACTTGTGCAGGACAGGAGCCATCAAACATCTCCCTCAGTATATGGACAAAGTAAGTAGTGCCATATGCTGTTAAATTGTCAGTCTGATACAATATATTGTAGCGTTCATAGTTGTATTGCTTCTTTATAAGATGGTCTGTCTGTGTGTTATGCATTCTATAGGATAGTTTAGACCTCTCATTCTTGGCTGAGCATCCATTGCGTTGTGTGGCTCTGGCGGCTCAGGTGTCTGCAGAGATGTGGCGCAGAAATGGGCTATCTCTTGTCAGCCAGGTTAGTATTTGAGCACCCTCATCTTTCTATTCTAATCTTTCACTAAAATAGAATGGGAAGACATTTTTATCTTGGCTTTGTTGAATAAGGAGAGTGCATGGTCACAAAGCTACCATGAACAGGAAACATGGTTGTTTTCTTCCTTCATGTGAAAATCTTGGACTTTGTCACTGTCTTGGAAATGACCACTAAAAATTGGAAACAGTCAAAGACTGTTGAGAGACACGAGTTGGAGAGTCAGGAAGAAGTTGCTGGAGCCTTTTGTGAACAGTCTTTGGCTGCAAGGACGCCAATCAGCTTAAAGTTCACTTAATCATTCATGTGGATGCCAGATTTCATGAGAGAACGCTAGATATCTGCTAAAATGGGCAATTTGATTCCCCAGCCAAATTATAGGGTAGTAAATTGGCTTGTAAAATAGCATCTGACCATGTTTTTAGTAGATGATGTAGAAGTTGCATCTTCTATGTTAACATCAGAGAAGAAGGTAAAATACTCCATTCATCCATTCTATATTTGGATATGTCACAAAATACATGTACCTGTCTCAAGTCTCATGAAATTGGAAAACCGCAAAGATTATTATGACCACCGCACTAGCGAACCGGCGGTCATATGAGTTTAGTTAGATTTTTTCTTTTATTCCGTTTTTTTTTTCAGTGGATTTCCGTCAACGATTGCTTGCTATATGATTGCTTGCTATATGTACTTCTTATGCCTATACCCAATGTTGGGGGGTAACGGAATACATGTACCGGTGTTACGTATTCAGAATACAAATTATAAGTAACTGTATTCCGTTACAGTTACAATTTAAATAGTTGGTATTTAGAATAGTTACATATTTGAAATCAATGGATTACATGATGATACTTCTGTTTCACAAGTTTATTAACTCTCGAAATAAATTAAGGCAACTCCATGTATTTCCCAGAAGCCCCTGAAAGCAATCTATGATGAAATTGTTTCCATGATTAAATCCAAGCCCCGCCGTCTTGCACTAGCCTCACATTGCACCCGTCAAAACACAGCCAGCGCGCATTATGGAGGAGCCATCGGAGACCCT
The DNA here is from genome assembly GCF_018492685.1 of Alosa sapidissima. Classification (NCBI taxonomy): domain Eukaryota; kingdom Metazoa; phylum Chordata; class Actinopteri; order Clupeiformes; family Clupeidae; genus Alosa; species Alosa sapidissima. The sequence continues at coordinate 38,593,244 of NC_055961.1, read as the reverse complement.
GAAATAACTGTTTGCACAGCAAATTAGGAGAAAAGTAAGAGCTGGTAACTCCTGTTCCTCACTGATCGTGATTCTTGATGTCTGTTCAAAGGATATTTTCCCAAGCAAGTTTGGTGGCAATTGGATAAAGAACGGCTGAGAAATAAGCTCATTTACTTTGTTACAGTGCCTCTAGAGGCCAAATTACACCAATGTCCTTGTGTGTTCTAAAAATCAGCTACCATGTCGCAGGGGTTACAGCCATTGGTCAAGTATTGAGTATAAGGTATTAAGCATCAAGTACGCACACAGTCCAGGAGGGAGGGAGGGGGTTGTGCAAATGTGCTAATATAGCATGTAAACAGACTATGCATAGAAGTCTATCTCTCCTCTACCCTTAAGTGAAGCGTTGAACAGTGAACAGTTCAATGGCCCTGAGGAATGACTTCCTCAGTCTATCAGTTGTGCATGACCGTGAGCGAAGTCTCCAGCTGATCAGGCTCTTCTGCTTTACAATAGATGCCAATTTCCTACTGCGTCCTCACAATCAGGTACCTTATACCAAGTTTGGATTTTGTACATCAAAGTATTGCTGAGATATGAGCTCACTTCCTGTATTGCAGCGCCCCCTATAGAGGCCAAATGATGCCAATTTCCTAATGCGTCATCACAATCAGTTAACAAGTCCCCTTACCAAGTTTGGACTTAAAGGAGAATTTCGGTGTGATATTGACCTAAAGTGTGTTGAAACATGATACCGAGTGTGAACGTATGTCTAATAGCTCATCTCGGCTTGTCCCCTGCACTCCGAAATCTGGCGCTTGTTAGCCGATGCTACCAACAGGTTTTCGATGGGGGTGCCTCGGGCATCGGTCTAGCCATGCAAATAAATCACTGTTTTACACCATTTACGAGGCTCAGAGTAGCTCCACACTTCATTGGTAGACTACAGAGGGCCCTGCCATTTAAAGCAAGACATTGAGAACTTTGAAAAAGCACTGGTAGTTTATTTACAAGACGATTTATACAGACAGTACCTTCAGGAAGTTTACCGTTCGCCGGCATCTTGAATTTAGTCACGATAAGTTGAGCGACGAGTAGGAATGAACAGGTATGACAAGGGATCAGATAATAATTAATAATAATTCTGTGGAAATGCATGGATTCCAGTTGCTTCCAGTAGCAGCAACTGCAATCCATGCATTTCCATGGAATTATTTTTGGAATCTGATCCCTTATCATACCTGTTCCGTGAAAAGGAAAAGAAATTTGTGACCGCTGAAACTTTTCGTAGAGTTTGGACTAAATCCAATATGGCGGAGGTCCAATATGGTGGAAAGTGATGCGATAGGGGTCGATGAACTCGTGATGGTCCAAAGATTCAGACGCTACCTCAATTGTGAAAATCAGACAAAAGAGTCAAGGATCACGCGCATGAATGCATGTCCAACATTGAACTGGTGGTGGCGCTAGAGTGTTCAATGTATATGCATAAAAATTGCTGTGAGTTTGGACTAAATCCAATATGGCGGAGGTCCAATATGGCTGAAAGGGACGCAATAGGGGTCATTGAACTCCGGTAGGTCCAGGGATTCCAACAGTGCCTGATTTATGATAATCGGATGCACCCGTGCAATGGTCCCGTGTGAATGCGAGTCCAATGGCAGATATATAATAATAATAAGAAAAGCTAGTAACTCAATCGGTGCCTTCGCAGCTTCGCTTCTAGGCCCCCAATTATGGTGCAGCCACTGAAAGTGAATTAGCCTATTCTTGCGGGTAGCATATTTTAACGTGCGGTTTTTGATTGTCATTACGCGATCACGTTAATTTTGAGAGCACTGATAGGCTATACAGTAAAGTATTTATATTTCCTGGTCATTTGTGTCCCACCTGTCATATCTCTGCGCCCAGTGTTCTCTGGGCCTAATACATTCAGCCATTTGGAACAGAAGAACACACCAGAATAGGCCTGTTTAATAAGCAGGATTTGATGGCCGCATTCCTACACTTATAAAATGCAATTCAATGTGGAAGTAATCCAAGTATTCAGAATACGTTACTCAGATTGAGTAATGTAACGGAATACGTTGCAAATGACATTTTTGGGCATGTATTCTGTAACGGAATACGTTTTGGAAGTATCCTTCCCAACACTGCGTATACCTTATTGTACAGTACCCTTGGGCAGGCTAGTCGTGGCAGCTGCAAGCTGGCCTTCTTTAGATACATTTGTTAATTTTTTCAGTAGCTCTGAAGCTTTCTCTTGTTTTTTGCATGCATTTTTCTTATTTGGGTCTAACACCGAGAACCGAGACTGTGTTACGTGTTACGCTGATGGTGGGAAATGGTTAAAGGTCTGAAATGATTGCAGAACTGATGCATCAAAATGATTTAACACTGTTCACAGTTTCTCCCTATATTTGTTATTGCGCGACAGGTTTACTATTATCAAGATGTGAAGTGCAGAGAAGAGATGTATGATAAAGACATAAGCATTCTTCAGGTACGTTAACGTTACTGTTTTCTGTGGAGTGCAATATTTGTTTTTGGTATAGACCTTTTTGTTTAGTATACTTCATTAGTACTCTTCTTCCACCCGCTCACATACAGATTGCTGCCTCTAAAATGGACCCTAACCACTTTCTCATGTTAATTCTGTTGCGATTTGAGCTCTTTGATGTTTTTAATGGGAGTTGCTCAAGCAAAGACCAAGTGAGTTGCGCATATCCTGAAATCATATTGTAATCTTATGTAAATATTTTCTGTCAATGACACATTATGCAGAGTTGTTTTCATATTTCGGAGTGGTTACATTCTGGTTATTGGGAGTTTGATCTATTCTTCTTTTTGTAGGAAATTCTGAGACAATGGAACAAACTGACAGAGGAGATGCTGTATCTGCTCATTGTCATCACTGGTAATCCACCAATCTTTTTTATTATTTGATTCATTTTGGATTGACAGACAACATAATCCAAAGGATAACATGAGTGAGAACACTTATTTCCTACATGACCCTTAGACAGTAAAATTTAACACACCATCTACGTCAAGTCCAAATCATTGCTAAAATTAGAAATGGGACAGGTCACATAAAATAATAGATACATCTAAACTAAACGGTTAGGTAAGATATACTGTTCCATAAAAAAAAGTCTTTACCTGACTTCTAAAAGCCTTTCTGAGATTTAAAGTTTGTTCCATAACATGGTACCTGTGTAGAAAAAAAATAAATGTTTGGATGATTATCATGTCTGAAGGTTCCCTGTATGCAGATTGCTTGCATAAAATGATTCCGCTGATTTTGCAACAACATGCCAATAAACACGGGTATGCAGTGGCTATTCAAAATTGCATAAAAACGATATACAATAAACTGACACTTCGAATAGGCCAGGCTACTTTGGACTTCCGATTGCAAGGTCCCTAATTGAAACGAGCGATAGGCTAATGGTCCCGAATTTAAAAATGTTTCAGAATGCCACACAGCTAGACAACGAATGGCAGACAGAGCGACATGTCATTTATGCTACCAAAGACTGTTTTAGAGTCACATCGTTGCAAATCTCATATAATGATTAGGGTTGGGCACCAAAACCCGATTCTAATAGGGCACCAGCACCAACGCAAACGGTATAACGACATTTGAATAACAACGTGGATTTCGGTGAATAAACTTCAAAGCAGAGTCCCTCGACGTTAGATTAGGTTACTTGCAAATGTCGTTGTCCATGACCTGGCAGTTCCATGGCAAGCCATTTTGGCATAAGTTATGGCAAGCTGTCTACACTGGATAAACTTGAAAGCAGAGCTTACCATTGTGTGTGCATCCAGCACAATGGTGTTTTAAGTCCCCAACGTCCTCTTCCAGGCAGCGCTGCATGGAAGGCACTAGGGTTAGGCAAGAGTTAGGGTTAAAGGTGCGATTTGTAGGATTGTTACCGAACGTTCTGTAGGCCAAAATCAAAACACTGGTGAACGTTCTCAAAAATACCAGACGCGAGCCTCTTCTGGGTTGCCAGATGTAATGAAGACTTAGCTAACGTTAGTTGACCTGCAGCTGCTTTAACGTTTCTCCAACGAATTTTGGCAGTGTTTTGTCGTCGTTTCTGAAGAGCCAATCAGCGAATTTTGGCACTGTCTTGACAGTTTCTGCAGAGCCAATTAACACATTGCATCGCCTACTGACTAGCCAATCAGGGGACGTCCTGCGTCACAGCTCTCGACCAGGGTCGGCAGCAAAGATTCTAGAACAGAGCTGGTCGGCAGGCACAGAGCTAGCGAACTTAGGTCGTAAATCTTACAAGTTATGCCTTTTACAACAAGGTTTTTGATGGAACTGTGGTGTTTAATTTCCATAATCTTTGTTTAGTGAACGCATAAAACCGTCAGTTTTTTGCTAAGCAAGAAGAATCAAGAATTACGATCTTTGAGTTTGTTTATCGTAACCTAGCAACTGAGGCTTTAAGTGTTAAAAATTATTGCAGTTTCAGTAGGCCTACAAGATGTGCTGTAGCACAGTGGTTAGAGGAGCGAGCTTTGATCTAAGGATCTTTGGTTCAAGTCCAGCATCAATCATTCTGCCCATGTTAGTTTTGCACTGGATATTTACATGCCAACACAAAAGGTTGTATGTTTTAACAGGCTTGTTGTTTATTCAAGGCTGTTTTTTTTCTCTGAGGACTTGGTCCTAACCTTAAGAGGTGCTATTGTATTAATAGAAGATTAACAGATGGAATTAAAATGCTCAGTCAGATCATTAGTACAGTGATTTTCAGATAAGGTTGGACCATCACTATCAAATAAAGCACATAATTTTGAGGCACTAAACTCATTAAAGATGCAGGCGATCGGGGTGAGATTGTCATTAGTAGGTGGTTCATAGCTAAAAAACTATATATTTGTGTTCAGAAATAGTCATATCCAGGCAATTGACAGAGGATATTTCTACGCCCAGGGTAAAAACAAAGTCCAGTGTATGGCCTTGGTTATTCGTTGGCTCACACACATAACTTAGTAAACATTAGTTGAGTCATCAACATGGAAATTAAAATCACCACAAAGAAGAATTCTGTCACACTTCAGATGTTCTTATCAGCTGAAGTGAACACATTATGTTATGGCTAATGACACACGGCGTCATTACCGGCAAAAATGTTTTAAAAATGATTTTGATGTAATAACATGGACAACAAGTATTAATTACTTAAAAAGATTTGTTTTTACTTTAGTTGATCCAGCAGTTTCTCCTTCAGATGACGTGAAGATGAGTCATGCATACTGTAGTGCTTCCTGCTGTTTTTCCTCCAGCTGAAGGAGATGTCAACTCTTGATTTTTCTCACTTAGAAAAAGAAGTTCGCACCACAAATCCCTTAATCAATCATATTGCCAGAAAGCCTATGATGTGACGTTTATGAGGAAGTTTTCATTAATAAAATCGGTTGGGGCATAGCAGAGTTATGAAACTGAATGTCCTACTTGAAAGCCCTCATACAGGCATATGCTACTTCCAAACCGAAATTAAAATGGGCCGTCTGCAGGATTAAATCCAATAGGGACTGACTATTAACAGACACTCTATTAACAGATGCTCAGTCTTTCTCAAAAATCTCTCACACAATCACCATAAAAAACTTACTTTAGTTGAATGGTCACAACATTGTTTACTCATTTGGTCAGTGTGTGTTACTGTGTCAAGTACTATAATTTACACTCTTCCCTGAATGGGTGTTGTGCAGGGGAGCGGTATGTTCCAGGCATCAGTAATGTGACAAGAGAGGATGTTACAATGAGGGAGGTGATTCATCTGCTGTGTATCCAGCCTATGGCCCATAGCAGTCTCGTCAAGAGCCTTCCAGAAAATGTGAGCTTCTTGTTTCTGTTAAGTCACTCTACAATGTCAGCTGTGAACATAACAAAAAAAAAAACATTACGTTGTATGGGATGCTACCACTACCATACAATCCTATTGTCTGAAAAGCAATAAGCTGTCAGTCAGTTTTGTCTTTATGAATACATTGTTTTCTCTATGAAGACATTATCTAATTTTTATCTGATTATGAAGCATAACATCTACCTAACAATGTGATGACATTTCCACCAAATTCTAACATTAAAGTTAAAGAGAAGACAAAGTGGTGTTGTGACAATTAGTCAATTGATTGACATCGTGTTTCATTGCATGTAAATTAAAGGAATCTTCCGGAGCAAAAACAACCTAGGGTCAATTTCCAGGAGCTAATAGGTTCAAACAGTTGTTTGAGAGCATAATTACGTAAATCGGTGCAGTGCAGTGAAGGTTGGCTAAAAAAACACACTCTTCGGAATTTTTTTTTTTTATTACCTTTTGAAACACTTACGTTTGTAATACTTCGATTTGTCTTTAGAGAACCACACCACAGAAGTGTCGTTCTATTTTGAACATTGTCAATGGTGAAAAATAGAGTTTGTTTTTGACGTATGTCTATGCCCTGGGCACTTGCATTGTAAGACAATTTGGTGTTAATGCAAACCATTGTCTTTCTCAAAACTGCACTACAGTAATTAACATAATTATGCTCTCAAACAACTGTTTGAACCTATTAGCTTCTGGAAATGGACCCTAGGTTGTTTTTGCTCCGAAACATTTCTTTATTATATTTGATCTGTGTGAATTTATTTCATTTAGGAAAGCCATGAGACTGGCCTGGAGACGGTCATCCCAAAAGTCGCCACTTTCAAGTATGTTTCTAATAATGTGCAATGTGCATACTGTACATTCCAAATATATGCATACCAAACAAACACACATATTTATTGAACAGAAGTAGATGTAGTCATGAGGAAATTAGTTTGGACCCTTATTTGAGCTCATTGAAAGAATGCTTAATTTCTTCCTGAAAAGACAAGTGAGGAGTGGCAGGAAACAAGTGGGACAGAGAGGGATTGGAGTGGGAAATGACTGCAGGCTAGGTTTGAATCCGGTTAAATCCAAATTTTCTTATGTTTGTTAGATTCTTTGGTTGCCCAAGGAAATGTTGCTTTGTGTTTTTGTATCAATGTCTATATTGAAGTTGCACTCAAATAAAGCTTGATAGGTGAATCAGGAACATAAATAAAGTGATTTATTGTAGGTGATAAAATAGTTAAAGCAAAGGAAAATGACTTGAACAGTCACTCTACATAGTCTAACAGGCTTCTTCTTAGTTGCTGGTTGAAGACGGCTGACTCGGCACATGGCAGAGGTGCGAGTCCAGTCGCTCCATAGATCCATCTCCTTCTCTCTGTTGATCTAGCTCTATCATTCTATAGATTCATCTCAGAGCTAAATCCCTGAGACAAAGCAATTATACCTTAATTAGATTTTAGGTAAACAGACAAGTCTTTAAACGCATTTTGAAGATCCCAAAACTATCGCCAGAATGATTGCTGTGCAGATCTGGCTGAATGTGATGCATGTTTGTAATGTAAAATTCAACCAGATCTGCACAGCGCTGCAAAATATTGAACTCATACTGATTTGATGCTACCGGAACATGAAGTAAGGCAATGCGCTGCCTTCAGAAATCAAGGACCAAATCCTAAATAAAATGAGTTAATATAGGTTTAGTCAGAGTTTTTTTTTTTTTTTCTTCTTCTGGATGTTTTTTAAAACAAACAAAAAAATTTGTGTCAACGATTCCCGCGACACTGAAAGACCAGGCTGCACAGAAGTTGGTGGGCATGTACTGTAGCCCCACAAGGATGACATGGAACCATTGTTTTTCATTTTGATCCGTTGCTGGGCCCCCCAAAGGAGGGTTGGCCAGACACAGTTTTCTGTGAATATCTTGAGAACCGTAAGGTCTAGGATGACCAACTTTTTTCGAAATACAAATTAAAAGTCACGTGATCGCGCGTGAAGCCAGCCAATTTGAAGTAATGCCCACTGTATATTGGCCTCAAGGGGCCATGTCAACCCATCCCATGTCCACACATTTGAGGTATAGCGCCACCTAGTTAAAAATTAAAAGGCAAAAACGATGCGTTGTAATTGCAGGTTTCTTTGGCTGACAGGTTCAAAACTGCACGGAATTTGAAGTGTAGGATCATTATGACACCCTCTGAATGCATGCCAAGTTTAATGGAATTGACCGTTCGCAAAACCCCGCCCATCGAACACAGATGAGCCAATGGCAGTCCTGTAGCTCCGTGCAGGCAGACATGGCCCGTCAACTTCACCTAACGGCTCCATAGAAATGTATTGGGAGCCTTGATATTTGTCCGGTTTTATGGGATTTTATAGTGATATTGAGTTGAGTGAGTTGAAAAGGACAGTCAAACGACATGTGGGATTAACACAACACCGATACACAGAAAAATGCCTTTCAATCTTGATTACGTTTTCTGTAATTATGTTAAATTAGATTAAATTCTCTCGTCCCAGATCTCCACTATTTTGTTAGCACTACTCCTTAGCAAACCATAACGAAACAGTGCTCCACCATCTGTGGATTAAGCCACACAGTCAACTCAATGTAAGTAAGATAAATAAGGATGTTAATTGTTTTCAGCATTGCCAGCATTGTATATAAAATGATTGTCACTTGGAGGAGACTTGTAGATAACTAACGTTAGCATAGTTAGCTAACCGCTGCTAATAACATGCTAGCTTCGTCACGTCAGAGAAGAATGGGGCTGTGCCACTGATCTTTATAGATCAGTGGTCTGTGCACAGTAGTGTAACATTTATTCACCATATAATAATAAAGTTGAAGTGGCTCTGCAATGTAGGCTATGTTTCCATTTTTTGGCAGCACCATGTTCCTTACATGACATGGCCCAGTGTCCTTGTAACATGCATTCAAGTCTATCTAGCACAGCTAATATTAATATCAGTGAATCACACTCGCCTCCCGTTTAAGTTTGTCACCCAACAAAGCTAGATATGAGTTTTTATACATGTGTCTCCATGTCATACTGCAGTCTTTCAACGGATTGTAAATGATTGTAAATGAATTTAGGTCTGTGGCTCTCTAAAAGAGCCTCTTGTTCTGTAACTTTTACAGAGTCTTAACAGCTACTGTACCACTGAATTTCTCACAACTCCGTTGAGTTTGACGGGCGTAGTAACAATAACTTGGAGGCGTGGCTTTCGCGAACGGTCAATTCTGTTCATGCGGGGCCATTTCAGCTACACACACACGCATGCTACACGTACACACACACAAATAAACATATACACACACACACTCGCACACCCCATTAACCCCACATACACACTCACAAGCGAACACACACACACATGAAAACACGCACACAAATGCAGGCAAGCAGGCACACACACAACACAAATAGACATAAACACACACACACACACCCACACCTCATTAACTCCACATACACACTCACAAGCAAACACACACACACACAAGCACACATATACACAAATTACAAATGGAGACAAATTGACAATCATGATTTTTTGTGGAGCGAATGTGCAGGACTGTGCAGCGGTCATATTTTGTACTACTTTGCCGTACATCTAGTTGATAAATATGGCTCAACCAAAATTTGGCAAAAACAAGGTGAGACTCCCAGGTAAAAAAAAAAAAAAAAAAAAACATTTTTATCCATGCACAGATTAATTTTGAGATTTTAGGCTAGTTGGCTCCCTTAAAGTGCAACTGACAGGTTATGGTTATTGTACAACCCCAAAACAGAAAAAGTTGAGACATTGTGTAAAATGAGAATAAAAATAGAATGTAATAATCTACAAATCTCTTAAACTCATATTTAGTTGCAAAAAGGACACAGACAACACTCAAATGTTGAAAATGACAAATTTGACTGTTTCATGGAAAATATATGTTAATTTCAAATTTGTTAAAAAAAGTTGGGATTGGGTAACTAGCAAGACGATTGGGTATGAAAAAGAGCATCCTAGAGAGGCAGGGTCTCTTAGAAGTAAAGATGTAGGGGTATTTATCACTCTGTGTAAACTTGTGCGCACAAATGATGAAACAATGTAATTTTAATGCTTCTTAACATAAAATTGTGATGTATTTAGGGAGTTAATCATCTACAGGACATAATATTATTAAAACATTCAGAGAATCCAGAGAAATCTTTGCAAACAAGGGCAAGAGCTGAAAAACAAAGTGGACGTCTGTAGTCTTTTGGACCTCAGATGGCACTGCATCAATACCAGACCTGTTTCCAGACCTGTCATTGTATGGGCTCAGGAAAACCTCTGATAACCATTGTCTATGTGCACAGTTTGATACTCAATTCAAAAACTGCAGCCAAAATTGTAACAGCTAAAATTGTATTGAGACATGATACACAAAATACCACCCTCTTATCTGGGCCTGAGCTTGTTTAAAATGGACTGAGGTCATATGGAAAAAGGTCCTGTGGTTAGACCAATCAAAGTTTGTCATTCCTTTTGGAAATTATGGACTCATCTGGGCTAAAAGGAGAGGGCCTATCCAAGTATCCATTCTATCCAACTTGTTTTAGTGCTCAGTTCGAAACCCAACATCTACAGTATGATGGTGTGGAGGTGCATTAGTGCCTATAGCATGGGGATCTTGCACATTTAGCAAAGCACAATCAGTTCTGAATGATGTATACAGGTTTTGAGCAACATATACTGCCATCCAGACAATGTCTTTTCCAGGGATGACCTTGAATATTTCAGAAAAACAATGCCAAAAGGAATTCTGCAAATAATAAAATAAATAAAACAGTATTTCTCCATAGAGGAAGAGTCCAGGTGCTAAAATGGCCAGTCTGCAGTCCAGATTTGTCAAATTAGGTGCATAATGGAATGAAAAACATGACTAAGAATACCCCATACTGTTGAGCAACTGAAACTGAAATATATCGGGAAGTAATGGGACAACATTTCATTCTCAAAACTCTAGCAAATGGTCTCCTCAGTTCCTATACATTTACAGAATGTTGTTAAATGAAGACGTGAAGCAGCACAGTGGTAAACATGCTCCCGTCCCAACTTTTTTTGAAACATGTTGCTGGCATCAAATTCAAAATTAACATATATTTTCCATGAAATAGCCCAAATTTTCATTTTCAACATTTGATATGTTGTGTATGTCCTTTTTGCTGCTAAATATGGGTTTACGAGACTTGTATATTATCACATTCTGTTTTTATTAGCATTTTACACAACCTCCCAACTTTTTCTGTTTTGGGGTTGTATTTAGAAGACCAAATCTTACAATTGTTAAGATTAATAGTAAACCGATTTTAAAAGTTGGTAAGCTAAAACTAAGCAAAATAATTCCTAATGATTTACATTACATTACATTACATTACATTTGGCTGACGCATTTTTAGCCAAAGCGACTAACAACATGCTAAACAGTTTTAAAGCAATTCTCAACAATTTTAGGACAAACGGTAGAGTACAGTAAGGATAAGTGGATCAGTGAGTGCTGTTTTTAACAGCTACGTGTCAGTTCAGTAATGATAACAATAATGTAAATACAAGATCAACTAGAAATGCAATTCCAAGGAATTACCAGTGCATAAAAATGCAAAATTGCCATGTAAAATAACTTGTATAGTAAATTATGCTAAATAGCTTATATAGTTAATTATGCTAAATAAAACATTTGATATGCTGATTCCTAGAGTAATCATGTTACCAGTGTTCATGAGATGGTTGCTAGGGTAATTGAAATGGTTGCTAGCTTAGATATGGTGTCTGCTATGCTATATAAAGTCGTTGCTATGATGGTTACTAGGGGTATCATATTGACTGCTAAGGAGGTTGCTAGGTTGACATTACGTTAGTGGTTGCTAGGTTGTTGCTAGGGTAATTGAGGTAGTTACTAGGTTGTTGTTATGGTAGATTGTGTGCATGGATTATATTCCAGCCCTTTTGGCTAGCCATTTGGTAGCCTTTAGAATAGAAACATCTATTCACTTATTACTGCATTTATTACATTATAAATTACATTTCATGTATTGTCTTGTCTCTGATAAAGTAATGAAGTTACTTATAGGGGTCAAGTCCAATTTTCCTAGAATGACAGTTTCCCCCCTGACTCAGGAAACCAGGGGTATCAGGGCATGGACTGTATGAGGTGAAAAAGGAATGTCTACAAGAGTTCAACCCCTTCTTCTATCATTACACCAAGTCTCAATTCAGCAAGGTGATGATTTCTGAGATTAATCAAAACAGCTGGTATACAGTCATGTCTATGCAAACACAAAAACCCTGTCTATGTCATTCTTTGCTCTAGGCTGAAGACACACAAAAGAAGAGAAGAGTGCAGGAAGGAAACGATAAAGGTAAACAGTAGCAGTCAGATGTTGCTAAACCATTTTGTCTCTTAAGTACAACAGTTACTGGCTGCACAATAAAAGTACAGAAAATGTTCTTAGTAAGAAATGTCATTTAAGTATAAGTATATATAGTGAGTAAGTATATATACTCTTTTGATCCCGTGAGGGAAATTTGGACTCTGCATTTATCCCAATCTGTGAATTAGTGAAACACACTCAGCACACAGTGAACACACAGTGAAGTGAAGCACACACTAATCCCGACACAGTGAGCTGCCAGCTACAACAGCAGTGAGGGGTTAGGTGCCTTGCTCAAGGGCTCTTCAGCCGCTTCCTACTGGTCGGGGTTTGAACCGGCAACCCTCCGTTAACCATTAGGCCACGGCTTCCCCACAATTTGACTTGTTAGTTGCATTTTCAACTCTTTGGATCAGATAGAAAGACAGAATAGCCACACATAAATGAACAAATACTTATTACTACTAAACCATGGGATATGTTAAATTGTATGGTTAAGTTGGAATGCCAGTTTTTAATGTGCTTGTGTTTTTGTGTTTTTGTACTCAGCGCTGAGGCCCCCTGTACCTCCTGCATTCACTGAAGCCTTCTCCACTGTTGTGTGTCTCCTAAGCTGTGATGTGTTTATCCATGTGCTCAGGCACATCCTCCAGAGAGTTGTCGAGGACCATGCCCCTCTCTGGACTGAAGCCATGATTCATAAGGTGTGTACTTTTTTCATTAGTAGAAGACTGAGTTTGTGTAGTGTTTGTGCAATATTTGTACTTGATAACAAGTTGGCTGCAATTCAAATGTACAGTTACAGCCATTGATTAACCTCTAAAAACCCATCTTAGTTCCTGAAAGATAGTTTCCCTCAGTTGGTTGGTTGTCACTAGGGGTGGGCAATATGGACAAAAAATAATATCTCTATTTTTTGTGATTTTGACGATAACGATAATTAGTCAATATCCTTTAAAAAACTGTTTTTAAAAGTCCAAGTTACTTTACAGCTCATTATTTATGAATAGCATTATTACAATAATAACCAATAACCTAACCTATGACTTTTTAACCAAACCAATGCATTGTCACTATGACGACACATTTCCAATTCTGCCCCCACTTGTATGTGTGGCAATGACATGGTCTAGCCAGCTACATTACAGAGGATTGATAGGCCTGACAGTTTCCCAAGAGAAAGTCTGAAGCTGAAGTTCCTTTCAAACCTTTACTTAGGTTTCACCAGAGCCCGTCTATGTCCTTATTAGACATTCTCTGGTTTCACTGTAAAACTAAGCAGACCTTACAGAATAGAAACTAATGCATTAGCTTATGGCTAATGTATATGAGAAATCCCATAGAGATGCTAACGGTTAGCATAATCTATAAAAGTTTATATTTAGAGCGAACTTCAGTCCATTTACAAAAAGGTAACATAAAAAGATTTCTTTCTTTACAACTGACTATTAAAATACACAAAGGCTAGCCTAATGTTTACATATAATACTGTGACTTTAACTCATCAATGCCACTTGAACGAAGTAGCTGCACAAATAAACATTAGGCTGCGTGTGACAACGTGGACCACTAGCAATCACGTGACTTGCTCTGCTGCAGCCAGGGGCTTCTCTCGCATTCACCTCCTGGCTTAGTGAATGTATGGGGGTTCAATGCGTGATTTCGAGTGTTTTCCCCTTAAGTAATTTAAATACTTGATAATGTCAATTTGCACATTGTTAAAACAGCAATCACGATATTATCACAGACAATATATATCGCCTACCCCTAGTTGTCACTGTGGTGCAGAGCTAGAGTTCAGTAGGATGACAGCCACAGGGAAGAAGTTTCCTCTGATCCTGCTGGTTCAGGTGCGGAGAGACCTGTAACGCCGTCCCGGAGGGGAGTGCGGTGAACAGTCTTTGGTTGTGGTGAGAACAGTCTTTGATGATGCTGTGTGTCTTACTTGAGGAACTGGTGATGCGTTGTGTAGTTTTCACCACCCTCTGCAGTGCTCTCCCAGGGTCCCAGCTCATCCTTAAAAAGTCTTAAAATGTCTTATATTTCATTTCTGATATTTAAGACCTAAAAATGTCTGGAATTGTATAAGCATTACATTTGATCTGAAGCAGAATGGTTGTTGTTTAGCTTATTCAGACTTGCCAACCTGTACGCATTTTGCATATTAGCTGCTGTTTTTGACCTAGAAAGTGGACCTACGCTAGTACGCTTTTCCCCTTTTTTATAAGTTTGACCTGGTGAACAGTTAGCTTGCCAATGAGCGTTGAGACAGCTGAAAATTTGTTGACCAATCACAACGCAGGATTCATTTCCCTGGCTTTCATCCATTGCCTAAAACAAGCGGGAATGAATGTGTAGTCTAACGCCACAAGTCAGCACCAGCCCTGTTTACCTCTTGTTCCCCTTCTCCCATTCTGCATGTCTGTCTTCTCAAGTAAGGACTGTTCATGAGCTCCTTTGCAAAAGTAAACGGATAGAGAGGGATATGGAAAACGATTAAGAAATTAAGAATTAAGTTAACATTATGTATGTATTTGCAAGTTTTTTTGGATGTTCATAATCTGACAAAGGAAGTTACATTGTCCCTGTAAGCTATGTTGCTCAAAGTGTTTTCCATAATACTGTTTAACGTTAAATACAAACAAACAAACTGCGGCAAAAATATATATATTTTTTTAACTGACATTGTTTAATAAAATGTTGAGTTTATGGGTCAATTTTGGTGTGTTCATAGGCCCTTCACCTCATAGGTCAGGCGCTTGTGGAGGAGAATTCCCAGTTGGAGGCTGCCAGTGTGGAGGATGTGACCTTTAACTTCAGCCTGAAGGCTTGCAGTGAGTTTGTTTTTGTATTTAATAATGGGTGCATTAGCTGTGATTTGGATTGGAATGGACAGCCCCTTGATTTCCCTGTAGTTCAGAGTTCAGTGTTGCAGGGAGTATTGTAATAGCTGTGCAATGATGGTAAAAGCAATATATTACACCATACTGATGTCATCAAGGTATAAGCATTCTATTATTATTATTATTAGGGATGTCACTTTTGTGAAAAAATCATGTTCGATTTTTGAGACATAAGTGTTCATTGAATCGATTGTAAAAACGATTTTTCATGTCTACCAACGTTTCTATTTCCAACGGCAAATATAGGTCTAGGCCAATTCACAAACAACTAACAGGCATTAGGACGAACGTAAAGTGGGCACTTGTAGACGCAAGCCAGCAATATTTCTGATGATTTATTGGCATGAAGTTTCGTGCCTGCAGTACTGCTGCAGGTGTTGTGCCTCCTGGTTTTTCCCACCTACTGGTTTCCTTGTGCATGCTCGTGTTTCTCACCACAGCTGCAGGTCAAACATTGTCAAACATTCACAAACAAGTTGTTTTAGACGGATTTGAAGTCGCATTTCATATCTATCCCATGATCATTACACTACAACCACTCGTACAAAATACATGTAAAATAAAGGCTATAATTTTGCACACTTATAGCATTAAAATGGATTCGAACCAGCAATAAATACGCACACCTATGAATCAGACCGACCGATCAGCGCATTATCTCTTTGAGCCACTCCAATTCGCTGAAAACCGTCATCAAATCACCTATTAATTAACCACGCAAGCAACATTTTGTCTTGCATTAGGTAACACAAATGGTATTGCCTTTATCTTCTAACTCCTTGTCTGAGCGACTACCAGGCCTAAGTCAAATGTTCCCTGACAAAGACATTCGTAAGAATGTTTATTGACTTGAAAAATACGCTAATTTTTTGCAAACTTCCTTCATTCAACCGCTTTGTTCCTCTCCATAGTTTGATATACCAAAAATCCGAAGTAGGCCTACTTCCACATTGAACTCCTCAAGTTATTAGGGCCTATCACTCGTCTCTCATGTCGCACAGGTTAATCGCGTTGTCCTCCATTTTTTGGCAAAACACGAGCAGCACAGCAGCTGATTGAAACAGCTGTTTCCGGTGCGTAAAATTGGTGGGAATTTTCTTTTTAGCTTTCGCAATGCTTACTGCACTTTGGAATTCTTTTATATTCTTATATTCTTGTTTGTTTTATTTGTTTAATTCGTTTAAAATTAATAGTGTACATATTTGGTTAAAATCGATTCCCTATTTTAGTTTTCGAAACTTGTGTTGTTTGGTCCAATCGATTGTGCAATCGATTTTCGAACGTAAAGTGACAGCTCAAATTATTATGAGTGACAGTAGACCTGGGCAATAAATTGAATAAATTATTATGACCGCAGTGCTATGCACAAAAGCAAATCACACATGCACACACTCATTTATATACACAAATGTTGCAAGAGTAAGGAATGGAGAAGGAGATGGAGACAAATTGACAAGCGTGATTTATTTTTGCGCAGAGACTGTGCAGGACTGAGCGGCGGTCATATTTTGTACTGCTTTGCGATACATCTATTTGTTGGTAGGTTTACTGTACAAACAACCTGAATTGCAAAATCAGCCATCGTTCAGAAATGTATAGTTCCCAGTTTCACAGAATAAGCATGACCTTCTACACCTTGTCGTCTACTATCCCTTACACAACTCTTGATGTTTAATCAGTCATGTTCATGAAGTTTGAACTGTTTATTTACTGCAATAATTTCATGGAATTTGTCCAAAACTTGTCAGATCAACCATTGAATGAAAGATTAGACCAGTTTGACGGCAAAGCAGCCAAACAGGAAGTGTCTCCTTTCCAACTTTGCATTTACAAAAAGCTTTGTAGGAATGCGTAGAACCATGTCCTAAGGGTTTGCAATTACATTTGTGACATTGGGCAGCTGGGTCCAGTATCTTATAAGATCTTCCGATGTTATTTGCTGGTTCCCCAGATTGTCTGTTTTTTAGCGCTGAAAAAAGTAATTTTATTGATTTAAAGGTGGGGTTTGCAAATCTGGTGATTGATTGTTGATATTTGAACAACACTATCAATGCAATACACCCTTCCCAGTGCTCATGTAGAACCAAATGATTCAATAATTTCCTGATAATGTAACTCTCAATGTATGTATCTCCTGTTAACTTCATCCATAAATCTTTAAACCCATCCTCAGATGGATATGGGCGTAACCATGGTGTAGACGTGCACTGCAAAAAAACTGCTGATCTAATAAAATATAGCCAAGTGTTATTAATCTTATATCAAGATCAAAATAGTTGCTATTGTTTTCAGTATAAATAGACTTCAGTATAAAGAGTATCTGAAAGACTGGGGTGCACAAAACTTGGTGTTTGTTTTTAGGACAAATTTGCTTAACACACTGGCAGATAAATTTGCTTGTTTTCAGGATGAGACCTCTAAATTTAAAAGGAGTTTACCTTATTTTAAGTCAGATTATTTCACGAGAAAGCGCTAGGTAAGTCTCTTTACTGAAAACAATACCAACTAGATTTTTTAATCTTGATATTAGATTAATAACACTTGATTAGATTTGATTAGATAAGCAGTTTTTGCAGTGAATGCAATAGTAGTACTCAAAATTAATGGAAATGCTCTTAAAGGTAGCCTATTAATGCGTAGTCACACTATCAGAAATTGTGCCGCCGAACAGCCATAACATGACCTCTGTATCATTCACAGCACATGTAGCCGTGAATCGTATCAAAATTTAAAACTGATGTTATCATACCATGACACGGTATGAAGGGATTTGTTAAAACATTTTGTCATTCAGTGTTGAAGTTGCTGTAATATCACAATTTTTAACTAATTGAAAATGCTTCAACCTCTGTGGGAGATGATGGTCAGAATATACTGCTCCACCCAAAAATCATGTTCTTAGCCCAACTAACTCATCACAGGCGAATGGAGGTCAGAAAAGCTGTTTCCAGGAATAACTGAATGACTGACTGTCTGCCAATGTCTGGCAATTTTACTCCGAAGTTCTATGTTCACTTGTCACTTCTATCACAACTTTATTGATTCATTCATTATGACCTCCATGCAAGCATTAATGTTATTAATTAACATTCAGATCATTGGATTAGAATTGCAGACTGCACTTTTTAAATCATTACATTGTAATACCTTGTAGCGTTGGAAATGATGTGCGTGTGTGTGATATTAGTACTGTTTACATTTTCAGGAATAGGACCTGAGCATGGCAAGTCCTTGTTTCATTTCCTGACCAAAATGAAAACACTACCGTCTTTGGAGGCACAGAAGGACATGATCGCATGGACATTGCAGGTAGGTTGCTACTTTTCTTTAAAAAAAAGTAAGGCACTGACGAGAGTGGCAGCAGTACTTGTAGCTCTGTGTCTTTGTATGTTTTTTTTGTTTACTTTCTTTACTTCGCAACTTCGGATTACACACTTTAAGGAGTGTTTTTTATTCTTATGGATAATGGTTATTACAATGCTCGCACTACGAAGGAATGCTGGTGGTGTTCACGTTAACATCCCCGAGGAATTGTGGTGCTTTCGGGGCTATAGAGCAGGACGAGGCGACAGGAGAAGAAGTGGAGATTCCATCAATTTCCTCAATTCCATCAATAGTGATGGGGAACTCACTGGCTAACAAAACTGGCTGTCCTGGTAAGAAATCAGAAGCTGTACAGAGCATGTAGCCTGATATGCCTTATGGAGACGTGGCTAACTAGCTGCATCCCTACTGCTAACGTTGAGTTACCTGGCTTCAGTGTGGCTGGTTAGGACAGAGACAATAAACTTCTCTGGCGATTTCAACCACATAATGCTGGATTCCACCCTCACTAATTTCTACCAGTTTGTTGATTGCCCAACAAGGAAAAACAGGACAATAGACCACACACACTTTCAGGAAGTGGACACCAGAAGAGAATGAGGCGTTGAGAGACTGTTCTGAGTCCACAGACTGGAGTGTACTACAGGATGGAGAGGATTTGGAGGACTTCACACATTGCACAACTGACTACCTGAACTTCTGTTCCCACGAGAACTGTAAGCTGCTTTCCAAACAACCAGTAATTTCAACACCCTTCTAAATAGGAAAAATATGGCGTTCAGAGAGGGGGACTCAGGGGAACTCAAAGCCAAGGGAACTCAAAGCCAGGCTGAAAGAGGACAAGGAGGAATACAGAAAGAAGGTGGAACAATGTGAAGGTGGTCTGGGACGGAATGAAGACAATCACTGGCCTGAGGAAGAGTAGCAGCTCTGTGGAGGGAGATCTGGACAGGGCGAACCAGTTGAACCACTTCTGCAACAGGTTCGGCTGCCCTTTTCCAGCTTCCAGGTCTGTCCACCACTCCCTGCTGACTCAGACACTGCTCTTCCTTGCTTGCCTGCCCAACTTACACCCCCCCCCCCCCCCCCCCCCCCACCCCCTTTCCCCCACACTCTCAGCAGTGTTTCCCCTAGAATTTTTTCCAGTAGCGGTGCTGTTAATTGTAGGATGCCCCCCCCCCAAAAAAGATATTTTTTTTAAAAAATGACTCCTTAAATGGTGACTTCTGGCGGATTTTGTGAAAGAAATGGACAGATTGAGTTACAGTTGCAATACTTGAACAGGATTATTCATGTTTTTCTTTCATTAAGACAAAAGGCAAAATATGTTTTGTATTCCTCCCTTTAGTCAATTTCAGCATGGGTGTCTTAACTTTTGCACAGCACTGTATAAACTATATAGACTTCTCTTTCATGTCATTACACTGTATTGGTGGTGTGCAAGTCGAATTGAGTGCCTGTCACTTTAATGCCGTGACGGCTTGCTTGATTCTCACGGTTTTAAGCTAATTTAGTAGCGTTGTTGTGCATGGTGCATAAGAATATGTGGATGCAATTAATTATGTTTCCCATGTCATTTGGTAAAATAAATGCTCAAAAACTCAAAGAAAATCTATCTTGGATTATAGCAGATAAGTGTCTTGTATCATATCTATAATTTTGGTGAGCTCTACAGGAATTACAAACTATCTCAGATGTAAATGGTTGCGTATCCTATTACTCAAATTCAATTAAACCCACCAATAGGCTAGACCTTAGTTTCACAGCCTAGGTATGTTAGCAACACGGCTTGAAAGCATTGCTTGCCCTGTATCACAAACAAAAACGAAATAATGCGTGGAATTTATCTGGGAATAGGCTAGCCTACTGAAGGTAGGGGCGAGCGATCTCGCTGGCGTGTTTAATTTGGTTCCTTGGTTAACATAATGTAGGCTACGTTTTTTTGCACAAAATTGCGTCTGCTAATAAACTTAAACATAAACACAGACAAGCATGATCTCCTGTGGAATCCTGACTGCGCCTTCAACGTTAGCCTACTATTATTTGTTGACATGAAACCTGAACAAACGGCAGCTGTTCCTGAGTGTTCACTTGCGTCTATTTTTTTTTTTTTAAATTAGGCAACTTTTTTTGCAGTGGCGCTTTATTCCAGGAGCGGCGCTGCGCCACTTATGAATACATTGTAGGGGAAACACTGCTCAGTGCAACACGCACCCCCACCATCTCTCCTCCCCCACAAGTTGACCATGAACAATGCGACTACACTGACATTAGTCACCAGTCACCAGACACCCATCCCCCCCCCCCCCCCCCCCCAGCTCAAGAAACTCCGTCCCAGGAAGACTGTGGCCTGACAGACTGTGTCCAAGGCTGCTTAGGGTCTGTGCTGCTGAACTGGGGGAGCCACTGAAGCACATCTTCAACCTGAGTCTCAGTCTTGGAAGAGTCCCAACACTGTGGAAGACATCATGTCTCATCCCCGTCCCCAAGAAGCTACACCCAAGTGAGCTCAATGACTTCAGGCCGGTCGCTCTAACATCACACGTGATGAAGACCATGCAGCGACTGGTTTTGGGGATACTCAGACCACAGGTACCCTATGCACTAGACCCGCTACAGTTTGCATACCAGGAGAAAGTGGGCGTGGACGATGCTATCACATATCTCCTACACAGGACACATTCTCGCCTGGATAAGGGGGAAAGTGCTGTGAGAATCATGTTCTTTGACTTCTCCAGTGCTTTGAACACCATCCAACCCCTCAGACTCGGTGACGAGCTCCTGCAGATAGGTGTGGATGCTGACCTGGTGTCCTGGATTGCAGACTACCTGACAGAGCGGCCACAGTTCATCAGACTGAAGAACTGCCTCTCCGACAGCGTGATCAGCAGCACCGGAGCTCCACAGGGAACAGTGCTCTCTCCAGTCCTGTTCACCCTGTACACGTCTGACTTCTGCTACAACACAGAGTCATGCCACATGCAGACGTTTTCGGACGATACTGAAATTGTGGGGTGTATCAGGGATGGGCAGGAGGAGGAATACAGGAGCCTGGTGGAGGACTTTGTGCTTTGCTCTGCTGCCAGTCACCATTGAGGGGGTCAATGTGGAGGTGGTCAACACTTACAAGTATCTGGGGATACATCTGGACAATAAACTGGACTGGTCAGTCAACACTGAAGCACTCTACAAGAAAGGGCAGAGCAGGCTGTACTTCCTGAGGATGCTGCGGTCCTTTCACGTCTGCAGCAAGCTCCTCTGGATGTTTTACCAGTCTGTTGTTGACAGCGTCCTCTTCTATGCTGTGGTATTCTGGCGAGGAAGCACTAAGAAGAGGGATGCTGGGTGACTAGACAGGCTGGTAGCTGAAAGCTGACTCTGTTGTAGGAGCTGAATTGGAATGCATCACTTCAATATCAGACAAAATGAACAAACTAATCAACATCTTGGACAATGACTGTCATCTACTCCACAGCACTATCATAAAGCAGAAGAGCCTTCTCTGTTGTTGCCCCCCAACTCTGGAATAGTCTACCTGTACATATTAAGTCTTCTCCAACCATTGACTGCTTTAAGTCTAACTTAAAGACTTTCATTTTCTCCCAAGCTTTTAATCTACCTTAATAGCCCCCCTCACTCACTCTTTATTCTTTATTTTATTTGACCAATTTATTTATTTTCCCCTATGTAATGTTATTATTGTTGTTGTACCATTGTCATTGTTTTATGTTTGTTTGTAAGCACTTTGGTTCAACTCAGTCATACAACTCTTCAATGCTTCACTGAAGGGGAGATTAGAGAGATTTATCTGCATTTATCTATCTTTCTACACTTCCATGGCCTCCTATAACAATGTTATATACTGACTGTCCACTGGCCCACTGTGTTAATGCTTATACTGTCTACTGGCTATATTAGCCCACATGCACAACCCATCCCCCCTCCATCATCCACTCAGTCTGGAGCCCAGGTATTGGTATCAGGACAGAACAAAATGCGATCAAAGCATTCCTAATGCAAAGGCCTTTCTTTATGTTACAAGATGTGCAGTTTGTAGTCCTTCAGCTATTAAGGCGAGACACTAGAGGTGAATAGGGTAACATTTTTAACAAGCAGATATCACTATGAAACTTCCCCAGTTGATTACTTACATTAATATGAGAAAAAATGTATTACAAGTTTTCTGTAATTTAATGTTTACATATGCAAATTAGCCATTATCTAATTAAATATGCGCTATTTTGCATACATTTTAAGGCATGAAACCTGAGTATTGGATACAGCCAGGTTCAAAATTATGTTTTCATTGTGTTCAGATATTAGATGGGGGAAAATGTACTGAGGGATTTATGAATATCTACTTTTGTTGTCCTGTCAATCAGAATATGCTGTCAATAGCCCTAAAAAATCGATTTTTGCCATGTTTTTAGGCATAAAATGTCATGTAAGGAATAATATATCAACCAATATATCAATATGTCCATATATGGATCACATAGCGTGATACAGGAAAAACAGAGCTTTCCAACGGTACTACACTGTAAAAACTGCTTATCTAACAAAATCTAACCAAGTGTTATTAATCTTATATCAAAATAAAAAAACTAGTTGGTATTGTTTTCAGTATAAAGAGACTTACCTAGCGCTTTCTTGTGAAATCATTTGACTTAATTTAAAAAAAGTTTGACTTATTTTAAGACATGAGTGAGATTTTTAAATGCATGCTTGTTGCCGCCCCTTGAGTTGGGCCATTACATTGCTCTTTGCCAGACCCTTAATCTTTCTAAATTATCAGGGTCTGGATTAGAGCCCGACCGATAAAGGATTTTGAAGGCCGATACCGATACAAATATTTGTTGATTTAAAAATCCGATATATATATGTAATATATATACACTTGGTTAGATTTTGTTAGATAAGCAGTTTTTGCAGTGTAGTACCGTTGGAAAGCTCTGTTTTTCCTGTATCACGCTATGTGATCCATATATGGACATATTGGTTGATATATTATTCCTTACATGACATTTTATGCCTAAAAACATGGCAAAAATCGGTATATTTATTTATTTATTTTTTCAGAAACGCGCAACAAAACATTAACAGATTTCCCTAACATTAGTTATTTGTAGATATTTATGAGTATTGACTAAAATAATATGATAATGCATTTTAAAAACAAACTTGTTTATTTTTAAATAATATTGTCACAGAGGAACATCAAAATATATTAAAGTTCTGATAAATAAAACGTATAAAAACAGAAACTTCAATATGAAACTTAGTCTTTTGAACAAAAACACAATAACAACAACAACCAAAACAAGTTACCAGTATTAAAAGACTTGGTAAGCTTCATAAATATAACTTTGAACTAAGACTGGAGACAAGTTCTGATAAATAACGACAGCAAAATATAAATCGCAAACAATATATGAGGTAGTGTACTGAATCAGTCAATCCTCAATAGCTCCAGTCCAGACGTTGCACGTGACTGCACCTGATGGGCCTTTTGTGAAATACTCCCATACTTGACTTCGTCCTCCACTTGCCATCTGTCAAAATATAAAGTAAACAAGCCAGGTGAGATATACAAAAAATAACATAAAACATAACATAAACATAAAAATAAAATGATTGCTGCTACAGTCACAACTATTACTACCAGCAATATTATTATTATTGACAGTAATAATTACAAAAAATAATGATGACATTATTACTATCATCATTTGTATTATGATTAAACAAGATAAAGGTCACTCCTAAATGTTTGAATGTGCGTGTGTAATAATTAGTCCCTATTGCCTTATAAGCTACCTTATAATTACAATGTGTCAGCTTGCTTATCCCTTTACCTGCACTTTTAAATTATTTCCATCAAGCTACATCAAACCATTTTCAATCATCAGTTGCTGCCTGCATTCTAAAACCTACTATTTAGTGTAGTGTAGTGTAGTCTGTTAATGCTGCAGCTGAACGACAGTCTGAAACGCACACTTGGCGTCATTGGATTTCACACACGTGTAAAAGAAAAGCTAACTTTTATGCACAAGCTACGTTTTGCACAAGCTACATTTTATACTTTTTCTCTATGTCTAAATGTTCACTCCTCGCACGTCTAACTTACATTTTACAATGCAGGGACTGTAACTACAGATATACTAGTAATACATACAGTAATCATTACTTTATTTAGGCAGAATAAGTTCATTGTGGTTTCCAAGCTCATTAATGTTAACGTTAGCGGTCTTCCACTGATAGTCATGGCATTAGCTAGCTTTGTGGTTAGCTAGTCTATGATGAGCCATAATTTAGCAATGGATAACGTCATACTGCAAATTGTAAAACATACGCTTTCAAAATTACAGGCCGGGGAGAGATGATACGTCTCACTGCTATAACTGTCACGCTCTTAAAGAAATACATCTTCAGTCACATTGTCAAAAGTTAGACAGTCAACTACACTGTAACAACGTAACATAATTACTAGCTAATTCCGCTTCACTCTCGGCTTATTTAACAACAGCAAAACTGGACATTGTTTTCACGAATTTTGTCATGCTTATTTGAGTTAAGAGAACTGATTGGGATGTTCTTTTAATTGTTATTCAAGCAATGTATGTCTCGTGACCAACTCCCCATTAACACACTTCACCGATGATCTCACTTGCGGATAACTGGTTCTCTTTGCCCGACTCTGGCTGGATCAGCAGGTTGCAGGATGTGTGGCGCGTTATACACGAGTGTTGTCAGCAGGGACGGTGTAGAGTGCCCTCTGGTGGACAAACTATACAACGCCAACACTCATGACATGATTGTGTTTCGTCCGTTATTATTTTATTTTTAAAATATTCATTTATTGGCCATTATAAATGCCGATACCAATAAATCGGTCGGGCTCTAGTCTGGATTTTCCAGGCTACTTACCTAGGGCTTTCTCATAAAAATAATTATAAATTATAATAATATAAATTATAATAATAAATAATTTAAGAAGAGTTTGCCAGTCTGCCAGTGCGTTGAGAAAATTTGTCTTGATAAGACTCCTTAAAATAAGTCAAAGTCTTCTTAAATTAAGTCAAAATGATCTTTTGAGAGGGCACTAGGTAAATCTTTTCATACTAAAAACAATACCAAATAGATTTTTTAATCTTAATATAAGATTAATAACACTTGTTTAGAATTCATTGCATGCAAGGTTAGAATGCTAACTTTTGCTGAATTTAGGAGAAATATACAGGCGCGAGTAGACACAATCTAACAATAAACACCTAAATGTGTAAATCGGACTTTTTTGTTGTAGTAGTGTGATGGAATACATGCTAAGGTAACATACTAGCTCAAAATCTCGAAATTGACCAGTGCATGAAAAAACGATGTTTTCACCCTCCGTGTCTCGCCTTAACATGACTACTTGAATGACAGGAATTACTGTATTTTCCGGACTATAACTCGCTCTGGAGTATAAGTCGCATCTGTCAAAAAATGTCACAAAGAGGGAAAAAAACATATTAGTCGCACCGGACTATAAGTTCAATTTAGACATTTATTTCACAAAATCCAAGACCAAGGATCACCGAACAAAAATTCATGAAAACATGAAAATTTAGCTAACAATGTGGAGAATGCAATGCAATCAAGCATTTTAGGCGATATATAGGCACAAGCTGGCAGCAGAGCAAATGCTTGGCAGGCTCCCTCTGAGAGAGCGAGAGAGAAAAAAAGATGCACGTTTAAAAGAACGTGCAAACTTTCAACAACGCTTTATTAAGGAAGCTACCATTATTTTAGAGACTGTTCACATGCCTTTCTTAGCCAGTATGGACGTTTAATCTGGAGAGGCAAGTTATTCAACTACCACATAGAATAGGGTGACCAGACGTCCCGGTTTCGAGTTGCGTGTCCCGAGTTACAACAAAAGCCTGTCGGGAAGCTAAAATGTCCCGGTTTACACCAACCACTGTTAAAGTTTGGTCTTATAGCCCGATCATTAACTAAACCCATGTAGAATGACTATAGCCTAAAGCGTTCGGCATATCATTTCGATAATTTGTGTGCGCGTGTCAGTCAACCGTAACAGTCTGCGTAATCTTTGCAGCCGACCTTACAGTGCATCTCTGTAAACATTATTGCAATGCCTCGTCATATGCTTCGTTTTAACGGTTAAGACAATGCAGAAGAGAAAGTCATCATTCTCAAAATAACCTATGGCTTTGAGTTTTGTTTTTAAATGTTTTCATGCATGTCTGGATAACGGGTGAGGAATGTTTAGGAGACAGACTATCGTAAAATCCTCAAAGCACAGCACCTTTATTTGGGGCCTACATTTCGTTTGGAACGGCATACCGGTAGGCTATCAAAAGCAGAAGATCTTCAGTTTGGTTTGGGATTTAATTTGTGTTTGGACTGTTAGATTATATTGCTAAATGTTGGGACTGATGGCCACTGAAATCTGTGGGGTATTTAATGATTCACTATTAAGTTTCATGTATGAAAGAGTGTCGGGATTTCCATCCACTTATTGCATAAGGCATCCGCTTTCATTCATTCATGGAACGTGTGCTGTGCTGCAAAGGAAACCTTATTCCGTATAGCCAAAGAGGTCTAAGATAGCCCAAATTTAGTTATTTTTTAAATTATGCATGATTTACTTTTTTATCAAATTCGTAGGCTGATGCCTGGCAGCAACAATTGTGTTTAAATGTAGGTTATTGCTTCAGCCTCTAGCTCAGAAAGGGGCTGCGTGCAACTGGTAGCTTGAGTGCAAGGTGTTGGAGACTTATGGTGTAGGACAATGCCTTTTCATCGGCAACAATATTAAACCAACCAACAATATAAATGTTCAAGAAGAGCTCTTTTATGAGTTAAATTGAAACAAAATTATACTGGCTTTTATTTGTCCGAATCTGAGGCCCGGCTATAAATAGAATCCTGGCCATAATTTGAGGATTTAAGTATGCACGTGTGTTTCAGGCATAGCGCAAGCACTAATCTCTGACTGAAAGTGCACAGGACTTGTGCATTTGAGAGCGCTCTCTCGAGGCTGTAGACAGTAATGTTTCATGTAGGGTTCATGTCAGTTAATATAAATTATATATATATATATATATATATATATATATATATATATATATATATATATATATATATATATATATATATATATATATATATAAACATGTTCAATTATATATATTTTTTTTCATATATAAGTCACACCTGACTATAAGTCGCAGGACCAGCCAAACTATGAAAAAACGTGCGACTTATAGTCCGGAAAATACGGTACTTGATATAGTGATTTATACACAGCATAGTAAGCAAATGGCAACCTTTGTCTGATAACCACTGTTTGTAAACATTCCTGCTGAGAGCTGACTCATATTTTCTATCCCTTTTCAGATGTTTGAAATGGTTAAGTGCCTTCGTGAAAAGTCCAGCCCTGCACCCTCACAGAGTGTTGAACAGTCAAAACTAGAGGAGGTAAGCACACTGCAAAAACTGCTTATCTAATAAAATCTAAAAAGTGTTATTAATCTTACAGAATATCGAGGTCAAAAAAATCTAGTTCATATTGTTTTCAGTATAAAGAGACTTACCTAGTACCCTGGAAATCCAGAGTTCTCGCGAGAGCACAATGGAATTGTCTCTGCGAGACACTCTGGCAAAGAGCAATGATGCACGTCAAGTCAAAATGATCTTTCGAGAGAACACTACTCTCGAAAGATCATTTTGACTTGATCTAAGAAGACTTTTACTTACTACTTAAGGAGTGTTATGAAGACAAATTTACTCAATGCACTGGCAGCCAAATTTGCTTGTTATTAATCTCATTAGATAAGCAGTTTTTGCAGTGCTGACGATTGTTGTTTTGACAATTGTTGCTTTGGGAAATAAGGTTTAGTGAAAGCTGTGTTGATTGATTGTTCTCTGTAATGTTAGTGTAATATGTAAAAATAATTTCATGTCTGCTGCTCTTTAATTCATGTACTTCATGTATTTTATTGTTGCTATTTTTCCCTTAATGTCTTAGAATGTACACGATGAGGAGAAGACAGAGCGTAAACGGAAGGCAGAGGCCGCTAAAAGACACCGGCAGAAGGTCATGGCTCAGATGTCTGCAATGCAGAAGAATTTCATTGAGTCGCACAAGATGTTGTATGACAACATGCCAGACAGTGGGAGTCAGGGGGACCCCACCACTGAACTCACCTCTGCCAGTGAGAGGTGAGATACCATATCAAGCTCAGTTGTAGTTGGCTCCGTCATGTGTATTATAAATACATAGCTGTGTATTTAGGCCTTTTATATTGGCCTTACTTTTTATATGTTTGTAAAAAAGACTGAATTCAATCTTATATTCCAAATCTTGTGTAATTGGCGAAAAGTTAGGTGATATGTTCGATAATTTCTTTGCATGTATTTAAAAAAACGAATAATCTCTTATTAATAATATTGGCAGGGATGTACACCCTCCTCTCAGAGGACAGAACTGGATGATTGTGATACACCTGATGCCACATTATGCAAGATTGGGTGGCCCCTAAAGTTGTACCATGTACTACTAGACTAATAAATACCAATAAATATAAATTATAGTCTTCACTTCAGAGGTGGACTGGCAACAAAAAGCAACCAAAGGAATTCCTGTCAAGCGACCCCAATATGACACGTTAATCGATCAACTAACATTAAGCAGGCTAATTATTGTTAGTGGTATGATGGATTATCATTTCATAAGGGCTTTCTTCCCTATATTTGTGTACAGAAAATTAAACTTCACCACGAGTCACTACAGTCTTCTTCCTCCAACCTTTTGTTTGTTCACTTGCGTGTTAGAAATGTCACTTAGAGCCTAAGAGACATTATTTAGTCTATCTGTCATGATTATCAAATGTTAAGCTACGTTGTATCCATAAATTCAGAATGAAAATTTCATTAGGTAGAGAGGCCACATTATGCAACATCGGCTACTTGCCATTCATATCTTATATCAACCCTGTCCTGATCAAATGCATTAATGTGTTGTGCTATGTTTGTCCTCAAAGCAACATGCAATAGTCCCCCCCATGCCATTTGTTGTGATGCATAGTAGCAACAAGAGTATTTGACAATTCAACTGCAAAGTATCCAGCCCCATGCGTTCATTATCCAGGGCTGAATATGCTGTACATCTATTGCAGGTGTAATGTTAAATACTCTCGTTGGTCCTAATCTTGGTTTGGACAAGCCACAGAACTTCGAATAGTATGACACAGTACCATAACTATATTACACATAATACACAGGTCTCTACTTAATATTATATTATTTTCTATTCACACATGCACAGCTACAAAGTCAACTGTGCTGGCTAAATAAACAAAATATAGATGCAGCATTAGCCTCTTATGTACCAAAACAGCACGGCAGTGCACTTCTAACAGTGGAAATCTATGGTGGTCAATCACAAAATGAAAAAGAAGTTGTTAGTAAATTGGTTGGGGAATGGGGCTGAGGAAAGCAATTGCTTAGACATGCAAGGAATCTCCAGCTTACTTAAGCCAAAGATGTTATAGGCTAATGCTAGCCAGCATTTAAACTTGTTAGCAATGATTAACATACCTTGAAAGATTAACCCACACATAGGTTCTCCTGCTTCAGATGTTAGTATTTCATCTAGTCTGTTATTCCTCAAAGTATAAGCATTCATTGTATCCTGTAGGCACGCCGGCGACACGGGGGATATGCGGGATATGACACCCGCAGTTTTGAAGAGAAGGCGATCGTCCCCCTCACTTTTGATAAGGAAAAAAGCTTGCACCGCTAAATAATAGCCTATACACTAGGCTAAATAAAATGTATCATTAACAGCATTACTAACCACAGCCATCTAGACTGCACAATCTCACTTTCACTCTGCTGGTAACAGTTGGATATCTGAAATGTTTGATCAGTTTTGCTAACCATCATCATAAACTAAACCAGGCTACTCACTTCTGTAAACCGTCTCCTGCTCATCCCGACGTTAGCTATTATGTTTAATAACCAACTCAACTAGCCAACTGCTTATCAACTCGTTTTCACAAGACAAAATGAGTAACTCTTACACCACATTTAAGTTCTAAAACATTTATTTCAGACATCATTAAGAGACAATTAATTTACTTGAATTACCTTGGTGCATAAATCCGTTATAGACAGTAAAGGTATCACTGTATCAGCTTAGTTGGTTGGATGTCACCGGGATGCAGAGCTAGAGTTCAGTAGGGTGACCGCTTCCTCTGAACCTGCTGGTTCAGCTGCGGAGAGACCTGTAACGCCTCCCGGAGGGGAGTGGGGTGAACAGTCTGTGATTGGGGTGAGAACAGTCTTTTATGATGCTGTGTGCCTTGCCCTTGATGGCCTCGATGGAGGGGAGTGAGGAACCGGTGCCATACCAAACTGTGACACAGTTGGTGAGGATGCTGAGGAGACAGGTGGACCTGTGGATCTTTAGTCTCCACAGAAAGAAGAGACGCTGGTGAGCCTTTTTGATCAGGGTAGAGGTGTTGAGGGTCCAAGAGAGGTCCTCAGAGATGTGGACACCCAGAAACTTGAAGCTGGTGACGCGCTCCACCTCAGTCTCGTTGATGAGAATGGGGATGTCTGTGCTAGCTTTAGACTTCTTGAAGTCCACAATGAGCTCTTTGGTCTTCTTGGTGTTGAGAGCCAGGTTGTTGTCAATGCACCACAATGTTAGGTGCTGTACCTCCTCCGCCGTCTCATCGTTGTTGCTGAGGTGAACAATCACCGTAGTGTCATCTGCAAACTTGACAATGGTGTTAGAGCCATGTACAGGTGTGCAGTCGTATGTGAAGAGGGAGTAGAGGGCTCAGCACGCATCCCTGTGGTACACTGGTGTATAGGGTGATGGTTGAGGAGGTGTGGTTATCTAACCTAACAGACTGAGGTCTGTTGGTTAGGAAGTCCCGAATCCAGTTACAGAGGGAGGTATTGATGCCCAGATCACTGAGTTTGGTGATCAGTTTGGAGGGGATGATGGTGTTGAATGCTGAGCTCAATCAATGAACAGCATTCTTACATAGGTGTTGCTATTGTCAAGGTGGGACAGGGCAGAGTGAAGTGCCGTAGAGATGGCATCCTCTGTGCTCCTGTTCTGACGGTAGGCGAATTGGAAGGGGTCCAGTGAGGGTGGTAAGCAAGTCTTGAGGTGGGCCAGGACCAGCCTCTCGAACCACTTCATCATAATAATAATAATAATAATAATAATAATACGCTTTATTTGTATAGCACCTTTCATACACAGAATGCAGCTCAAAGTGCTCTACATTTGGAGCATGTAACACAATAATAAAGTCAGTCAGTCATTATCAATCATGATGATGGGGGTGCAACTGGACGGAAGTCATTAACCAGTTGAATGCCGCACTGTTTTCAGAAGCTTTGGCTCAGAGTGCCAGCAATCTAGATCATTGTTGACGATTTTTGTAGAGACACAGCGTATTCTATTTATAGCTATGGACACATACTATGGCTCGTTTGAAAGGTGAGACTTTAAGCTCTCAGTGGGTACAAACTATTTATTTCTACATGCCTCCCCAAAAACCCAAGCTAAACAGTGGTTAGTTTACATCAAAATCCCTGTTTTTTTTTTTTTTTCTAAAAATGGAGATTTAGTGTATTTTATTAAATATGCACTGTTTGAGCCTGTCACTCTTCTGACACATACATTTCATTTTTTTTTAGTTTTCGATCGTCATGTATTTCAGTTCTGATCATGATAGAGTTCCCAAAATCGCACATAAGGTGTGTTAGAGTGTCTATTTTCGTAATTTAAAAAAAATAAAAACGCAATATTGTGTTTTTGGCACTCAACGCATGAGAACAAAAAACGCAATATTTTTCCTTCATTAGTCCTGCTCAGTGCCGCACACACATCGGTGGTGGAGAGTGTGAGGGGCTGGTTACTGGTGTGACGGGGCGTGGAGTTAGTAGTTTTGTAATCTGTGATGGCCTGGATGGCTTGCCACATGTGTCGGGGGTCAGAGTTGTTGTTGACATGATCCTCAATCTTTAGCTTGTGGTTGTGCTTGGCCTTTTTGATGCCCCTTTTCAGATTATCCCTGGATGAGCTATAGGCTTGAGCATCACCTGATCTGAATGCGATGTCTCGACTCGTCAAGTCTGACCTCACTGTTCATCCATGGCTTCTGATTAGGGAAAGTCATAATCCGTTTCAGGGTGGTGACACTTGATGTTGGAGTTGATGCAGTCCAAAATGGAGGACACATATGAATCAATGTCTGTTTGGAAATCATGGGTGGCCTGAGTTGCGAACACTCTCCAGTCAGTGTTTTCAAAACGCTGCTGAAGTGCTGAGTCAGCTCCCACTGGCCACACTTTGACTGTTCTTACTGTTGGTTTCACACATTTGATGAGTGCTGAATACTTGGCAGTAGAAACAATGAGAGGTGATCAGAGTGTCCTAGGTGGTGGAGGGGAGCGGCTTCGTAGGCATCAGCTATGTTTGCGTAGACATGGTCTGAAATATTATCTCCTCTTGTGGGGCATGATACATTTTGATGGAATTTGGGCAGTACAGTTTCTAAATTCGAGTGGTTGAAGTCACCCGCGACAATGTAGGCTGCCTCGGGATGCAGAGTTTGTTGTTTACTGATAGCAGAATGCAGTTCTTTCATGGCAAGCTTAGCATAAGCATCGGGTGGTATATACTGTAGGTTGCTGTTACTACAGTTGATGTAAACTCTCTGGGCAGATGGAAAGGTCTACACTTAACCATGAGATACTCTAGGTTAGCTGATTCAGTGACTCTCGGTGATGGTGGTGTCTGTGCACCAAGTTTTGTTAACATAAATGCACAAGCCCCCACCTCTGGTCTTACCATAGTCAGCTGTTCTGTCAGCATGGAGAATGCAGCTTCCAGCTAGCTCGATAGCGTTGTTGGGTATTTCGCTGTTAAGCAAAGTTTCTGTGAAAGTCATGATGTTGTAGTCCATATTCATTCTGTGTGTGGTGATCCGCAGCCACAGTTCATCCATTTTGTTCACCGGGGAGCGAAAATTGGCGAGGAAAAGGCTTGGAAGAGCAAGTCGATGTGGAGTTAGCTTTAACCTCGCTCGAACTCCTCCATGAGAGCCCCTGTGTTTACGTTTTCTGGTCCGTCTGAAGTTCCTTTCGGTCAGTGTGGCGGAGTTCATAGGCCTCGTTGATTTAGAAATCTCTGGGATTACGCTGATAATGATGTCGGGATTGCAGGAACCAATGTCCAAAAGTTCCTGTCGAGTGCATGATATGTACACTAAACTGTTTTCACCGAAAATACTTGAAATAAACAAGCATATTACCACTAATTTGCAAAATAATATTCTGACAAGTTTAAAATATTATGATGGTCGACAGTGGGTCAGAACTGGTGATCTGGAAGCTGGATTTCACTATCTGGGTTTTTGCTCACAATTTGGTCCCCCTCACTTTGAAAATATCTCCTGCGCCCTTGACAATACTGTCTCATTGCAAGTTCTAAACATACTCAGGAAAACATATCTGCCTATCTATCAACTTGGAAAAAGGTCAAATAGGAGATCAAGTTTTCAACATTTCAACATGTTTGACTTGTTTTAGTCCATTTTTTTTAAATACAGTTGACAAAATTATTCAAACCCTTGACAAATATTTTCTCTTGACCAATATGTTTGTTCTGACTGAAAATGGCACTGCCACATGGCTAAAGGTTGTAAGACAATGTGGTAGAAACATGATATTGTTGAAACCCATTGCTCGTGGTGAAATATCTGACTAATTCTTCCCTTAAACACATGGTAAACCATATATCACAATAAGCAGCAGAACTTACCGAATATGAGGATGTAAAACATGTCTCTGTACAATAAGAGGTTCCTGAGTAATCCATAATCAACACATTTCTGCATGGTCTTCATAACATATTTTAAAGTAAAGTTTTATGTCATAACATTTTTGTAAATTGCTTAGCCATAGATTATCCCATCATCATGGTTCTTATATAGCCAAATTCCAGACAATCCCACGTACACGGTTATGAATATATATTTCTACTGGGATGTTTGACATTAATGC
Organism: Alosa sapidissima; assembly: GCF_018492685.1. NCBI lineage: Eukaryota > Metazoa > Chordata > Actinopteri > Clupeiformes > Clupeidae > Alosa > Alosa sapidissima. Next base: position 38,558,645 of record NC_055961.1, on the reverse strand, counting down.
AATAAAAAGATTATTTATTGATATAAAGCCTGTCATAAGACATATGCAAATATAATCACATCAGAGTTACCCATTATGGGTAGCCCAGACTGTCCAGAAATAGGAAGATATAGCATCTATAGATGGCCATTACATTACAATTAGATTAACTAGCTGAACAGAACAGGTGACCACTTCTGCATAATTTCATGGACTGCTGAAATGTAGCCTACACTATTTTTGACTATTTTTGAACTTTGTAACACAAATGCTTTGTGGTTGTGAACTTGCAGTATCATCAGAACTATTCCACCTGTGTTTGTATAGTTACACTGCAAAAACTGCTTATCTAACAAAATCTAACCAAGTGTTATTAATCTTATATCAAGATAAAAAAACTAGTTGGTATTGTTTTCAGTATAAAGAGACTTACCTAGCGCTTTCTTGTGAAATCATTTGACTTAATTAAAAAAAAAAAAAGGACTTATTTTAAGACATCTCATCTTGAAAACAAGCAAATTTGTCTGCCAGTGCGTTAAGCAAATTTGTCCTAAAAAAAAGCAAATTTGTTGAGCAAATTTGTCTTGATAAGACTCCTTAAAATAAGTTAAAGTCTTCTTAAATTAAGTCAAAATGATCTTTCGAGAGGGCGCTAGGTAAGTCTTTTCATACTAAAAACAATACCAAATAGATCTTTTAATCTTAATATAAGATCAATAACACTTGGTTAGAATTCATTTTTTGCAGTGTACAATTCTGAAGTGCAAAATAGTTTAGGCTACAGCAGGAATATTTTCAGCCATAGATAAAAAATAGTCTAACCTCTTTTCAAAGTGCACCAGACTGATGCATTTAAACGTTAAAATGTAAAAAAAATCTTCCGGGGGGGCATGCCCCTGGACCCCCTACCGTGGCTTGATTACAACTTCCGGCATGTAACAGCACCGCTGCTGGAAAAATTTCTAGGGGAAACATTGGATTGAGGTCTTAACTCTGGCTGAGCCACAACACTTAAAATGTTGATATTGTTCTCTGTTAACCATTTCTTGCCTTGTTTTGCTGTATGTTTTGGATCATTGTTTGGTTTAAAGGGGAATGATGCAGTTTGTTTAGCTTAATTTACCTTAACTTAACAGCTTCGGAGTCATTGGAATGGTTACATCACTTCTCTAGGGTTTTCAGCATCTGTGAGTGGAAAAACCTTGCAACATTGGGCCGGTGGGAGACAGAAAGTCTTGCAGTCTCGCAATGTAACAAATTGCTTTACTGCACTACACACATACACATCAGGCACCGGCTAGAACAAGATGGCGATGGAGTTTCTCAGACATTTGTCATGGCAGAGCCAGCGAAAAAGAAGCAGAATGCGAGTAAACCATTGTCGGAGGAACAGGGAAAGAGGAAATGGCAGACTGACCAGGGGGAGATTGTAGGGGGAGATCTGCAGACAAACCTGCGAGCAAAAATCAAAAGAACAGCAAAGAAATTGCCAAAAGTGCATAGGGGGGGCTTTAATGGTCCAATGCATCTATTGTGATCTTTTCCTCCAGAATCTTAATGTAGCCCCTTGTTTTAGTGTTACCGTTTACTTTGAGATGGTCACCAGGTCCCCCTGGTTTAAAAACATCCCAAAATAATATTTTTCTCACCCCTACACTCCAACGTAAGCTAAATTTGTATTCTTAAGTCCAGGTCTGCCCTTATAAAGGTTAAGCTGAGTTGTGCATGTTTGGAGAAGAGTGATCCATGATTAGCATCCATGATGACCAGGTGGCCCATTTTGGGATGGGGTGAAAATTTCAACCATCAAAACATCATACCCACAGTGGAGAATAGCTGTAGAAATGTATTAGTTTTGGGTGTTTTTCAGACAATGGGACTTGGTGACCTTGCAGTCTAGAGGCTTGGTAGGTCTTTTAACCATTTCGAGAGCTGTGATGGCATAAAGATGTTTCCATTGATTATTTAAAAAGGGTATGAATAATTTTGCACACACCATTTTTCATAAAAAAAACACGTCTTTTTCTGATTACATGTTCTAACACATTGTCTTGCAACCTTGTGGCATGTCAGTGTCATTTTCAGTTAGAACAAACATATTGGTAAAGAGAAAATCAACATTAATATTGGCCAGGGGTATGAATAATTTTGTTCTTAACTGTATATATTCTGCTAAGGCATTTAGCTATAATTGCTCATTTATTCATACTTGTGTATGTATTTTCACATACAGTATATTATACATTGTTTTTCTGTAGCTAAACAATCATTTATTTTCTTCTTTTGTTGGAAAAAATACTCTATATGTTATGTGGGAACTTTTATTTTGTGCTTTTTCTGTACTGTAGTCCCATGGAGCTGAGTGAGAGTCGTGTGGCTGTGGGCCCACAGCAAGGAATGGGAATAGCAGAGAGAGAGTCTCTAACCTGCATTTTATGCCAAGAGGAACAGGAGGTTATGGCTGGTGGTACCTCTATGGTGCTGACTGCTTGTGTTCAGAGGTCTACTGTTCTTACCCAGAGCCATGGCCACAGTTTGTACATACCAGGTTAGTGAGCATGATGTATATTTCTTTGAGTAAAGGGACTGGAAATTAAAAACACAATTAGATTGCATTTCTGAGAAAATGCAAACTGTGATGACTTGTTAGACTGTATATAATTCTGAATAGTATATGCCTTTGGGTTGATGTTAGATGTGAAATTATGATAGCTGTGTAACAGTGTATATTTCCTGAACCTCATTCTCATAATAAAATAGTAATTTGAAGTTTTAAAGCAAGTCTGACTGACAGTCTTTTAATATAAGAAATGTGGTTGTTAACTTTACAGAATAAACAATTTCACCCACATCTATCGTCTGCATACCACCAAACAATTTCTAAATAAAATATTTTCTAAAATATAGACTTCAATGAAATAGTACAGCTACACGTTTAATCTACAAGGGTATTTAGCCTCAGTAAATTAAGAATCTAGCTAACAGTGCCAACATTCGTATTAGCATGTAATGACAGATAGTTTGATAGATGGATGGCTGGATGGATGTAGATAGATAGATAGATACACTGCAAAAAATAAAATCTAACTCAGTGTTATTAATCTCATATTAAGATCAAAACAATCTATTTGGTATTGTTTCTAGTATGAAGAGACTTACCTAGCGCTCTTTCGAAATATCATTTTAATTAATTTAAGAACACTTTGACTTATTTTTAGGAGTCTTATCAAGACAAATTTGCTCGATGCACTGGCAGACAAATTTGCTTGTTTTTAGGACAAATTTGCTTAACACACTGGCAGCCGTGGCCTACTGGTTAGCGCTTCGGACTTGTAACCTTGAGGGTTGCCGGTTCGAACCCAGACCAGTAAGAACGGCTGAAGTGCTCTTGAGCAAGGCACCTAACCCCTCACTGCTCCCCGAGCGCAGCTGTAGCAGGCAGCTCACAGCGTCGGTATTAGTGTGCTTCACCTCACTGTGTGTTGTGTTTCACTAATTCACGGACTGGGATAAATGCAGAGACCAAATTTCCCTCACGGGATCAATATATATATATATATATATATACTTATACTACTTATAGACAAAATTGCTTGTTTTCAGGATGAGATGTCTTAAAAGAAATCAAACTCTTCTTAAATTAAGTCAAATGATTGTATGAGAAAGCGCTAGGTAAGTCTCTTTATACTGAAAACAAAGAGATTGTATCACACTGAAAGCTCATATTTTGTCACTAGCAACCTAGCCTATAGCTGTCCCTTGTCAAATACAGTTGCATTATCAGCCCTGACCAAAACAGTTCAGGAATTGTTTATGCAAAAGTGGAACGTGCGTAATGTTTCATTCTCCCAACTTTTCGGCACGAATGAAACAGCATGAGAGAGCATGAACCATATCGTTTCTCCCTTATTTTATTTGACAGTCAGCTTACATTTCAAATCATAGCCTACTTCTTTCTCTTTATCGCGAACCCTTCTGTTTTGTTGCCAGTATAAAAACAAGCTTACCATCATCCTATCTGCAAATTTGAAACAAAAGGGATGAATTGAACTATGACGAAGTCGGACATATGGGCATAGTTCATATTGAAAAAAGTTATCCAATTTGGAACTTTTCTTTTCTAGCTTTTCCCCACCGCAGTCTTTTAATGCCACCTAATCATAACGTTAGTCCATTTTCCAAATCACAGTGAGTGCAGCCTATGTCAAAGTGCCCTGGCTCTCTCCTCTAACCTCGTCTTTGTTGCCTTGAAGATTTCCTTTTATAAGTTTCTTATGTTAAAAATGAGATCAATTATCATCAACAATGACAAGCCAGCTGGAACCTGTCACTCGTTTTCTCTCCCTCTCGTGTGCGCTCAGACACGTTCTCAATTAAATGGAGTAGCATACGTTCAAGTTAGATCTTAATGGAGAGGACCCGAAAAGTATCATCTTTATGTAACATGCTGTTGGTGCATTTTGACATTCTCTAACAAGAGTGAAAAGCAGTTTGCAATGAAGCTACTATTTATTGGCTAAATGTTGGTCCCTTCTCTGTCTCTTGCCCTACGCACAGTGGGTGATGCGTGTGGTGATGGCAGCAGCACTGATCACTGATCAGACAACTTTTTAAACTAAAACTTTTTGCCTACAAGCTCCTCACATTCCTCTCCATCTTAAGCTAACTCCATAGACAATAAAACAAACTCACAGGTTATGTGACTTCCGTTATATGACATCAGCCCCCCACAAAGGAATAGGTCAACACAATGTTAAGCGTTAATATTTTGTAACACTTTAACATTTCAAAATTAATCGCAGCGATTAACACGTTAATTTTGACAGCCCTATGTATTAGATAAGCAGTTTTTGCAGTGCATGTTTTTGGAATGACCATTAGAATCCTTGAATCCTTCTCACAAAATCATTAGACTTCATTTAATAAGAATTTGACTTATTTTCAGATGTCATCATGAAAACAAGCACATTTGGCTGCCAGTGCATTAAGCGAATTTGTCTTGATAAGACGCCTGAAAGTCAAACTCTTAAATTTAAATTTAGTCAAAATTATCTTATGAGGAAGCACTAGGTAAGACTCTTTATACTAAAAACAATGCCAACTAGATTTTTTGATCTTACACACTGCAAAAAATGAAATCTAATCAAGTGTTGATAATCTTATATTAAGATCAAAAAATCTATTTGGTATTGTTTTTAGTATGAAAGGACTTACCTAGCGCTCTCTCGAAAGATCATTTTGACTTAATTTAAGAAGACTTTGACTTATTTTAAGGAGTCTTATCAAGACAAATTTGCTCAACGCACTGGCAGACAAATTTGCTTGTTTTTAGGACAAATTTGCTTAACGCACTGGCAGACAAATTTGCTTGTTTTCAGGATGAGATGTCTTAATTTAAGAAAAGTTTGACTTATTTTAAGTCAAATGATTTCATGAGAAAGTGCTAGGTAAGTGTCTTTATACTAAAAACAATACCAACTAGTTTTTTTTATCTTGATATAAGATTAATAACACTTGGTTAGATTTTGTTAGATAAGCAGTTTTTGCAGTGCAACACTTGGGGAGTATTCCATCAACCTCGCTAAAGGCCAAACCTGGCTTATTTCGATAAGTCTCACTAATTTTAGTGAGAATTCCGTTCCATTAATGAGGTTAACGTGAATCCCAGCTTGGTAACCATGGGAATTTATGCCACAGAACTAACCTGCTCCGTAGCAGGTTAACTTTCAAGCTAAATTAAGTTGTGTTGCAAAAAAACCCAATCTGTCGGAAAAGGAGTCCAAAAAGATGGTTCCTTCAACCTGTGCTCTCGTCACCTGTAGCCAACTTCAAAAATAGAAGTAGGCCTATAGAAATGTTTTTTTCCGACAGTGCACCAAGCATGGATTTACACATTCACTAGCTCCAAAGAATGTATGAAGATTATACGATTAAAAATGTTTTAACTTCACATGCGTGTGGTTCTAGAAATTGTGCTACTCTGCGTCACTTACGTTCGGTGGTGGTGTAACGTGCAGTGAAACGGCATAGGAAAGGAATTCCATTTTTGCGTGTTTGCAGGCTACATTGTTTATCACCTTGATAATGGCATTTTTAATTATAATCTTTGATGAAAGACATATATGTCTACTGCTGATAAAGGGTCATGCACATTTGGTAGGCTGTTCAGTGACAGCTTTGCCAGTGGGGCTATATTATATCTGATGCAAGCCAAAGGATAATCATTCTGTAGCCTAGGCAGCTAATAATTAAAACTGCTTCATGTGTCAACGATTGTAGGCTATAGATAGTTTTGAATATATGCCAAAGTTGTATTTGAGTTCATACCATTTATTCATTCACTCGTTTTGTTCAAGCATAGACTATAGTCTATGTGTTCAAGAGTGAAGCCAATTAAACTCGCAATTGTTTTCAAACCATTAGCATTGTTGTTTTAAATGTATGCTTTCATTATTCTCCAATTTCTGTAGGCAATCTATTTTTTTCTCTCGATGTTAAATCTGATGACTTTCGATGAAAATCCTGTAGATGGCGCTTGCCTATCGAACAGGAATCGTCTAGTATTGTCTTAATTTTACGACATATATCGCCTTTTCGTCAATCTACTGTTTTGGTCTACAGAGATGAAGCTGAACTAAACCTCGCTTGAACAAACGAGGCCAAGATGCCGCTAACTTGAGTTAATGGAACGGCTTCAGCCCCAAGTGAAAGTCTACGCTAGTTCAAGCCAGGCTATTTCTGTTAAGCACCGCCTTTATTAGCGAGGTTGATGGAATACCCCCTTGATTAGATCTTAGATCCTTTCAAATGTTTGTATGGGTTTCTGTGTTACTTCAAATTTTTACTAGATTATTTTTTCCATAATCACTTTTGGAAGTGGAAACATTGTTGGTAAACATTGTCCAAAGTTGGAAACATTGTTGATAACTGTCTTTCAGTATCACACGATTTAACTTTAGGGGAAGACATGTGCAACATGAGTGTTTCTACTATAAATGACATCACTTTCTCAAAATGATTTAGTTGTGTGTGTGTTGTTTTGTGTGTCTCAGATGGCTACTATCCCCTGCTCATGCCCCCTGGTTTAGTGGTTGGGACACACACAGGCAGCTGTGGCCATGTTATGCATGCAACTTGCTGGCAAAAGTGAGTCATAACTCTCTTATTTGATTTCATGTTATAGTGGAAAATGGGGTAAGTGTGTCTTTGATTACTTCTAAATGAATTCAACCAATAATTGGAATAGTACTGATCATCTCCTTAAATTCCTATTAAAGTGTATCACTTGTCCACATGTCCACCATTGTTCCAATTGTTCAATCATGTGTGCAGATATAGATAGATTGTATTTTATTTAGGAAATTAAGATTTTACAGCAGCAATTAATAATATTAAGGCAAGACACTATAGGTGAATAGGGTACAATTTTAAGATAATAGAGATCACCATGAAACTTCCTCAGCTGATTTCTTACACAAGTATGTATACAATTACAAATTTTTGATTTTTAATTGGGCATTATCTCATTAAATATCCACAATTTTGCATATATTTTAGATAGATAAAGCCATGGCTTTATGACATTCAAAGTACATGGAAATGACAAGATATTGACTCTTGGACTGTCTTAAGTGTGTCAAAGATTGGATGGCCCTTTCTAATGTTTAATCCAGCGCTTTGCAGCTTACCCGGCCGCATAAGCAACACCTCCTGCCTTACTTACCGGTAGCCTACGTTGTCCAAAAATATAAACATAAATCATAATTTCATACCTCTCGTTGCTTACATTGTAGACTATGCGTGTAACTTTACCAAACAGTAAGAAGTAAACCCCCTCTCCTTGCCCGCTCTCTCTCGCTCTCCCTCTCTCGCTTTCCCTCTCTCGCTCTCCCTCTCTCGCTCAGTGGACAAGCGGGACTCGGCATGCACTATCCAAGTAAAACATTCACAATCGTGAAAGCAAGGCCGCATAGAAGACGACTAGCTAAATTACTATTAAATCCGGTTAGCAACATTAGCATGCTGCACGCATTTGTTTAAAACTCTTGCATTCAAGTTGACTGATCATCTCAATACTAATGTTTCCCAAATGGGCCTGTCCCAAGGGGAACAAGTGTTACCTTGAAACTTAAACACACATGGAGAAACTGAACAGTCCATCCAGTAGACTATGATAAGCTAGCCAACTATGCTACTTTGTTTACTTCCAATGTTTGTGTATTTCCAGGCTTCAACCAGACAGCTGAATTAATGAGGTAGAGATGTAATAGAAATAGTAGACCTAGGATATAGGCTAATCTGCATAAATTGTGCTGTCATGAATATCAGAAATTCGGTATTCTTTCTTTTTATATCAGGATATAAAATATTGAAATGTTATGTAATAAAATGTCTAGCCCCCATCCCCCCCAAAAAAGAAAAAATCGAGGTATGCTTGCCAAATCTATGCGATCACAGGTTCGCGAGTAATTCGAACGAGAGTAATGGGTGCGCAGGTGAACGCAGAGAAGTATAGACTAAATATGATGCAATTTTTTTAATTTTCATACTTGATCGTACAGACAAGTGCGTAGCCTCGTTGGAAAGCCCCACTTCTGCTCTGTCGCACAGTTTCATCTCGCTGCGATGAACAGTTCCAGAGCAATGTAACAGAGAAGAAAGGGTGTGTTTTTCACACTTTGCGTCAATCCGGTTAATAATAATTATATTGTTGATGTCATTGTCAGTACCCTTGTTATTACTGTTGTAATTAGCTATGAAAATGATAAAGGTAGTGATATTATTCCAATCTTATTCCTGTGTAATCCAATTGTATGAAAGAGGTGAATAAGCTCCAATTTAACATAATTGACTTAACATTTTTTTTATGGAAGGTATTTTGAAGCAGTTCAGAACACCACACGGAATCGCCTACATGCCGAGATGATTATTGACCTGGAGAATGGGGAATATCTTTGTCCCCTCTGCAAGTCGCTATGCAACACGGTGATCCCACTCATTCCACTGGAGCCTGTCTCCCTCAACTAGTGCGTCAGCTGTGGCTCTTATCCTCTCTCATCTCTTTGGTGGCATTCACACAGAGAACAAGGCACTCAAAATTAAACATAGTTTACATTTTGAGGTTGCATTTATTTCAACATTGGGTCATTGCTTAGCTGCCTGTCTTAGCTAAGTCAGGGAGCTAGCTATCTAGCTAGTTATCAAGTGTAACATGTCAGCAACAGCAAACATGAAACCAATTTTCACTTCACTTTTTTAACTCTCATATTCTGGAATTCGGATTAAGCATATTGAAGGTAAAAAAAAGTGTCTCATAGTCTCAATGTGAATGCTGCCTTAGTCTTTTCATATTTTGGTAAAACTCCACTCTCATTTTTTGAGGCATGCTTGCTAGTATGCCTTAACATTTTACTCTGTTGGATTGCTGTAGCACCAGTCATCTTGTTCTGTCATCATCTTCCTTCCTATCTTTATCTTCTCACTCTAAATATCTCTGTCCCTCTGTCTCTCTCTTAGTGAGAGTGCTGAGATAGTTGGCCAGCTCCTTACTCTTCAGCGCTGGATTCAGATAATCATTGCTCGTATCAAAGGACTCCATGATGCAGCACAGGAAGCTGGTAACATACTCCTACCTAACACACTTTAACACAGACACTCTTGTATTGTAACAGTATTAGTATAAGTATATATACTCTTTTGATCCCATGAGGGAAATTTGGTCTCTGCATTTATCCCAATCCGTGAATTAATGAACACACACAGCACACAGTGAACACAGTGAGGTGAAGCACACACTAACCCAGAGCAGTGAGCTGCCTGCTACAGCGGCGCTCGGGGAGCAGTGAGGGGTTAGGTGCCTTGCTCAAGGGCATTCAGCCGTGGATGTGGGCATGGGACAGCAGTGCTCAACCACTTCCCCTGCCCACATTTTGCCTACTGGTCGGGGATCGAACCAGCAACCCTTCGGTTACAAGCCCAAAGCCGTAACCAGTAGGCCACGGCTGCCCCATTCAATTCAATTCAATAACATTAAATTACTTCACACAGTTATAACAAAGAATCCCCCTCAATATTTTGTGTGCTTTTGTGTGACAGAGGAAAGCAGTGAGAGTGCCACTGTGGCTGAATTGGGCACATTTGGAGAAGAACAAGCTGAGTTTCGCTCCATTCTCAGCTTTGGTGTGCAGGAGCCGTGAGTTTTCTGATACTAATTTTCAATTTTACTGTGATATGTCACTGAAGTTTCATAATTGGAATTTATGAATCTTTGTTGTACTTGCTATTAGGGCTGTCACTTTTGTGAAAAAATCCTGTTTGATTTTTGAGACATAAGTGTTCATTGAATCGATTGTAAAATCGATTTTTTATGTCTAAAGACGTTTCCATTTTCAACGCCAAATATAGGCCAATCCACAAACAACACTAACAGGCATTAGGACAAACGTAAAGAGGGCGCTTGTAGACGCAAGGCAGCAATATTTCTGATGATTTATTGGCGTGAAGTTTCGTGCCTGCAGTACTGCTGCAGGTGTTGTGCCTCCTGGTTTTTCCCACCTACTGGTTTCCTTGTGCGTGCTCGTGTTTCTCACCACAGCTGCAGGAGTTGTCAAACATTCGCAAACAAGTTGTTTTAGACGGATTTGAAGTCGCATTTCATATCTATCCCATGATCATTACACTACAACCACTCGTACAAAATACATGTAAAATAAAGGCTATAATTTTGCACACTTATAGCATTAAAATGGATTCGAACCAGCAATAAATACGCACACCTATGAATCAGACCGACCGATCAGCGCATTATCTCTTTGAGCCACTCCAATTCGCTGAAAACCGTCATCAAATCACCTATTAATTAACCACGCAAGCAACATTTTGTCTTGCATTAGGTGACACAAATGGTATTGCCTTTATCTTCTAACTCCTTGTCTGAGCGACTACCAGGCCTATGGTTTTGAAAAGTCAAATGTTCCCTGACAAAGACATTCGTAAGAATGTTTATTGACTTGAAAAATACGCTAATTTTTTGCAAACTCCCTTCATTCAACCGCTTTGTTCCTCTCCATAGTTTGATCCAAAAATCCGAGGTAGGCCTACTTCCACATTGAACTCCTCAAGTTATTAGGGCCTATCACTCGTCTCTCATGTCGCACAGGTTGATCGCGTTGTCCTCCATTTTTTGGCAAAACACGAGCAGCACAGCAGCTGATTGAAACAGCTGTTTCCGTTGCGTAAAATTGGTGGGAATTTTCTTTTTAGCTTTCGCAATGCTTACTGCACTTCGGAATTCTTTTATATTCTTATATTCTTGTTTGTGAATTTTATTACATCTATCTTTTTTATTTGTTTAATTCGTTTCAAATTAATAGTGTACATATTTGGTTAAAATCGGTTCCCTATTTTAGTTTTCGAAACTTGTGTTGTTTGGTCCAATCGATTTTCGAACGTAAAGTGACAGCCCTGCTTGCTATACTGATTCATATGAAAAGCTATGGATTTTCTACAATTTATCTTTGTCACCTTGGCTTATCTTTTCCAGGCGCAAGTTCTCAGACAGCATACTGCAAATGGTGCAGGTGTGTGCCACAACTGTTCACCGGGTAGGCCTGCAGGTACCACCTAATGAGCAGTGTCCACACGTACCTGTTATGTCATGGAACACTTGTGCCTACACCATCCAGGCAACAGGTATGAAACCGTGTTTTCTAATCATTTCACTCCTCACTTTTCTCCATATGGTTTAATTTTAGAACAGTTATTTCACTGATTTCACAATGATTTTCTCTGGTAAAGCACAGCATTTTTGGTGTTCTACAAATTGTTCCCAATGGCAAAAGCTTGAAGACTGTGCAATGTTTGACAGACATACCAACAGTAACTAAGAGAGGCGGGACTTGCCAACTGATACATCTGCCCGGCACAATTAGAATTTCTTGGAATTATTTTGTGTTCTGCCACTTCCTCTGTGATGTCTCAATTTATTTTTTCTCTACTATGTATTTATGTAATGTAATGTGAGTCTTTGTCTCTCTTTCAGAAAACATGTTGGTGGAGGAGGGAAAGGCCCTATTTGGCTCCTTACAGGGCAGACAAGTATGTCAAGGATATAGTCTTTTTTTAAAAAAGAAAGATGAGCCTCTTTGTGTGTGTATATGCCTGATTTTGATTACTGTGCTTCAGCTGGCAGGTTTGAAGGCTCTGGTTCAGTTTTCTGCAGCCCAGAGGCTAAGGAGTTCCCAGGCTGTTATCCAGAAGCATTTTACCAACATGTTAACAGGTGTGTGATGGCTGAACAGTTCGTAAATGTGTGTTCAAAGTCCTTAACCCCCTTAGGTAGGGCTGTCAAAGTTAATTACAGCACATGCAAATGTATTGTACTGTTATTTGTAGTCTTCTTATTGTCTACAGTGTATGACCATGAACTGTACTGTTATCACTGGACTTCTTTTTACGGTGCATGCAAATGCACTACTGTTATCCGTGGGCTTTTTCTTCTCCTCCTTCTTATTATTACAGTGCATGCAAAGCAATTCACTGTATTGTTATTCAGTGGCTTCTTCTGACGTATTACAGTGCATGCAAAGCAATTAATATGAACGATGACGTTCAAACATACTATGATAAAAACGACATGAAGAACGATATCGTTGGGCATCACTTTCAGAGCGAATTTGAGAATGATAAAAAGCTAACAGCGAATCAGAACCCATCGAATTTTAGCCATCACATTCATTAACACAAGGAGTGACTTTGCTTATGCTTGGTCAGTGGTCGCTTTTATCATTATGGTTGTAGTTATCGTAATAGTTATCATTCCTGGTGTGAACAGCCCTTTACACAGATAAACCTTACAAACATTTAAAAGGAGCATTAAGTAAAACCATCTGTTGCTAATCTTATATGAAGATCAAAAAATAAAATAAAAAGTATAAAAAGACACACCTAGTGCTTATCATTTGACTTAATTTATGGTTGTGGGGTTTGGATACTCTTTTGTCCAAAGCGACATACAATTAACAACAATACAATAGTTAAATTTAAGAGTAAACATTTTAAAGTTCGGTAAGACTATATTAAGGGGAATAGCAATGATAAACAACAATATCAATTCAATCAAAAGAATGAAATTAATCAAATACTATAAAATACAGATCATAATAACGCAAAAGAAACATTTAATAATCTAAGTGCATGCTGAACAGATATGCCTTTAGACCCCTCTTGAAAGACCCAAAACTACCACAGGAATGGAGAGCACTGGGCAACTCATTCCACCAACATGGAACCACTGAGGAAAAGAGTCTTGAATTTGACCTAGCGTTTATGGCTGGTTGACACAACAAACGCTCATCAGAAAACTGCAGTGGATGGTTGGGGATGTATATCTTGATCATTGAATTGAGATAGCTGGGAACAGATCCAGTCAAAATCCTAGGTTTTGGAGAAAGTGGTCTTCTATTGCTTGAAGACCACTTTCTCCAAAACCTCTGTCAAGAAATGAAGGGAGACAGGTCTGTAGTTCTTCACATCAGTTGGATTAAGTGTACTTTTCTTTAGCAAAGGTGTAACCCTTGCCTGTTTAAAACAAGAAGGAACTATTCCAGAACTGAGTGAAGTATTAAACACATGTGTGACAGTCTATGGCATGTGAGAGCAAGGGGGGACCCTCTATAACACTTTTTATTTTTAAGTGATTAATTTGGCTTAAAATGTTTTAGTTTGAAATTTTCAATTTCAGCACAGTGAAGCACTTAAAAAATAAATACAGATAGATAGATAGATAGATAGATAGATATATGTAGTTGTGCTTCCAATAAAGACAAACATTTACCTACACTTTTTTCTTGTTTAAAATCATAATACATATGAATGTATTTGGAGAGCGAGGAAAATGTGACCTTGAAATTGTGGCATTATAGGCAACACGATGAAAAATGTGGGTGCACCTAAATTTTGTGCTGGTGCACCTGAATATAACTTAGGCACACCAGTGCAACCAATGCAACATATTAGTCTGGAGCCCTGCAATGTATTATTTTATACAGCATTCTGCATTTTCATGCACTGTAATTCCTTGGAATTGCATTTCTAGATGAATTTGTTTTTAGTGTTTAGTGTTCAAATTAGAACACTTTAGTTAGACCTCTTACATTAAGTTAGCTTAGACCAGTAATGGAGGCACAAATGTCCAAAGTAAATTGTTAAAAATTTTGTCTATGAACTAGAATTAGGCTCTCTCATTCGCAGCTGGAATTTCGTCACTAGGATTTATTGTTTGCTGTCATTGTGAGTGAAAATGAAAAGTGTGACAACATGCCGTGCAGTCCCATCTGTTTCTGCTTCTTTTGATACTGTTTTGATTCTAACTGTTGATCTTGTATTCATGGTGTTCTCCTGTAGTCCTGGTGCCTGTTGCTAATGTAGAGGAGTCACCATCTATTCTAGAAGTGGATTTTTTCCACCTTTTGGTAAGTTACTTTATAGCTCCAGTAGCAATTTCTCTAACATTTTTTGTAAAAAAAAAAATGCAGTTGCTAGTTAATTCACTTATTACTTCTGTGTGAGCAAGTAGTACAGTGTCTATTAATTTGTTTATAAAATAGCCCCACATCATCACATACCCTTCACCATACCTGGAGATTGGCATGGGGTACTTTCCATAAGATCATCTCTCAATGCAAATCAAACCAGCTATTAGGCTAAAATAAAACCATGCCAATCTCTAGGTATGGTGAAGGGTATGTGATTATGTGGGTTTATTTTAATTCCAAAGGCCAAGGGAATCAGGATGCATAGTATCCTGGATCCATGAAATAACTGGCCTTTAATCTGCATTCCTCTGGGAATTTAGGGGTATTCCACTATTTGGGGAATTACGCTCATTTTCCACCTCCCCTCGAGTTAAACTCGCTTAAAAATACATAGAGGCCAAAAAGATTAATGTTAATGAAGACGAAGGAGTGAAGGCAGCCAAGGGGAGGGCCGGAAGGTAATTGTAAAGCAATTTAGGCTACAAAAGATTCACTGAACAAAAATGCTGATGTGGTACCCTATATGAACATTTAGCTAAAAATGTGGAGAATGCAATGCAGTCAAGCATTATGGGCAATGTGGAGAGACAAGCCGGCAGCAGATTAAATGCTCATGAGAGAGAAAAAGATGCGGTTTTAAAATGATGTGCAGACCGAAGCTGCAGCAAGCAGGTGACATTTAGAAATGTATTTCACAAAATTCAAGACCAAGAACAGACAGACTATGTAACTGGACACATAGAGGCCAAAAATATTGAGAATTCTACCGGGAATGTTATTGAAGTCGAAGGAGTCAATAGTGGCAAGCTGAGGCAAGCCCAAAGGCTGCCAACGAGGGCCCGGTGCTAATTGTAAAGCAATTTACAACAGATTCACTGAACAAAAATGCTATAGGCACAAGCTGGCAGCAGAGCAAATGCTCGGCAGGCCACCTCCGAGAGAGCGAGAGAAAAAAAAGATGCGCATTTAAAATCAGGGCCTAAATTTCAGCGCGGGATTGCAGGTATTGTGCATAATTTATTAAGTCCCGCAATTCTAGCCATCATAATGCAAGAAATTCCTGCACACATTTTACAGCGCTGTCTGATAACGTTAATCTAATAATGGAGCGGCCTGAATGCGGGACTATTGACTGGACGGACCAACTCTGACTTCAATTGAACATAGCCCCATGCAGAGACAAACACGCGTGCAGGACCACTTTGTGGGTGCCTCTCTTTATCTATCTCTCTCTTTCTCTCTCTCTCTCTCTCTCAGCAGGATTTGTCACCGCTTAAGTCAAACTATGCTAGGCCTAGGTGCTTCTACATCAACCGCTATCAACAGGAAAGGAAAACATAAGTTTAGCGATCAGGAACCGTCTGGAATTTTGCAAACAGAAGCATGACAGCCTATAACGCAAGAGAACCTGGATGTGTTCTCCATTTGAAGAACCTTATAATCGATTGCGGACGTGAAGAGACAGCTACAGACACGGAGCGCATAGGCCTACTTTCACTTTCTAGAGTGCGCACTCATTACGTGAAAGATAATTTGTAGCAAAACAGTGATCAAATATTATGGCAGTGAGTTTTGTTTTCAAATGTTTTCATGCATGTCTGGATAACGGGTGAGGAATGTTTAGGAGACTGACTATCGTAAATCCTCAAATTATGGCTAGGGACTTTTATTTGGCCTGCGCAAAGCACAGCACCTTTATTTGGGGCAGGCTTCCAGACTTTGTTTGGAGCGGCATACTGGTAGGCTATCAAAAGCAGAAGATGTTCGATTTGGGATTTAATTTACATTTGGACTGTTAAATTATATTGCTAAATATCGGGACTGATGACCACTGAAATTTGTGGGGTATTTGATGGGTCACTATTAAGTTTTATGTAGTTGAAAGAGTGTCGGGATTTCCATTCGCTTATTGCGAGATAAGGCATCCGCATTCATTCATTCATTCATGGAACGTGTGCTGTGCTGTAATGGAAACCTTATTCCGTATAGCCAAAGAGGTCTACGATAGGCTAAATTGAGTTATTTTTTTTAATTATGCATGATTTACTTTTTTATAAAATTCGTAGGCTGATGCCTGGCAGCAATAATTGTGTTTAAATGTAGGTTATTGCTTTAGCCTCTGGCAAGCTCAGAAGGGGACGGCAAGCGACTGGTAGCTTGAGAGCTACGTGTTGGAGACATGTAGGACAATGACTTTTCATTGGCAACAATATTAAACCAACCAACAATATAAAATATTAAGAAGAGCTCTTTTATGAGTTAAATCGAAACAATGTAGGCAATTATTACTGGCCTTTATTTGTCTGTATCTGAGGTCCGGATATAAATAGAATCCTGGCCATAATTTGAGGATTTAGGTATGCACGTGTGTTTCAGGCATAGTGCAAACACTGATCTCTGTCTGAAAGTGCACAGAACTTTGTGCGTTTGAGAGCGCTCTCTCGCAATTTCACCACAATGCGTACTGCTGTCTGGTTGCTAGCTAGCTAAAGAGTTAGAGATAGCCAAGATAACATTTGAAATATACGTGTCTGAGTCTGAAAGAGTGCTTCATTGGCATCATATCAAGCAATGACAATAGAACATCACACAAAATTATATTTATCTTCTCTTATTGCTTAAGAACACTAAGGACATGCCTGTTTGGGAGATCAGAACTAAGTGCCATTTCATCCCATTGCCTGAAATGCTTAATCTTGGTGTTCTAAACAGTCTTTGGCTTCATGACAAGCTACAATGACAAGCTTTATAAAAATTATATTGGTCTAGATCAGGGGTTCTCAAACTTTTAGTAGTAGCAGTAGTATAGCTACAACTCAAATTTGTGATATCAGTGTGTAAATGGCTTTTATATGGTAACATGAACAATCTAGTAATAATCATAATATGTACATCACATTTAGGAAATCGGTTTGTTAGAATTTTTGCATACGTTAAGTATGGGCATTTGGGGCTATATAGCCCTGGATGTATTTTTGTTAGCCCTGGATCTCTCGCAACCCTTTTTATTAAAAAAAAGAGCAAGTAACACATAACATCGCGCATTAAAACCTTTTTTTCCGATCGCGCATTAAAACCTGGACCTATTTATCAAACATGCAAGCAAGATACAGGTGTCCTCTCACTCTTCTTCATGCAGCAGATCTTACTTCAACGTTACTTACCATAAAACATAATTTGGAATGTAGGCTACTTAGAGCGCACACAAGAAAGAAAAGAGACAGAAAGAGCCAGTTCCAGGGCTGGGCATGTCATTGTTTGTGTTTCCTATTTAGTAGTTGTAGGTAGGTATAGGTAGGTAAGTTTTATAAGGAAATCAAGGCAACGAGGATAAGGAGGTGGCTGAGTTATGCTGTTCTCGTAATTTACAAGTTCAGGTTGGTTATCAACCTGCCCTGCACTCACTAGCCTATAGTTTAAAGCATGGCCAAATAGTGCTGGCATATAGTTACTTTGCCTTTGTAGAACTGAATTCTCCTTAAGCTAAGCATAACATAAACCATATGATATGCATCTTTGCTAATTAGAACATATTCCACTCTGCTAGGTGGCTAGCCTATATAGTTTTGTTTAATAGCAAACAGAAATGTCAAGATAGCAATTAATAGTCATTCAGTGTTTCCCAGATAACTGAATTCCATTTGTGGTGGTTGGTTTGCAGAATTAGCTTCAATGCAACAGTTTTTAACAAATTAGCACAGCGTGGTTATGATGCTAACCAGATTTAAGCACAATTTAGTACAACCTGGAAAGTCATTGTGTGGTGGTCAAGGTTGATATTGTGGTGGGCCGCCACAAATAAGTCAATGTATGGGAAACACTGTCATTACATCCTTTCATTGTCAATGTAATGATGACTGCTTCTGATAAGTTAATTTATGCTTTTTGTCAATATTATGCAATCAATGTGACACAAATGAGGCTATGTGTAGAGTCAGTGGATTAATCTATCAAAAGGGAGCTGCAAGAGCACTTGAATTTCCCCTTGGGGATCAATAAAAGTATCTATCTATCTAAAATGGGAATTATGAGAACTGTTTAGACTCAGTGGATTAAGCCCTGAATGTTTTCACCTTCTAGCGACACCCCTGTACTCCTTCTTATGGATAGACGGATTCACCTTACCAAAAACATTATTTCCTGTTTCAAATACAACCCTGCCCCAATTAGCTGTACTGAGAGCTGCTCGATTATTTAAATGGAAATTTCATAAAAACACTTAATTTAGCCTACGTATAACTGCAAGGATACAGCATAGTCCTCACTCTGGTTTCAGTAACTTCATTGCTGTCTTATTCTCTCTTTTTCTCTATCTTGGTCTCTCTCTGTCAGGTGGGTCTGGTTCTATCAATCCCTTCTTTGTATCAGGAAGAGACAGTTGATCTGCAACCTTCATCCATAAGCACTGCCTATAACCACTTACATCTGCTGCACCTGGTCATCATGGCCCATGTCTTGCAAATTATGTTGTCATCACAAGGTAATCCATTTAATAGACACATATACATACACTGTCTTACAAACACCCAGACTGCCTGTTCTCTTTCAGTCCAGTTCACTCACAACATTTCCCTAAGACGGGTGATTAGAAACTGGTTCAGATTGGTTACTGTCTCGCGTTGTCCTTCAGAAAACCTACGTTATATGCATAACCATAGGTTTTGTCTAGTTTTGTCAGTCATGTTGTATTATTTGCAATTGTGACAAGATCCTTCTGTTGGGATGGAGGGAGATAAGGAAGAGGAGGCTGAATCAGCAGCCGCTGTGTACTCAACATTGGCCAAATACACTGTAGGGTAAGTACAAAGAATGTCACTTCTTGGTAGTTAGTTCTTCTTGTTGTTGGTTTCACCACATCAAACTGAATGTGCTATCCTACAATTCACGAGTTCGGTACAATGGAGGGAAAAGCAAAACAAAAATGCAGAATACATTTTTTTTATTATTGTGCATGTATCAGGCTGTACCACCTAGTGTCATACAGTCTCTTCCCTGAGCTATCTGCAACAGCCTGAAGTGTGTAAGATGTAGGCTAAACAGTACAATAAGTACCCAGACTCGTGTAACTTGTAAACAAAATAAGACAGTCAGCTATAAAACTGAAAATAGGCCTACAGCATCTCTTATTTCTGAAAGTGCAAATTAGATAGAATAGAATAATAATTTTTAAAAATCCACTTAAGCAAGACCTTCAACATCTGTGTTTAGTTGTATATGGAAGAGTCTACAATTTGCCTCAATATATTTCAGTGTGTGTACAGTAATAATCTAGCCTACTAACTGTGATAAAATTTTGCCCTCTTTTAAAAAACGAAATTGCTCCTTTCATTTCATAAACAGACTACAACTAGAAGTCACGTGACTTTGCCCTTTGACGTTAACTCACCGTAGCATGGTTTGTTTATGGTTAGCGTTGACACTTTCTGTCCATGCACTTAACACTACCAGCTCCTCATGTGAGAAGTTACCCCAACATAAAGGTAATTACCAAGCGATTTACATAGCTTTCTGTCATTACGAAATCGTTTAATTTAAGCCATAGGTTTTGGCCCTATTTGTATGTGTATCCAAAGGCTTGTGAAGCGCAGGGGAAGTTTTTTTTTTTTCTCGTTTCAGTGATTGGTAGCCTATCATCTGGGTGTTGGCTTTGAATATGTGTAGCATGTTATATTTCCACTCACATACCCAACAACTGCTGAACAACGCCGACACACAATTTCATCTTATCCACCACTCTCTCGCTCGCCTGTAACTGTAACTGAAGTTCTCAAACTTGCGATCTTAAAGAGACCAGCGGATCCTCTAACTCTTGTGGGTCGCACCTTAGTGCTGCTATCTCTGACTGACTGACTCAACCGACTACCTGACAAAAAAAAAAACATACAGTGGGCATCGCTTTCAAATGACCACTTCATTCGCGCATTACGTGGCGTGAAGCTGCGTGAAGCTTTAGTACCACTTTCAGCCACTGTCATAATTGTTGCCGAGAGTAATCCCAGCCTACGAATTCAATAACAAAATAAATCATGCATAATTAAACATTACCTCGATTTAGGCTACTTGGGTATGGCTTAAGGCTTGACTACACGAAAATCGAAATTTGCTGTCTACATTATTGTCAGGGTTGGGGTTAACGCAACTACGCAAATCAAAACAGTGGTGTGATAATTGAGCCAGTAGAGAAATAACTGTTCAGAATTAATCTGTAGCCTTGGGTAGGCTTCTGCAGAAAACAATGTTGTTGCCGATTTAATACTATCTGGCGACGTTTTTAACAGGCTACGCAATAGAGGCTTAGACAACTATGACCCACGTTTTGGTTTCGTAAATTAATTTGCCCTACTTCTTGACTGCAATGTAGTCAATTGACTGCTTGACGTGTCATTTTTATTTTTCTGTACAATAAACAATTACATCTGCTTTATGCCGCAGAATTACATTCATATTTGGCTGACTGCAGACGCGCCACTTCCCTCCCCATATTCCAAGATTAAGATAGTATGAAGTGCTTTTTGTAAATAAATAGTTAAAACGAATAGCTATTTGCAATTTGACAAAACACTGGTCCTCATTTTGCGAATGCGAGGACGATATGAGCCTGTTGCATTTAGTTAGATGTCCGAGTCACGCATAATGTTTGAAAACCACTGGCTCGTAATCACAATAATTTAACACACGACAGTTGGATAACCTACTTCATCATGTCCCCATGCCTACATTTTTGTGAGTAGCATAGAGATCGTTAAAAACAATAAAGTATGGCTCTCCGTTTGGGACATCGAAAACTTATATTTTTAATAGACTACCGTCGAAGATGCTGACTTGCAAAAGCCTCGGGATAACACGTTATCTCCACTATCATCAGTCATGCCCCTTGATCAAAGTGGGGAATGAAATAAAAGTTTGAGAACCACTGGCTTAACAAGTTACCTACAGTCCAGAACACAGAATCTGTTGCAATATTCTGATGATCGGCGATGATATTGGCAAATGTTTGTTTTCCAAAGTAAGAATTTCACTTCACCATGCACCTTCGACAATACCTGGCCTACCTGGTATCATTACAAACATTCTGTGTCCTAAAACTGGCATATTTTATGGCATTGTGTCATGTAAGTTCGTTGCAAAATCTAGAGAAATGTGTGAGGTGGTCAGCGGGGGACAATTGAGACACACATTGGATTGTGTTATTACTTGAACACTCCACACTATCCACAGCTGTGGTAAGCCTATCAGGGGCAGGAGGATTACTGTCAGCGCAGGCTTTATATAAAATTCTTCAACATAAGGCCTCGAATGTTGTCTTGTTTGTGGAGCGCTTTGCTTCGCTTCTGTAATTTCGGCTTCATTGAAAATGAGGGCTTCCCTCAATGACCCTCCGAGAATAAATAAAGGTTGAATGAATGAATGAATGCAGGCTTGCCCAAAATAAAGGCATGTGGTTTGCGCAGCCTACAGTAAATAACAGACCCGCCAGAATGTGCGTTATGATGCTTTTTTACGAGCAAGATGTTTTGGTACCCTACGCACACTGCATGTTCTTAAATAACAATGATCATCAGTAATATTCGACCATTAATTTGGGTAAATGGGCAAGCGTGACCACCTTGATTGGCTGATGATTGTAACGCGGGCATGATTCCAAACACCTCCCTTACGATGATGAGTGACAGGTCTCAGAATGCGTGCGCTACACAAGGACGGAAGATGATGAATAACTGGGGCCGTAGGCTATTCACAAAGGCTTTTATCTTACTACTAGGAGTAGGCTACTCCTAAATCGCACTTAAAGATTTTAGATTGGAGTTTTCTCTTAAAAGTTATTCACAAAGCCTTTCAGACAACTCCTAAACTAGGAGTGAGTCTTCGTGGCTATGGATGACGTCATTACTCATGCACGAGCTTGACTGAAGTGACCACCTTGATTGTCTGACGATTGTAACACGGGAATTCCAAACACCTCTCTTCCGATGATGACTGACAGGTGACAGGTCGGAGAATGCGTGCGCTACACAAGTAGTGTGAAGGACGGAAGATGATTAATAACTGAATAAAAAGGCCTAGCCTAAATGAATAAAGAGTAAGGCAAAACAAATAGCTTAGTAGCCTAATGAAACATAGGCCTATGGATTGATGCAGTAGCCTACCTTTGCAACATTATTAAATGAATCTGTCACCATATCCCTAGGCTACGTTTGCAAAGAGGAGAACATTTGAATTTGATTCACAATGAAACGTTACATTTCATTTACATGTTAACAATGAGTAGTTTTGGTTGTTGTTGGTGGCGTTATTGCATCCCTTTTATGAATGCAAAATTGTTCCCTTGCGATTAGAAGCTCCTGTTGCGCATAGGCTATTTCAAAACATCGCAACGTAAAATGCCACAAAAAAGCTGTTTATGAATAGGTCTTAGTGAGTTAGGAGTCCTCTCGACTTAAGCTGTCTCAGACTTAGGTGCTACATTTAGGTCTAAAATGCTTCGTGAATTACTTTTTGTGAAAAAATTAGGAGTCCTAAAGTTAGGAGTGACACTCCCATTATTTTTAGGAGTTGGGGGTGTGATTTTTTTGGGGGAAGGGCCAGATTAACTGGGCACAATTGTCTGATGGCCCCCTTTCCCCCCAGCCAACGTGAATCGGGTGGTTAGTTAATAGGCCTATCGTGAAGATTTTTCCTGCCATCTAAGGCACGAGCGCATCTGTGAGGCCAAGCCTCACCAAGTAGCTCGTTTGTTTACAACTAACATTCCATTTAATTAAACTACTTTATAGGCTATGCCGAAATAGTTTTCAACATTTTGAATATTAGTGTCGGGTGAATTGAAATGTTCTCAAAGTAGCCTTATGGCTGAAAGCTGAAAACTGCTTGGGACCCCCCCCGTCAAGCAATATAACCATACAAACGCACTTCCTGCACTCATTGTTTCGGCTTTGTCTGAAGAGCTGTGGACGGCACGGCACGGTATGCCAAATGAAAATAAATTAACGCAACGCAACACAACACAACACAGACCCCGCTTCTCTCGCGTCAGTCACTGACATGAACGAAACACAGAACCCGCTTCTCTCACGGCAGTCACTGACAGTAACCTAGAATAAATGCATGGGGAAAAACACTTCCCCATGACAAAGACATCGTAAAACACTGAAAGTTAATATTTTGTCACTAGCAACATTCATCTGTCCTTTGTCAAATGTATTATGTTCCAAGCGTAATTCTGCTTCATAAAGTTGAACAAATACATTTGCTTATTTCACAGAAAAATATAAATAGCCAGTCTACAGTGCAGAGTTGGTAAGTTATGGTAGGCCCACCTGCAGTGAACATACAAACAGGGGAAATTATTTCTCTTGCAGCTGAGTAGCCTCAGGTGCGCACGTAGACATAAGGCCGAACATGCAAGCGCCAATGAATCGTGCTCTCACGACAATCACGCCGTTAAACTTAAATAGGTTAACATCACTCTAAGTTCGCCTTCAAGCAAGGAAAACAATGATTTGAAGACATCTGTTTCGTTGGAAGGGCAAGGGGTAGCAACAGGGCAACACAGAGACAGGCCCGATGGCAGGGCTGTTTTGAGAGTATTAAAATATGGGATATTCTACGGGAAAACATTAAAACGGCAAGACAGCGGGGAAAGTTAAAATACGTGATAAACACGGAAACAGTTGGCATGCATTGTTTCGGTCCCCGTGCACAGGGATTTTTTGTCATACTATTAATCACATATGATTATTTGTGAAATTGTGCAAACAGAGGCGCAATACATTTGAAAAGGAAGGACTGGTAGCATGCAAGCTCACGGGAAAGATTGATTTAAGAACGTTATCACAAAGTGTGTGGCTGTGGCGCGGGCGGAAGACAATTGGCAGGGGAGGGTCATGTCTTTTTTAACAATTCTGTCGGAGGGTCATTGAACAATTTCTAGCAGACAAGAGAGGGTCATGCAACTTCCAACTGAAGCACTCAAAATTCCTCCGGTGGCCCCTTCAATAAATAATGATCAGTCCCTAGATTGCTGCTGGGCTATATGTCTTGGTTCTGTTAACAACTCATTGTCAAACGCATAGCCTATCTTACGGTTGCATCCATTACAAACAAACATGCAATGTGAACGTCTGGGATTGGGGAGAGCACTAAATGCTCTACTGAATAAGCACGAAGTCAAACCTTTAAATGAAAAACACTCTTTAATAATCCAAAAAAATAAACCGCTAATGAAGTAAACTTGTGACCATCAAAAATCGTTTATCGCTTGTAACTCCGTGATACCAGGACGTAACAGGAAGGCATTTGGCTGAGCAACGGAGGTTAATATGCTCCATGTTTTGTCCAAACTGTCTATCATCGTTGCACTCGGAGAAAACCGGAATGTTTCATTCGTCCCCGTTTCAATCGTCCCGGTTGTACCTACTCAAAACGCAGATAGAACCTTATTATTCTAAGGTAGCGAAATAGCGTTCAGCATGATTCATGCCCAATTAATTCCCCCTGTTAAAGTGTTCACCTTTGTAGTTTGGTTTCGTGATAGCCTATGATAAACGACTTATGGCCAAATATGTGAAAACGTTAAAATACAGTAGGCGATAAACCCGGAAAAAGTTGACAGTGATTTTTTCATAATCACTTTGGAGGGTCATAGAAAAATGTATTGCTGGCGAGGGAGGGTCACGTCTTTTTGGACTAATGCTCCCAAAACTCCTCCGGTAGCCCCTTAAATAAATAACGAACAGTCCCTAATGAAGTAAACTTGTGACCATCAAAAATCGTTTATCGCCTGTAACTCCGTGATAACAGGACGTAACAGGAAGGCATTTGGCTGAGCAACGGAGGTTAATACTCTATATTTTGTCCAAATGATGTCTGTCTATCATCGTTGCACTCGGTGAAAACCAGAATGTTTAATTTGTCCTGCGTCTCTACGGCTGCAAACAGGATTCACTCGCAGTTAACCAAATATTTCTTTATTAGGGCAGGGCAGGCATATTTCTGGCTATTACATTATTTCTAAACCAGTCTGCTAAAGTCTGTAGTGAAGTCTGTGTAGGGATTTCCAGGCTCCATTTCTTTTTACGAGACACCCTGCTCACTTGAGCCATCTACCGGTTGTTTGGGTTGTTGCAGCGTCTCACTGGAAAAATACAAATTAAAGTCGCGTGATACCGCGTGATCCCACGCGCGGACCGCGAGTGAAGCTGGCCAAGTCGAAGCACTGCCCACTGTAGACCCACTACAGTTTGCATATCAAGAAAAAGTGGGCGTGGACGATGCCATCACTTATCTCCTACACAGGACACATTCTCACCTAGACAAGGGGAAAAGTGCTGTGAGAATCATGTTCTTTGATTTCTCAAGTGCTTTTAACACCATCCAACCCCTCAGACTGAGAGACAAGTTCTTGCAGATGGGTGTGGAAGCTCACCTGGTATCCTGGATTACAGATTACCTGACCGAGTGGCCACAGTTTGTGAGACTGAATAACTGTCTCTCTGACACTGTGATCAGCAGCACCGGAGCTCCACAGGGAACTGTGCTCTCTTCAGTCCTGTTCACCCTGTACACATCTGACTTCTGTTACAACACCGAGTCATGCCACATGCAGAAGTGAGGTGTATCAGGGACGAACAAGAGGAGGAGTACAGGTGCCTGGTGGAGGACTTGGTGCAAACTCAACCACCTTCAACTCAACACTTCAAAGACCAAGGAGATGGTGGTGGATTTCCGCAGGTCAAAGCCCTCTCTGCTACCAGTCTCCATTGAGGCGGGGGGGTTGTTGCGCTTTTTTTTTTATATATATATATATCATACCTTCGTGTTTCTTTTGTGGACATTTTCAGCTTTCTTTTACATTATTGGTTAAAAATGATAGAAGAAAAATTAAATGGCACAACCATTTAATGACCATTAATAATTAAAAGATTATTTACAATTTATTTAAATTTGTCTTAATGGCAAAGGCCACACCCAATCTGCGAGCACTTAATTTTTCTGGGCTTTGAATTGAATTGAATTGTGGGGGGGCCATTAATGCTGACACGCATGCACGTAGCCAGATGCTCTCCTTGTAGTCTAATTCTCAGTCCCAAAACAACAAACCCACGTATAAAAAAGTAAATACTCACTTTTCTTCTACATCACTCCCACAGTTACCATACAACTCACTCACAATTAACTCGAAAAAGACCTAGGCTACTTGATTGAAGTGCGACCGTTCGTCTCACCGTCAAGA
Organism: Alosa sapidissima; assembly: GCF_018492685.1. Taxonomy (NCBI): domain Eukaryota; kingdom Metazoa; phylum Chordata; class Actinopteri; order Clupeiformes; family Clupeidae; genus Alosa; species Alosa sapidissima. The sequence goes on along the minus strand of NC_055961.1, from coordinate 38,531,900 downwards.
GAACGCTGAAGTTATGAGAACATGTCTTTCTGATAAGAGAATATAGGCTCCTATATGTCTAATGCCGTAAACGTAGAAAAGGTCTGTTTGTGATGATAGCCTATTATAGCTAAGTGGACAGAATTTAGGCTATACGTATATGGCAACATATGCTCATATTTCCTTTAACTATCAGACAATTTAAACAGGCCTAGACTGTGTTCGCCTAGCTTTCCCATGCAAACATTACATATAGCCCTACGCTAACGTTACAAGTCTAGGCTACAATTAACGTTAAGACCATACACCTTGTAGCACATTGGTCTACTCTATTGCATTACTTACGTTTTAATAATTTGTCGTTGAATGTTGATGGAGGCTCATCTTTGGGAAATCAGCTCTCTGGATAAAATTGTCAGCCGGAGCAAGAGTTCTCAAGAGTTCTCAGAGTTCTAGGAGAGGAGGATGCATGTTTCACATTAGTGTCAATGTGTCAAAGCAGGCTTTGGATCAGAGGAATTGCTCAAGCTTAACATATGGCATAGGCTACAAGCGAATTCACGGCATACAAACAGCTTCGTGATGAAATATAACTAATATCATTTTTTATTGTCACCAGGCCTATAAGTAGGCTATTTATTGTGTAACCTACAAGTGAACGATGACACCATAGGCTACACTGTGGCGGAGCAAGACCCCATCAGTCGGATAGCTAAACAATGTAACCGTGTTCAGAACGTAGGCTAGCCATATGGGCTGCAGACTTGTCTTTGGGCTTGTAATCACCTGACACATCATGCCGCATATATGTCCTGAATAATGAGAGGCTAAGTGCGGATTTGATGCACTTAACTTACTCAAGACTTTCAGAAAACAATTTCGAGATGACGTTGGCCATTGTGCTTTTACAGTGTGTTAAGTGAATCTCGTGATATTATGTTGCAGCGGCGCTGAAAATCCAGCGGCGGCGCTGCGCCGCTGTTAAATACATTGTAGGGGAAACACTGCAGTCTATACTGATATCGCACTATCCCCACCCTTTGAACTGTATATTGCATCTTGCTTGTGTCTGTTGAGGGGTCCACGACCATGGCACCCTTGACAGGGACAACAAGGAAGCGATCATCCTCAGCTGCACCCCCCACCCCGACTGTTGGACTTACTTATTTGCACCATCACTGTGACACTCACTCTCATAAAGCACCTTACAATGAACACTGAATTACAGGCTCAGTCCCTGCCCTGTCATGCTTGATCATCCTTAAGCACACTATGTTGATATTTTATTTAGTTTATATAGTGTATTTAGTATTTTTAATTTATGTCTGAATCAACTGCACTCTTAAAATGAATTCGAACCTTTATGTTACTCCTGTCCAAGTAGCCTACAGATAGCCTACATGTTATACAGTAGCTTGATAGTTCATCTGCTTCCATTAAATGGATAAACATGCCCGCCTACAATAGCAAATAACTACGCCGCCATCATAAGCATTTCATTTAGCATTTTAATGTCATCAAGGCCTTATTCAATACCAGGTGAATATCTACCTTCACATTTATTACTGTCTATTTTACAAAACTCAATGCTGATATGGGTGTAAACTAGGGTGGTCCTTATCAAGTCCATTTATTTATTTTTTTTGCAAAATGTTAGTGTCTTAACCTCTTAAACTGTTCCTTTTAACTTAGAAATAGGCAAAATTTTGACAAAAAAATGATATTTAGAGGTAGCTCAATTATGTGGAAGATTGCCTATGTTAAGCTGTGCTGCGTTATTGTGATATGCAAGTAATATTAAAAGTTGCTGCAAATGAACTACATTTTATTGAAATCAGAGCAACACTGACATGACAACAATGACCACAATCTCAAAAAAAGCAAATAGTTTTCAACAATCCCTCATTTCTGATGCTCAGCAGCCAGTGTTGACTTTTTGAAGTCTGGATAGATCCGTCAGTTATCTTCCATTCTAATAGATGGCAGATTTGATCCAACTAATTCTGGTATGGTGGAACCAATCAAATAAACTTCACTTCTTGTTTTTGCCATGATTTTGCTCTTGGTACTGTACACAACACAACTGCAAGCAAAGCTGAGCAAGTAATGGTGAAGATGCCTTTTCCTCATACAGTTTTGTAGCACATATTTGGGGTTCCGTGGATACAATTGTTTGAATGTTTTAATGAAGACCAAAAAATGTGCTCTAAACCCAAACAATAACCAAGGTGATCATTAATAGAAATATGTATTGATTCCACCAGAAAAGGTAAATCTGCTAAAGCGGGTCATGGATGGATTCATTTGGATTTAGTTTCTACAATAAGTAAACTGAGATATGTATGTAAAATATGTATCTAAAATACATATTTAGGAATATATGGTGCATTAGATGCTTTTTATGGAGATTGTTTTGGAATTTTACTAGCCAGTTACAATACCAATTATTAGGCTATTAGGCTATATTGTAGGCTATCTGTACAATATCTTTTTACAATAATTCAAATTATCTGTTTTTATGAAAATCATCAAACAGAAAATCATCTGAAAGTTTAAAGCTATTGAGCTACCAGTAATTATTATGTTACTGCCATAAAAATCGGCATGCTGTATTTTCTTATATAAAGGAACAATTTGAAGGGTTGAGAGCATGACAATTGGAGACTTTAAAAATAAGGACCACCCTAGTGTAAACATGAAATGCCATCAGTCATTGATGATGATTCCGTGATCGTTTCGGTTAGCTCCCGTGGAGCACATTAAATTGTTCAGGCTACCTATATAACGAACATCACAGGATCAGAGGATCTACCACAAGATCAGAGGATCCACTTAGTCAGGCGACAAGACAACAGTTTGTGACAAAATATTGAATAGTAAATACATTTTAACTCTCATCTAGATTTTCAATGGCCGTTGTTTCACTTGGAGCTTATTTTCCGTTTAACACATTTTATTGATTTTTGCAAATAAAACGACAATTCTGAACAAGTTGTTTAAATCTTGGTTGTACAAAAGTATAGTATAAGTGGTATCACTTAGACCTTATTTGAACCGTATTTGCAAAAACTCAATTCATTTTCCCATAGAGATTTTTCTTACAAACCAGGAAGTGACTAAATGCTAACACTAAAAACAAGCTTCTAAGTGGCTACCACACTCTATTGTTAATCATACTAGATGTGTGTTGTAGAGATCAATAAAAACTTTTTAAGCCTAGATTTTAACATGTGTGTGATTGTGTGAAAGTTCCATTGCAAATGCATTTAAGCCCCATTCTGTATGATATTTGATTTTCTTGCCATGTAATCTCATGTTATTCCTTCTTAGTTTAAGAACTGATATTTCGGGCTATTCTGTGGCGGACTCTGTGAGAAAAGGGGTCCTTCCCTTTCTGCGTTGTGCTGCACTGTTCTTCAACTGTCTGACAGGAGTGCCCCCCCCTGAGGATCTTTTGGATAAAGCAGGTAATGCTCAGAAGTGTGACTAGTAATGGAATGTGAGAGCTCAGTCTGACCCCAGCAGTTTATTGCACCCCTAAAACTCTGTTTGTCAAAAGTACACACTTTCATGAAGAAAAATCCCCTTATGGCCTTAAAATGCCAGTAATAACCAACACGAGCAGTGTTACTGTATATCACGGTCACAAGTTTCACTGCCCTTATCTCTAGCGCTAATGTTTTTTTTTTTTTTGTTTGTTTGTTTTTTGTTTTGTTCTTTTGTTTATGTGAAGCACTTTGGTGCAATGCTGTTGCTTTTACATGTGCTATAAAAATACATTGACTTGACTTAAAAAGGAGCACCTACAGACTGTAATATGCATGTCAAAAGTACTCAACGTATGTTCTAATTATGTTGCTTATTGATGACTATGCTACTTAAACATGAAATATGTAGCATACAGTAAATGTGGTTGTGGCTACCTTACTACTGAATGTTGTAAGTAATGTTGTTTGTTGCTGTTTGTAGTTACTTCAGAGGTCCAAGCAGAGGCACTGTGCTGTTACCTTGCTCTTCCCTCTAACTTGTTCCAACTGTTTCACAACCACTCAGACATGGTTGACCCCCTGATACAGAGGTACACAAAACAGATATATCCATACACAACATTTACCCCAGATTGTTATTTTAAACCACATACATATGATGTTTATGAAGCATGCCATCCTGAATTTGGTTTATTTTTATTTTTGTCTTAGATGGTGTGGGAACCCTGCCATTTTCAAAGCATTAAATGGTCAATTGCTAGCCATCAGGTAAGTTTTCCCCTTTCCTGTGATAGACTGAAGAATGATCAGTGTTCCAAAAATAATGCAACCTTAATAACAACTTGACAAATGGTCATGGTACCAGGTATCCAAGGAAACGCAATCGACTAATCAATCTTCCAGAGGATTACAGTGTACTGCTCAACCAGGCCAGCCACTTTAAGTAAGTATATATACATCTGCTGGTGTTGACCTACAGTTGTTTAATTTATGATTTAGCAGAACTTAATAGTCCAGCCACCTTTCACAGTGCTCCATCTGACATTCACAAGTTGTAAATATAGCTGCAAGCAGCAATGAGGGGGCCAAGCAGAATAGGCCGGAGTAGCCACGGCGACAAGATAGAACTCAGCAGACACCCGCGATCAACACTTTCAACAAGTGTCGCATCAAAACATAACTGACTTTGTAGGGCTGAAACAGGGCTGAGTATTGTCGCCGCCTCCGCCAGCCAGCCCCCCCACCTAATCAGCCCTGCCCGTTTCACCCCGTCCCGCACCGCCATTCCACGCACGCATTAGAATGAACTGGATGGAACATGTCATCAGTTTCACATCAAAAAATAAAAGATTGATAAAACACATCAGCAACTACAGATGAAAATGCAATATTGCTAATTGCAGCACCCCCTACAGGTCAAAGGTCACCACAGTTTTTGAGCGTCCTCCTAATGGGGTCATGAATATATGTAGTAAGTTTGGTTATGATACATGGCAGGGTTGCTGAGATATGAGCTCACTTCCTGTTTCGATTGGCGGTTACGGGCGAATGCTTTTGTCAATTGTTCAAGAGAGCAAGATATTCATAGGTTATGGTCTGAAGATGGTCTGTGCCAATGTTGGTGAAGATCAGATGAAATTTGCGACCTGTGAAAACTTTTTGATGTTTTTGATTAAATCTAACTTGGAGGCCGAATCAATTACGATGACATCACAAGTTGGCTTGGGTCGGCCTAAGGCCCTCCAACAGTATTACCAGACACCACTATTGCATTTTAATTCTAAGCACAACAGCAGCTACAGGCCAAAAATCATGTTTCTTTATTACAGCGCCCCCTAGAGGTCAAAGGTCACCAGATTTCTTGAGCGTCCCCCTGATTGGGTCCTGAGTCCATGCACCAAGTTTGGCTTTGATACATGCAAGGGTTGCTGAGATATGACCTCACTTCCTGTTTGGCGGCTTCGCCGCAAGTTTCGATTGGATGTTACAGCCGAATGCTACTGTCAATTTTTCCAAAAAGCAATGCACTGATAAGGCATGGTCTGAAGATGGTCTCTGCCAATTTTGGTGAGAATCCGCTGAAATTTGTGACCTGCGAAAACTTGTACGTGTTTTTGATTAAATCCAATATGGCGGCCGAATCAATTACGATGACATCACAAGTTGACTTGGGTCGGCCTAAGGACCTCCAACAGTATTACCAGACACCACTAGTGCATTTTAATTCTAAGCACAACTGCAGCTACAGGCCAAAAGGCATGTTTCTTAATTACAGCGCCCCCTAGAGGTCAAAGGTCACCAGATTTCTTGAGCGTCCCCCTGATTGGGTCCTGAGTCCATGTACTAAGATTGGTTATGATAGATGAATGGGTTGCTGAGATATGAACTCACTTCCTGTTTGGTGGCTTCACCGCATATTTCGATTGGCTGTTAGGGGCGAACGGTTTGAGTTCCGAAGACGAAAAAGGATAACTTTTGTGAGGATTGATGTGAAGATCAAGTGTGTCAAGTTTGGTGTTGATCGGACAAAATTTGTGACCTGTGAAGTTTTAGTTTCACTTTCACTAAAATCCAATATGGCGGAAATTGACGTCATAGGGTGCGTTGAACTCGGCTTGGTCCAAGGATTCCAACGATACCACATTTCTGACAATCGGCCATACGGGTCAAAAGTTACGTGCGTGAACGCACGTCCAACTTTGGCCTGTTGGTGGCGCTAGAGTGCTCTAGGTGCCATCATGAAACTTGGTGACATTAATCATGGGACTGTCCCTAATCAGTGTGCCAAATTTCAAAACTTTTCACCAGACGGTTCTATGGGCTGCAATAGACTTCCATGGCGGAATAATAATAATAATAGGGAAGAAAACGTAGAAACACAATGGGTGCCTTCGCAGCTTCGCTGCTTGGCCCCCAATCAGTTGCATACACTTGATGACACTTGACTCGTAGCGTCCTGCACCAGGAGTGAATCTTTTGTAAATTGCTTTACAATTACCATCGGGCCCTAGCCTGGAAAATCCAGACCCTGGTAATCTAGAAAGATTAAGGCTCTGGCCAAGAATAATGTAATGGCCCAACTCGAGGGGCGGCACCAAGCATGCATTTGAAAATCTCACTGCACGCAATTGGATAACACTAAACCAATGTTAACTCTGACTGATTCCGGACTTGAACGCTATTGGATAACACGATGACCAATGTTTACTGACTGATTCCGAACTTCCAACGTTGCAGCGCTGTCGTCATCTGTTTAGCTTGCCTCTGGCCTGCCTATATCATACACCGTGTGATTGGTAAATCTGCCAAAACAGACTGTTTTATCCCCCAGCCTAATTATAGGGTTGTAACTGGGATTGTGAAATCTGAGCATTTCTTGGACTGACCTAATTTGCATACCTTTTGGACTGACCTAATTTGCATACCTTTTTCTTTTTTTGAGAATGTGTGGTACTATTATTATGGCATTTCACATATGATATCCCCCCTCCCCAATATGTTTATATTTGTATATTTTATTTTATTATTTGTAATGTTGTAATGCCTAATGTAAGGTCTAGGCATTTTGATGAATGATGTTTGTAATGGATGTTTAAAGAAAAAGGCTGGAAAAGAAAATGAAAATTTTAATTTTTTAATGATACACATTTTATTCTTTTTATTTCCTGTGGAATTTCCATCAATAAACAGATTTATGAAAAAAATAGCGATTTTACATAGTTCATCAGAATCCTGGGATATGCTCACTTGACAACAAGAGAAAGGGAACTAACAACTGGCCTTTGGCCATAGCATCCATCCATTTAGAAGTAGTAACGGGAGTTTGTCCTGTACGTTGATAAGTGGCGGAAAGAAGTGTTTCCCACAGAATTTAATTCTATTTGTGGTGTTAGGTTTGTAGAATTAACTTGAATGCAACAGTTTTTAACAAATTAGCACAGCATGGTTATCATGCAGATTTAAGCCCAATTTAGCCAGTCGACTTTTATGGCAACAGTTTTGATTTGTGCCAGTGTGATTGTGTGCCATGTATTTACTCTGCCACTAGCTGATAAACCACTTGGTAATATTGGAGTCCATTTAACCTTAATAGCCAATGCCGTTCTCTTCCTGACTTGTGTCTCGTGCTGCCTTCCACCACAAGCCATTGTTTTTTTTGTTTTTTTCAAATCAATATTTATGGAAAGTGCAAAGCATAAAGTTTTGTTCCCTGTATTTATTTCTGTATTCCTTTGCCCCTGAGGTGCCCTGTGTCATCAGATGATGACCGAAAGCATCCTACCCTGTGTCTTTTCTGTGGCGATATGCTGTGCTCTCAGAGCACCTGCTGTCAGAAGCAGCTGGATGGGGAATATGTGGGTGCCTGCACAGCTCATGCTGCTATCTGTGGGGCCGGAGTGGGATTATTCCTTAGGTGAGTAGGGTCAGTGTAGTTCATGTGACCTCTAAGCAAAGACTGATGATGGTGCTGATCTTTCCTGTCTTTTTTTTTTTTAATTCCTTTCAACAGAGTGAGAGAATGTGAGATTGTTCTTATGGCCAGTAAAACACGCGGAAGCACATATCCAGCCCCATATCTTGATGATTATGGAGAGACAGATCCCCAGCTTGGGTAAGACCGTATCTTTGAGTTATTGTTACACCCACTAACGTAATATTTCCTGTAGCACACTGTTACACTGTAAAAAATTAATTCTAACCAAGTGTTATTGATCTTATATTAAGATTAAAACATCTATTTGGTATTGTTTTTAGTATGAAAAGACTTACCTAGCGCCCTCTCAAAAGATCATTTTGACTTAATTTAAGAAGACTTTAACTTATTTTAAGGAGTCTTATCAAGACAAATTTGCTCAATGCACTGGCAGACAAATTTGCTTGTTTTTAGGACAAATTTGCTTAACGCACTGGCAGACAAATTTGCTTGTTTTCAAGATGAGATGTCTTAAAATAAGTCAATTTTTTTTTTTAATTAAGTCAAATGATTTCACAAGAAAGCGCTAGGTAAGTCTCTTCATACTGAAAACAATACCAACTAGATTTTTTTTATCTTGATATAAGATTAATAACACTTGGTTAGATTTTGTTAGATAAGCAGTTTTTGCAGTGTATGCGCTGCTTCATGTAACCTTCAGGGCTTCAGGATGGAAATCAAGGAAATCACTGGCTTCAATATTTCTTGAGGAGGAGAGAGCAGGGAAGTTCTGTTAATTTCAGGAAATACACAGAGCTATTTTTTTTAATTCATTCAACCTTTATTTATTCTCAGAGGTTCATTGAGGGTAGTCAAATAGTAGACAATACAACAAAATAAAATAAACATTAAGATACATAAACTTGTAGAGGGGGAAGGGTAATAATAATAATTATTATTATTAATAATAATAATAATTAGGGCTGGGACGGTATGGATGTTTTCTTACCGCGGTTGGTAAGCAAGAAATGACTGTGGTATACCACTTTATGTTTATGTATAATGTGATTATTTCTGAGATTCTGATACGTTTTCAACCCGGAATTGTGCATATGCCATGGCTGAAAACGTATCAGAAGCATTCACTGAGCACTTGCCATGCCATACAGTGACATAGTTGCACTGCAAAAAATTAATTCTAACCAAGTGTTATTGATCTTATATTAAGATTAAAAAATCTATTTGGTATTGTTTTTAGTATGAAAAGACTTACCTAGCGCCCTCTCAAAAGATCATTTTGACTTAATTTAAGAAGACTAACTTATTTTAAGGAGTCTTATCAAGACAAATTTGCTCAACGCACTGGCAGACAAATTTTCTTGTTTTTAGGACAAATTTGCTTAACGCACTGGCAGACAAATTTGCTTGTTTGCAAGATAAGATGTCTTAAAATAAGTAAAAAAAATGTTTTTTAATTAAGTCAAATGATTTCACAAGAAACCGCTAGGTAAGTCTTTATACTGAAAACAATACCAACTAGTTTTTTTTTATCTTGATATAAGATTAATAACACTTGGTTAGATTTTGTTAGATAAGCAGTTTTTGCAGTGTGGTAAGGATGCCCTCGATGGTACAGCGGTAGAAGTTCACCAGGATCTGAGACAGGTGGACCTTCTTTAGTCTCCTCAGGAAGAAGAGATACTGGTGAGCCTTCTTGATCAGGGTATAGGTGTTGCAGGTCCATGAGGGTTCCTCAGAGATGTGGACAACCAGAAACTTGAAGCTGGGGACACACTCCACCTCAGTCCCGTTGATGAGGATGGGGCTGTGTGCTAGCTTTTGACTTCCTGAAGTCCTCAACAAGCTCTCTGGTCTTTTTGGTGTTGAGAGCCAGGTTGTTGTCGGTGCACCACGATGTTAGGTGCTGGGCCACCTCCCTGTAGGCTCCCATTGTTGTTGCTGATGAGACCAATCACCGTAGTGCAAACTTGACAATGGTGTTAGAATCATGTACAGGTCTGCAGTCATAGGTAAAGGAGAGGGCTCAGCACACAGCCCAGTGGTATGCCGACCAGTAGGAAAAATGTGGGCGGGGGAACTGGTTGAGCACTGCTCTCCCATGCCCACATCCACGGCTAAAGTGCCCTTGAACAAACCACTTAACCCCTCACTGCTCCCTGAGCATCGCTGTAGCAGGCAGCTCGCTGCGTCGGGATTAGTGTGTGCTTCACCTCACTGTGTGTTCACTGTGTGCTGAGTGTGTTTTACTAATTCAGGGATTGGGATAAATGCAGAGACCAAATTTCCCTCACGGGATCAAAAGAGTATATATACTTATACTATACTTATACTTAACGTAACAGACTGTTTTGTTGGTTAGGAAGTACAGAATCCAGTTACAGAGGGAAGTATTGATGCCCAGTTAACTGATTTTGATGATCTGTTTGGAGGGGATGAGGTGTTGAATGTAGAGCTAAAGTCAATGAACAGGATTCTGACATAGGTGTTGCTATTGTCAAGGTACAAGAGTTGTTCTTGAAGGGATCCTCAATCTTTAGCTTGTGGTTGTGCTTGGCCTTTTTGATGCCCCTTTTCAGGTTAGTCCTGGATGAGCTATAGGCCTCATTGGTGAGGAAAAGGCTTGGAAGCTCGAGTCGATGTGGATTTAGCTTTAGCCTGGCTCAAACTTGAAAAACTCCGCAAGAGCATCTTTGTTTACATTTTCTGGTCTGTCTGAAGTTCCCTCTGGTCGGTGTGACGCAGTTTGTAGGTCTCAGTGATATGGCCATCTCTAGAATTACGCTGATAAAGATGTCGGGATCGCAGGAACCAATGTTCATGTAGCTCAGAATGTATTGCAGGTACCTTGAGCATCAGACAGTCCTTTGATCTGGTCTGATAGGGACCAGAATTCCAAACAAGCATATATGAAACATAACATGGTAACTTCCCAACAACACCTTTGTAGATAAATAAATACCAATATTTATTTCTCCTATTGCTAAAGATGACCAACCCATTTTTATTGTAGAGGACACAATAGGCATTTTTCCACCCCCAGTGAACCAGTTTTTGAACCGGTTCTGTTCAGAATTCTTTGAACCTTGGTGCTATCTAGTGAACCAGCCCGCATTTCCACCAGTTTTGAACCGAAACCAAGGGTGCGTCATCAACAATGAGTGTTGCATGCAAAACAAAAGTTAATGAGATGCATGAACGGGAGAATCACATGACGGTTGTCCCATAAAAATGGCAGAAATTAATATTAGTAAATATTAGTTAATGCCTGCAGACTAATGCTAGTTGACTAGTTTTTTTTCTCATGGCAACAGTTGATAAGGAGGGAAAATGCATGGTTTAAGCCAGAGTCCTGCATGGTTCCGTTTTTGGAGACCCGCTGCCGCAGTTCAGCACCAGATCTGACCCGTCACCCGTGATTATATCAAAATTAAATCTGGGCCCGCCCGGACCCGTTAATATTTGGCCCGTTACCCGACCCGTGCCCGCACACAAGCTAAAATCATTCCAATTAAAGTGCTTTATCTTTATCTCGCACCTCTCAATATCACAATATACTGTAGGCTCTCTATGAAACAGCCTAACGAGTGCTTTCTTTCGCGTAATATGACAAACCTAATACAAATATTTAATGCGCCCCTGTCAACTTTCATATTTAATCTAAATCTGAAGCTAATAAACAATATAGCCTAAAGTGCGCTTTCTTTTGCGCGATGCAAGTAGCCTATATCGGCACCTTTTAAATAGGCTATGGCACCTGATAACTTGTGCATTTTTCTTTAACATTTTATGTTAGGGCTAAATCTTACAATAACAAACCATAGCCCAGAGCTTGCTGCATCAGAACATTACGCAAATAGACCTATTAATATTACTGTAGGCTACAAGAAAAAATACAACCTGAGCATCACAAACAATAGCTATTGGCCTATGCATATGCTGGCAACGCTACAACTACTACCTTTCTGAAGACTTTGTTTAAGTCATTTCTTTCAGTGTGCGAACTACTCCTCTCTCTCTCTCTTCAATGCTACAACTACCAAATGCATCGAAGAAAGAAGTCGTCGCAGTAGTGACGTGATGGTCAAAGGTCGTAGGCTATCGTTGACTAAAACACATATTTGTGATGTGGTAATGGTAATTTAGACATACAAATATTGAACATATTTTTCAGTTCCTTATCCGCCCGCAGCCCCGCACGTGAATTTTAGAAATGTCACAATCCATCCGTTTGAGCAACTTTTATGCGGGTACCCGATCCGTGGCAGGACTCTGGTTTAAGCCTTCTCCCCTTTGAACGGTAAAGTGACACGCCCGCTCCAGTTCGTAGGAAAAAACAACTATTTTTCTGGTTCAAGCTCCGAACCAAAGTGCCACGTTCCAACCGTTTTGGAAAAAGGCTAAAAGTGGAGTACTATAGCTATCACCAGAGTGATAGACTGTCCAGGGCCTTGAGTGAAGAAGCAGCAGTATTTCTATAGATCACTTAGTAGTCGCTATACATAAAAACTGACATAAAAAGTGCTTCAACAATTTGTTTCCTACTACACATAGGGATGGCTGGTTTTGTTTCTGTAGAAGAAACCCATTTTGTCTCAGTTTCTTTACAAGGTTGGCTATTTGGTGATTTAAATGTAAGTTTCTCATCCAGCCAGATGTCATAATATTTATATTCAATGTTCCATTTACATTGGTTATTTGCACACCTTGCTCTGGTAAATAGCATATACACAGTACTTAGTTTTATTTTCATTCAGTACTAATTTAAGATTAATGAGAGTTTCTTGAAGAACATTAAATGAAAGTTGTAGATTCTCAACGGCAAGTTGACTCAACAATCCCATACAAAATATTTATTTAGGTCTTAGACTGAAATCATCAGTCATTGAAGCAGAATGACCACCACATATTTAGCATATTTGGCACCTAAACTATTGCATGTGTGGAATTCATTATGTTTTTGTGATTTTGTTTGTATGTATAACATGTCATGATGTGTTTTCTAAGCTGATGAATAAGTTAAGACTGATGACATTTGTAGATAATAATGGTATACAGCTTTGGAGGTTAAGTTTACTTGTTTTTTTTTTTCCAGTCGTGGAAATCCTCTGCACTTGTGCCCTGAACGCTACAGGAAGCTACATTATCTGTGGTTGCAACACTGTATCCCAGAAGAGATTGCCCGGAGTCTGGAGGTGCTAAATGTGATGTTCGCCTTCGAGTGGCACACACTGTAAGAATCAGCCAAAGTGCGACAGAAGGGCTCAATGCTCCATTTTGTGAATATGATGTAAAACCTTTTGAGAAAAGGGAGTGCATAAACAATTCAACTTTTTAAGTGAAAAAGGATGTTTGACTATGTATAATAGTGGCTAAACCCACACTTAATAATACTTAAAAAAATGACAAAATATATTGTAGTTTTGTCTAGTTTCGGTGTTAATTTAACAATAAAATAATAGCAATATACAGTCATTGTAGCCAGCATTCTACTACCCGCCTTTTCTGTTCATAAATGCTTGTTTGAAGGCATTTTAGGGAAAAATGCTATGAAAAAGTGATTTATATTTTTAAAAATACAAGCACTGTAGTGGTTGCAGTGACACAGCTGTTTATTGGACTACTGTCAAATATAAATTCTGCAATACAAGTTCTGGCTTATAAGTTCTAAAGGAGAGGTTTCAGTCAGCCTGTCTCACAAATATCTCAATATAGTTAACTAGGTAAAGTCAAAAAAGCATATTACCACTAGCTAATTGCACTGTGTTAAAACATACTGACAAGATTTAGAATGTGCATTTCTTAAAAGAAACACACCACATCAACACATGTTGCATACCTCTGTACAAAAAGTGCATATTCATTATCTACAGCATTTTCTCTACTATTGCCTGAATGTGTTACAACCATACAATCCTAATAAAATTATCTCAAGAAATCATTCCCTGTATCCTAATATGTCCTCTCGCAGTGTGAAATACAAATTAAAAAAAAAAAATCCAGGATTATGGCCCTCATGAAGCTTTGAATCATGAATTGGTTTGTCCTTTACAACATCAGGAAGATCAGACCTTATCTGACACAAGACCCCACACAACGTCTTGTACAGGCAATGGTCATCTCCAAACTGGTCTGTTGAGATTCACTGTTAGATGTTCTGCCTGCTTGTGTAGTGAGATTGTTACAGTTGATTCAGAATGCTGCAGCATGCCTGGTCTTTAATCAGCCAAAGAGGACACATGTAACTGCTCTCCTAGTTAGTCTTCATTGGCTTCCTACAGTGGCCAGAATTAAATTTAAATCCCTCACCTTGGCCTATAGAACACTTACTCAATTTTATGATCCAGCTCTACATCCCAACCACCCACTACAGTCTTCTGAGGAGCGTCTGTTGTGTTGACCACTGATGTATCTGTTCAGCTAACACTTAATTAATTAAGTGTTTTTTATGAGTTATGGTTTGTATATTTATGGTATTGTTAATTTTCATTATTGATATTGCATTGACATCATGTTATTGCTTTTTTACTTAATGTAGTCTTATCAACTTTTTAAAACTGTTTACTGTTCATTTTTAACTATTATATTGTTTTATTTTGTGAGTGGATTTGGACAAAAGTGTCTGCTGAATTCCATAACCATAACCAAATCTTGTTTAACATTCAAAAATGGACAGAATGTGTACTGGGCTTTTAATCAAGTCATGATACAAAATAACACATAGCAGCAAGCAGTGATGGTGAGCCCAAGCACCTGTGGTATTCATCGCTTTTCGCATTATTCATCCGGCGGCTGGAAAAAAAAAACTTACAGAAGAAGGTTGTTCTGGCAGGCCAGCGAACCCTTTCTTCTGTGAGTTGTTTTTTTTTTTTTTTTGGGCAGTTTGCAAACAGAGTGCATTACCGCCATCTGCTGGACTGAGATGTGATGCCAAGTAGCCTCGTTCTGGCTTACAATGGCTGCTGGATGAATAAGGCGAATTTCGACACATTTCAACGTATCAACAATCCCTTCAACATTTAATTTAATGTTGAAGGGATTGTTGATTTAATGTTGATTTTCTGTTGACCAATATGTTTGTTCTGACTGAAAATGACACTGCCACATGCCAAAAGGTTGTAATACAATGTGGTAGAAACATGGAATAAAAAAAGCGTTTTCATCTTTTTAAACATTTTGATAAAAAATGGCATGTCTAAAATTATTCATACCCCGTAATCAGTGGAAACATCTTTATTTGCATTTACAGCCCTCACAATTGTTCTCCATGCCTCCATGTTTCCACAATGATTCTAGACATTTTTAGCAGCAATCCGGGTTTTGCTGGGGGTGGGGGGCATCATACAAGGTAGGACCGCCACTAATTGCAAAAACTGTCACACTCGCACCTACAGTACACATACATCGGTGCATAAAGTCAAGGCCAAATTGTTACCAGCTTTGCGAACGTGAAACCAAATTCACAAATCTCGGATTAGCTTAAAAATGTAATATCTTCACCCAAACTACACTTTTCCACCAAAGTTTATGAATATCAGTCCTGTAGCTTTTCATTTTGTTGTATCATACAATAAACAGACAAACCATAATGTAGAGTAGCCTATGTAATCTAGCGTAGTCTAATCTCTAACACATGACATGTGGCATCACTGCATTCATTACCACACAAAAACCATGCCAATAACAGAAGCACACGCAGGATCCACAAACTTTACAAACGCATTCAGTATGCTGTGTCCAGTGTAGCTTAAATTAAAGGGGCGTCATATCATTGCCATTGCTTATACTTAAAATGCAGCGGTGCACAGTCAATAAAACAAAACAAAACAAAAAACTTAAAAGAAAGAAATACATTGCAGGCAAGAAAAGAAAGAAAAGTTTTTGTTTGGATGCTGGAAGTTTGGAAGTTGTTTCGTGCACAGGTTCAGTGTTGGGTCATTGCTTATGGTTAAATATCACTTGTATTGGTTTACTATGCATCAGTGGGGTTTTGGGGGAGATCTGGCTCCTCTAACAAACACCAGGTAGATGGGTGCCACTAGCTAGCCACCTTGTATACATTTTACACAGTTAACAGTTTACATGGCTGTTCACTCCCTTCCAAAACCTCCAAGCACAACAATAATCTTTTGCTCTCTCCCCTTCTCACCTGTGCTTTTCTCAGCAGAGCAGCCAGGTGGTTGCAACCACATTTGCAAATATTAGATGAGTCTGCGCCAACTTCCAGTGTCTTCCCCTCAACCAACAACAAAATGTATTGAGTAATGAAAGCCTTCTCTCTCTCTCTATTTTTAAAGAACTGCATCAGGCCCTTCCAAGGCCATAAACAAGTAACTGCTGCTTCAAGGATCTGTGGGATTATAGGCATAGACACTTTGAGTTGTTTGAGTAAGTTGTGAATGGGACCCATAGAAATGGGACTAAACTAGAACTGCTGTGCAGCTGAGCCATAGCATATCAATAATGGTAATATCATTACTTCCACATGAGTTTGGACGGCATAAATTCAGTCAGTTATCAAACTAGTACTTATTTACAAGTCATTTAAATGTACTTAAGGGGCAAACTGGGCAACTGCACAGATACCTTATTTGGGACCATGCAGCAAAGTTGCCCATGATATTTCTACAATCTAACCGGGGCAAAGCTGCGATGGCACTCTGCCTTACAGTCCAAAATAGAACTTAATGTTTTTTTATCTGGTAAAGTTATAAAGTGAACATCACGATCTTTTTTTTCTTCAGTAATTTTGTGTCAACGATTCCCGGGACACTGTTTCGTGCAGCCCGGTCTTTCAACGTGGGCATGTAGCCCAACAAGGATGACACTGAACCATTGGCTTTTGTTTTGATCTGTCGGATCTGCCAGACTGGGAGTGTAGGCCGGACACAGTTTTCTGTGAGAAAAAAATCTCGATCAAGATATAGCCTACATGGTTGGCTACTAGTTGGTGTTATCAAGGGCGGAGACACAACATAGTTGGTAGAGCTCAATGTGTGTGCGCGTCTGCAAGTGAATCCGCAACCTGCAGAGTTGCAAATAATCATAGGCTCTGTTCGAAACAGAAGACAGCTGCCCGCTGCCTCCCTCCCTAAATAGAGCCGTCTCACTAGACATAACTTTGGATTGAATGCATCCATAGACTGTATATATAGAACTGGACAGTGTGGCTGCATTCTACAGTGTTCTATGGAATTGAAGCCGCCGAGGCGACGCCATCTTGGAAAATTTGGAGCCAATTTGAAGTGCGGCTGCGCAGCAAAAGTTGAAGCATGCGCAGTGAAGAGGAGTCGCGGTCAGGCACGCCCACTCAGTTGCCACTCAGCGAGTTAAACACGCCCCTTGTCAAGTGAAACCCGCCCCCTTCTCCTTTCCACAACGCAGGTCGACTCGGCGCAGAAGGCTAGCTGGCTGGATGAATTTTGCGGCTGTGAGTTAGCTAAACAGTACAAACAACAATCGGTTTGTTCTTGTCTGGTAAGTGTTGCGTATCAATTGAAAAGTTTTTTTTTGTCTATTGGTGTTCTTAAATACGTCTAAGAGAGCTTATTATGTTGATTATAGACTGTGACAATTTAGTATGGTGAATACTAATGAGCTAACAACAGAAATACGAACAGCGAATTAGATGCTAACGTTAGCAGCTACATTAACGTTACCGTTAACGGGAGGCTAAGTTAGTCGTTGAAGTGAAGATTAGCACACAGCTCCCGTAACAGTCGATGCATGATGTACTTGGTTTTATTAGTTGTTGCTGTTTTCAAATATCTCAATCTTAATGTATGCCATCTCAACATGGAGTAACCATTGACTGTACATGGGGATTAATAACACTAGACAGTCAGTACAGTATATGATGTGATAAAGCAACGCAAGTTAACGTTAACGTAATGTGAAGCATGGACCTCATCAACCCGTCATGTTAATGTAACTACTAGCCAGTTTGCCAGCGTTGCATTTTTTCTAACGTTAACGACAGACACCTGTTAGAGCTACTTCTGTGATGGTAGGTCGGTAGCATAGACTGTAAAAAAAATAGATCGGTAGTTCGGTAGTTGTAGACCGCATAAGTGAATGATCGATAAATGAAACGCCTGCATTAAACACTACGCCAAGAACCAGTCACTTCCCAGGGATATCGGTGAACATTTGAGAAAGACCTTAGTTTGTCATCTAACGTCCATGATCAGTCATACTGATACGTTAGATCGGCACATCCGGGAACTTGACTCGTGACAAACGTTCCCGCCCCTTTCGGGGGGAAAACAAACAACCCCTCTCATTAACTCCAACGCAAATTAGGGTCAATAAACGTAATTCGTACAGAAATCGCAGGAATAAATAATAACAAAAAATACCACAAATCAATATGACCACTCAATACATAACCACTTTGCCGGTCGTTGACCGTGAAAGATACCTACAAAAGCTTAATTCAATTAATATAAAAACACGTCTCTTCAGTATCCCAAGTAGCCTACGAAGTGGTGCAACAACCCCACTCAGTGACCAGAAGTGTCATACGGTCTTCTCTTCTTATGGCTTGTAGCCATAATTTTCTTCTGTCAGGATTTTTTTTGAGGACATGGTAGGCAAAAGAAACTCAGGGAGGGGTTCTTAGCTGTGTGGTTGGTACATGTCTACCGGTTCACTCTGGCTTGTTCTGAGGGAATGTTTTCCCCTCAAAAGGGGCATGGCGCAAACAACCTGCTCTGTGTGACGCGGGTCCGGTTGTAAGTATAACGTTATTTTTCAAGCTGACGCAAGTTAATAACATTCACACCGCATATTTAAATGTGTAGTTAACATTAGGTAGGCTGTGAAGTTTATTGCACACATATTTAATTAATTGGTATTACTAGTGGTGTTGAGTGCCTGATTAGATGCTTTGTAATGTTGTAAAATTGTCTGACTAACTTTATTGTAACTTTCCTTTTTGCAGGTAAGATATGGGTGATGGCTGAATGTACTGGAGGTGGCGGCAAGGTGGTCTCCATGATCTACATTAGTCTGCAAGCAAGGGAATGCCTACGTGAAGTGGTTTGGCTGGAGTGGTCTGAGGTGGCATGTCCTCCCCCTTTCTCCAAGTCCCCTGACATCCATCTCCCTGACATCATCACCCACCGTCACTGGATCAACATGAAGCCCCTTATACATGGGACATGGCACAGCACCACTACGTTCTGAAAACACATGACTTTCAATAACTTGCGTGGCACCAAGAAAA
Organism: Alosa sapidissima; assembly: GCF_018492685.1. Lineage (NCBI taxonomy): Eukaryota > Metazoa > Chordata > Actinopteri > Clupeiformes > Clupeidae > Alosa > Alosa sapidissima. The sequence goes on along the minus strand of NC_055961.1, from coordinate 38,512,774 downwards.
GTCTGCCGCTGCTCTGAACCTTCTGTTAATGTGACATCATTCATACTTGAGTCTGTACACATCCCTTTGTTTCTATTTTCTTTATTGATGTCACCCAAACTTCAACTTTCTGTATGCCCCTGAACTCACACAAATTGTAAATTGCAATGCGCCATTTAACCAGTGGTGTAGTCTAGTTAGTTAGTTAGTTGTAGTGGTGGGTATACTGTGAGCAACCCCAAATGTTATTAAATACGTATCCTTGCCTTTTTTAAATGGGTATACTGAGATGATGATGCTTTTTAAATGGGTTTACTGTGTAGTCCTGTGTATCACGTAGACTATACCATACCACGGTCATTTAACTGCCTTGGTATTTAAGTCAGAGGCCATTGCTTAGTATTTAATTGTAGCCTACACAAAGATGTAGACGTTACTAAAATAATAATTATTTGTTGATACTAAATCAATATTGAATGTTTTTTTTAATTTCTTTTGTGTGATATATCATTCAGAATGCTGTAACATGACTGGTCTTCAATCAGCCAAAGAGGACACATCGTAACTCCTCTCCTACTCTCCATTGGCTCCCTACAGTAGCCAGAATTAAATTTAAATCTCTCACTTTGGCCTATAGGACACTGACTGGATCTGCTCCTTGTTATTTTAATTCAATGATCAAGATATACATCCCCAACCGCCCACTGCGGCCTTTTGATGAGCTTCAGTCTTAAACGCTAGGTCAAATTCAAGACTCTTTTCCTCAGTGGTTCCATGTTGGTGGAATGAGTTGCTCTTCGTTCTTGTGATAGTTTTTGGTCTTTTAAGCACTTCTTATACATTATGGTTTGTATGCAGTAGTACTGTTTTATTTTCATTATAGGCTGTTGATTAATTTGACATTTTTTATTATTGATATTCTCTTTAATGTAGTCTTACCATGTTTTTGATATTATTGATTGAATGGGCATTATTATTTATTATTGCTTTCCCCCCTCATTGTTTATTTCATTAGGCTATTGATTGATCCCTGTTTTAAGTATTATATTGTTTTGTATTTGTTAAGGGTAACCATAACCATCATCATCATAATGTGGTATTTTCTTATGCACTTGAAACAAAGAATAAAAATGTTTCTTTAAACGTAGTACCACTTTAAACACATCACACACTGAACAGCAAAGTAGCTTCCTGATTATGTGTAAAATGTTTACAGAGTATCCTGATGTAGTAGGTCCATGTTCTCATATTTTTACAGCTGACATGAAGGCTGCAGCATTACATTTTTTATGTATAATGGAGCACCCTCTCTGGTGAAAGACTAGCAAGCCTGTGGTTAGAGGCATACGATTACAGACATATGGAGAGAGCCTATCAATGAGTTGTCACAGTTTTCAATTTAGACGTATTATTTTGAAATGGGGTACGTCTATGGGAGGATTTACACATCACTGGGAATACCTGATCAAATCATACCAATGCAAAATGCTTCTCCAGCAGTGCAATCGCAGGTAACAATGATACCTTAACTCAGCATTTTCAGATACCGCTGTTATGAGCATACTAAGCAAATTGTCCATTTGTAACTTTGAATCCTACCTCACGTTAAGCTATGGTCCAATAATGTGTTCACTAAAACACAAGTAAAGTTATTTGTCAGGCTGATTCATAAATGGGCATACCGAGTTTGTCGACCTAGCAGGCTAGGTGGCGTTTATTGCCATTCGCAAAACTAAGCAAGAGTTAACGTTAATGAAACTTAACATCGCCTTCTCCAGTGACAAAGTGTATTCAAATGAAGTTGCAACGATGATGGCGGCAATCACTGGTTACGTTAAACCATTTGAAACAAGTAGGACTGTAAATTATGGGGACTATGGCTAACGTCACTTCGGATCAATATAGCAGAGCCCTTTTACTTTACCTATCAACTGGCTAATGCTAGCATGATGTAGCATGCTATGAGCTAATATACTTAGCATCTACGAAAGAACAGCACATATCTTTTTTCACAAAGAATCTGTAACAATTAACAACGATGTCTCTTACAAACAACTACACAATGTATGACTATCAATATGTATTTAGTCAGACTGTGATAAGATATAGCCTAATGATAATGACAGCAACACTTATTTAGGTTAGATTATGTGTCGAAATCAGGTGTCGTTAAAATAAGTGAGCGATGACGCGGTAGTGTCTGCAGCCTAGACGGTAAAACATAATGGACAAAGCGTCGTGTCTGCAGCCAGCCAGCTGTCAATCATAGGTGTAAACACGCCCTTTTTAGATTTGTTAATATAACATTAAAAAAACTAATTTCAGCGAGAAAAGAAAAATTGTGTGTATTGAAGCATCTTGAAAACTATTTTTTCGAATAAAAAGTTGTTGATACAAAAATAGTTTTAGGTGAGAAAAGTGACACGGAAAGTTGGCTACTTGGCCATTGAAATACATGGGGATGGGCGGAGTTACACATTGTACTGCAGCCAGCCACCAGGGGGCTCTGGACTAACGCTCGCATCACTCTTAACAGACGGCACACTCTCCAGTTCTAAGCTAGCAGGCTAACGGTAGACATCGGTTTGACGGGCGACACATACAGTATCAGACCAGACACCATCAATGGTTACAACAATGGTATAATCAGATAGTAAAATGTTTATTTCTCTCGCGTCAAATCTACAAATATAAGCAAAATAAGAAGTGTGCATAAGGGGGCAGGCGAATTCCCGGAAGTAGAAAATCAATGGAGGCTGGAGGGACCACTTCTCTGCTAACCCCCATAGATTTTTTTTAAATACTATAACTTCATATAGCATATATCCTGTGCCAACATTGTTGCTTCTGTATTATCTACATAAACAATACAAGGCAAAACAGACTCGACTACCTCATGCGTAACGTTGGGTTCCCGTAAGAAGAATGTTTAGCATGTTCGGTTGCACGGAAGGCACCTTAGAGAGATAACCGTATTGTTGTTGAAGCTCGTCCAGCCAGCACGGAAACTCATGAACAAAGCTATGTAGCCTACAATACCATTGTATGTTAAGGTAAAGCATTGCATAGAGCCAAGTAAACCTAATGAAAAACGGCTCTAACGATAATCATTTCCGAGGTTTTCGATGGATTTGACCGTAGGTCGGAAAAGTCGAAGATTAGCTTCTAGGCTAGCACTATAACTTTTTTGTTTTGATTTACCATGACTGTTTTTGAAGATGATCATGTGTGGTAGTTTCAACATTAACACGACTTGATATCACTTGTGAGGATGATAATAATAATACATCAATAACTTAATTTAACGTTTAACTTTGATGACTTTGAAGGCGAAGGAAGTGTCAGAGGAATTTCTGTGTAGCCTATCTATCATATGAGTTACAAGTACTGATAGGCCTACAGTACATCTCCTGCGACAGTCCCAACATTTAGCACTATAATCAAACAATATAAGAGATTAAGATGGGATTTTTTGGTTATCCTGGTGGGAACACTCCAGCTCTTCCTCCGCTTCTGTACTGGGTCTAGTTTGATTGAGGGCAAAAATATCCAGGTGGAGTTCATTGAGACCTCAGACTTTCAACGGAGGCCTCAAGCACACACTTGTGCCTGCATTTTCAAACTGCCCCAAGGGTACCACAATTATCCAGAGCTGCGCAGCAATTTCAACACTTTGGAAAAGATTTTTGAAAGACTACAGTCTCAGACCCTCTCACATCTAAAGACAAGTAATAGAGTTTTAAGTCACAGACTATGATTTTGCAATGACTAGGGATCTTGCAGGGTCACTATTTACAAGACTGCAACTAGATTCCTTTAAATTATTACCCATCGTGCAATAGATATCAACAGGAACGGAAATGATAGCCTACTAAACTCAGTCATATTTTCGTGTTTCTGCAGCATTGTTTAATGCGAGACAGAACAACTCTATATCGGTTATGTCACGTGGAAGAGCTGACTAATGATGTATAAGAAACGAAATAACAAATTATCATATTCATGGGTTTCATCAGGTCTCTTGCTACAGCTGTCACCTACTTTGCCACTTCCTGTTTGGTGTTGGAGAGAAGTCACTATTGTTTTTTATTGTTCACTTCACTATTTGCATGAGCCACGACTAGAAAGACTTTCGATAATATCAAACATGTTTGATATTGTCGTAACGGCAAAACTAGAAAAAGACTGACTCCGACTGACTTAAAACCGCTAAGATTGGCACCTTACACTTAACAATCTAGTTGACGGGAGCACGCCACGATTCCAGTACAACTCCCATGATTTCTGTCTGACTTTGGAAATGTAGTCGCCGACTGTGAAAACAGACCAAAATCGTACAATGTAAGGCCGCCATAAGCTAGATAAGTGTTTGTGGGGAGTTGCATGGAGATGCATCGATTATCAGTTTAGAATCGAATCATTGGCCTCTGAATCGGAATCGAATCAAATCGTGAGGTGCCAAGAGATTCCCACCCCTATTTAGAGGGCTGGACAGGCTTTTACCTGGCATGTCATTTAATTACCAATGTAAACGGCAGGAGTTACTGAATGGTACAGTGACTTTGTCTGGAAGTGTGGTCTATTGTCAGATGAAATGAAAATTGCGCTCTTTGGCTAGAAACACTTTAGGTGTGTTTGGCATACATAGAAGAATGGCTATACTGAAAAGAACCCCATACTTAATGAGAATTATGGTGGAGGGGTTGTGCTATTTTGGGGCTGTTTTTATTCCCAAAGGTGCATGGTTTCATGAACACCAAGAACATTTGAACATTTTCAACATTTTCAAAGGAAATCTGTCAATCTCTGCCAAGGTCAATGAACCAAAACAAATGTTCAGATCAAAACAAATATGGTTTGCTGAACACAAAATCAAGCTTCAGACATTGCCATTTCAGTCCCCTGATCTAAACTCCATAGAAAAACCGTGGGGTGAGTCAAAGAGGAGAATGCACAAGTGTAGACCTAGGAATCTGGACGATCTGGGGAGATTCTGTAAAGTCGAAAAGTCTTAAATCCCTTGTTTTGTATTCTCCAACTTTATGGGGTGTCATAGGAGAATATTACCAGCTGTTTTATTGGCAAAGGGAGGCTTAAGAAGGTATTACAAGCAGGGGTGCCAATAATTGTGAGCGAAGTGTTTTTGTTAAAATTATTTATTTCCTTTTTCTCAAAATAAATTTGCTTCATATTTTTTTTCATTGTGAGATTACAATAAATCACCAACATATTATGTTTTATACTGGTTTTTGGTCAACTTTAGCAGAGGTGCCAATAATTCTGGAGGGTACTGTAGGCCTAACCTAGGCCTATTTCTCTCTGTTATAATGGTTTGTCCATCTTGAGCAACCAACTGTCAAAGTTTCTTTAGAACACCATCTTTGCAACCTGATATTCTAATCATAGATAGCCTACATTAACAGGCTTGTACTGTATACATTCTAATCATAGAAACAGGCATGACAGGACAATTGCTGATTTAAAAATCTAACTGACAGATACAGTTAGGATTTCTTAAGTTAAGATAAGATAGGAGGTCTGAGATAAGATAGGACACAGCCATGAGTTTAGGAACTGCTTCTGTAATAGGAAGATAGGATTTTTCCTATCTTTGAAACTTAAGTTAAGATAGGACAAGCAGTTAGGATATTTTTCTGTAATGAGGACCCCAGCACCGGATAGAACAAGGTAGTGATGGAGTTTCTCAGACATCTGTCATGGCAGAGCCAGCGAAAAGAAGCAGAAAGCAAGTAAACCGTTGCCATAAGAACAGGGAAAGAGGAAACAGCAGACTGAGCGAGCAGTGTCGTGAAATATATATACTCTGAAGCTGTGGGGGGAGCTTTGCAGAGAAAACTGTAAGCAAAAAGTGAAGAAAAAACATTTTGCAAATTGCCAAAACTGCATAGGTTAGAAACGAGATATAGAACTTCTTTTGAATTATTATGGTCTGAGCCAGGGGTCCAATTCTGGCCCGCGGCCTATTTCAAAATAATAATGTAATTCGGCCCTTGAGGGTATGTTTAATTGCGACAAACAACGACACTGATTAAAATAGACGATAGATGCAAGTACGGTGACAAATCTCATTTGTACTCTCCTCCACTAGTTGCTAGATATCCAGAGCTTGATTCAAGCCCAAAATCGCTGCACACAGTTTCCAGGAAATAGTGTATTAGCGAGAAACATGAAGACGTGCATTTGTTTGTAATGACGCGGAAGCGATGCAGGCCATAGTTTTGCACAAATTGAAGCAGAAATAGCTAAAATGCTATTCACCTATTCTGAGTCTGAAGGAGAATAACTGCCTTTTGGAGATTATGATCGATCGTCTATTGACAGTGATAGTGGGGTCACGGTGCGTTTGTGAATGGAGGTGCGTCATTGCGTACGACGGTGTCCACTAAGCATACCATGCTTATTTCGACCCTTTGCCCAAAATAGCTCGAGGTGGCAGTGGTAATCGTAATAGTGTCCGTAATGGACGTGGTACAGACAGCTCTGAAGAACTACAAAGTCACCCACGATAGGAACTGATTTGACCAGGCTACTTTATTGTAGGCCTATAATAACGGTTTGTGGAACAGGCTAGTAATAGTTTACTATTGTTACATCTTAGGCCTACTGTTTTCCTGTTCATTTGTTATTTGAGTAATATGACAAAAAGAAAGTAAACCTGCTCAAATATGTTCAACATCCAGTATTTACTGAAAGGTGCATAATTTGAGGTGCTTACCATCCAGTGGCAAATTTTATGGGTAAATTTACCCCCTTCATAAACTTTTGTTTATACTCAAAGGTTTTTACATATACAGTAGGACTTTATCTCTGACCACTTTCAAGCCATGGACTTTTGAAATGTTGATATGCCAGGTTTAAATAAGTTATGAGAGGAAAATATTTTTATTTGGTGTGAAACACACACATACCTGTTTTTTATGTTTCTTTTCATAATTTGTATTAATATTTATTTTATCATTATTTTATAGCACAGGTGTCTAAAAATAGATAAAAAAAGACTTGCACTTTCTGTTTGCAGTTTTGTATTTGAAAATACAGTATTTGAAAAAAAAAAAGAAAAAAAAAACATTGCATTTTAGGAAATAGCCATTCTTGTATTATTCTTTAACACTGACGCGGCCCTCCAATCAGATGACGTTGGCAGAAGTGGCCCCCAGCTCATTTGAGTTTGAGACCCCTGGTGCCTCATTTATAAAGCGTGCGTACGCTCAAATCCATGCCAACGCTCAGATTTATAAAAAACGTCTTTGACGTGGAAAAGTGCTTATCTCCACGTCAGGTTCAAACTTGACGTACGACCATTTCCTTGTGGTAATACCGGGGTACTGCAAGTAATCTGAGGTCTAAGTGCGATGCATTTTCAAAATTCCAAGACCAACGATCTCATGTCTTTCTTTACCATATGCATGATCAATATCAGAAGATTTTTAAAGTCGTTTTTGGACGCAGCTTAATGTTTCATGGTTTGGCATAAAACTGCTAATGAGAACTATAGCCCACTTAAGAAAGTGAAAAAACGAATAGCTTACTTATTTCATAATATCTAAAAAAAACGCAAGACCTACGATAGAATGATTGATTGGGTTGCGTAAAGAGGTGCAGAGCGCGCACCTGTTTGCTTTTTTTGACTGACAGTGCCCAAGATCAGATGACAATACGTGAGTTGGATAATAGCTAAAATATGAAGGTAGGCCCAAAGCAAACAGTAAAGGACAATGTTTAGGCTAAGCCATTGGACATTATTGAAAGAAAACGATCGCAAAGATATGCTGAATCAATGAATAATGACCAGCGAACTAGACTACTTTTTCAGCAAAAACATAGCCTATCCTAAAAGAAACGTTAAGCCTACATGACATATCACGCTTATAATTTAGTCCTCTGTTTTGTAGGCTAAATCAGCATATTACGCTGGGTCATATTGGAAACGCAGTAGCCTACTGTATCATAACGTACAGGATTATGTCTTTCCTTCATAAGGTAGGCCTACCATTTTTTTTTCTACAAAGTAGGCCTAAATGTTGATTATTCACATTACTGCAAGCAAAAGGAATGAAAGCGAGTAGAGGACAATGGACATGGATGAATACGATCTCTTTCCAGAAAGCCTTGCTTGGAAAAAACATAATTAGTTAAGCTATTCGAACTGACGCATATAGTTAACATCAGATGGCATAGGCTAGGCCTATACAATGTTTTCAGTATATAATGTTACATAGGCTACAGCTTTTAGGCCATTGATTTCTTTAAAACATATGATAATGATATTGATGAGGGGGTGTTTACAAGGCGGAGACCTAAAACCATCCCGCTGCGCACAAGTTGATGTTCATTTGTGATTTATAATGGGCGCATCTGGAAGGGTGGCGTACGCACGTTTTTTTGTGCGTACGTTCGTTTTCTCTGAATCACACGTACGATCATTTCAGAAATGATCTAAGATCAAATGAAGGATGGTTTCTACGCAACCCTTTTATAAATGAGGCCCCTGGTCTGAGCGTTGCGTTGCGCTGTACCACTGCCACTTCTTTACTTCCAATGTGATCCCCGCCTAATCACACTGGGCACTTCTTAAAGGTAAATGGTTAAGAGTAATTTCTATCCAAAGCAACACAGACTCACTCTAGCAAGAATACAAACTTGGCGATGTGTATGGTGCTTACAGCTAAGCAAATGTTTTCTTGATGAAACAAGAAGTTATGATACAGTGTGTTAGTAATTACAGTGGGTTTCCATTGCAGCAAATTTTGCGTCGCTGTCTTTGAGGTTGAATGTCGGGGTGAAATTCGCCTTGATTGGGCGAAATGAGAGCGAATTTAGGGAGGCGAGCGAAACAGAGTTGGCGAGAGTTTATCTACTTATATTGACGAGATTAAGCCGTTACTGTGCTCTGCTCAACTCAAATCTACGCGCTACAGGCGATTGTCACATAGAATAGCCTATAGAACTGGAATGTCATGTCAACAATATGGCCGCGGCGGTGTTTGCGAAGAAAGCCCTATTACTCATGCAGGGCTCATTTTATTGACTCTGTTTGCAAAATCCCGATGGAAATGGAAAAGTGTTTTCCAAGACTCAAAAGTGCTTGTCCAAAGGAGAAGTACGAACTGTTATTTGAACTAACTACGTATGAATTGCATCCACACATCAGCTACTTTGCTAAAGTAGTTTAAAGTGGGTTAGCCAGTGATCGTTTTTTGTCTGATATACAGGAGGATCTATGCAACTATATGATCTGGAGGCAGAAAAGGCTAACATATTTCTCTGTAACATTTCCAAAATCCAAGTGAACAAAACACTATACAAATCATAAGTAGGCCTATCTACTGATATCTTTCTCCGCTGAGCTTGTTACTATTTGCCACTTGCCGTGCCACTAAGGGGCCGTGTACACGACGCCGGTTTTTGTGAAACCGGTGAGGTTTTGTTAACGACGAGCTGAGAAGGGCAGCTCAATGAAATTATTTTATCTTATCTTTAATTTAAATAGCAGGCCTACAACATAGAACATCAATGTGTGGTGGCCGGTTTTGATTTCGTGGTGCCCAGCCACAGATTAGTCAACGTATGGAAAACACTGAAGGTGTAAAATTAAAAATATTTAGCAGCACACGTTATGCTTGACTAATCGACGCTCATATTTACATAGTTGTCATACATAGTTGTCCCAGCCCTAATCCAATCGCTAACAACTAAGTGCAACTACAGCTCTTTTAACACATCCAAAAGGGCACTGCACTTTTGCCTGTTTAGGCTGTTTGTTTTTGTTCTCTTGTTGGTCGTGACTTTTCCATGCTGCGATATCTGGGTTGAAAGAAGACTATCCATGCATGCTAGGCTTTCTTTTATTTATTTTTTATAAGATTTGGCAACACACCAAGGCAGTAACTCCGCGGACACTAACAGCCTATCATCTATCGAAGTTGTGTTTAGTGTGTTAACATTGACATGGCCCCGTGAACGAATAGGGTAGGTTTTTTACCGTTTAGACAGGGGCAGCCTATCCTGCGATTCCCGGGACACTGAAAGACCGGGGTAGACGAAACTTGGTGGGCATGTAACCCCATATGGATAGCATGGGGGTCTCTAGATGGGTGTGCGTACCATAGCATTCATTCCTGCTGGAGCGCCTGAGAGTGATTGCTGTTGTCGCGGTAAGCTTATGCTCCTGTAAATAGACACAGCGTAGACCAGACCTACTTGTGTCGCTTGATTTTCTATTTTCTGTAATAAATGCAGCCTGTAGTCTAGGCTACTTCGGCAAACCCAGACCGGTTGTGGCATCAGTTTCGCTTTTAAAACGCAACAGTGTAGCGAGAGGGAGAGTGCGGGCTGTTTACAGTAATTTGCAGTATGACAGACGAACTCCCATTGTGAGCGCACTCTACGGACCAGTGGCATTTTTAGTAGCATTTTCTTTTATTATTTCTTCCCCCTGCAATCAGTACAAATAAGCATCGATAAATACAAAAATTAATCAAGATAGATTTGGCCAAAAGCGGGCCCCCTTTGTGGGCGTGAGCCCGGAGCGACCGCCCTACCCCCCCCCCCCCGCGCCCCCTCTGCTTATGCCTGTTTATCTTCACTAAGTAGTTAAACTTTTGAACTACTGTAGCCGATAGCCTAATTAGCTCGCTAGCCACCGCTTGCAGTCACTACAGCCAAACAATTTGCTGTTTTCCCAGCAACACCCCCGAGGCCAAATTTCATTGGGTGAAAATTGTGAGGTGTTCCGCTGTGTGGAAACTTACCATTAGAAAACAACAGTATTTTTAGTATGCCCTTTTTATTTTCATCTGTATGATGTAAAAGTATGTTATTTTCCAAAACATTCATGAAATCAATTCCGGGGAAGTGTTAAGATGATAATCATGATGTAGGATGTTGACTTTCTGTACTCAAGGCATGAATCCATTCAATCAGCAAATCAAGAGGTGTGTAGATCTGGAAGATCAGAAGTCTGGTTCGGTACTGGGGCCTGGGTGATGAAGGTGTGGTGGGAAAAATCATCTGCAATTCTGCAAATAAACATATGACTCAGGAAAACATCCTCTACAGAGAGCTTGTTTGGTTGTCACATTTTTTTACCTCTTCATAGTACAAATCACACCCGACTGTTTAAAAGCAATTCTCAGTTTATATATAATAGCGAGCTGAGTACCATCCTGAAATAAATAAACACGGCAATTTACATCTCTACAAATGGTTTCATGTTATTTCATTTTTATGTAGATGTTGACACCATACAGGTATATGTACATCATTTTCATTTCCTTTAACCCATTGGGACATTGTCTCTTTTAAGGGTAATTTCAATTTGGTCATTAAGAGCCTTATGCATGCTATATATCTTTGAGTTTTTTCAGGAGTCCTTGCTACCCATATCTGGGAATATATGATCTGATAATACTTGCATGTTTCTTGTATTAGCCTTTATATCGTGTTTCAATTTGTGTCTCAAATTGTTTTCATGTTTTTGCATAGGGCAAAATACAGGTACATTTAAAAATATATATAGAATTTATTTCAAAAACTGAAACTTTCATATAATCTAGATTCAATATACATGAAGTTGAAATGGAATCAAAAATCTAGAACCTCAAAAAATTAGGAAATGTATACAGTCAATATACAGAATTATTGACTGTATACATTTCCTAATTTTTTGAGATTCTAGATTTTTGATTCCGTTTCAACTATATGTTTGTGTGTGTATACACACACACACAAACACACACATATACACATACAGTTAAGAACAATTATTCATACCCCTGGCAAATATTGATTTAATTATGATTTTCTCTTGACCAATATGTTTGTTCTGACTAAAAATGACACTGCCACATGCCAAAAGGTTGTCTGTTGTCTCAAAAGGTCGTCTTTACATAATTATTGTAAAATGAACATGTCCTAGGCTCATAGGCGTTGTAGGCTAGCCTATTGGCTATTAGCTAAACTTCATGTCTGATTGAAAATGACGGGGTGGCTGCAGTTTGTGCTGGGTGTTGTGAAATATCGATATGAAGTGAAGGATCCAGTTATGTTTATTGAGTTTGTGGTTGTATTAATCTTGTCAGGTGCATAATGCCTTTTTAAATGTCCCCGCTTGCAGTTGTTTAGGCCTAGGCCTACCTTCCATTCATATTTTCAAAGTAATTTTGTTTGGGAATGACCAGCAACACCTGGCTGCAATACAGCAACAGTGTAGCTGAAGCAAAGATTATACATAGGCGGAGCAAGATATTTCATCAGGATCCACTTCCAGGAACCCAGATCGCATGAGGGGGGGTCAAAATTCCCCTTTATGCAGACCAGAGGAAGCGACTGTTCCATTCAAGTCTATGGCCATAGCTCAGAATTTCACCACATATGATTAGATTTTGGTTCTATAGAGTTAAGAATGTGAATTGTGGGCACATTTCCATGACCCTCAAACCCTTTTGACCATTTCAGGTACAGTTTCAGCATTTTTGTGCAATCCAGTCTGGAGAAAATCGACCTTACAGAGGGTCCCAGTTAAAAATTGACACTTCATTCACGATCATGGTGAATGGTGAAATGTAAGTACAACTGCAGCCGCTTGGGGGCAGCATAGTCCGCTGTGGAGTTCCACGGTCGAACCAGACGGCGCATTCGACAGCAAGGGCTGTGATTGGCCGAGTTTTCAGTGCGTTTCTCTGTGTTTTTAGCAGCCCCTGCAACATGCTAGTCCACTGTAGCCTAAGCCTTGTACATAATGTTAAACATAGTTTTGGATTCAGTGGCAAGATTTCTTGATTGTACAGTGTCTGTCTCTCAGTAATGTTTTAAAACGAGAGCTTCGTCAGCTGGCAGTAGGCTACTTTGTCGGTAGTCATGAGAAGTTCGCTTGCTAACAGAACATAAATATGCTGCCCAGAAACCTTGTGAATAGTTCTGATTTTTTTTACTACACTAACGAGGTTGAAATATAGACTTTGCCTACAGCATCTCCTTAACAGTAATGTTAACAAAATGACAGCATTCATATGACAAAGAAAAACGAATTCGGTCACTCAAGACTGTGCCACAGCAACCAGTGTAGGCTACAGTCCTACCCAATAGGCCTACTCGAAGCAGATAGCGTTGTCTGACGGTCGAGTGGGTTAATGCACGTATTTCCAGAACAGGTCTGCAACTTTCAGGTAGTTCTGAGTTCGAATCTAGGCAGGAGCAGAGCCATATAAAGGCCTAGGCCTATTGTTATAATTTTTTGCAAGGTGTTGCTCCTGGCAATACTTGTTTATAATACGTTTGGTGATTAATTGATAGCTGTTTTTGGGACACGTTAAACGTTCTTTATAATGAGCGCATCCGGGGAGTAAAACGACTGTTACGCGCTGTTACAACTGTAGGCTACAATGATTGCAATACAAAAATATGCGCGTGTTAGTTTAGTTAGTTTTGTGATGTTTTGCACTTTTGCCTCATGTGTTTTCAGGTTTGAGGGCTTTTTTGGCAAGATTGACCTTGGTTAGACTCTGCATATGTTATTTCTCCGTATGGAAAATAAAGTCAATTTTCGACACACGTCTGTTATTAGTTAAATAACAAGTGTTGCTTGTTAAAACATGTGACTAGTGAAACTCAAATGATTTTAGAAATATTTAGCCAAAGCCAAAAAGAGAAGGAGAGACGCCGGTGCAGCTCAGATGTCTTCTTAATTTTCTTTATTCTTTAGTAAAAGGTGCAGAACATTATTAAACTTTGACTAACGTTTCGATGTTCGTTAGTCAAAAACATCGACACATCGAAATGTTAGTCAAAGTTTAATAATGTTCTGCAGCTTTTACTGAAGAATAAAGAAAATTAAGAAGACATCTGAGCTGCACCGGCGTCTCTCCTCTCTAAAATATCTGTCCTGGCCTGGTTGCAACGGATTGTGGCCAAACGACAGAAGCGCGGAGAACCCTCCTTTGTCTTCCAAAAAGTGTTACTTTGTGCCCCGCGCTCCCCCACTGCTTGTGAAAGAAGGGGATGGGGGAGGGGGGCTTAACGTGAAAAAGCTTAATGTCACAAAACGGAAACGAGTCGTTTTAGGCTACAGGCCTTCATAATGGTAGGCTACAGGAAGTGGGGGGAGGGTATGGGATGACCAGAGCCGTCATCTATCGTCTTTCCAGGCACACAGCTCGTTATAAAGCCTATCGACTGCCTTAACAGATAGGCTTTGCTCTTGGGTTTGGCCTTACAGCGAACTCAATGCTCTTGTTGCTTGCAGTTTGTTAAATAAAGCGATGCAGATTACATTATTTATTTCTGATTAATTGCGTCTTTTGATGTATGTTGCAACATTTGCTTGTTAGGCTGGGCTACTGTCAATGTCCTGTACAGGTCAATGTTCAACAATTGCTGGTGTAGGCCTAGGCTATTGATCAATTAGGGACTGTTCGTTATTTATTTAATTAAGGGGCTACCGGAGGAGTTTTGGGAGCGTTAGTCAAAAAAGACGTGACCCTCCCTCGCCAGCAAGAATTGTTTCTATGACCCTCCAAAGTGATTGAGAAAAAACGCATGATCCTCCCCAGTCCCAACAATGTATTGATGCCTTAGGCTACTGGGTCAATTTGGGAGCTTGCATGCTACGACTCCTTCCTTGAAATGCCTTGAAAAGGCTGTCGTTTGCACAATTTCACAAATAATCACCGGGACCGAAACAAACCTGTCAACTTTTCCCGGGTTTATCGCGTATTTTAACTTTTTCCTCGCTGTCTTAGGAGGAGCTGCAGGGCCGTCGCAAGGGGATGCGAGGCCCTGTGCCAACTTGACAGATGCAAGGCCCTTTTCACTTACGTGCATGAAATCATGCGATAGCTTACTTTACACATAGCCAAGGCTACCGTCGGTGTATTTTAATAGTAGCCTAGTCTAATAAGCTACACCAGCTTGCCTTTAAGAGGGGAAATTCAATTGTATAGCCTATAACATTAGCTGAGTCACATATTTGGCCATATGGTGTTTATCATAGGCTACATCACGAAACCAAATAGTGTAACAAAGGCGAACACTTTAACAGGGGGAATTCATTGGGCATGAATCATTGTGCTGAACGGTATTTGTCAATGAGCAGAAACACACACGACATTCAAACTATTGATAAGATGTACTGGTCTGTATCTATAGGCTAACATTGGACAAATAAATGACACTGACTCGCCATATCCTGACTCAGGAAAAAAAAAAAATTCTTGCTTTGCCGCAAACTCAGCAATGAAATCATAGGCCAGTTTGCAGGTAGCCTAAC
Organism: Alosa sapidissima; assembly: GCF_018492685.1. NCBI lineage: Eukaryota > Metazoa > Chordata > Actinopteri > Clupeiformes > Clupeidae > Alosa > Alosa sapidissima. The sequence continues at coordinate 38,497,509 of NC_055961.1, read as the reverse complement.
GTCTTTTTCATAGAAGGGAGAGCCCAGTCTCTCCTGTGACATGGAGGTGCGCAAATATTTTTTAATAGCCTGTTCAACTTCGAAAAGCTTCGTTCACCCGATGCCAGTCACTGATCGCAATTTTAAAGTTCGGAAAGCTTCATCTTTTTAAGTTTTAAGTGCAGTGGCCCATATCTGCCCCCTTTGGAATTATATCTCGAGCCTATTATAAGGTCCAGTGCGTTATGTCCTGGGATTCGGATGTGCTCAAAAAGAAAAGAAAAAACACTTTTTTATAGATGGTTATGAGGAGCAATGTGAGAGAGAAATTTGATGATCATTGATCGTTGTTTTGGGACGTTAAGCCTTTTCCATAGGCGTCAGTGAAGGAGATTGAAGAATGACCATTTTTTTTTATACGAAAATATTTCTTAACTACAAAAACTCAGTGTCTAAAAACTCAGTGTCATTCAGACTCAACCCTCTTGTTGTTTTATTATCTTTTTCGTTGTCGTTTGAACGTTGGCAAGCAGGCATGTTGCGGTTGCAATTTAAGTGAAATTTCTACAGTAGGCCTACAACATGCTGTTAGGCTGGGCTACTGTCAATGTACTTGTACAGGTAAATGTTCAACAATTGCTGGTGTACAGGTTATATAATCAATTAGCTAAATCATTTGTCCAGCTGTTTAAACATTTTTTCGTGCTACATTCAAACGCAAAAGGTGCTTTGATATATTTTTCGTTTGAACGTCGGCAAGCAGTCATGCTTTGGTTGCAATGAATGAAGATAATTGCTTTTTTTTTGCATTATTTTGAATATGACTCGCTCCAGTCTCAACAGCACGTACTTTTCCCACACGCTTAGTTCTAACACACATAGGCCTATCCCCTCTCGCTTTCTCTCTCTCCATCCCTGCACACGGTGCTTTCTTAAAGGAGCTGCACCATTTTACAACAATTGCATCTACATTTTCATATTAGAATGTTTTGTCAAGTGTAAGCTTAAACTACCGTGATCAATTGAAGTTCCCGTGCCCCCGCTGCGTCATGGAAGCAGTAAGTCAGTCGCATCAAAAATAGTAGTGGCACCCAAGTGACACCTTGTGGTTGTTTGTGTCAACTGCAGTTTGTGCCATTTCTGCTGAGAAAATGGGGATCGTGATTCATGAAGGAACCCGTCCAAACTTAACGGGGACCCACTGTATATCAGGTGTGCGCCTGTTATTTTTCTTGCTGCTGTTGGCCGGTTGCTACGTACGCTCATCAATATGTCAACGATGCGCCTCTTTATGCATACAGGACTCGGATCCCCATTTTGCGCCCGTAGACATGAACTGCGATAGCCTGACGTTGTCATATTCAAAATTCTAGTCAGAATATGAGTCTTATACTGCTCCATTGGGATGTGATTATGTGGTGTGTTTCAACCGATATCCTAACACGCAAACAATCCTTCTTTTCCACAATTGCCTTAACATTGTTTTCTGGTCATTTTTTAAAAGCTATTGCACTGTCAATATCTTCTACAACAGACGCAATGGTGAAATCTAATGTCGACCTATGAGCAACAGCGTTACATCTGCCCTCTGTTAAACACAGTTGCATTTTCAGCTCTGAACAAAACCGTTCGGGAGTTTTTCTGGTCCGAACCACTCTGGTTCGGGCATAGTTGCTCCAGAACGGAGCAATGCCAGACCGAACTTCCCAACCTCAAATGTTGTGGTCAGGGCTAAGTTCGGCTGGCACCCAGGCTAGAACTACGACAAACTATCTTGCTCCGCCTATGTATAATTGTTGGCTACAGCAATGAAAAAAATCCTTGTACTGCCACTGCTCTAGCTGCTGGCTCACCCAGGCCTTCTGGCCTTCATGCCAGTTTCTGGCCTTGCAGGAGCCCATGTAATGCATCCTGCATCATCTGCATCTGATGTTGCAAATGCTCAACCTGCCCTACACACAAACTTGCGCTTACGGGAGTGCTTTTTGACAACTGTCCTTCGCGCCCAATCTTCCTCGGTCCCCTCACTTTCAGCCAGTGGCTCCTGACCACTAAGGGTACAAAAGAAGAGAGGGTATCCTTATCCTCCAACATAATGACAGAAGAGGTAATGGTGGGTCGGTCCAAGCGAATCAGTTCGTTCAAACAGGTCTTTAAAGTGAATGAACTGTACTGATTTGCCTTTCCACTTCTTGTTCGTTCGTTCCTTCCTTCCTTTGGTCACTGTGTTCAGTGGTGAATCCGTGAATCACACTGACCGACAAGAGCCAAACCTATCGTATGCTGTTGTCTGTATTGATCCTAAGACGTTCTCATTGAATTAGCCAATGAGGGGCATAAAAGCATAGCAAAAAAAATCTACTTAGCGAGTTGGTTAAAATTTACAGTAAATACCATTGCAATAGTAAATGCATGATGTCTATGTATTTTCTGTGTTATGTAAGTTTAATAAAATCTTATTGCCACCTTTTTGAATAGCTCATCAATCTGTCTCGTTCGGTTCGTTCTCAGGCACAGAATGGCAATAACATTAGCCGCGCTACTCTGAAGACGCCATTGTTTTGCGCACTAGTCTGCAGTAGTAATATAGGCATTGTAGGTCATTTTTTTAAGTCTAAAGTCTTTAAGTCTTTAAATCTTTATGCTTTTACTCTATTAAAGTCAACCAGAACATCTCATGTCATCTGGTTAACCCTTAGAACCCGAATGACGCAAAGTGCGTCAAAAAACACACCCTTCCTTCTCTGTTACATTGCTCCAGAACTGGGGCTTTCCAAAGAGACTACTCACTTGTCTGTACGATCAAGTATGAAAATGAAAAGAAATCATGAAATTAAATCAAATTGCATCAAATTTACAGTCTATACTTCTCTGTGTTTACCTGCGCACCCATTACTATCGTTTGAATTACTCGCGAACCCGTGATCACATCGATATGGCAAGCATATCAGATGAAAGAGGAGACACAGGGCTATTCATTGGTACCATGCACATCCTTCTGGGTTATACAAACAGACGAAGTGACAGCAAAATAATAACGTCATGTACACAAACCAACGCTGCACACCCATTACTCTCGTTTGAATTACTCGCGGACCCGTGATCGGATAGATATGCCTCGGATAGATATGTATGGGTTATACAAACAGACGAAGTGACAGCAAAATAATAACTTCATATAGCTGGACTTACCCCACGTTTTTGTCTGTTCTTGTGGCAAAGCATGTTTATAATCCAACGCTATCATGTGTTTCTCTATGGCAAAGCATGTTCATAATACGGTAGATCCTAGCAAATTCCTGCATGGCTTTGTTCATGGCAATGCAGTAAAAAGTTGAGAATCATTATGAGTGCATACACCATAGGCACACAGGCTAACACGCAACCTTGGGTCAAGTCAGGTCAGATCAGTTCGTGTCACAGATATGGAGCGCAGAAAGGTCATTTTTCATCACTAAATAAAAAATGACATTTATTTCCGTAAATCACACACCACATATTTCTGTAAATTGCTCAGCCCCAGAGTATCCGTCCAACATGGCAATTATATTGCCCGATTCAGGACAGTCTGCCCTACACACACATGAAATGCATGTAGAGCTATAAGCTTGCTGTGGTGAGATACATGTTGAAATATAAGAATTTTTATAATACGCTTTTTATATTATAATTATATATATAAAATCAATGCTAGTACTAATACATTAAATGATGGCAGATCTGGATAGCCTAGACTCTGCTGAAAAAAAACCAATATGTAATATGTGTGTGTGGCACTTACAATGACCAGAATAAATCCTTATGAATAAAGGTAGTGAAAATGCCCTAAAAACAGCTTAGGGTTCTAAGGGTTAAGGCAGATCCATTCATGTCTCTCACATGCAACATGTTTCTCTTTCTGCTTCCTCTTGTTCATCTCGTTCGCGAATCCTTTCGTTCGCGAGTCAGCGTTTCTCTTCGTTCATAGCTTGCTAGCTCCACATTAGCGGTGTCCCCACCACTACTACTGCAAGCTACTAACGTTTATTTTTTATCGCGTTCGCGAATCAGCATTTCTCTTCGTTCGTAGCTTGCTGCCTTCACTAGCTTGCGGCTTGCTTGCAACGGTTCTTTCCTCTCATGTCGTTCTAGTTAAAGGGGGTTGAAGCCTTTATTTCATTAATCTCGTGTTTTTGACATGTTATTATGTTTATATTATTATGTTTTGAACTCGCTGCCAGACAATATTGTGCAGAACATGTGACTGAACGAACTGGTGAACGAATCAGATAATACACAATAAAATCCACCTCTTAAAAGAGGTCTGTGTAGGCTAGAGTTGCTTTTGTTCTCCAAGACAAAGAGGCTCCCTAAAGCTAAATTAATATTAAGTTGGCTTGAGCACGGACAAAGAGGCCCTCAGAGGCTTAACACACCTTAACAACTACTTGAGCACAATTAGTACCCAACTGCTTTGGCTATGTGCCAGAATAACTAATGAATACAGAAAACACAGAAGTTTTATATGTGTAACTAAACAACACTGATCAATAGTCACTATACAAAGGATACGCCGAAGTTGCTGGGGCCTAATGTAAGCTGTGGCGACAATGTAAGCACAGCGCTCTAACCAAGGGGGTGTCATAGCAGGCAAAAGCTTGTCCGTCTAACTGCGTAACTTGCCCAAAATAGCCGTGTTGCATGCCTACTCTGTGACTTACTCTTTAGCAAGAGAGGGTCGATTCTGTTTCCTAACTTGAAAACTACTTACGTGTCTTCGCTCCGCTCATTCTAGGAGGCAAAAAAAGGAAGTGCCGGTGTGTACACACCTGTTATATTAAGGTTTTTCATGTGAGGTTCTGTAACACTTTGTTTACCTCCACCTGGTAGGCAAGGGACGTGTTGAACCTATTAAATGTTGTTGTCTGCAGATGCCTCTCGGTAGGCTACATCTCTGCATTTCATCAATATCTGATGTCAGACATCAATATATAATCAACCAGAAAAAGTCAGAATGTGAGATTGTTAAAGCTCATTTATTTTATGAAACGATTAGCCATTGCAGCATATAGTAGGCTGTTATGGTAGCTCACAACAGTGTTTAAATATGCTAACATTATTATTTTGGTCATAATATGGAGTTGATAAAACGGGTATGAATGGGATAGTTCATAAATTGCTTATTTCTTATTATGAAGCATTAGGTTCAACAGTGGTGTTTGAGGTTGCTCTGTTAAGATCAGTTATGTTTCAGTTAGCCATGCTTAAATATTGCACTTTTTTCCTTAATAGCTCTCTGGCAATTCATCACTGGCCATAACAGTAAACAGTAGGCTACATCATAGGCTTTCTTGAGAATAAAACACTTCACAGCTGCTAACCATCACTATCCTCCACAGCCATGAGGATCGGATGGAAAACGATCTTTCGTTGCCTTTTTTCTTAATATTGTAAAAAAACAACTGTTACACAAGTGGCTGGCATCTCTCGGTTAATATTTTATATTAAAATGTTGAAGCTATTTGTAACTATTGTAACTGTGTAGTCTATGCAACCCGACTGTTGTAGACTTGCCTACCATTCTGCCTACCATTCCAGTTGTAAACAAACGGTGACGTGACATTATGACGTAGGTGCAACACCTTAATACGGGCTAATTCATTGATTCGGTATTATGCTTGCAAAGACGGTGTCACTGGCCCTTGCCGTTTTTCTGCCATATTGTTTTTTTTTTTAAAGCGAAACTAAACGTTCAGCTTCGAAATAAGGGCTACCCTCAATGAATTCCCAAGAAATAAATAAAGGTTGAATGAATGAATTAATAAATAAATGATAATCAAAGAATGTTTCCAGATTTAGGGTGATTTGACATGAAATAATCAATCAGGTTTGATAGATCTTACCCTGGAGCACTGTTGCTTTGGTCCTGTTCACTTAAAGCTTTCAAAGTCTGGGCTGGTTTTCTGTTAAGGAGCAAGAGCAGTTACAGTACACAGTCAGTGGAAATCACAAAGTGGATTCACAATTCTCTGATTTCATATGGAAAATGAGTCCAAAACAAAAAATATCAAGAGGTACCATTTCACTATTTTCTTAGTCCTGTGGTCAATGGCCACTGTCGGCATCTGACAAACATCAACTAATGCCAACGTTTTGAACTCCATTACTAACTTGGAGAGGACTCTCATAAGGACCATTAAAGTTTTTAGGTGTACTCTTTCAGGTAAGCCCTTCATTTTATTGTCAAATGTATGCTTGGAGTTTTTTTTTACCAACACACATTTTCACCATGTGAATGTGACTGTCCAATGTGTATGATTGTCAGTGGCTCAGTGGGCTAATGCCTTGTACTGATGTTTCTTAGGTTGAGTGTTCGAATCCCGAAAAGTTTATACTTTTTGAGAAATAGGGGATTAAAAATGTTAAAAAGCTCATTTTCCCCCCATTGACTTGAATGGCTGTGTTGTCATAATGGCCTAAAGCCAGCTGCGCTCGTTAAACTCCCAGAGTAGTTCCCGGGCTAATCAGAACACTGGCACAGGTGTCACCTGTGAATCCAACTGTCTCAGCTTCTAATGCATACAATCTGGCGCTCCCTAAAACTACACATCCAGTTTAAGTGTTTCCCATAAGTCACAGCCATATCTCATGCTTTGCACATTATATCTCCAGAACGGCTTGACGCATATGCTTCAAATTTGGTACAAGTGTTTGTATGAACTCAAAGATGAAGTGAATTGATGTTGGAGGTCAAATGTCAAGGTCAAAAACACCTTGAGTGTTATATCTCAAGAACGCCTTGACATACAAGGTCTTTTGGTACGAAGGTTTCAATGTTTGTTTTTTTTTCCTGGAATCTCCCCACCAACATAAAGCCAGCAGCTTTCCATCCACTATTGTAATTCCTCTGGCATTACATTTGTAGTTGCCTTTTGAAATTCATTCATGCAGGTACAGGTTAATCAAGGCTTCATAGATTCTGACATTAAACTGGTCTTTTGTTATGTCAACACTTTGAACGCCACACTGTTTTCGGAAGCTTTGGGCCAGAGTGCACAATAATACCACATCAGATAATTCCTCCTCCTCTTGATCGGTAACATCTGTGTCGCTATTGCCATCTTGCAAGCGCGACTCGGCCTATCACCCGCTCCGCACGGCCCGGCCCATGGTGGAGATGGAACTCCCTCCTCAGCACGGTGGTCAGTCACACTTTCTAATGTTTTTGATCTGCCGTGTGGTATCCCCTCATTGTCGTGGTCAGTCATCTTGTCTTAGTAGAAAGGTGGACTCATCCAGTGTTGTATGGCGAAAACGAGCCTGCTGCAATATCTTTTTTTGACCAGAGCCGTATCTGGAAGTGCTGGCGTGCATGCGTCACTGATTCGACCCAAAGCGGCAACCATCAAAAGCCGATGAAAAAAAGCCGATGATAAAATGTCCAGATTGTGCGTTTTCATGAGTTTTCGATCGTCATCTATTTCAGTTCTATTCATCATAGAGTTCCCAAAATCGCACATAAGGTGTGTTACAGTGTCTATTTTAATAATTTAGAAAAAAAGCTAAAATGCAATATTGCGTTTTTGGCACTCAAAGTGTTAACGTGAGCTAGAACTAGAATGTGAAATATAAACAAAATGGAGCCATCTTTTTGGGAGAATGAACATTATAACGTGACTTGAATTAAATGCCAACTGAAATCAAATGAGAAATAATGTTAGCTAATGCTAGCTCTGCTTAAGTTGCTCTATGCTGCTTTTTCATAAAAACATAGCCTAGATTGAATGTTGGTGATGAATGTGTTGAATAATCGCCTACATTAAGTAACTTCAATCGAGAAAATCAATAGGCTTACCAGTGATGGTAGGCACATATAAAGTCATCCGGTATAAGACCCTAAAGATTACATTAAACTGGCCTTTGGTTATGCTAACTAGAACTAGAACTATAATGTGAAATATAAGAATAAGTGACACTCTTTTCCAGTAAAGACAAAGCTATTTTAGCTGCCTGCGGTCTCCAAAGTTGGAGCCATCTTTTTGGGAGAATGAACATTATAACATTACTTGAATGCCAACTGAAATCAAATGAGAAGTAATGTTAGCTAATGCTAGCTCTGCTGAAGTTGCTCTAAGCTGCTTTTTCATAGAAACATAGCCTAGGCCAGGGGTCGGCAACCTTTTCTCTTAAAAGGGCTTTTTTTTACCAGAAATAAAAATAAATCTGTCTGGGGCCGCAAAAATATCGGAATCAATTGAAAGAAATTAGTTTAAACATCTCTTATCTTTATTAGCCTCAAGCACATGGCATACTCGCCATACTCTGCATATATTCTGTATTGTACAGTATAATATTACCATTAAGTAAGTATATATACTCTTTTGATCCCGTGAGGGAAATTTGGTCTCTGCATTTATCCCAATCCGTGAATTAGTGAAACACACACAGCACACAGTGTACACACAGTGAGGTGAAGCACACACTAATCCCGGCGCAGTGAGCTGCCTGCATCAACAGCGGCGCTCGGGGAGCAGTGAGGGGTTAGGTTCCTTGCTCAAGGGCACTTCAGCCATGCCTACTGGTCGGGGTTCGAACCGGCAACCCTCCGGTTACAGGTCCGAAGTGCTAACCAGTAGGCCACGGCTACCCAATAGAGTGCGTAGTCGGCAGGATTATTAGCCACTAGAGAGGAGCTAAAGGGCTGCATGTGGCCCTCGGCCTGCAGGTTGCCTACCCCTGGCCTAGACTGAACGTTGGTGATGAATGTGTTGAATAATCGCCTACATTAAGAAACTTCAATCGAGAAAATCAATAGGCTTCCCAGTGATGGTAGGCACATAAGCTTAGAGTCATCTGATATCAGACCCTGATGTTACTATCCTAGTTAGCCTCACAGTAAGTGACATCTTTATTGCTTTCAGAATTCAATTATGTCAGTAAACACTCCCGATGTTCATTTTGTGAATGACACAAGAGAACGTACAACCCTAATTCCCAAAAAGTTGTGACGTGTAAAATGCAAATAAAAACAGAATGTAAATATTTTCAAATCTTGTGAACACATATTTAGCCACAAAAAGGACATAGACAACATATAAAATGTTGAAAATGACAAATTATATTCATGGGAAATATAAGTACATTTTGAATTTAATGCCAGCAACACGTCTCAAAAAGTTGGGACAGGGGCAAGGAAAGGCTGGAAAAGTTGTGTAATGATAAAGACAACAAAATGAGGAACATTTCACAAACTAGTTATGTGAACTGTAACCATGAACGGGGATAAAAAAAAACTCCAATAACCATTGTCTATGAGCAGAGTTTGATGTTCCATTCACAAATGCTAGTGTAAACTCTACCCTTCTAAGAAGAAAGGGTAACCTTTAATTCTCAAAACTCAGCTGGTCTTCTCAGTTCCCAAGCATTTACAGGATGTTGCTAAATTAAGAGGTGGAGCAACACAGGGGCAAACATGCCCCTGTCCCAACTATTTTGAGAGGTGTTGCTGGCATCAAATTCAAAATGAACATATTTTCAAAAAAAATACAATTTCTCAGTTTCAACAACTGATATGTTATCTTTGAACTATTCTCAATGGCTAACATGATTTGTAAATCATAGCATTCTGTTTTAATTCACATTTTACACAGCGTCACAACTTTTTTGGAATTGAGGTTGTACAATAAATACTACCTTTACATACAATGTAAATTAATTAGAGGATGATGGGGCAGAAGTTTAACTAACAACAAGAAGTAATCAAGTGACAACCGACGTTCCTTGGAGAAGCGTAGTGCAGAGTCCTGCACGGGTCCATTTTTTTAGACCCACCCAAGCCTGCAAAGTTCAGCACCAGATCCAACCCGTTACCCGTGACAATATCAAAATTAAATCCGCACCCGCCCAGACCCGTTAATATTTGGCCCGTTACCTGACCAATGTGATTAATCACAAACAAGCTAAAATCATTCCAATTAAAGTGCTTCATTTTTATCTCGCATCACTGGAGTGTGTTACAGAATGGACGGGATTTAGAGGAGGGACACATTGCACAACTGACTACCTGAACTTCTGTATGGACATTGTTGTTCCCACGAGAACTCTACGCTGCTTTCCAAATAACAAGCCTTGGATAACCAGCAATGTCAAGACCCTTCTCAATAGGAAAAAGATGGTGTTTAGAGAGGGGGACATGGCAGTGCTGAGGGGGAACTCAAAACCAAGCTGAAAGAGGCTAAGGAGGATTACAGAACGAAGGTGGAACAGAAGTTGCAGGAGAACAATGAAGGAGGTATGGGATGGAATGAAGACCAATGAAGGAGGTATGGGATGGAATGAAGACCATCACTGGCCTTAAAAAGAGCAGCAGCTCTGTGAAGGGAGATCTGGACAGGGCGAATCAGTTGAACCACTTCTACAACAGGTTTGACTGCCCTGCTCCAGCTCCAATGGCAGTGGTCTGTCCACCACCCCCTTCTGACTCAGACACTGCTCTTGCTTGCTTGCCTGCCCAACCCACACCTCCCCCCTCACTCTCAGTGCAACACTCACTCCCACCATCAAAGGCTATCGCACCCCTCCCCCACATGGTGACCACAAACAGTGCGGCTACACTGTCTATAGTCAACAGCCATCAGTCTCCAGCCACCAGACAACACCCTCAGACCTCAGACGCACCACTGCCCCCCCCCTCCTCATCATCACAGCAGATCAGGACAGCTGATGAAAAGGCTGCTCAAGGTCTGTGCTGCTGAACTGGGGGAGCCATTGAATCACATCATCAACCTAAGTCTCCGTCTTGGACGAGTTCCAACACTGTGGAAGACATCATGTCTCACCCCCGTCCCTAAGAAGCCACACCCAAGTGAGCTTAATGACTACAGGCCTGTCGCTCTAAGCGACTGGTCTTGTGTATACTCAGACCCCAGGTATGCCATGCACTAGACCCGTTACCGTTTGCATACCAAGAGAAAGTGGGCGTGGACGATGCCATCACTTATCTCCTACACAGGACACATTCTCACATAGACAAGGGGAAAAGTGCTGTGAGAATCATGTTCTTTGATTTCTCAAGCGCTTTTAACACCATCCAACCCCTCAGATTGGGAGACAAGCTCTTGCAGATGGGTGTGGACGCTCACCTGGTATCCTGGATTACAGATTACCTGACCGAGTGACCACAGTTCGTCAGACTGAAGAACTGTCTCTCTGACACTGTGATCAGCAGCACCGGAGCGCCACAGGGAACTGTGCTCTCTCCAGTCCTGTTCACCCTGTACACATCTGACTTCTACTACAACACCGAGTCATGCCACATGCAGAGGTTTTCTGACGATACTGCAATTGTGGGGTGTATCAGGGACGAGCAGGAGGAGGAGTACAGGAGCCTGGTGGAGGACTTTGTGCAATGGTGCAAACTCAATCACCTTCAACTCAACACTTCAAAGACCAAGGAGATGGTGGTGGATTTCCGCAGGTTTAAGCCCACTCTGCTACCAGTCTCCATTGATGGGGTCAATGTGGAGGTGGTAAGCATCTACAAGTATCTGGGTCTCCACCTGGACAATAAACTGGACTGGTCAGCCAACACTGATGCACTCTACAAGAAAGGGCAGAGCAGGCTGTACTTCCTGAGGAGGCTGCGGTCCTTCAATGTGTGCAGCAAGCTCCTCAGGATGTTCTACCAGTCTGTTGTTGCCAGCGTCCTCTTCTATGCAGTGGTATGCTGGGGAGGAAGCACAAAGAAGAAGGATGCGGGGCGACTTTACAGGCTGGTAAGGAAAGCTGGCTCTGTAGTGGGAGCTGAACTGGAGTGCATCACCTCAATATCTGACAAAAGGACCCTGAACAAACTGATCAACACCTTGGACAATGAGTGTCATCCACTCCACAGCACTATTGTAAAGCAGAAGAGCCTGATCAGCTGGAGACTTCGCTCACTGCCTTGCACAACAGACAGAAGTAATTTGTCCCCAGGGCCATTGAACTGTTCAATGCTTCACTTAAGGGAAGATGAGAGATAGACTTCTCCGCATAGTCTGTCTGCCTCTCCACCCCCTCCATGTTTGGGTACTGTCTGTCCACTAGCTACTTTTTACCACGGTCTTACTGCCTATCTGTTTGCGTACTATATTAGCACATATGCATAACCACTCCCTCCATGCCACAGCCGGATTGTGGCCACACTTATACCTTTTCTTAATATAGTTATAGATATAGTTTTTTTCTATATTTTTTTTATATTACCTTGCCTACTCTCTGATGTTTATTTTATGCTGGTCTGTAGACTTTATTCTTGCACTGTTGCACTGTTGGACTTACTCATTTGCACCATCACCATGACACTCACTCACACAGAGCACCTTACCTTACCTTACTATGCACAGAGAATCACAGGCTCAGTCCCTGCCTGTCATTGCAAGCGCCTCTTGATTAATCACCCACTATGTGGATACTGTTTTTAGATTGATTTAGATTAAGTGTTATTTAGTATAATTTGTATTTTAGTATATTTAGTATATTCTGTATCTTCTACTGTCCTTATTGCTTAGTTGTGTTTTTTTATATTATATACTTTTAATTACTTTTTTCTGCTGTTAGTGAATGTGTGTGTGATGTCTGTATGCTACTGAGACCTTGAATTTCCCCTTGGGGATCAATAAAGTATCTATCTATCTATCTATCTATCTATCTCTATCTGTACACAAAAACAATTGCTACCAACAAGGGTTGGCAACCCCCTCAAAGGCAAAATAAAGTGTTTTAACCAATAACCGACGAGGGTACTGGTTACCATACCTGAAAATTTCAAGTTTCTAGGACTTACGGTTGAGGCTGCAGTATGACATTTACAGAATTTTGGCAAATTTGAGCGGCACAGAAATGAGCGACACAGAAACAATAGGGGTCCTGCAGCGGTGCTGCTCGGACTATGTAATATGTAATTGTAAGTACTTAACTGGTACACTTCATTTTAATGGGTTTATGCCACTGTATCAAAGAGCAATAAGTGTGTACCAACACAGTTGATATATGTACTATGTAGTGAATTAGTAGACCTGTTCCAAGACATCGAAGACATAACATACATGTCATATGTACATGTAAGTAATTAACTGGTACACTTAATAGATTTATTCCACTGTATCAAAGAGTAACAAGGTTGTAGCAGCACAACTGTTACATGTACTGAAGACAATGAGGCCTTGACTGGAGCTAAGAATGCTTTGTATATCAAATCTATCATGACCAGATTTACCCCATCCAGCAGGTCTCAGGTCAGCTCAATTTAGGCAAATTGGCAAAGTTTTGTAAAAGCACTCAGTATTACAATGTAACAACTATATGTAGGTACCCACAAATACATAATGCAAGTACAATGATAGTACCTGATAGTACATGTTGTTACACAGGTTGTACCACTGTACCTAATTAGGTAGGTACACTGTAACAGCGACACATTAAAATAAAGTGTTACCGGACATTTTCAAAAATTGCTACTTTGCAAACGCTACCAGCAAATCATTAGGCTACTTGTTTGCACGTAAATCACACATTTTACATATTTCCATGTCAGATGTCCCGCAAATTGACAGCATAGACTAGCATATCTGACATTTAACTAATGTGCTAGCCATTTGTGCATAACCTATTCCCTGCTCGAGACAGATTCCCCTGGCACCTTCTCCGTCCCCTTCCCGTGGGTGTGTGAGACCTTGGCACAGACAGACGCCTGCAGTGCAAAGTAGCCAACTAGGGTAGCTTACGCACTGCCCATACAGGAATATATGATCGACTTGATGAGCGATTGAACCGATTAGCGCAAATAAAAGCTAAAATGAAATACTTTGACTTTTTTTTTTTTTGCGAAAACTCATGCCACACTCGGCGGCTGGCCAAAGCCTACTGTCCATAAGAAAAATTTAGGATCACCAGGGATCAGTATTAGGGCCCCTGCTTTTCTCTATATACACCACTCTTCTTAGTCAAATCCATGGGAGCGAATGGTCTCACCTATCACCAGAGAATGTCTCATAAGGGGAGAACTCTCGGAAAACTTCCGGTTTCTGAACTGGTTGCAGTTTCTTCTGTGGTTCCACATGAATGGAGGTCTATGGAGCTGTACCCCTCAAAATCCACTTTTCTCAGGATATAAAGTAATTTGAATATTGTATTCGAAAGGGCAGGCAAGAAAGAAAATACACTTAGTTGAGTATTATATATTTTTAAAGTCACTTAATTGTTCTAAAAAGCCTTTCAAATGTGTCAATGACGTCATTCATTACCACAATGCTAGCGTGTTATGGGCAACAACGACCCAACCTGTAAGAAAACGAAAGGACATGACTCCCGAATTATTTCACTTTTGATTGATAATCCATATCCATTTTGCGAAAAATAAAATAAAATCTGAGGGTTTCAGTCGTTAAATAGGTGAAAACAACAAATTTAGCCATGTAGCTCCATAGGACCCCATGTATTTTGGACTCGCCCACGATCGCCATTTAGGTGAACTCTGGTGAACTGCAGCCAAATTCGGTATGTATGGGATTAATAGAGAGTGGGGAAGGCTCTCCGTAAACGGCTCTGCTATCACTGTTTGACTATCGACAAAGATATGGGACTTCCTGCTTCCTGCTGCAAAATGACTATTTTTACATCATTGTAAGCAGGAACTGCAACACTGAGAGCCGTTTTTCTCCCGTCTGAGGGGATAATGAGGGAATGATGCACAACCATTCAAAAACATGTTCTAACGATACAAAGCTTAATGCAAATGGGTGAAGTGTCCCTTTAAATTTACTGGTTACCTGTATTTGAGACTGTTCATTTTGGCAAACAAAAGCCGGAGGACCTTTTCTTTCTGTTCCCAGGTGAGCTCAGCAATGTCCACTTTGGTGCTTTGCATGTTTGTCCTTCAAAAAACAAAAGACAGGCTCCCATGTAATATTCAATTAAAGGGAATTTACACAATGATTGAGCACTTGTCTTTTATACATGTTATATGAAATTAAAACATATTTAATTCTACACAATAAAATTATAATATGAAACCTAAAGGAATAACCATTGCATGGTCAATTATCAGAGTTATCAGTCAGATACAACAATTATGTTTAATGAGTTTGATTATGAGTTGACAAAATTATACAGAATGGAATTTATTTACTCTGTGATTCTAACTTAGATACTAAATTTTGCATTCAGTAATTAACAAACCTTGTAGAAATGGACTGTTAGGGGGAAAAGGTCAAGTACTGTTGATTCTCTTATTGATATGAATGTTCATTTTCACATCATTACAGCTACCGACCTGATTCTTTATATAACTGTACACACACCACCAGATATGGTCTTGCAGCTGGTACGGATACCTCCTGCACTGTACTGTTATCCATCTGCTTCTTACTCTTCTTCCGACCAATTTGTTTGTTCAACCTAGTCTGGCTAGCGCCACCACTTCTCAATGAGACGTGGTCTGGGAACCAAACGTTAATTTTCTCGTATTTGAAAAAAATGCCCAGATCCGTTTATTGGGTGCCACGGATGTCTATCAAATGCGTCTGTGCATAGCTCATCATTGTCTTGCTTTGCCCCTGTGATTGGTCCCCTATCTCAGGCGAAAATTTGCTCCATGGTCTCCAGGCTGCCTTAGCAGCGTGAATCAAATTGCGCGCAAGGCAGCATGGGAACACCCAGGCTATGTTCAACCACCATTGTGTAGGTCTTGTAAATGAAACTTCCGCTATTTATTTTTCATTTTTCAGAAATTTCAACTTTTTAAGATATTTGCCAAAAACGAGCGGAAATGTCCCATTAAAAATGAGTGGTAGAATGTGACTTTAAACTACCGACATCGTAATAGCCGATTAGCTGCTGCACCTGTGTTCTCAACGTAAGGTTTTTACCTTAATATAACCTTTACAAAGCCAATTTGACAGTAGAAAAACTTGTAATAGGTGAATAGTTCACCTAGCATAGCTATACAGCATAATGTAGTGAGTCACTACTAAGAAAACCAGCCATGCAACTTCAAGAACGGCAGCCCAACAAATAACTCTCGCGAATCGTGAAACATTACCTTGTCAGTGGATAGATATAGCTCTTTGGAGAGAGTTTTTACCTGTTAATCCTTCACCTCCTCAACAAAATCATTTTCATTGTGTACAGGGGGGATAAGTCACAAGAAGTTTGCTATTTACAACAGCAGAGTAAAATATAAATATATCACGACTGTAGACGGAGCTCTACAGTTGCCAAAATACCTTAACCTGCATAATGTACCTTTAACCACCTCCTAGCTTAACTAGTTGTAACTGTCGCTAAGTTTAATGTAATATAGATGCACGTAGCAAACCATGTTCAATCGTTCTGCCAACATTAATGTTATTGTAACTTAATTAAGTCAAACTTCGATGTTGATCCCGTCATCAGTTTGCACCCTTGATTAACGTTTCCCACAGTAAATGCTGTTGTGACACTTATATCCTGCTTCATATACTGCCAGGATAAATACTATTAAATTATATCCATCTAATTTAGGCTATGTGAGCCTGCATAAATTACCATTGAAGATTTCACCAGTTTGAAAAAGTTTACACAAAATCCACTTATGTTTTGTGATCACTGACTGGCATCCAGGCTAACCCCATCCTGTTGTAGAGTTTCTAATCGACCAATATGGATTTTTTAGTGCTGATACCGATTTTTCTTTTTCATCAGCCTTAGCCGATGACCCATACGGGCTGCCAATATTTGGAGGCGATACCGCTTTTGCTCCCTTAATTTACATCATACAAATGACACATAATAGTCAGGGGGCCTATGTGGTTTCTGTGGGATTGAAATGTAAATTTTTGGAGAGTGGTTGGACTGTCTTTAGAGGTCATTGAACATGGAGAAAAAATATGTCTCCATTTTTTTTACCTGTTTTAACCCTATTTTTGTGAATTTGTATATTTCACTATAATTAACACCATACATTTCGCCTAAATCACTGGCTATGTTGAATAAAGTTCACAAAACAGTTATTTTCTTAATTTTAACAGTATGATTGTATGTCAGTATTATGATTGTATGTCAAACAATTAGAGATAAGATCAATAACCAATCAGTTTCACCAAATACACATACTCCATTGCTGAAAGATAACAAAATCACAGATGAGACCTCAAACAACATTTAATTAATTTACATATACACAACATATTAGATCTCACCTCCACAATTTCGTCATCAAAATCTACAACTAGTCTACTAAACCTTATTCCTACTCACCTTCTTAAGACTGCTCTCCCCTTCCTGGATAATGTTTTGCTCTAGATTATAAATAATTCAATGCTATCAGGGCATGTACCGCAGTCGTTTAAGACATCTGTTATTAAGCCCTCCCTCAAAAAACCTAGCCTTGTATCGATACTGGTCTTCCTGGACCTCAGCGCTGCCTTTGACACCATAGACAATGACATACTACTTAGGCTTGAAAATTTGATAGGCATCAAAGTCTCAGCACTCGCTTGGTTTAGATCAGTGTTTTTCAACCACTGTGCCGGGGCACACTAGTGTGCCGTGAGAGATCATCAGGTGTGCCGCAGAAAATTACCCAAATGTCACTCACTGGTCCAGAAAAGCAACTGTTGCATCAAAGAATTTATAACCACATACTCTCATTGATTGTATGATTGCACTATTTGTGGTATGCACTATGCAGGCATTGTACAACGGGGGCCCCATATCCAGTATTCACAGAATCATCACATATCCAGTTCAAAACAACAATTAAATTAGATATAGTCACCTACAAATGAAACAGAGGGCGCTTGTTATATTGAGCAGGTCTTGCATAGAAGCCATTATAAGGCCATATCTGTGTATTATTTGAAATTTTAGGCTATGGTATGTTTATTTTTTCTTCACACAGGATTAGTGTGTTAGTGTGCCGTGGGACATTTTAAGTGTCAAAAGTGTGCCGTGGCACAAAAAAGGTCGAAAAACACTGGTTTAGATCATACCTTCCTAACCGTCAACAATTTGTACAGGTCCATAATAAACCATCTACCCAGATTATGGTAAAATGTGGAGTGCCTCAAGGCTCAGTACTGAGGCCCCTGTTGTTTAGCAGATGATACATAACTATACCTCTCCATAAAACCTGATGAATTAACTCCGTTAACCAAACTTGACACATGTATAAGAGACATAAAGACATGGATGATAAATAATTTCCTGTTTTTGAACACGATAAAACAGAAGTCATGGTTTTAGGTCCTAAAAAGACGAGGGATATCCTATCCTCATCACAGGCTACATTTACTGATCTTCGACTATCCTCATCCACAAGTGTTAAAAATCTAGGAGTTACAATTGACCAAGACCTATCACTAAGTAATCACATAAAACAGATTACCAAAACTTCATTTTATCACTTAAGGAACATTTCAAAGATAAGGAAGTCTTTATCCTTACCAGACGCTGAGAAATTAATCCATGCTTTTGTCACCTCAAGGATTGATTATTGCAATGCTCTATACGCTGGCTGCAATAACACCTGTCTAAAGAGCCTACAGCTTATACAAAATGCAGCTGCTCGCACACTCACTAGAACTAAAAAATATGAACATATTTCCCCTATCCTGGCATCTCTACACTGGCTGCCTGTTAAAAGTCGCATTGACTTCAAAATATTACTTCTAACATACAAAGCCATTAATGGCCAGACACCAGAATATATTAAAGCTCTCCTAGTCCCATATAACCCACCTAGACCGCTACGATCACAGAATACTGGCCTTCTTGTAATTCCAAGAATCTCAAAAAATACAGTAGGAGGCAGAGCTTTCAGCTATCGCGCACCCCTCCTCTGGAATAATCTTCCTTCCTCAATTCGACTAGCAGACACCACTAATTACTTATTGACATTAACCATTTTGATTTTCAGTAATACTAACCCACTCTACATCTTTCTTTTTTGTGAGGTATATCATCACCAGTCATCAACCATCCATGTGTTTGGCCCTCCTCTCACCCATCTCACCTGAAGTCCCATCCTCGACTGCCCTATTACTGTCCCCCTATCTGGATTCCTGGCCCGTACAGCCTAGCGACCCATGACCTGCCTATGACAATTCTGCCTGGATTCCTGGCCTGTCTGCCGACCCACCACATGCCCCATGACAACTCCCTTCCCCTGGACAAATCCAATGCTGGACTATTTGAACTTTCTCTCACTAAATCAGGATTCACTAGTTCGCCCTTCTATATGATTGCTTCAGCTAGACTAGAATGTATGGGAGAAGTGCGTGTTTGGCAAGGTAGCTGTCCGTGGTCCTGGAGTGCCTGGAGCGGATATAGCGATAGAGCGATGACTGCTTGCACCCCAAAAGATCACAGAGAAAGGCCGCTACCAACTACATAAGTGCTTGCTGAGCGAGTCGTAAATCCACTAGATTGGAGCGGATGTAAGACTGGTAGGCATCCGAGGACCAACGGCCCAGTATTTTAATTTGTTGCTCCGATAAGCCGTTGAGCGCAGCTGTTGTGGCAGCTCCTATCCTGAAGGAGTGTGCGGAGTAGCGATCCGCGGGAAAACCAGATTTGACTAGAATGGTTTTTAAGAGAGTCTGGAATCTGTGGCGAGTGATGGGTAGCCCTTCGTCTGACACGAAGAGCGGGCTAGTAGACGAAGCTTGAGCTGACCGATATGAGATGTAGTGAGATAGGTGTTGGAAAGGCTGAAGATCTGAGGCGGAGTTAAATGGATATGGAGTGTCCTTTTCGGGACTGATCGGTTTTACTCTGTTTGATGGTAAATCGAATGGTGTCTTGGTCTAGCTGCTCTAGATCTGCGATGCACGGGTGGACATCGGGAATGAAGAGAGATGAAGGGCATGTAAACTCGCTACATCTCAGCAGCCCAAAAAAAGCCAGTAGAAACATAACGGAGATGGTGGAATCGGAATGCGGTGACATGAACCCTTTGCGAAGGGTAGCGAGGCAGGTGGCGAGAATGCTTGAGGTAATGGGAAGGCGGGAGTCTTGGGGGACTGGATGTTGCCTACGGATACCTTTAATTAACAAGCCTATCCTGGTGTCGGAGAAGGGGCATTCGGAGCCGTGGGGGCGTTTGTAGAAGAAATGAATGCCAGCTAGGTAGACTCTAATGGAAGAGACTTTGATCCCGAGTGAAGTGTGGGCGTAGGTGATAAATGATGATATGGTGACTGCATCGAAACTGGGAAATGGTAGTGAGTGCTTTGCGTGGAACTGTTTGAAGCACGACCAAGCAGTCCAGTAGGACTGCATGGTCCTGGGTGCGAGGGCTTGAAGGGCTAGGTCGGCCGTGATGGGCTGAAGATAGCTGGGGAGTGGAGTAGGGTACGGGTCCGCCTCTGGAGCCGAGCTTCTGAATCTCTGGAATTTAAGACGAGAGAGAGAGTCAGCAATTTCATTGTGGCAACAGGGGACGTGCGCGGCTCTTATAATAAGCTGGTAGCTGGCTGCTGAGTTGACTAGTGGACACTCGACCGCGCCGTGACTGGGGCTATTGCAGAGGGGACAAGATGGCTTAAGTCCTAGGAAAACGCGGTTATGGAGCTCCATATCGAGCGCGCCCCAGTTAGGGGTTTTGGTTCCAGAGGCCGACTCTGGCAGCGCATTTTGCTGAAAACAGCCGGTGGTAGCCTACGTATAAAAATGGGCTCCCCCGTAGGATACGGCTAGGCCGGCGATGATGGCCAGGTAGTCATTTAGCTCTTTGCGTCGACTGGGGAACACGAAACAGACGACTTCTGTGTAGTTGGTAAAAGCTACGGGGAACTCGGGGAATGACAGCATTTTTGATGCTGGGCCAGAATGTTTTAAAGACAAACCAGTTCGCCGCAAACTAAATCCCGGTTATGAGAGGGAATAGGAAGGGAGGGAAGAATGGTAGAAAGGTCTACGTCTGCACCTGACAAAATGAGGTTCCTGGTGGACGCTGTGACGGGTGGTGGTTCGAATGCTGCAGCGTGGGGAGGTGGTGGCAGGGCCTTTGCTGTGGCTAATGAATAGCTTGGAAGCCGGAATGG
The DNA here is from genome assembly GCF_018492685.1 of Alosa sapidissima. Lineage (NCBI taxonomy): Eukaryota > Metazoa > Chordata > Actinopteri > Clupeiformes > Clupeidae > Alosa > Alosa sapidissima. The sequence goes on along the minus strand of NC_055961.1, from coordinate 38,476,486 downwards.
GACGTCGTGATCCAAAGCACTCGCTGAATGCTGATGACCCGCTGCGGCGGGCTGGTCTAGCACGGAGCCGGGGAAGAGATGGGAAGGGAGAAAAGGGGGGAGGGAGGGAGCGGTCGCTGACGCGACCGGAAGGGGAGCAACCTGGGACAGGGTCGCGGATGCGAGCCACTGTCCAGTGGGTAGGGTCAACGCCTTGCTGGCGCTGGGTCCTGGTTCTGCCGCGAGTTGAGGCTGCTGAGCGGGAAATGCTGCCCCACACGGGGGCAGGAGAGGAGCACCTTCTGCAACCCTGTGTCCTGGATTCCCTACGCTGGCGGCGAGGGGAACGAATAAGATTATTTTTGCCCGGCGGAGGGCCCTGGGTGTCGGGTGTTGGCGGGACGAAGTTGTCCTCCAGATCGCTGGAAGAGGCGTGGATTTCCAGTTCCATGAGAGCTGTCTTGTCAATGCGAACAATACACAGACTGAATGATTTCGTGAACGTCGGAGCGTGTGACGTATGGAAAAGGAGGTCGGCTTAAATAGGCCTACCCTGCGGCGGCAGTGGGTGAGTTAATTGCTGTCAATCATCCCGAAGGCTCCACCTGAACTTTGTTTAGAAAACATCATTTAACGAATTATCAAACCAGATACGTAATCACCCCACCTCTTGTAACTTTCTGCTCAAGTGTTTTTTAACACCATGTCTTATTCTCTACACCTGACTATCATATGCATTTGTCATGTATACAGACCTTACTGTCCTGTATTGACCCTAGGCAGATGGGTCAGGCCCTTGAGTCGTGGATCTGCTCGAGGTTTCTTCCTATATGTATCTCCAATTCTAGGGAGTTTTTCCTCGCCCCTGTTACCCATGGGCCTCTCTCTTTCTTTTCTTTTCTTCCTTTCTTTCCTTTTTCTCTGATTGCCTACATTCTGTAAAGCACCATGATACATGTGTAATGTTTTGGCGCTCTATAAGCACAATAAATTGAAATTGAATTGGAAGGAAAGATCTCATTGTAAATGCTCACATGTCAAAGCTTTTGAATCTCACTCCTGTAAAGAAAGCATCTGATGTCAGTGCATTGAGGCAGTTAAATGATAATGATGTGAAATTCAAATCAGAAGCCTACAGTCATTGGGAGTGATATCAGACACCTATGGCGGTATGTTATGCCCAATATTACTCCAGATGATGCCAGACGACATGGCTCTTGAATACAGCCATCACAGAGGAGATGATGATGAGTGGAATGTGCCTAATGTGTTGAAGTTCCTGCAGAAAGAGGTTCAGAGCAGAGAGAGAACTTTACAAATGATGAAATCATACAACCAGAGAGAAAACCAGTATGCTAACAAAACATACAGCAAATCATATAATTTCAAATTTGAAATAATTTCTTTAATTTCAAATCAGCCAGTGAAATTAAAGAAACCAAGCTTGACATCTGCAGCTGCAAACATTGCTGACCAGAAAATGCAAAACTGCCTGTTCTGTGATGGCGCTGAACACAAATCTGAAAAATGTCCAGACCACGCGGTGTCAGCACGCAAAGAAACTGAAGAAGCTTGGCAGGTGCTTTGTGTGTCTGGGGTCCAAACACATCGCCAAGTTTTGTAGGTCAAAGGGCATGTCGTGCCATATGTGGAGGCAGGCATCATGCAGCCATTTGTGAGAAAAATGAGGCATCCCCACCTGCTGCGTCAGCCAACATGGACACTGTTATTTTCTCCGTAATTCCCCAAGCAGAGAAAGGCAAACCTGACATTGAGAACACTGTGCTGCTACAAACCGCCAAGGCATGGGTCGTAGGGCCCACAAGCAGGAAGATGGTCCGCTGCTTGCTAGATGGAGGCAGTCAGGGGAGTTTTGTGCATGAGAATGTGGTGAAGGCACTGCAGCTACCTGTTACTAGACAAGGGACCCTTACACACATTTGGCTCCTCTGCTCCAACAACGGTGAGTCTCAACATAGTGAAGCTCAGCTTGGAGAATGTATGGGATAAACAGCAGAGAATTGAAATAGAGGCAGTGTGTTCACCCCCAAAGTGTGCACAGCCTTGATGAAAGTGCCTGGTGAACATATACAAAAAGAAATGAAAAGCAGAGGTCTTCAACTAGCAGATTGTGCTGGAGATGATAAACTTGAACGTGCTGATTGGCTCTGATTATTACTGGCAGATAGTATCAGGCTGAGTAGAAAAACTGACAAAGAGCCTAGTGGCACTGGAGAGCACCTTCGGATGGGCAGTGCAAAGCCCCGTAGCAGTGTCCAGCAGGCCAGAGATAACCTGCATGCATATTCAGCTTAGCGAGGATGCACAGATTGATAAACAGCTGCATGCATTCTGGGAGCTTGAGTCACTGGGCATCACAAGTGAGAAGTCCGAGAGTCCAGAGGATGTAGAAGCGTTGCAGCGGATGGGCAACACCAAGTGGAGTTGCCATGGCGACAACATCATCCTCCACTTCAAGACAATTACTGCATCGCAAAAAAGAGACTTGAGAGTTTGAAAAGGAAACTAAGCAAGGATGTTACACTCTACAGCAGATACAATGAAGTGGTGGAGGACTACTTAAAACACGGAATGGCTGAGGATGTGCCAAGGGAGCATGCATCACCACAAGGCAGTCAGACATATTACTTACCTCATCACACTGTATTGTATAGAGGATAAGGCGACAACGAAACTGCGGGTTGTGTTAGATGCTTCATCCCACGAAGATAGAAGTCCCTCACTAAATGACTGTCTCTTAACAGGTCCCAATATGAATCCGATCTGATGAGTATTTTGATCAAATTTAGACTGCATGAAATTGCATATACGGCAGATATTAAGAAAGCATTTCTGCAGATTTCACTCTCAGAAAGAGATCGGAACGCTGTAAGATTTCTGTGGTTCATAGGACCACCAACAGAGGAGAAGGATGTGATGCTCAGAATGACGAGACTGGTGTTTGGAGCTTCGTCAAGCCCATTCTTACTCGCAGCCACCATTAGGAAGCATTTGAGACAGTATGAGCTAGAACACCCACAAGTGGTAGAGTGAGGAGCTGAGGATTTCTATGTCAATGATTTTATTTCAAGTGCAAGTGAGGTGACAGAGGCACACACAGTGACAACAACAGCCAGGAACATTATGTCTGCTGCAGGAATGGAGCTGAGCTAAAAAAAAAAGTGTCAGAAGAGCTCGATGGATTGCACTGTGCAGCCAGAACCACACGGGTCTGTGCTGAAGGTGCTGGGCTTGGTGTGGAGACCGGCCACTGATGATTTTGTGTTCGACCTCAGGGGGCTGCTTGATATTCTGAAAGAAAGAGAAAACACAAAACAAATCTGCAGTCTTCTGCTCGCATTTTTGACCCTCTATGATGATTGCTGACTCCCTTCACCATCAGGATTAAGTGCTTGTTCTAAGAGATGTGGGAGAGAGGGCTCAAGTGGGACGAGGAACTGCCACCTGATCTGACAAAGAAATGGCAACAGTGGTGTTCAGAGCTCCCTCAACTGCATCAGGTCTCCATTCCACAATGGTACAAAATACACATGCCACAGCAGGACGGTCAAGAGTTAAGGCTACATGTATTCTGTGACTTGAGTGAAAGGGCTTATAGTGCAGTTGCTTATCTTCAAGGAGAAACAAGGGAAGGAGGGTAGGAGCACTGCAGCTAGACAAGACACAACTAAGACTATGGACAGACTCAATGATAGTGTTGCATTGGATTTGTGGTTCTGCTCATAAGTGGAAACAGTTCGTAGCAAACTGAGAACAGAAATCCAGTCTCTAACTGACCCACAGTCATGGTCTCACTGCAAAGGGAAAATGAATCCAGCTGACCTTCCCACCAGAGGCCTAACTGTGCAGGACCTGAAGCAGAGTGCATTGTAGTGGAGTGGACCTTGTGTTCTGATGTCACCTGATTGGTCAGAGAGCACTCAGGAAGATGTTCAGGAAGATAAGGTAAAGTCTGAACTCAGATCCAAATACCAGATTGTTGTACAGCTTGTTAAGCAAGACCCGCTCAAGCACAAAAATGAGTGGTGAACTGACAGCAAAAGAGCTAAATGAAGCAGGGAAACACTGGATAAAGGTGATTAAGAACCAGAGTTTCATCTCCGAAATTGATCTGCTGAAAGCAGGGAAATGCCCCAACACTGACTTCAGAATCAGAGAACTAAAACCATTTCTGGATGAAGATGAGCGTGGCAGGAAGGCTCCAGCATTCTGATCTCTCTTACAGAAAAAAGCACCCATGGATTTTGCTCAACAACCACAGACACACAGAAATGTTGGTGCAGTATGAACATGAGAAGATAATGCTTGCAGGTGTACGAGACACTTTAGTGCAGACAAGAGAGAAATATTGGATTTTGAGGGCACGACAGGTAGTGAAGAAGGTTGTAACAATTAACCTTTTACCTTTGGCTGTGTTAACTAAAACGCACAAGGGGTTCTTTTGAAAGATTGTGCAGATTAACAATAAACACTGTCAGTTCGGTATGTGATGCATGAAACAACGTACAAATCAGAGTGCATCCGACACTTAATCAAAACTATAGCATTGACAACGGTATCTTCAGTTTACCAGCAGTAAAGGAAAACACGCACCAAACAATAAACCAGAATCGCGCACAGTATAGCGCTTTATATTTTCACACATTAAATGACCCACACAACCCCAAATTATTTCAATGTCCTTTGTTTTAGTCTCAGATATGTCTACAGAGAACTTCCTGCTAGCGTTGAAAAGATTCATCTCAAGAAGAGGATTATGCAAGGTGATCTATTCAGATAACGCCAGGACGTTCAAGAGAGCTGATCAAGATTTGAAGGAGTTCTGGAAAGGCATTAAAGATCCACGACTACTGGAGTTCTTCTCAGAGAAGGGCATCATTTGGCGGTTCATCGCCGAAAGAGCAGCCTGGTGGGGGGCATTCTGGGAGTGGCTTGTAAGGTCAGCAGGGCTCTACACTAACATTTTTTTTCAGGAGCACTTGTGCGCCCAAGTTAAAAAAATTTAAATTAAACAGTTAAACATGCCAGTGCACCAATTGCGAATATTAAGAATGACTGACAACATTTAGGCTACAGAAAACAGGATTTTAAAGATCAATGCCTACTTTATTTTCAGTCTGTTCTATTTTCCTACATTTTGTTAATGTAAAATAATATAATACATTGCCATATTTGCATTTAGCCTGTTTATTAAGTATCCTGCCAAATGTAGGCTAATTTATTTATTTGTGAATCCATCTATAGCTTATCCAAATATGCCCATGGTGACCTATCTGACAGCATACTGCCTAATACTACTACTAAAACAATCCATTTTCTCTTCCACAAAACCCAACATAGGCTAATCAAGGATATATGTTTTATACTTTTAGTTTTTATTTGAAATATCTGCATTGATGGGGGCAGTAGGCAAACGTTAGGCCTACTTTCGTTTTGCACTTCAGCTTGTATTCGGTGTAAACAAACAAGCATGCGTGAAAGCCTGGAGTTGTCAGTAGCGTTCTACCTTTGAATAAAATGGGAGTATTACGGGAGGCTACGTTTGTGCCGGTTCGCTACAGCTATATTTTGCATATTGCAGCCAATACATCAACTGGGCTAAAAGGCATGTTCCTTCTCTCACTGCATTCTCAGAATCTCATCCTGTTCCTCCTATATCCAATGAATTCGGTGGATAGAATACCTAATTTCTTCAATCTTTGCATCTTGGCTGGCTAGTCTAACTTTCCGCTTTTTCTGCGCGCTTCTTGGATTTGACAGAAGCGACTACTAGCGAGTCACAACGCAAAACTGCTAACGTTGATGGGAGGTGTAGTTTTTATGCTGCATTCGCGACGTGATTCTATGGTTTGCACCAGTAATGTTTCTCGATGTTGCGGTGTATTTTGTAGACAAACATTGACATGGTTAGAAGTCATTCGCACCAGTGCGCCTAAATATTTTTTTGCACTCGCACGGCATCATTTTTACTCGCATGTGCGAGTGAAATGGGCGCACTGTAGAGCCCTGGTCAGTCAAAATTATACTCAGAAAAGTGCTTGGCAGAGCTAAACTTTGAAGAAATGTGCACCATTCTGACTGAAGCTGAAGACATAATAAACTTGAGGCTGCTCACTTATGTGCACAATGATGTGGATGAGTCAGAGCCACTAACACCTGCTCACTTCTTGGTGGGTCAGAGACTGACCTGCTTGACTCCTAAGCCATGTCCAGGTGAGACTAACCATCAAACAGCGAACAAGGAGGAGATGACCAGGAGGTGGTGCTACAGACAAAGACTTATGACCAACATCTGGAACGGATGGCGGTGAGAATATTTGCTGGATTTGAAGTCGGCCCATCGCTGCGACACCTCACAGCCTTCTTTGCTGAAGGTTGGAGATGTTGCACTCATCGGAGAAGATAACACCCCAAGGCAGAGTTGGAGGCTAGGAAGAATTGAGGAACTGTTCCCAGGCCTTGATGGCCTTGTGAGGTCATGTGCAGTTCGCACAAGTTCAGGAACTGAACTTGTGACAACAACTGCAGTGAGTTGGGAGAGAGAAAGCAAGAACACATAGGCTACTACTGGCCAATCCTCTCCAATTGTTAGAATTGGACTCTGGGCGTTTGGGAACAGCTGAGGGAGGAGGCTACTTGAAACTGTGAGTTTCGGTCGGTGTGAGCGAGCGGACTTTCAGTTGACAGTAATTAACACCCTTTTGAACAATCTAAGCTGTGCGAACGTCAGAGGGCGGGATCAGACGTGACTAGCTCCTTATAATATCGGAGCACCTCTCAGGTAATCAGACAACAACTGCAGTGAGTTGGGAGAGAGAAAGCAAGAACACATAGGCTACTACTGGCCAATCCTCTCCAATTGTTAGAATTGGACTCTGGGCGTTTGGGAACAGCTGAGGGAGGAGGCTACTTGAAACTGTGAGTTTCGGTCGGTGTGAGCGAGCGGACTTTCAGTTGACAGTAATTCACACCCTTTTGAACAATCTAAGCTGTGCGAACGTCAGACGGCGGTCTACGCTGATGCATTTCTGCATGCAATTCGTAGCAGCATAAAATTAGTGGCGGCCGCTGAAGCGTCAGCATAAGCGGCAGCCCTCGTTTCAGCCAGCCGCGGTTAAGACGAACGCGGTCAAGACAAGCAAGTTTACCTGTGCAAGTTCACCGAGCACAGGCACCGACAAAGGCAAAATGTGCCGTTCCACCATATCTGTTATCACCGGCCATTGCAGAAAACGGCATCATGCCAAAAGGGGCAGAAATCGCCTTAACCTCCAGGAACTTATACGGTCCTCACCGACAGAAACCTCCTTCTCCATGGGCTTGTGGAACTGTCAATCCGCAGTCAACAAAACGGACTTCATAGCTGGCTATGCCAACCACCTTTCGTTGGAACTCCTTGCTCTCACTGAGACTTGGATCAAACCAGAGAACACTGCCACCCCGGCTGCACTCTCCACTAACCTTACACTATCCCACACCCCTCGCCTATCTGGACGAGGAGGTGGGACGGGCCTGCTGATCTCCAACAAATGGAAATTCACCCCGCTACTGCCTTCAAACAAATATGTCTCATTCGAATTCCATGCCATCACAGTGATCGCCCCAGCAAAACTCTACGTGCTGGTCATCTACCGCCCTCCAGGCCAACTAGGCGACTTTATTGACGAACTTGACACTCTGCTATCCTCCATCCCTGAGCATGGCTGTCCGCTTCTTGTTCTTGGTGATATGAACATCCACTTAGATGCCCCAGGCTCAGCGGACTTTTTGGCCCTGGTCCACTCCTTTGACCTCGAACTGGTTCAAAGCCCACCGACTCACAAAGCTGGCAAAGAGCTTGACTTGATTTTCACTCGGAACTGCAGCACAGACACCCTCATGGTGACGCCTCTCCATCTTTCTGACCACTTCTTCATCCAGTTCAACGTCAGCCTGACAGAACAGCCTCCAGCTCCTCAGCCGATGGTCACGTTCCGCCGCAACATCCGGAACCTGTCTCCAACGCACTTCTCCTCTGTGGTTGCCTCCGGTCTACCTCCACTCAACACCTTCTCCTCTCTGGAGGTTAATGAAGCCACTGACTCGCTCTGCTCCACACTGACCTCGTGTCTAGACGAGCTGTGCCCTCTTACCACAAGGCCAGCTCGATCCAAACATTCTCATCCATGGCTAAATGATACCCTCCGATCGCAGCGCACTAAACTCAGAGCCGCGGAGAGGAAATGGCACAAATCCAAACTAGCTGACGACCTCAAAAACTACCAGACACTCCTGACCTCCTTCTCAGCCAGCATCACTGCTGCTAAGACTGCTTTCTACAATGACAAAATCAACAGTGCTACAGACACTCGAAAACTTTTCTCAACCTTCAAATCGCTACTCAACCCTCAGCTGCCTCCTCCTCCATCCAGCCTTACTGCAGATACCCTCGCCTCATTTTTTACAAACAAAGTGGCGGCAATCAGCAGTCAATTCTCTACATGCCCACTCAACGCATCTGACTCAGATACCGCACTCCTACAACCTCTAGGGACTGCTGGAACATCTTTTTCAGCATTCACGCCTCTCTCCGAGAGTGAAGTGTCCAGACTCCTGACATGCAGCCGTCCTACCACATGCTCGCTGGACCCTATACCTACGAGCCTACTTCAGTCCATCAGCCCGACCATCGCTCCAGCTATCACACATGTGATCAATGCCTCGTTAACCTCCGGCACATTTCCAACAGCGTTCAAAATGGCCCGGGTAACACCGTTACTTAAGAAAGCTTCTCTCAACCCTGCTCAAGTCGAGAACTACCGCCCTGTCTCACTACTGCCTTTCCTATCCAAAGGCATTGAACGAGCAGTCTCCAAACAGGTCTCTGACTTCCTTTCACAGAACAACCTTCTGGATCCAAATCAGTCTGGGTTCAAAAGCGGCCACTCTACCGAAACGGCTCTGCTGTCTGTAACAGAAGCCTTAAAAGAAGCCAGGGCGACCGCTCGGTCATCAGTACTCATTCTGCTTGACTTATCGGCTGCTTTTGACACGGTTAATCACCGTATCCTTCTCTCTATACTCGCTGACATGGGAATCTCCGGTTCTGCTCTCTCCTGGTTTGAATCCTACCTCACAGGACGCTCGTTTAACGTATCATGGCTTGGTCAGCTATCTGCACCTCACCATCTCACCACAGGGGTCCCCCAGGGCTCAGTGCTGGGCCCCCTCCTCTTTGCTATCTACACCACCTCCTTGGGACAGATTATCCGTTCGCACGGCTTCTCATACCACTGCTATGCAGACGACACACAGCTCTATCTGTCCTTTCCACCTGACGACCCCCTGGTTTCAACACGGATCTCAGATTGCCTTTCAGACATAGCTACATGGATGAAGGCACACCACCTCCAGCTGAACCTCTCAAAGACTGAACTGCTGGTCATCCCAGCTAAACCTACCATACACCACGACATCAACATCAAATTTGACTCCCTGTCTGTTTCACCGACCAGGACTGCAAGAAATCTTGGAGTTGTTCTCGACAACCAACTAAACTTCTCAGATCATGTTGCCTCAGTCGCCCGGTCATGCCGTTTCGCACTCTACAACATACGGAAAATCAGGACTTACTTGACTCAAGATGCTACCCAACTTCTGGTTCAGGCAATAGTCATCTCACGACTCGACTACTACAATGCCCTCCTGACAGGTCTCCCAGCCTGCGCAGTGAAACCACTTCAGATGATCCAGAACGCGGCGGCGCGCCTGGTCTACAACCAACCCAAAAGGGCACATGTTACCCCGCTGCTCATCCAGCTACACTGGCTACCTATGGCGGCCCGTATCAAATTCAAGTCTCTAACGCTTGCCTACAAAGTAGTCTCCGGTTCTGCTCCCACCTACTTGAATGCCCTCATACAGACTTACACTACCTCCAGACCGCTGCGCTCCTCTGACGAACGACGTCTAGCTCTACCACCGGTACGCTCAAGCCAATCCAAACTTTTCTCATCTGTTGTTCCTCGTTGGTGGAACACACTGCCAGTTCCTACAAGGGCAGGGACATCCTTTTCCACTTTCAAAAAACTCCTGAAGACCCAGCTCTTTAGAGAACATCTACTCTCATAGCAACACTTACAACAAGTCTTACTGATCCTAGCACTCACCAGCCGTTAAACTGACAAGTAACTGTTAAAATACAGCACTCACCGACGCACTTATTCTTACTGTACTCTAATGTGGTTTTTTTTAAACTGTCCTAAAATTGTGAGAATTGTTCTAAAACTTACTGTTTACCATGTTGTTAGTCGCTTTGGTTAAAAAAGCGTCAGCCAAATGTAATGTAATGTAACTGTTCTGCGGAGACCCATCGCTGTGATGTGTGTTTCCCACTGAGTGAGACAGACCAGACGCACACAAATTTCTGTTTGGTAGCTGACGCTGACTGAATAGCTCAACCACCATTGAACTGGGTTGATAATGATAACGTCAGCAAACGGCTCTAAACACAAGTAAGGCATACACGGTGCACTTATGTCTGGTACATGATAAACGTTAACACAAATTATTAGGGCTGTCAAAATAACTGATTCATTTCGATTAATTAATTTGAGAAAAAATAACTGATTAAAAAAAATGAGTGCAGATTAATCGATTCCGTATGACTTTTGACCCCGAGCCGTTCTAGTCAGTAAAAATTAGACTGTAAAATGAAGGAGAGAGAAGAAAATGTGCTGCCTGGATCATTGATTGGAACATTTACTTTTAAAAAATGGCCTGATGGTGTTGATAAAAATAAAGTGTTGAAAATAAAGTCCTTTGCCATGTCTGCAAGTGTTGACATTGAGGGGAGTGTTAATTTATTTTCATTGTGTCCCCTAGGTTATATCTGTGGCCTGAAATGCCTTGTATGTGAAAAAAAAACTTCTCCCGAAGCACTTTTGAATTTATTTCCTCAGCATATTAGGTCATATCATACATTATTATGGCCATTATTTGAACAGTGAAAATAAAAGAGTTTTTTAACTTTAAGGTCACTAATGCTGATTATTCAATGATTCATTTGAATTTAAATATTTAAAATACTTTCACAGCAAAAATTATTTATGTGATTAATTTAGATTAATTAATCACAGAGTATGTAATTAATTAGATTAACTTTTTTAATCGATTGACAGCCCTAAAATTAATATTTAACTACGTATAGAACGTCTCATCATTAAAGTGCTGATATCACTGTGATGGCAACTCCGCCCAGCTCAAAGAAGGGAGAGGGGGAGGGAGACACACACACACACACACACACACACACACACACACACACACACACACCTATACACACACACACACACACACCCCCGACACACGTCCAAAACTCAGCCAGGTGGTCGCTGAATAAAACTCCCACAAATACCACGGAACAACGTCGGCATTACTTAATCATATGACCAGTGTTCATAACAGCTACCGCATGCATACGGATAGCCTACGACTTAACTATTTGCAGCTACCTAAATACAATGGCAAGCAGTTTTATAGATGAGGCATTTAGCATTAAATAATCTATCTATTTATCATTCACGTTTTCCTCAGCTTGCAGATTAAGGCGACATGCAGACAAGCCTAGATGATAATTGACCCTTTGCTAAGTCCCGCCCCCTTACTGTAGTTACTGTTGGTAAGGCCGACAACCTCAGACCGGAGTTGACTAGAACGTCAATGGTAGCTGTAAGCCTGTCTGTAAAAGTTACATCCCAAGAGGCACTTTTATAGCTCCTTTTACACTGAGATCACATAAAATTCGAGGGAGGAGGAGACGTCTTTTTGCCGCATCGTGTGTCTAAAAACGAGACGAAAATTTGCCGGCCCGCTGTGTCTGTTCACATGATCCGGCATTTTGGGGAGCCAGGAGGCAGGACCAACTGGCAAATTAAAATGTGACTTGCAACAGGGGCCGTGTGATAAGTGGGCCTTTAGATGCAGCAGGTGTGTGATTTTCAAAACCATGGCGGGAGAACTGACTGCACTTTGGTTAGCTGCTGCCCACATTTTTAGTAGGTCTGCCCTACAAATAGATAGATAGAGATAGATAGATACTTTATTGATCCCCAAGGGGAAAATCAAGGTCTCAGTAGCATACAGACATCACACACAACATGCACTTACAGCAGAAATGGTAAATATAAGTATGAACATATAACCAAACTCCAGTGTACAATAGAGACAGTAGAAGATAAGAAAAACTAATAAAACTAAATACTAAATATACTATATAAATTAAATAAAAAATCCAGAGTGTGCTTGAGGGTGATCAAGCATGAGACGCTTGCAGTGACAGGGCCGGGACTGGCCTGTAGTTCTGTGTGCATGGTGAGGTGCTCAAGAGAGTGAGTGTCATGGTGAAGGTGCAAAAAGTAGTCCAACAGTAGTCCAACAGTGCAAGAATAAGGTCTAGAGACCAGCATAAATAATATGGACAACTAAGAGAGTAAAGTATAATATAGACAAGGTAATATAAAAAACTATGTCAGTGCAAGAATAGGTTGAGGTAATAGGGTTACAGCCATTCAGTATTGTAGCAGAAGCATTGGTCATGTTCGCTAATATAGCATGAAAAACAGTGTAGCAGTAAAACAGTAGTAAAAACATTAGGCTGTGGACAGTAGTAAAACAGTAGTAAAGCAGTAGTGGGCAGTCAGTACTCAAACATGGAGAGGGTGGAGAGGCAGACAGACTATGCAGAGAAGTCTATCTCTCCTTTACATTACATTACATTACATTTGGCTGACGCATTTTTAGCCAAAGTGACTAACAACATGGTAAACAGTTTAAGTTTTAAGCAATTCTCAACAATTTAAAAAACGGTAGAGTACAGTAAGAATAAGTGCATCAATGAGTGCTGGTTTTAACAGTTACATGTCAGTTCAAGACGGCTGGTGAGTGCTAGGATCAGCAAGACTTGTTGTAAGTGGTGCTATGAGAGGAGATGTTCTCTAAAGAGCTGAGTCTATAGGAGTTTTTTGAAAATCTTCCCTTTAGTGAAGCATTGAACCTACTGAACATTGAACAGACTTTCAGTTGTGCATGGCAGTGAGCGAAGTCTCCAGCTGATCAAGCTCTTTTGCTTTTTAATAGTGCTGTAGAGTGGATGACATTCATTGTCCAAGATGTTGATCAGTTTGTTCAGGGTCCTTTTGTCAGATATTGAAGTGATGCACTCTAGTTCAGCTCCCACTACAGAGCCAGCTTTCCTTACCAGCCTGTCAAGTCGCCCAGCATCCTTCTTTGTGCTTCCTCCCCAGCATACCACTGCATAGAAGAGGACGCTGGCAACAACAGACTGGTAGAACATCCTGAGGAGCTTGCTGCACATATTGAAGGACCACAGCCTCCTCAGGAAGTACAGCCTGCTCTGCCCTTTCTTGTAGAGTGTGTCAGTGTTGGCTGACCAGTTGCCTGACCCCATCAATGGAGACTGGTAGCAGAGCGGGCTTAGTCCTGCGGAAATCCACCACCATCTCCTTGGTCTTTGAAGTGTTGAGTTGAAGGTGATTGAGTTTGCACCATTGCACAAAGTCCTCCACCAGGCTCCTGTACTCCTCCTCTTGCTCTTCCCTGATACACCCCACAATTGCAGTTTCGTCAGAAAACTTCTGCATGTGGCATGACTCGGTGTTGTAGCAGAAGTCAGATGTGTACAGGGTGAACAGGACTGGAGAGAGCACAGTTCCCTGTGGCGCTCCGGTGCTGCTGATCACAGTGTCAGAGAGACAGTTCTTCAGTCTGACGAACTGTGGTCGCTTGGTCAGGTAGTCTGTAATCCAGGTTACCAGGTGAGCGTCCACACCCATCTGCAAGAGCTTGTCTCCCAGTCTGAGGGATTGGATGGTGTTAAAAGCACTTGAGAAATCAAAGAACATGATTCTCACAGCACTTTTCCCCTTGTCTAGGTGAGAATGTGTCCTGTGTAGAAGTGATGGCATCATCAAACTGTAACGGGTCTAGTGCATGGTCGCTCCATTGTCTTCATCACATGTGATGTTAGAGCGACAGGCCTGTAGTCATTAACCCTTTAGGCGCCAGAGGTTTTTTTCCGAAACGATCAATTTTGACATCTTCATTTCAAAAGGCTATATCTTAAAAGTGATAAGAGATAGAGACTTTCTGTAAATTAGAGAAATATTAAGGATGACCCAAAGTTTATGTAGAGATTAAATGTTTATATCTAATTTGCATATTATGACGTCATATGGTGGCGGCCATCTTGGATTATAGAATTTTCATGAAAAGTCGCATGTTTGAATGATAAAATGCACCACTTCTTTCCCCCCAAAATGTCCCTCACCTTCTGTATGCTATATTGCACAATACTGAATGCTCAGGTAAATAGTAAGTAGTGAACAAACTGTGTAAATCATTACTAATAAATGGCAGAAACAAACCAAATGCATGTAGCGATAGACTGGCCTTTTGCTGTAGAGATTTTCCATTTACTACATACAGACATACAGTAGGCACTCTGATTCCATGTATGGGCCACATATATATTATTCAGATGACACACAAACACAAGTAGACAAGACCTGTTTAGTTCAAAAGCTCATTTGCCACGGCAAGGCACAGATCAGGAGTGAGATGACGAGACAAGACAAGAGACAATGTTAGTATTTTTTTTCTTTTTGTTGATGTTTTTTTGTTGTTTTTTTCTTAGCTGACAAAGACACACACATCACAAGGACATGAACACACAAAAAGGAACACATAGTGTACTGTATGTCCTAAATGATCAGGGAAGTAGATAGCAAATCAACAGTGTAAATCATTACTAAATGGCTGACATTTTTTTTTTTATGTAGCAGGCCTTTTGCTGTAGAGATAATGACTCCCTATCCCTATCCATACAGGGCCGGCATTCCCATCATCTTGTGATAGACTATGCATGACCTAATGTGTGTGTGTGTGTGTGGGAGAGGGAGAGAGCGTGTCACCACCTCCACCATGCGAGCAGCATGGCCAGATCTGCCTCGCGCGCGCCGAGTGGAGAGAATTTGCGCAGCTCGGACTAGGCCTACTGTCATTCTCATTGCGACTCCCCCACACTGCCACTACGTTCCCCCCTAACTGTCCTATGAGCACTTCGACCTCGTCTAACATACCCAGTGGCATTAGACAAAGGCTCCACCACGTTACTGTCGCCGCGATTGTGGAGAGGCACACGTTCAGAAGACAGAAGCTAGCGCTATGGATATTAGGCTACCTCCAGCCTCGTTCGCCACACCACTAACACCCTGCTAACTTCCCGATGAACACTCCGAACCCGTGAAACATTATTCCCACCAGTGACATTGGGCAAACGATTCAACGTTTGTGCTTGGTGTAACCTAAACTATGGAGTAAACTCTCACTTTGTCCAGCTGCATCATTGCAAGGCAGGGACGCATCTGAAGCCTCACTAAACGAATCACCGTCATTTTCTGAAGGCAGATATTCCCCTTCAGAATCAGGGTCCGCGAATAGAAGACCCAACACTTCATTTCAGGTAAACTTTTTTGATGCCATTAGACGATAATCTAATGCAAATACTCGCTGACGTTGACAATATCGCTCTGACAAAGTGGCTCACACGCACACTAGCTCCGGTATTTCATGCACTGATTCAATTAGCTGTAGCTAGAAAGTTTTGTTTAAAGCGTGTCCTTTTTTCGACTCGGGGATGACGTATGACATGTCTGCCATCTAGTGGAGTGGAAGTCGAACGAAATATGACACCCTATTTGACTAAATCGGCCGTTTTACTCAGTGCCGCATCTTGTCGACTATAGTCGCCTGTGGCGCCTAGAGGGTTAAGCTCACTGGGGTGTGGCTTCTTAGGGACGGGGGTGAGACATGATGTCTTCCACAGTGTTGGACTTGTCCGAGACGTAAACTCAAGTTGAAGATGTGCTTCAGTGGCTCTCCCAATTCAGCAGCACAGGCCTTGAGTACCCTTGGACACAGTCTGTCAGGCCCGGCTGCCTTACGAGGATGAAGTTTTTTAAAATGATAACTTACTTGATCAGCCGTGATGATAGGGGGGATGAGGGGAGTAGAGGGGGAGGAGGAGGAGGGGTGCTTCTGAGAGGGTTGTCGTGTGGCTAGAGACTGATGGCCGTTGACTGAAGCCATTGTTGCCGCACTGCTCGTGATCACCATGTGGGGGAGAGGTGCGATAGCCTGATCTGCAGTGATGATGGAGGGGGGAGGGGAGGGGAGGAGGAGTACATCTGGGGTCTGTGTGTCTGATGGCTGTTGACTGAAGTCGTTGTCACCTCGTTCGTGGTCGCCACGTGGGGGAGGGGTGCAATATCCAGTGATGGTGGGCTGAGTTTTGCACTGGTAATGAGGTGGTGTGGGGGTGGGGGCTGGGGGATGACCACCTCCTTGATGTCCCTGTCAAGGCTGCCAGAGTCTTGGACACCTCAACAGGCACAGGCAAGGAGGCATCAGGCGGGGGCAGGGCGTGGGGTGATGGGGACTCAGATCGTTGGATGTCCCCGGGATGCAGAGCTGGAGAGACTGGGAGACTTGGAGGTGGGGGTAGGGCGGGCACGCAAACAAGAGCAGTACCTGGAGCTGGTGCAGGGCAATTGAACCTGTTGTAAAAGTGGTTCAGCTGGTTCGCCCTGTCCAGGTCTCCCTCCAGAGCTGCTGCTCTTATTAAGGCCAGTGATGGACTTCATACAGTCCCACACCTCTTTCACTTCTGTTCCATCTTCTTCTGTAGTCCTCCTTAGCCTCTTTCAGCTTATTCTTGAGTTCCCCCTGTACTCGCCTCAGCTCTGCCATGTCCCCCTCTTTAAACGCCATCTTTTTCCTATTGAGAAGGGTCTTGACATTACTGGTTATCCAAGGCTTGTTATTTGGATAGCAGTGTACAGTCCTTGTGGGAACAACAATGTCCATACAGAAGTTCAGATAGTCAGTAGTGCAATGTGTGACCTCCTCTAAGTCCTCTCCATTCAGTAGCACACTCCAGTCAGTGGACTCAAAGCAGTCTCTCAGAGCCTCATCCGCTTCTGGTGTCCACTTCCTGAAGGTGCGCGTGGCAACCGGTAGCCTCTGAACTTTTGGCTTGTACATTGGCTGAAGATGCAAGTGAAGCTGCTTTGCATCATAGTTCAGTAGCCTAGGCTACTATGTGTCGATGCTTAGAATGTCGGACTCTTGCGATCAACGTCTACAGACAAAAAGTCCTTTGGAAGGGAAATTGAAGAGAAGCAGGGAGCAGTTTGAAGTTGAAAGACTCAATGATATGTTAAACGGCGTAGACAAAGACGTTTGGCTCTTCTTGGTCAATTTGCGTTGGGGTCTAAAAGAAGGATGTGGAGCATCCTCTGTCCTCTGTCAAACACAGTTGCATTTTCAGCCCTGACCAAAACCGTTCAGGAATTATTTAAGCAAAAGTGGGACGTGCAACATGTTTCATTCTCCCTCTTGGTTGAGATTAATGAAACAGCATGAGGGATGAATGAAACATAGGCCTAAAGTTTCTCCTGAATTTTGTTTGGCAAATTTGAAAACAGTCAGCTTACATTTTGAAACATACCCAGGGCTCTACACTAACATTTTTTTCCAGGAGCCCAAGTTAAAAAAGTTAGGAGCACAGACAAATATTTGGGAGCACAGTCACTTCTGTACTTAACTTACACATAATCTAACATTACACTGCAGCTAAATGCCATGCCAGTGCCAGTGCACCAATTGCGAATATTAAGAATGACTGACAACATTTAGGCTACAGGAAACAGTATTTTAAAGATCAGTGCCTACTTTATTTTCAGTCTGTTCTATTTTTCTACATTTTGTTAATGTAAAATAATATAATACATTACCATATTTGCATTTTGCCTGTATATGAAGTATCCTGCCAAATGTAGGCTAATTTATTTATTTGTGAATCCATCTTTAGCTAATCCAAATATGCCTATGGTGACCTATCTGACTGCATACTGCCTAATACTACTACTAAAACAGTCCATTTCTCTTCCACAAAACCCAACATAGGCTATCAAGGATATATATATTTTTTATCCTTTTATTTTTTATTTTTTTAATATTTGCATCGATGGGGGCAGTAGGCAAACGTTAGGCCTACTTTCGTTTTGCACTTCAGCTTGTATTCGGTGTAAACAAACAAGCATGCATGGAAGCCTGGAGTTGTCAGTAGCGTTCTACCTTTGAATAAAATGGGAGTATTACGGGAGGCTACTTTTGTGCCTGTTCGCTACAGCTATATTTTGCATATTGCAGCCAATATGTCAACTGGCTAAAAGGCATGTTAGGTTACCTTTCCTTCTCTCACTGCATTCTCAGAATCTCATCCTGTTCCTCCTATATCCGATGAATTCGGTGGATAGAAGAACTAATTTCTTCAATCTTTGCATCTTGGCTGGCTAGTCTAACTTTCCGCTTTTTCTGCACGCTCTTGGATTTGATAGAAGCGACTACTAGCGAGTCACAACGCGAAACTGCTAACGTTGATGGGAGATGTAGTTTTTATGCTGCATTCGCGACGTGATTCTATGGTTTGCACATGTTTCTCGATGTTGCGGTGTATTTTGTAGACAAACATTGACATGGTTAGAAGTCATTCGCACCAGTGCGCCTAAATATTTTTTTTTTGCACTCGCACGCCATCATTTTTACTCGCATGTGCGAGTGAAATGGGCGCACTGTAGAGCCCTGATACCCTACTTCTTACTTCTTTCTCTTTGTTCCCATGGTGGTATTGAAAAAAAAATGCATTTAGAAAAGAAGAACGTTCGTGAGCCCTTGTTGACGGCCTATTGCCTTGTCATGTCAAGATCAAATATTTTCTCTAATGTGCAAATTTTAAACAAAATGGGATGAATTGAATGTAGGACATAGCATAGGCCTATAGTCCATATCTATTGTTTGAACAAGAACTCTGGATTTCACCACCATAGTCTTTATTAATGCTATCTAATCAGAAATTTTGCGTGCGCAATCTTCACCAGAAAACTGGCTTAAACAAACAATCTAACAGGTTTTAGGAGATGAAATAGGCCTACAAAAAACAGACCAGGCCTCTATTTGAGACTGGCCTTTATTTATCCAAACCTATAGCCACACCATACGTGTAAAGAGACAGGTGTCTATTTAAGACTGC
Organism: Alosa sapidissima; assembly: GCF_018492685.1. NCBI lineage: Eukaryota > Metazoa > Chordata > Actinopteri > Clupeiformes > Clupeidae > Alosa > Alosa sapidissima. Next base: position 38,457,336 of record NC_055961.1, on the reverse strand, counting down.
TTTTATTTGAATTTCTACAGTAAGCAGGTCGGATCGAGGGTAGGGAATCATTTTGTCTTAATATTTGCAGTTCAAGATGGGTGGAGTCAGGGCCAGTGTTGGAGGAAAGAGGGTAGGACCATTTGAGTTGTGTATTTTCAAAATCTGCCGGCCGTTTTGCGAATCCCACACCCCACCTTTAAGTATTTCGGTTGCTTTACATCTCTGATAAGCTGTTCTAACATTTTAATCTATGGCAAGCCATCTGCAATTACAATTATGTCTAGAAGCAATGAAACTACAGATATTGATAATAAACTAAATATATAGTTAAATTTCATGTTCAAATTTGTCTTATCAATCAAAAACCAGGGGATGTTAGGATCCTGCTGTAGGACGGTCTGTAATTTGCTCGGCGTGTTGGAGGCTTTTCGAGTGTCGGTTCGAATGATTTCAAATCACTAAAAAAGGATGAGAGGATGACTTTCTCTTGACATGCACTTACAGGACCACAAAAAAAAAAATCATAAAAAGGGGTTGTTGGAGATTGGTTCAGATCAATGATGACTGCGGTATAAAAGTAAACTCGGCTGTCAGAAAAGGGCTGTTGGATTGGGAAAAAGAACATGATTTGCATTCCAGTGCTTGCAAAGTATCCCATTAATTTCTAAGAGAAATTATTTGGAAAGTACTTTCAACATTCATGACAAACTAATTAGTACCACAGTCAAGATAGGTAGTAACACTATTGGCTCCTTACAGATCTCCATACCCATCTTTATAATAACTACACACAATTCATCATTTATTAAGCCTTTCTTACCTATTAGTTAATGGTTTGTTCATCATTAGTAATTTATTGTTCATACATAATTTATCATCAGTAAAGCATTTGTTCACACAGTTATAAATGGTTTGTTCATAGTAAATAAGCCTATATCTAAAATAAGTTTATACATTATTGTTAATACTTAATAAATGATGCAATAATATGTTTTTGCTAAAGTAATATTTCCATTATTTAACAGTTGTTACATACACATGCACTAATAATTAGTTAGGGTGAGGATACATATTTTATAAACCACTTCCTAATACTATAACTCATGATTAACTCAGGAGTTACAAGTGGTTAGTTAATGATATTTTGTGAGCTCATCTAAAGTGAGGATGTTTTATGCCTTGCAACCTTTTATAACTGTGTGAACAAATGCTTTACTGATGATAAATTATGTATGAACAAGAAATTACTAATGTTGAACAAACCATTAACTAATAAGTAACATAGGCTTAATAAATGATGAATTGTGTGTAGTTATTATAAAGTGTTACCACAATCCATTTTTCTCACCATTTTTCTGCCTCCTCCAAGTCAGCAAAGACACTATTGGTAGAATAGGGCTTCCTATGAAAGGTACGGATGTGTGGATACTCCTGTCTTCCTGCTCGTGCATCACTCATCCTCCTTTGGTATGCGTCCAGTGCTTCTTGTCTGTAGATTGTACAACCCCATATCAGAAAAATTTGGAATGTAGGCGGAAGTTTGAATAAAAACAGAATGTAATCTCGTAAACTCATATTAATTTGCAAAAAGGACACAGACAACATATCAAATGTTGAAAATGACAAATTTTGCTATTTCATGGAAAATATATGTTAATTTTGAATTTGATACCAGCAACACGTTTCAAGAAATGTTGGGGCAGGGGAACAAAATGCTGGAAAATTTGAGTAATGATAAAGAAAACAAAAGGGAGATTGTGGAAATTGTTTGGGGAGTTCATCCAGCAGGGCCGTAGTCACCATAGACATTGAGGGGGACGTGTCCCCCCCAATATTCAAATATAAACCAAAAGAAAAGAAAGAAAAAAGCGCTAGACTAGGCCTACAGGAAACCTACACGCATCTGAAATGTAATCAAACATCAATAACGCACAAATTAGTGACCTAGTGATGGTTCCAGAGTAGCCTAGACCTGAGTGGTTTGTCCTGGTGGTTTTCCGTTTTTTGTTAGTGGCGTGCGCTATCAAAAGCTTCCATTTACTGCTCCCTACTGCGGTGAGGTAGGGCTGTCAACAATATCGCAAAAGCTACCGGTACAATTTTCACAAAACTTGTTGGAAAGGTGTAGCACAGGCTAAGGAAATCCCATACATTTTTGGAGCCGATCAGACTCAAACATTTGAAACATTTTCCATACTGTATTGTAGCTTGAAACGTTTTATTTTAAATCATGAATTTGTGCAAGCCTGTGTCATTCATTTCTTTCACATGTCTTTCAACATAAATAATGCATTAATATGCTAGTAGTAATGTCAGACATTACCGTTTATAGGCCTCTTAGAAATGGTTGTTGCATCTTGCATATTCAAAAGTGCTTCGGGAAGAAGTTGTTTTTCACATACAAGGAATTTCAGGCCACAGATATAACCTTTTTAAAAGTAAATGTTCCAGTCAATGATCTAGGCAGCACATTTTCTTCTCTCTCCTTCATTTTACAGTCTAATGGTTACTGACTACAACGGCGCGGGGTCAAAGGTCATACGGAATCGATTAATCTGCGTTATTTTTTTTTTCAATCAGTTATTTTTTTCTCTCTAATTAATTCATCAAAATTAATCAGTTATTTTGACAGCCCTAAAAAAATACTAAAATACTTAATACTAAAAAAAAACTAAATCAAATATCCACATAGTATGCTTACGGATGATCAAGCATGAGGCTCTTGCCATGATAGGGCAGGGACTGAGCCTGTAGTTCCATATGCATGGTAAGGTGCTCTATGAGAGTGATGGTGCAAATAACAGAATAATGTAGACAAGTAATATAAAAACTATAACAGTGCAAGAATAGGTTGAAGTAGTAGGGTTACAGCCATGGTCAAGTATTAAATAAAAAGTATTAAGTATGGCCACAATCCAGGCTGTGGGAGGGAGGGATGGGATATGCATATGTGCTAATATAGCATGTAAACAGTGTAGCAGTAAAAACAGTAGGCTAGTACGTACACAAACATGGAGAAGGTGGAGAGGCAGACAGACTATGCAGAGAAGTCTATCTCTCCTCTACCCTTAAGTGAAGCATTGAACAGTTCAATGGCCCTGGGGACAAATTACTTCCTCAGTCTGTCAGTAGTGCATGACAGTGAGGGTCTCCAGCTGATCAAGCTCCTCTGCTTTGTAATAGTGCTGTGGAGTGGATGACATTCATTGTCTAATATGTTGATCAGTTTGTCCAGGGTCCTTTTGTCTGATATTGAAGTGATGCACTCCAGTTCGGCTCCCACGACAGAGCCAGCTTTCCTTACCAGCCTATCAAGTCGCCCAGCATCCTTCTTCTTTGTGCTTCCTCCCCAGCATTACACAGCATAGAAGAGGACGCTGGCAACAACAGACTGTTAAAACATTCTGAGGAGCTTACTGCAGACATTGAAGGACCGCAGCCTCCTCAGGAAGCACAGCCTGCTCTGCCCTCTCTTGTAGAGTGCTTCAGTATTGGCTGACCAGTCCAGTTTATTGTCCAGGTGTAAGCCCAGATACTTGTAGGTGTTTACCACCTCCACATTGACCCCATCAATGGAGACTGGTAGCAGAGCGGGCTTAGACCTGCGGAAATCCACCACCATCTCCTTGGTCTTCGAAGTATTGAGTTGAAGGTGGTTGAGTTTGCACCATTGCACAAAGTCCTCCACCAGGCTCCTGTACTCCTCTTGCTCGTCCCCGATACACCTCACAATTGCAGTATCATCAGAGAACTTCTGCAAGTGGCATGACTCAGTGTTGTAGCAGAAGTCAGACGTGTACAGGGTGAACAGGACTGAAGAGAGCACAGTTCCCTGTGGAGCTCCGGTGCTGCTGATCACAGTGTCAGAGAGACAGTTCTTCAGTCTGACGAAGTGTGGCCGCTCTGTCAGGTGATCTGTAATCCAGGATACCAGGTGAGCGTCCACACCCATCTGCAAGAGCTTGTCTCCAAGTCTGAGGGGTTGGATGGTGTTAAAAGCACTTGAGAAATCAAAGAACATGAGTCTCACAGCACTTTTCCACTTGTCTAGGTGAAAATGTGTCCTGTGTAGGAGATAAGTGATGGCATCGTCCACGCCCACTTTCTCCTGGTATGCAAACTGTAGCAGGTCTAGTGCATGGCGTACCTGGGGTCTGAGTATGCACAAGACCAGTCGCTCCATTGTCTTCATCACGTGTGATGTTAGAGCGACAGGCCTGTAGTCATTAAGCTCACTTGGGTGTGGCTTCTTAGGGACGGGGGTGAGACTTCCACAGTGTTGGGACTCGTCTGGGACAGAGACTCTAATTGAAGATGTGCTTCAGTGGCTCCCCCAGTTCAGCAGCACAGACCTTGAGCAGCCTTGGACAGTCTGTCAAGCCCGGCTGCCTTCCTAGGTCAGAGTTTCATCAGCTGTCCTTTGACCTGATCTGCCATGATGATGGGGGGGGGGGGGGGGGGGGGGGTGGTAGGGGTGCGTCTGAGGGGGTTGTCGGGTTGGCTGAAGCCATTGTCACCATGTGGGGAAGGGGTGCGATAGCCTATGATGGTGGGGGTGAGTGTTGCACTGGGAGTGAGGGGGGAGGTGTGGGTTGGGCAGGCAAGCAAGCAAAAGCAGTGTCTGAGTCAGCAGGGGGTGGTGGACAGACCACTGCGCCATTGGAGCTGGACAGGGGCGCAGCTACCCATTTTTTGGGGGGTATGCAACAACAAATTGGCGCCCCCCCCCCCCCCCCCCAAAAAAAAAAAAAAAAACACAAACAAGTAAAGTAAAACAAAAGGCCAATAATTTACACTAATAGGTTATTATCACTATTGTCACTATTATTTTTAAAGAAATTCTACCAATTTGAACTTAACCGAAGTATTGTTAAATGGTGCATTGTCACTTTAAGCGAGTCTAAACGGTTCTCATAACGTCCTTTTACCAGCTGTTGCTCACAAAGGATAAGGCTGATCCAACTCTAGCCTTTGTTTGCCACATTGACAGCACAATATTAAGCTATTAATATTAGGATTGTTAGGAAATGGAAACATGTAATGAGTTGTTGCTAGCGTGACATTTCTGTTTGCAGTTTGCCATTAAATGTTCAGTATGAGCATGGTAGCCACCTAGCTATCTTAATGGAATAGGTTATATTTCAATCGGCATATGCTTAGCAAACGCTAGTTAGTCTGGTAACATGAATAACATGAACATGAAACATAGTGATGTAGTACTCGAGTCCGGTCTCGAGACCAATATCTGCTTTCTCGGTCTCGTCTTGGACTCGTTCCTTCAAAGACTCGGTCTTGACTCGGTCTCGGACCACAGTGGGAGGAGAAGGACTCGTAATTTCAGACCGAGTCCTCGAGACCAACGCATTTTTTATGTTCATATAAAAAAACAGACAACACATAACAACAATAATAATAATAAAATGCAATGTTGACTGGCATTATTTGAAAATGACATCCCATGGTGCAATGCAAAGATACTGCCGTCAGAGCCGTTTATTTATCTCTATGGCTCTGCTGCCGGTGAGTGTCTGTAGGTCAGCATAGTCCATATTAAGACGTTAAGACTGCTCCTCTAAACAATTCCCAATCTAGCTTAGTCTGTAGGCCTAACTGTTGATTATTAACTGGGGTGATATTAAATTATGAATATTAAAACTGAAATTTTTTTATGGTCTTGGTCTCGACTCGGTCTCGACTCCTAAAGGACTCGGTCTCGACTCGGACTTGCTTCTTCAAAGACTCGGTCTTGACTCGGACTCAACTGTATTTGAAAACCAACAGACTTGGTCTTGACTCGGTCTCGACCCTTCAAAGACTCGGTCTTGACTCGGACTCGGCATAGGCGGTCTCGTCCCCATCACTAATGAAACATGTGCCTCCTCCAAGCACAGACGTCACACTTTAAATCCTACCTGTTGCTTTTTACCATCCACTTATTTAACTGCTGTCGCATCCCATCCTGACATGCCATCTCATTTTCCCTTTCTTTTTCTATTTTTAGCCCCCGACAGCTTTTATGCGTTATCCATCTTTTTCAATAGACGAAAACTCACTACTCGTAGGCTACCTCCTCACTCAGCGCTCACAGCGCCCCCACTCCCTTTTCTATGTCAAAATTCTATGATGGAATCTTATGAGATATAGGCGCCTACTCTAGCCTGTTAGTCCTCTAAAATGCTATTTAACATTGAGGAAATCCAGAAATGATTTAAAAACCTACAACAGTAGCTACATATAGAATATACCAAATATATTATTATTATTTTTACCATCGCTTTGGCGCCCCCACGGTGCCCACTTTTTGCGCCACTGGAGCTGGAGCAGGGCAGTCAAACCTGTTGTAGAAGTGGTTCAACTGGTTCGCCCTGTCCAGATTTCCCTCCACAGAGCTGCTGCTCTTCTTAAGGCCAGTGATGGTCTTCATTCCATCCCATACCTCCTTCATGTTGTTCTCCTGCAACTTCTGTTCCACCTTCGTTCTGTAGTCCTCCTTAGCCTCTTTCAGCTTGATTTTGAGTTCCCCCTGTACACGCCTCAGCTCTGCCATGTCCCCCTCTCTAAACGCCATCTTTTTCCTATTGAGGAAGGGTCTTGACATTGCTGGATATCCAAGGCTTGTTGTTAGGAAAGCAGCGTACAGTTCTCGTGGGAACAACAATGTCCATACAGAAGTTCAGGTAGTCAGTTGTGCAATGTGTGACCTCCTCTAAGTCCTCTCTATTTTGTAACAAACTCCAGTCAGTGGACTCAAAGCAGTCTCTCAGAGCTTTGTCCGCTTCTGGTGTCCACTTCCTGACGGTGTGCGTGGCAACCGGTAGCCTCTGTACTTTGGGCTTGTACATTGGCTGAAGATGAATGAAGTTGTGATCTGACTTTCCCAGTGGGGGGAGGGGGGAGGCGCTGTATGCATCCCTCACGTTTGCATACATGAGGTCTATTGTCCTGTTTTTCCTAGTTGGGCAGTCAACAAACTGGTAGAAATTTGTGAGGGTGGAATCCAGTGTTTTGTGATTGAAGTCGCCAGAGATCGCAAAAAAGGCATCAGTGTGTTGAGTTTGGAGCCTTGCAATTGTAGAGTGGATGAGATGTAATACAGAAATACCACCATCTTAGCTGGGCCTGAGCTTGTTTCAAATGGACTGAGGTAGCATGAAAAAAGGTCCTGTGGTTATGCATATGCCCCATTTAGAGTTTTTTTGCTCGACATTGCACATACTTCAGGGGTTCTGATAAGGAATGATACACTGTAATAATTACAAAAAATTCTAAATCTTTACAATTTCTATTTCAATTAAATTGGTGGACTATACATCTGCATAAATAATATTGGATCAAATTATATGAATATTCCATTTCTATGGATTCTTGTGAATATTTCAAGACCCTATATGCTATATCTAGCATATTGCTAAGGATATACACTGCAGCTAGAGGGTAGGGAGGCACCAAAGGCGGGGGAGGGGGGTAAATGACCCGGGGCTGTGACAGGTTAGCATAACGGGTTAGACCAATCAAAATTTGAATAATTTGCAATTATTTTTGGAAATCATGGACTCCTCTGGGCTAATGAGGAAAGGGCCTATCCAAGTATCCACAGTAGCCTACAGCATGGGAATCTTGTATACAGGTTTTGAGCAACATATACTGCCATCCAGGAAATGTCTTTTCCAGGGAAGACCTTGAATATTTCAGAAAAACAATCCCAAAAGGAATTTTCTTCATATGTAAAGTATGCTAGTCAGTGCTAAAATGGCCTGTGTACAATCCAGACCTGTCAAATTAGGTGAATCATGGAATGAAAAAACATGATTAATAATACCCCATACTGTTGAGCAACTGAAATCCTATATCGGGCATCCTATATAACATTTCATTCTCAAAACTCTAACAACTGGTCTCCTCAGTTCCTAAACATTTACAGAATGTTGTTCAGTGAGGTGAACCTCACATGCCCCCGTCCCAGCTTTTTTTTAAACATGTTGCTGGCATCAAATTCAAAATGAATATATATTTATACATAATAGTTAACATTTTCATTTTCAGCATTTGATATGTTGTCTATGTCCTTTCTGCTGCTACATATTGGTTTACGAGATTTGTATATTATCACATATTATCACGTTCTTCCTTCTATATCTAATTATGTATACAAAGAAAAGAACCAGACATTTTCTTTTACCTATATTGCAAGCGATTGGACAGAATCTCTTGTTTCACATGTTCCAGGGCCCCATGAAGGAAGAGTTCTAGTTCAGTGCGCTGCTCCAGAATTATACGAGCAAGACGCTTGACCCGAGTCATTTCACATTCACGCAGTGCCAATAGCTTCTGCAATTTCTCAAGTTCTGCACAGTTGGTCTGTGTGCTGAGAATAACTTTCTCCTGGATCTCATTCTTCTCATGCTCAAACTGCACTGACATGATATTAAGTGCCCGCTCCAAAACATCGACCTTACTCCTCAGTTGCAAGATCTCTTTCTTTTGGGCAGCCATCTTACAAACGTTCTGTTTCATCATGAACTCACTTGTATCCTGGAAGAATAAAGAAAATGAGAAGAGAAAAAAAAATCATTATTTCCCATGTTCCAAGTTCCTTTTTATAAATAAAATGTTGTTCTCTGGCCAGTCACTGTAGAACAAATTAGACCAATCTGCGAAACAAATAATTATGGCCAGACTTATGGCATCTCATTTAAGAAAATACTCAAACTATTTGTGCACGTAGGCTATGACAGATTTAATAGCCACATTTTGCAGGTAGGAAAGTTTAAGTGGATGTGAAATTGAAAGCAAGCCTAGTTAAGGTTGCTTTTGACATCTATCTAAATAACAGGATCTGTCTGTGTGTGTTATTTGCATATCTGTCGAACCATTTGTCCGATTGATTACAAACTTGACAGGTGTATGACATCATGAAGGGTCGTTTAAACTGATTTGCACCTGTTTCAACGGCCATCTGGTCAACTAGGCTCCATTTCTCTCTGTTTCTCTCTCTATTCCACAAGAACACAAGGCACCTTCCATCCAACTGTCTCTCATTCATTCACTTCAAACCATTCATTCATCCATTAAACTATCTATCTATCAACATCCATTAAACTATCTACCTATACATTCATTAAACTATTTGTCTATCAACATTCATTAATCAATCAATCAATGCCTTTATTTGTCCCCCAGGGGGGCAATTAGTTTCACAGCAGTAGCACACAAAAACAAAATTACAAAAAATATACAAATACACACAGTATAATAAATAACACAATACTCATCCTGGGGCCTGTACTACGAAGCGGGGTTTCTGGCTTATCTGGGTAACTTCGAGAGTAACTTGATCACGTGTAGCGTAACTTCCCGATTAACCCGTACTACGAAAGGTGGATAGGTTTTAACCGAGGTATGCTGCCATGGCAATTTACGCTTCATCTCAAACCTGCTCCGACCAGGTTATGTTCTTGGTTAACCCTAGGTTTCCGTTAACCACACCCTTTATAAGTACCACCCCTCCTCTAACAATTTCTCCCGAGACATGTCGGCGTACCTGGATGATCCATACGACATTGGAGCGCAAATCGTGAGGGACTCTCTTCGCAGGGCGAGGGGTTTTAGAGACCGCCAGAAAATATATATAGCCTACCCGGACGATATTCTCTATGAAGATATAGATTGTCAGCCAAGGGAATTCGTTATCTTTGTCAGATGATCTAGGAAGACGTCTCATAGCAATGCCCGTACGTGGACATTCATGTATTCAATCGGTGATGCAAGAATACTGTATGTCTGAAAATAAATCGGACATAGGCCTACATTAAGCTGAACATCTGAGCAAGAATAGCCTAAAATAAATCGGACATAGCCTACAGTAGGCCTAATAAATAAAAATCACCATTTTAACAAACTTGTTGAATTGAATGTCATATTACTGTACCCTGCACATAAAGGCTACACATTTCCACAGCACCAGAATCCGACCGAATGCCTCCCTCAACCCCCTCCATAATTGGCCTTCCACTATTATTTGCGATGGCCAACTCCTCTGCTACTGTAAAACACTCTGGTTCCTTTCCTCCTACAGTAGTGTTCGAAGACACTGTTTCTTGTTAGCTGTAAAACAGAGGCCAAGTGAAGGCTATAAGCTAGGCCTACATGTTTTCATAATTAAGAAATATTAATGCAAGCTATAACTATATAAACCTACTATTCTGAATAATGTTTTTGTGTTTCATTTTCACCTGCTGCCATGTGCGTTTGGCAATGGTGTTGCATCTGAAATGTTCACAGGATTAGGCATACACTAAATCAGTCAATGGGGGCTACTTAAACATTTAATTATCCTTATTACTGTAATCTATATGCCCACTTCTGAATTGGGTTGCATCTGTAGGCCTTTCTATGAACTCAAATTAGGCTATTTAATTATTTCAACTCATTTCAGACATTCCGCAAGCTACTAATCCTCCGTAACACATATTTGAAGAACATGTGGGAATAAAACTTTACTTTTAGCCATTTAGGCTACCCGATCTGTAATACGTTGCCAACAGCCTTGCTTTGCTCACTTCCGACGTATTTTATTTTTGTCGTAGAGTGGGTTTTAATTCCTCATAACTTGTCATAATAATTGTGCATTCCTCATCCGTAAAATAAGGTGATCGCGTCATCATTGAAAGTGGTGACTTGCGCTGCAACCCGCCCCTTTTATGTGAACGCGCACAGGTTAACCCCGGCTCAACAAATCAACTTCATAATCAGCGTCGTAGTACCGATTAACACCACTTAAGATAACCAGGTTTTGTCAACCCTGGTTTAACAAAGTAACCCTGGGTTACATCTGGGTAGGTTAAGCTCCCTTCGTAGTACAGGCCCCTGATCAATAATGGGTAAACTACCTCTTCCTCCTGGCATTTAGAAGAGAGACAGCAGAAGGAACAAAGGAGTGTTTAAATCTGTTTGTTTTTGCAAATGGGAGTCTGAGCAATGAACCTGATGGTAGAAACTGTAGATGTAGAGGATGGGAACAGTCAGACAAGATGGAGTTTGCTTTCTTAAGCAGTTGTTCCTGTAAAGTTTCTTGTGCAGACCCAATTATTTTGCTACTAACACTAACAACCTTGTTCAGTAAATTCCTTTCTTTTACCCTCAAGGATTGAAACCAACAAATAAAGGAAAAAGTAATAACAGACTCAATAAAGGAACGATAAAACATAGTCTGCAGGGTAGAACCAACCTGGAATTTAGAGTTTTCTAAGACAAAAAAGACGCTGCAGGCTTTTCTTATAGATCGAGTCAGTATTTTTCTCAAATGTCAGCTTGTTGTCAAGATAAGTGCCTAAGTACTTATAAGTAGGGCTGTCAAAATAACTGATTAATTTCGATTAATTAATTTGAGAAAAAAATTTGTGCAGATTAATCGATTCCGTATGACCCCGAGCCGTTCTAGTCAGTAAAAGTTAGACTGTAAAATGAAGGAGAGAGAAGAAAACGTGCTGCCTGGATCATTGATTGGAACATTTACTTTTAAAAAATGGCCTGATGGTGTTGATAAAAATAAAGTGTTGAAAATAAAGTCCTTTGCAATGTCTGCAAGTGTTGACATTGAGGGGAGTGCTAATTTATTTTCATTGTGTCCCCTAGGTTATATCTGTGGCCTGAAATGCCTTGTATGTGAAAAAAAAACTTCTTCCCGAAGCACTTTTGAATTTATTTCCTCAGCATATTAGGTCATATCATAGATTATTATGCCCATTATTTGAACAGTGAAAATAACTAGATGTATCGCATAGCGGTACAAAATATGACCGCCGCTCAGTCCTGTACATCCGTTCCGCGAAAATAAATCACACTTCAATTTGTCTCCATATTTTACTCCATCCCCTACTCTTGAAACTTTTGTGTACGCTTGTTTGGCATGCCTGAGTGTGTGTGTGCGGCTGCACAGAAAGTAGCCTACTGGTGCTGAAAAGGTGAATAGATTGTAGAATAGCCAAAGAAGATGTAGCATTGTTATAAAACCTTTAAAATCTCTAAACAATCACAAGTAGGGCAGTTCATCACAGTTCATCCATTGCAACTGGATTGATGAAAGGTAACTTACACCTGTAGGCTACATTGTATTTGGGAAAAGCAAAAGGTATCAGCATAATTGTATTTATTTATTTATTTGTTTGTTTATTTATTTATTTATAAACAAAAACATCTCTGTCAGTTCCATGCCGTTTTCAACAGCTATCAAAAACAAAGGTAATTTTTGGATGGATGGATTTTTTGTGAATGTTTCTTCTTCTACATAAGATTTTAGTCATCTTTATTGTCAATGCACAAATTAAGTAACAGTAGTCTGAAACGTTATTGTTAATGCACAAATTAAGTAACCGTAGTCTGAAACGAAATGCTGTTTTACATCTAACCAGTGGTGCAAATAACTGACATGTCCAAATGGGCCTTGATGAAATGCGTCGCTAGACTGTTCATACACATTTTAACGGGCCAAAGTTGAAGAGCTGTTGTCCGTTACTGTTCTTGCAAATATAGGCTGATTCATGTTCCCTTGCATTGTGTAACTGAGGTCCATGGCTAGTCTGGCTTTCACCAGACCAAGCTCAATCTTTTAAGAAATCAAAAAATAAATAGCGGGCAGGTCAGGCTGGGTTCACCCAGCCTAGTCCATAGGCACCCGATATTGTTTAATTTTCTGATTGAGATATCCACGCTCTGGCTATTCTAAATGCAAAAATGCATCAGGGAGTTATGACAAAACTGTAACTAACAAACTAGATCCTAATAGAAAGCTGTTAGCTTCCCTAAGCTACAGGTAGGCTTATAAGGTAGGCCTATTTACAACATAAATTGTCAATAGGCTATGCTGGCGACACAAATAAAATCTCCTTTGGAAACCAATGGCTTACGCCTTACAGTATCAAGCGGACTTAAACTGCCATATCGTGGCGAAAAGTTGTAATAAAATTCACGCAGCTCCATGAGTCAAGGAAAGCGCGAATGAAGTAGCCACTTCTAAATGGGACCCACTACACAGTAGCTTAAGGTGTGTTGCTAAAGCAGCCATAATGAAATGAAGGTGTCATTGTTTGGATACTTCACACACACGTGCTTTTTAATTTCACAGACTACAACTACCAAGCTGGAATCAAAGCACATCGATTCCCCTCTCACACCCTGCACGCACTTAAAACAAAATAAACAGGCGTCTCAGTCTCACGCATGTATAGGCAAAACTGTAGGCCTATCAGACCGGTGTAACGTTGGTAAATCTTCCATTGCACAGAATAATTTTTGTAGCACGTGCAACAAATGACAGCCGAAAGATACAATTACAGTGCTGCTATCAATTTGCTTGGTATAACCGCATTTATAGTTTTCTACAAATGCAATCAATCAAATTGGCCTCCATCACTCAACCAACGCTAACGGTAAAATTACCTAGGTCCTTATTATAAGATTAACGTACCTGCAGTAAAAACCAAGCATGTCCGATAAACATCCTCAGATTTATTTCGGCTTCAAGAAGAAATGGGAATTACATTTCATGTGAACATCATCCTATCCTTATTAGACGTTCTCTGCGGTAAATTACAGTCCTTGTAGGAAGCGTCCATTGTTTTTCCAACCCACTTTTAACTTCCAACAAAATTACGTCTCACTGCAACGATGCGCCATCTAGTGGACAAATGACTACTTATCGCCAATACTGGAAATGCAGCCATGATGATGATGATGAATTTATTTTGGCTTTCTTTTAATCCTACTGAATTTGTAATTATGTATCGGCCGTTCTAATACCGATAGTATGTGGGTGCCTTGTGTGTGTGTGCATGTGTATATGTGTGCACCGCCATCTACAGGCCAATGAGTGTACAGTCACTAAATGTACACATAACCTAATGTTTTTAGACCCCCCCATGGATGAAATTCTACCCCCAGAGAATGCCAGGTCAATCATACACATAAAATTTGGTGCAGTTCTGAACATCTTAACTGAAGATAGGGGCGATTAAAGCAGAATAATATTGCATTTTCATTTTTTACCGGGGTGCAAATCACAAATGAGTCAGTTGAGCCAGATTGATGTGGGCCCTTGAGACCAACATACCATAAAAGATTCTTCATCCTCAGTGCCACGGTTCAGGTAGTTATTTATGAAAAACTGCTTTTTTTGCGGTTTGGGGGGCCCAGCACGGGGGGGGGTGGAGTGGGCCCCGGGGACGAAACAAATTTTTTCCGTAAAAGTCTAGTGGGGTTACATACCCACCAAATTTCATGTGCACCGGTGGTTCGGTGTCCCGGGTATCGTTGACCAAAAATTCAGGAAGTAGATGACAGGAAAAAAAAAAAAAAAACAACTTTGACAATCCCTATATGACCGCTTCGCTAGCAGCGGTCATAATAATAAAAGAGTTTTTGAACTTTAATGTATTTTAATGCTGATTATTCAATGATTCATTTGAATTTAAATATTTAAAATACTTTCACAGCAAAAATTATATATGCGATTAATTTAGATTAATTAATCACAGAGTATGTAATTAATTAGATTAACTTTTGTAACTTTTTTTTCGATTGACAGCCCTACTTATAAGACTAGTGTTGTCACGATACCAAAATTATGACTTCGATACGATACCTGCCATAAATATCACGATACTGAAACGATACTACGGCGATATCTGGAAAAGAAAGGACTCATACCTCCTCCAAGTGTATTGAGTCATTTGTGTTGAATTCGGTGCACTTTTGTAGTGCAGGTCAATTCTGGGTTCTAAACTTAAAACTCTAAAACTAAAATAATTATTATTTTTATAGTCAGTAAAATAGTAGGCCTACTTTGTGTGATAAAGTCCTTAATTTTTTGTTATAGTTCATTTACATTGTGTTGTGTTTTGCCAATAAAGTAGCTTTAAATAGCCAAACTAGGCTAGATCAAGGTCAGTGTGAAATTACTGCATGCTAATCACTGAATGCTATGCAGAGGGGCCTAATCTTTAGGCCATCTGATGTACAGTATAGGCTTCCCTAGGCCTTCCCGTGTTCGTGGGATTTCTTTGACAGTTGCAAAGAGAAAAATGTGAGGATAGTCTTCTTTGCGCCCAGTGTACAAGTACAGTGGGTCCCCGTTAAGTTTGGACGGGTTCCTTCATGAATCACGCACCCCATTTTCTCTGCAGAAATGGCACAAACTGCAGTTGACACAAACAACCACAAGGTGTCACTTGGGTGCCACTACTATTTTTGATGCGACTGACTTACTGCTTCTATGACGCAGCGGGGGCACGGGAACTTAAATTGATCACGGTTGTTTAAGCTTACACTTGACAAAACATTCTAATATGAAAATGTAGATGCAATTGTTGTAAAATGGTGCAGCTCCTTTAAGAAAGCACCGTGTGCAGGGATGGAGAGAGAGAAAGCGAGGGGGGATAGGCCTATGTGTGTTAGAACTTAGCGTGTGGAAAAAGTACGTGCTGTTGAGACTGGAGCGAGTCATATTCAAAATAATGCAAAAAAAAAACAATTATCCTCATTCATTGCAACCAAAGCATGCCTGCTTGCTGACGTTCAAACGAAAAATATATCAAAGCACCTTTTGCGTTTGAATGTAGCACGAAAAAATGTTTAAACAGCTGGACAAATGATTTAGCTAATTGATTATATAACCTGTACACCAGCAATTGTTGAACATTTACCTGTACAAGTACATTGACAGTAGCCCAGCCTAACAGCATGTTGTAGGCCTACTGTAGAAATTTCACTTAAATTGCAACCGCAACATGCCTGCTTGCCAACGTTCAAACGACAACGAAAAAGATAATAAAGCAACAAGAGGGTTGAGTCTGAATGACACTGAGTTTTTAGACACTGAGTTTTTGTAGTTAAGAAATATTTTCGTATAAAAAAATGGTCATTCTTCAATCTCCTTCACTGACGCCTATGGAAAAGGCTTAACGTCCCAAAACAACGATCAACGATCATCAAATTTCTCTCTCACATTGCTCCTCATAACCATCTATAAAAAAAGTGTTTTTTCTTTTCTTTTTGAGCACATCTGAATCCCAGGACATAACGCACTGGACCTTATAAGAGGCTCGAGATATAATTCCAAAGGGGGCAGATGGGGGCCACTGCACTTAAAACTTAAAAAGATGAAGCTTTCCGAACTTTGAAATTGCGATCAGTGACTGGCATCGGGTGAACGAAGCTTTTCGAAGTTGAACAGGCTATTAAAAACTATTTGCGCACCTCCATGTCACAGGAGAGACTGGGCTCTCCCTTCTATGAAAAAGACGTTAGGCTACCTGCAAACTGGCCTATGATTTCATTGCTGAGTTTGCAGCAAAGCAAGAAAATGTTTTTTTTTCCTGAGTCAGGATATGGCGAGTCAGTGTCATTTATTTGTCCAATGTTAGCCTATAGATACAGACCAGTACATCTTATCAATAGTTTGAATGTCGTGTGTGTTTCTGCTCATTGACAAATACCGTTCAGCACAATGATTCATGCCCAATTAATTCCCCCTGTTAAAGTGTTCGCCTTTGTTACACTATTTGGTTTCGTGATGTAGCCTATGATAAACACCATATGGCCAAATATGTGACTCAGCTAATGTTATAGGCTATACAATTGAATTTCCCCTCTTAAAGGCAAGCTGGTGTAGCTTATTAGACTAGGCTATCGCATGATTTCATGCACGTAAGTGAAAAGGGCCTTGCATCTGTCAAGTTCGCACAGGGCCTCGCATCCCCTTGCGACGGCCCTGCAGCTCCTCCTAAGACAGCGAGGAAAAAGTTAAAATACGTGATAAACCCGGGAAAAGTTGACAGGTTTGTTTCGGTCCCGATGATTATTTGTGAAATTGTGCAAACGACAGCCTTTTCAAGGAAGGAGTCGTAGCATGCAAGCTCCCAAATTGACCCAGTAGCCTAAGGCATCAATAAATTGTTGGGACTGGGGAGGGTCATGTGTTTTTTCTCAATCACTTTGGAGGGTCATAGAAAAAATTCTTGCTGGCGAGGGAGGGTCACGTCTTTTTTGACTAACGCTCCCAAAACTCCTCCGGTAGCCCCTTAATTAAATAAATAAACGAATAAATAAATATTTAATAAACGAATTAAATAAATAAATAAACGAACAGTCCCTAATTGATTAATAGCCTAGGCCTACACCAGCAATTGTTGAACATTGACCTGTACAGGACATTGACAGTAGCCCAGCCTAACAAGCAAATGTTGCAAAATACATCAAAAGACGCAATTAATCAGAAATAAATAATGTAATCTGCATCACTTTATTTAACAAACTGCAAGCAACAAGAGCATTGAGTTCGCTGTAAGGCCAAACCCAAGAGCAAAGCCTATCTGTTAAGGCAGTCGATAGGCTATATAACGAGCTGTGTGCCTGGAAAGACGATAGATGACGGCTCTGGTCATCCCATACCCTCCCCCCACTTCCTGTAGCCTACCATTATGAAGGCCTGTAGCCTAAAACGACTCGTTGCCGTTTTGTGACATTAAGCTTTTTCACGTTAAGCCCCCCTCCCCCATCCCCTTCTTTCACAAGCAGTGGGGGAGCGCGGGGCACAAAGTAACACTTTTTGGTAGACAAAGGAGGGTTCTCCGCGCTTCTGTCGTTTGGCCACAATCCGTTGCAACCAGGCCAGGACAGATATTTTAGAGAGGAGAGACGCCGGTGCAGCTCAGATGTCTTCTTAATTTTCTTTATTCTTCAGTAAAAGGTGCAGAACATTATTAAACTTTGACTAACATTTCGATGTGTCGATGTTTTTGACTAACGAACATCGAAACGTTAGTCAAAGTTTAATAATGTTCTGCACCTTTTACTAAAGAATAAAGAAAATTAAGAAGACATCTGAGCTGCACCGGCGTCTCTCCTTCTCTCTAACACTTTTTGGCTTTGGATAAATATTTCTAAAATCATTTGAGTTTCACTAGTCACATGTTTTAACAAGCAACACTTGTTATTGAACTAATAACAGACGTGTGTCGAAAATTTACTTTATTTTCCATACGGAGAAATAACATATGCAGAGTCTAACCAAGGTCAATCTTGCCAAAAGCCCTCAAACCTGAAAACACATGAGGCAAAAGTGCAAAACATCACAAAACTAACTAAACTGACACGCGCATATTTTTGTATTGCAATCATTGTAGCCTACAATTGTAACAGCGCGTAACAGTCGTTTTACTCCCCGGATGCGCTAATTATAAAGAACGTTTAACGTGTCCCAAAAACAGCTATCAATTAATCACCAAACGTCCTATAAACAAGTATTGCCAGGAGCAACACCTTGCAAAAAATGATAACAATAGGCCTAGGCCTTTATATGGCTCTGCTCCTGCCTAGATTCGAACTCAGAACTACCTGAAAGTTGCAGATCTGTTCTGGAAATACGTGCATTAACCCACTCGACCGTCAGACAACGCTATCTGCTTCGAGTAGGCCTATTGGGTAGGACTGTAGCCTACACTGATTGCTGTGACACAGTCTTGAGTGACCGAATTCGTTTTTCTTTGTCATATGAATGCTGTCATTTTGTTAACATTACTGTTAAGGAGATGCTGTAGGCAAAGTCTATATTTCAACCTCGTTAGTGTAGTAAAAAAAATCAGAACTATTCACAAGGTTTCTGGGCAGCATATTTATGTTCTGTTAGCAAGCGAACTTCTCATGACTACCGACAAAGTAGTCTACTGCCAGCTGACGAAGCTCTCATTTTAAAACATTACTGAGAGACAGACACTGTACAATCAAGAAATCTTGCCACTGAATCCAAAACTATGTTTAACATTATGTACAAGGCTTAGGCTACAGTGGACTAGCATGTTGCAGGGGCTGCTAAAAACACAGAGAAACGCACTGAAAACTCGGCCAATCACAGCCCTTGCTGTCGAATGCGCCGTCTGGTTAGACCGTGGAACTCCACAGCGGACTATGCTGCCCCCAAGCGGCTGCAGTTGTACTTACATTTCACCATTCACCATGATCGTGAATGAAGTGTCAATTTTTAACTGGGACCCACTGTACGACGTTCCAACCACTCAGGTCTTCGTCAGATAGGCCTACAGCATTACCTGTTGCAATAAGTCTATGTGCATTCCTACATTAGCCTACGTCTATTTCTTTGATAACATGATTTGCTACCACGTAACAATAAGCCGCTATTATTATTAGGACTCAACACGCTTTGGTGGTATTATATGCTGTGGGCTTTATGTGAGCACATTTCGGGTATCCTATCCTACATCTGAGCAATACTTATTGAACAAATTGCAGTCTACATGCCATGACAAATATTACCAGTAGTACTGACCGAACATGAAATAGATTGTTTACAAGTTATGGTAATGTTATTCTGGCGTGAACATTGCGCTTTCATCACGTTAGCACCCTATGATTACAGCTCGTTATGTCTCGTCAAAATGATTACAGCTCGTTATGTCTCGTCAAAATTCATTGATGAAGAAAGGTTCGCTTTATCCCAGAGAACCATACTCGTTTCACTTAGGCTAGACTAAAACAGAAGAGA
Source organism: Alosa sapidissima (assembly GCF_018492685.1). Taxonomy (NCBI): domain Eukaryota; kingdom Metazoa; phylum Chordata; class Actinopteri; order Clupeiformes; family Clupeidae; genus Alosa; species Alosa sapidissima. Next base: position 38,437,799 of record NC_055961.1, on the reverse strand, counting down.
AAAACTTGCCACTAACCATGTAGTCGTGTTTTCTATAGCATATTCGTTAACCTGTCGTTCTTTGAACAAAAATGTTGGGATATGTCTGCGAGGTGTTTAGCCAAGTTCCATGCATTGCATAGCCTACTGCTTTTAAATGACTTTGAAACATATTTCACAAACGGGCTTTCTGTGTACCTGATGGCTTGACTTCACTATTCGCGATGTATCCAAAATAGTTGCAGATTTCACTTCACCTTTTGTTTTATCCACAAGGCCGAGGACGGTTGGTCGGCAAAGAACTACTGTATGTTGACATTGGCTGCGCACTCACTAAATTGATCACGGTAGTTTAAGCTTACACTTGACAAAACATTCTAATATGAAAATGTAGATGCAATGGTTGTAAAATGGTGCAGCTCCTTTAAGAGTGCCCCGTGCACAGGGATAGAGAGAGAGAGAAAGCGAGAGGGGATATGTGTGTTAGAACTGAGATGCGTGTGGAAAAAGTAGACGTGCTGCTGAGACTGGAGCGAGTCATATTGAAAATAATGCAAAAATAAATCCGCAGATAAAACCATTATCCTCGTTCATTTGCTAACCACTTTCAGATAGAGTGTCAGGGAGTTAGCCCCGAAGTTACGGATAACTCCGGCCTGGAGCGGTAACAAGCTCTCCGACTAGGTCAGAAGGAAAAAACAGTAAAGGTTAATGCTATCAAACAAACCCAGAAACTACTAGGCCTACTTCTACTACAGTAACTGCGATACGAGACATAGCCTACCTGCGAGCCGATAAGCCATATTTGTCATCGGATGACAGGGGTTAGTGCAGAAGTGAAGTAGACTACGCCACTAAAACCTCCTCTCCATTTATGTGATAGGTGGGCTTACCTAATGTTCCTGATTGATTAGCTACAGAATAATACAGATTTTACAAGTTTTATTTGCTACTTGCTATATTGACAAACTTATACAGTAATATAGGCCTACATTTAATTAGTGATCAAAATCAATCCGTGGGGTTGGTTGGTGCAGCCAAGCTCGTCCAGGGTGGCCCCCCAAAGCCCATTTTGTTTAACCCAAGTCAGTAGAACAGTCAGAGACAGTTGAGCCATTTGTCACTTCGTTCACATGGAGTTGACAGACTAATGAGAATGCACAGGACTGCGACGAGGGCGAGCAGGGTTCAATTCCTGATCGATGCATAAAGTTTGCCAGGGCAGATAAGCATAGTTGTAAAGGGCATGAATAAAAAAGGCAAAAAACGTCCTTTGCCGAAACAAAAAATTTATTTTGGGCGCAAGAATTTTATCTTAACGAAACAGCTAAATATCAGAGTGGGATAGGTTGGGATATTGTAGAACTTTCACTTAAATTGCAACCACAACATGCCTGCTTGCCAGCGTTCAAACGACAACGAAAAAGATATCAAAGCACCAAGAAAGCAACAAGAGGGTTTAGTCTGAATGACACTGAGTTTTAGACACTGAGTTTTTGAAGTTTTAGAAATATTTTCGTAATAAAAATTAAAAATGGTCATTTAACCAAGAAAGGCTGAAAACATGTAGGCTACATGCAACCCAGCAGAAGACTATTATATTGGCAAATCATTGAACACCATTCACACATTAGTCATTAGGCTGGAAGCATTAATGTGTCTATTAAGCTCATTAGCCTACTTTCAATAGGCCTGTACAGCCTGAGAGGGAGAACATAGCCTACTGTAGAGTAAACAGTCAGTTTACTTAGTTACATTTGTTTAGTTAAATCCAGTTTTCTACCCTATCTCCATAATATGCTTATAGAAAGACGAAGTCGGGAAAGTGCTTCAGAGAAAACGTATTTATTGAAATAATGACCATTCTACATTCAACTGTCTCATGGCCGCCGTCACCAGTATTGCCTCGGCAATACTACTTTTCAAAGTAGCCTAGGCAATACTAGTTTTCATACATGAAGTTACACTAATAAACAACGTCACAAACTGCCGCTGCGCTGCGCTTATCCTCGAAGGGTTTTTCCCGATGCATAGGCTATAGGCCTATTCTAGCCTACTGTCAGTGACTGATGCGAGAAGTGGGTTCTGTGAAGCGTTAATTTCACTGACTGACGCGAGAGAAGCGGGGTCTGTGTTGTGTTGTGACTGCCCTGCCACAGCATAGAGACTGACTAGTCTAATCCAGAGCCATATAAAGGTAGAGTTGCGACAATGGGTGTTCAAAATTCGTTAAGGTCACGTGGTTCATGTAAACTTCAAATAGTTCCCGGAAGTGATTGACAATGGATTAGAATGCATTAAATAGGCTACTGTTCAATGATAGACGAGCCACGATTTTTGGGTAATTGACAGTCAATAAATGCATTGATATACAATATTTATAACACAGTGTAATTATTGTGTAAACTATGTAGTTATCCTACCATTACAACAATATTAAATTAAATTCCAGACCTTATCTTAGCCTGCTATATAAGGTGACCTTTTTTCCGTCCTTTTACGTATGTGTCACTTGATATTTTTCTGTACAAAATCAAGACAGGAGATTCTTTAGAAAACGCAATTGCACCCACCCCATAAGTGTATCTAAATTATTGCTATACAAAATAAATGACCTCGTACAGTGACTCGAAAAGCTGTAAACAGTGTTTTTGAGACTGCGTGTAGCCTACAAAAGCGTATGGAGCTCCTGTGAAATTTTGATTTTGCAACGAGAAACTGTAACACAGCTAGTCTAAACATTAGTTGTTTGAGTTTTCTACCCCGCGTTTCCTCTGGTAGTCACTGATCTGAGCTAATGAGTGAATTACCTAGCCAAGCCTATATCGTTGCGGGAGAATAAAAAAAAGTTTAAACGTTTTTTAACATCTCCAGTGTAATGGTGGGCATTCTAAGTTCACCGTAGCATTAGGCCTACCTATTTAGTAACCCCATGGTAATGCGAGTGATCATAATAAAATATAAAACGTGACATGTAAGTCCTTCGATAAATAACCAGGCTATGAACTCACAAACATGAACAGCATTTTGTCATCGTTTGTCATTCACCGTGCTGTGAACAGCATTAAGATGCTAGGCTAAAGAGCTTGAGATTCAGACTGGCCTGGGGATGGGGATTTTACACGATCCTTCATCACTGGGCTAGTGTGCCCTGCTGTGTTAATATGACCGTGCTGATGCTAACAGCTGCAGCTCCCTCAAATCTAGGTTCTCTCATGCATATTAGGCTAGCTTTTGCCAATGAAAATTAATGCAAAAAAAAAAAAAAAACAGTCCTGCTCCTAACTGAGGGAACATTTACGTTACCAACAATGTTAACAACAAACTCAGTTTCACTGCTGCAAGTACAAAGTTGGCTGTAAATATGCTTCGCCATATTTAACCAAACCAGCTAGCTTTGTGATAACAAAATCTTACCTTTTATGTGTTTACTCCACTGAAAGTTATCCACATATCAAACGATTAAATCCACAGTTATGGAGGAATTGTTTTGGGGAAGCAGTTGCACTTTATCCCACTTTTGCTGCCCTTTTTAAAATTAAACCACTTAAATCCATAGCCTAGATGAGCATTGCGCATAACATTACAACTATGTTGACATGATGGTAAAGCTAAATGCCCAAGACACGTCACGTCATAAAAGTTGTAGGCTACAAACGCAAAAACTTAATGACCGCTCGTTCGTGGTGTTGCCTAGTGCTGCCTAATTGAAATGGTATAGGCAAGGTTTATCTTATATTAGGTTATGTGTGGCACATTTATTGGGCTTTAGCCTCTTTTAATTTATTTGATAAGGAACTGATAAAAACTGAGCAGCAGAAAAGCGGTCATAGTCGATACATAAATAGTTTATTATTATAATTAGGTTATTAATACTATTACTTTACTACTATTAGCCTACTGTTGTTACTGTTATTATTATTATTATTATTATTATTATTATTATTATTATTATTATTCGGATGAGCCAATAATGTAAATCTGAGTCTGAAATGTTGGCTACAAACAGTCTGTAACTGCACTGCTTCTATTATAAATTGTTAACTTCTGGGAACTATTTGAGGCTTCCATTAGCCGCCATTGTTGAAAAAAAATGGAACATTAACGTCAATGGAGTTGTCGCAACTCTACCTTTATATGGCTCTGGTCTAATCCAAACAATGAAATAACAGGTCTTTGAATAGAGCATCACAGTCCCGCCCACAGGAGTTTCCGGAAGTAAGAATTCAATGCAATTTCTCCATTGACAATTCGGGTATAAGCCATAAAAACTTAACTGCACATGGTAGACTCAAAACCAGCTACGGCTGTACTAAGCGATTGTGTATGCTCATATAGACGCCAAAAGTTCACGGGGCACTAACCTCGTTTTGAGATAAATGTATTTTATCCGCGATGTCTTGGATAAGTACTTCATTACCCACAATCCTGAACAATCCCACAGTGATGCCTCTGATTGGTGGAAAGGCCGTTATGATGATAGTTTGAAACTCTTTAGCGAAAATTATTGACAAAGATGGCGGAGTCTTTTACTGCATATGGCGAAAATCTTCATGTGAATAAAAACTTTCTAGACGAACATTGGTACTTGTATCAACAAGGATTGTGGTTTATATATCACACGAACTTAGTCAGGGCCAATACACCATCAAATAGGACACTGTAAATGCTAGTTTAAACACTTAACGAATTCAGGTAGCCGATAGGCTAATCATTAGCCTTTCAGACAACTAGAATGTCATTATAATGCTGCTAACATTAGCCTACATGCTGCAACACAGGTATGACATATATTATGTTTTAGTGACCTTGTTGTTTCTATGAACATGAATTGTTGTTTATAGGAAACAACAACTTAGTCGAGGCATAAAAAGCCCTGTATATCCTCATTAAGTACTTAACTTTTGAACTAGCTAGCTAGCTGATAGCACAAGCTGGATGCTACCACCGGCTAGAAACTGCAGTACCTGCTAAACTGGTTAGCAAACCGTCCATGCCCCTGTGAATATTTCACTGTTTCAAGGACGAAATCAAGAGTGTCCAAAGGGGTGAAAACCACTTTAAATCGGGTCACATTATTGACTGTTGTGTGTCCGAGGGTCAGCTTGTGGGCTTTGTAAGGGCCAGCATGAGGGACAAGACCTACAAAGTTGTGTGGTGAGTTTTGCAGGGAGGTAGGTAATGCTAGATCTAGTTAACATTAGCTAGGCTACTGTAGCCTTCATACTGTACGAGTCATATCATTAATCATTAACCTAGAAATACTTCTTCGTACATTTAATGAACATTTTGTGTTAATAAACTGAATATGGTGGTCCAAGAGCGGTCCATGCATCAGGATGGCAGTCAGATACGAAGCACTGCACAATGTTACTAACGTTAACGTTAAAGGAACCGTATGTAAGAAATGTATTTCAATTAGGGCTGTCAAAATAACTGATTAATTTCGATTAATTAATTTGAGAAAAAATAACTGATTAAAAAAATTAGTGCAGATTAATGGATTCCGTATGACCTTTGACCCTGAGCCGTTCTAGTCAGTAAAAATTAGACTGTAAAATGAAGGAGAGAGAAGAAAACGTGCTGCCTGGATCATTGATTGGAACATTTACTTTTAAAAAAAACGGCCAGATAGTGTTGATAAAAATAAAATGTTGAAAATAAAGTCCTTTGCAATGTCTGCAAGTGTTGACATTGAGGGGAGTGTTAATTTATTTTCATTGTGTCCCCTAGGTCAGCGGTCCCCAACCACCGGGCCGCAGGACATTCCTAACCGGGCCGTAGCCTACGACATGAGTTTAAAAAAAAATGCATGCAAACGAAACTACATTTAATTCGCAATAATGTCACGTTTTTACATGGCATAGGCCTATATGCAGTTGTTTGATTACACGCATGTTTGCATTTTGCAAGGTCTATTTTCTTACGTCTGTCTATCCCACCTTCAACACTTTTACATATTGCCTTCAGCGCTGCGCAGCCTCAGGTCAGCTCACTTCACTTGATCAGTTCTTGGCGAACGGTAGTGTCACACGAAGTTAGCTAAACTGCTAGAATGAGCAACAAAAACAAGCATCTTTAGCAGGTCACTGGCCAGAGTGTTTGAGTTGCAGAGAGTTGCAGTCGCTGCAGAGATTTCTTACAGAAAAAAAGTCACCGTTAGCTGCACATTTTAGTGATGAGGACTGGGTGTCAATTGGGTGACATATTCGGGTTGCTTAATGACCTCAACCTGTCACTCCAGGGGAGAATGACGACTGTCTTTAAACTGGCAGATAAAGTCGCTGCATTTAAAGCCAAGCTTGATTTGTGGGGACGACGAGTGGACTGGGGTGTATTTGATATGTTCCAAACAGTAGTTGGGGTTTTGGGAGAGACTGCAGGGCCCTTTCTCTCGCAGCTGGTGCGCGATCACCTTGTTGCGCTTACAAATGAGTTTGAGCGTTACTTCCCATCCTCCAAAGATCCACGGCAAACCAATGTGAGTGGGTCCGCAACCCATTTGTCAATATCCCGAATAGTCCTAACTTGTCAGCGCAGGAGGAAGAGCAGTTGATCGAAATTGCAAATGACGGTGGTCTTAAGAGTGTGTATAAGGAAACCTCTCTGGCGGGTTTTTGGATCAAAACCAAAGCAGAATATCCCGAGATAGCCGTAAAAGCGCTGAAAACGTTTCCCACCACGTATCTATGCGAGGCCAGGTTTTCGGCAATGACTGCAACTAAGACCAAATTGCGCAATCGACTGGACATTTCAAACACACTGAGGGTGTCACTGTCTTCCATCACCCCCATATGGAATTTATTTCCTCAGCATATTAGGTCATATCATAGATTATTATGGCCATTATTTGAATAGTGAAAATAATAATAAAAGAGTTTTTGAACTTTAATGTCACTAATGCTGATTATTCAATGATTCATTTGAATTTAAATATTTAAAATACTTTCACAGCAAAAATTATATATGCGATTAATTTAGATGAATTAATCACAGAGTATGTAATTAATTAGATTAACTTGTTTTAATCGATTGACAGCCCTAATTTCAATTAATCATAAAATGGCCCTGATATGTCACTAAACATTAAGAAATCATTAATTTCAAATACTTAAATCACTGACAACAGTAGTCCGGCCAGGATATTGTCATTTAAAAAGTGAAGTTGCAGCCCTCAACTGATGTTGATGTTGTGTTTTGTCATGTCATGTTGTGTTTTGGCCTGATGCGCCACCCTCCACTTATCTACTAATCAGGAAGTCAGTGGTGTTTCGGCATCCAGGTTGGCAACCTCGAGTCAGGGGGGAGGGGGAGAGGATACACCGCTCTACAGTAATTTGAAAGTGATTGCAGTACCAGTTTTGGCCACAATCTTACATATGGTTCCTTTAACCGCTTTCACACACACACACACAATATAAAATACACAATGGTAAATATAACATTCAATACCAAAACACTATTATTTACACAATTACTCCTGAAATAACTGCTATTAACTGCACTTTCATCGATTGCCAAAAGACGACGAATCAAAAAGAAACTGGCTCAAGAATTTAAATTTGAAGAACCCGCCCAAATCATTGTTTGTTTGTTAATGCCACTTTGTTGACAAACAGCCAACAGAGGTTAACCCATATCCGACTTTATGGTTGGGCTACGATCGACCACCGGAGAAAAGACGTCGGATCCTCACCTGGATTGACAACACTTCAGGTAAGGCAATGGTAATTAGACCAATTTGTTTTATATAACACCAAAATACAACCTAACAGGTTGATTTTGGTTAGAGTCAGACAGAAATTTAACTTTCAGAGGGACAGGACAAGGCTAGGCTACTACAAGCTTATGCTACTCAGGACTCAGGAGTAGAGCATTACAGTAATGTTAGCTTCTCTTTAAAGAAACCACCGTTTCAGTTACACTTCTTTTTTGTGAGCCTAGTCTAGATGAGGGTGGGGGATATACAACGAAGCGAAGTTACTGGCTAAGCAGATGACTTCAGGTATAAAGTGCTGATCTCCAAACAACATGAATTGACATATTAGACATATGATGGCAGTCTGCGCAGTCCCACACACATGTCCCCACCCCACCCCCACGCACACCATTTCCCTGACATTGACTGCTGCATTGGATCAGTCTTTCTAGAACAGGCAAGAGCTTTCTAGCCTCTCGTCAGCAGCGCTGCATCACTCATACATTAAAACAACCAGCGGATGGTGGGCGGGTACGGTTTTGAAAATTGGTCAAAAAACTTTGGTGCTGATGGATGGCGGATGGATGATAAGTGTTGCTATGCAGTTATGGTTGAAATAATAGCCCATCAGCGCATCTCTAGTGTGTGTGTGCCTCTCTCTCGCTCAGAGGGGAGGGGGAGGCTGAGGGGTCGATCAAGCATGGATTCTAAACTCTGTGGTGGATAGGATCTACAATTAGGTGTTAATTAATATTACTACGCTAGGTCGAAGTACTCCCAAGTGCTATTGCGCCAAACATTGTAGTTCTCCTGTTTATTCGCTTGGAAAATCGCCACGTTTCATGTTGTTTGACCGTAGACATTTTAATCAACCTTTCGTGTAACTGTATTTAAGTCGGGAAAACGTGAATGTTTTTGATTACTTTTACGTCTGGCTACGTCTGAGCCCGCTAGCATAGCAACATGCTAACACATTCGCGCCGCGCACCAGAGCGTTTGAGTACACGTACCGACATGGGAGAGGTATGACTCAACTCGTGAAAGTTAAGGTAAGAACATATATTACTACTGACATTGGGTGGCGTGTTCCTTTAATGCACCATCAGTAAGGCCCTTCTCTATAGGCTACAGCAAACTGCCCCTCCCCCACCTTAACCTTACTCCCCTACCCCACATTAACACACTGGCCACCCATAGGCGAAGGAACTGAAATTCATTGCATTCTTTACATTAGTAATCATATACATGTGACAAATAAACTTTGTTGTATTCCTTGTATATTGATGTTAAATTATGCACTGTTTTTTTCACCATTAGATAACTCCAATGACTGCATGGCTGAGCCATCAAATAGCACCAGTGATGCTCAAACCCAGTGGTCAGACCCTGCGCTGGAGGACCACACCTATTCAAAACCACCAGGGATGTGTGCAGTCAGTATACCATTACCTGAACTGACACCAACACCTGAACATCAATCAGTTGCAAGTAGCATTTTGGAGTCTGATGCCGATTCTCTGTTGTATACAGGGATTCCACTTTTAGAATTTCATACCCTTGTATCCTGCCTTCATCCATTTAGTTCTACATCATTATTGGTGCCTGTTGTGGATCAGATTCTTATAACATTAATGAAATTAAGGCAAAACTTTCTTATGGCAGACTTAGCGCGACGATTTAAAATGTAACAAGGCCGAATAAGCAAAATCATCACAATGTGGATTGACATCATGGCAGAGCACACAAAAGACCTTGTTCCATGGTTACCCCGCGACACCATAAAGGCAACCTTGCCACAAGCTTTTAAAGACCACTTCCCAAACACAACTTGTGTAATTGACTGTTCAGAGACAATCTTACAGAAGCCAAAAAATCTAGACTGTAGAAGTGAGTCATACAGTCACTATTATGCCAACAACACTGTGAAATATTTGGTTTCCCTCTGGAATTATTATGTTTATCTCAGATGCTTATGGTGGTAAATGTAGTGACCTCAATACCATAAATAATAAATAACAATACCATAATTTACCCACAAGGGAAGCCAGCTCACCAATGAGCGGGTCACTCACACCCGGCGCATTGCTCATGCCCGCATTCATGTAGAGCGAGCTATTAGGAGACTGAAGGTGTACAGGGTGCTCTCTCAAAAGGTTCCAATCAATTTGGCCCCAAAGCTAGACAAAATCCTAAAAATTTGTGCTGGCCTTGTAAATGTAAGAGGTGAATTAATTGTAAGTACATGCAATGAGATTTAGTAGGCCTATTGTAAATACTGTCAATTTAATATCAAAATGTAATATTTACACTGTCAATGTTACACTGTTTAAAATTAACTTTGTAAATACAAATATTTGCTGTAAATACAAACAAATAAGTAATTAAAAATGTAAATGTACATATGTATGATAAATATGTAAATATGTATAATAAATACTAAAAGCAATTTGTGCTTCTGTGTATAATTTCTTGGCACTAAAACATATTTGCTCCTTGTACATTTACAAGATCAACAAAGTTTTGGCAGAGTTTCAATGTTTTTGTCAGAAAATCATCTGCTAATCTCGGGAGCATGTGCGTAAAGTAAAAGTTTTTGAGGTGGCACATTTGTGTCTTGGTGTACTCTTTATCATATGGAACCTCCAGCTCCAGGTGCTCAGTTGATGTCCAGATCACAAGCTTGCAGCTCTGTAGTCCTGTGCACATCATTGTCAGCTGAACCTAGAAAAGATATGTTAAAAGGTTTACTTTGCTGTGGAGGTTAACACGTACAAGTTCACAATCATGTTCATTTAAATCTAGCCAAATCAAGTCAGGGTAACCCCCACCTGTAGATAGTATCCATTTTGCCCATTGGGGTGAATGCGGTATTGTCCATTGCTCAAGCATTGAATGTCACAGTTAGGTCGACCAAGAAACTCTCTTATCGACATCTTTAGAGGACACTTAATTTCAAGGAACCTGTGTGTTGTCATCCGGGCTGGCTCCAAACCATGGTTGGTCAGAATAAACGACCAAGCCCCTCCTCTCTACTCTGTACCCTTGAGCCTCCAAGTGCTGTATTGCTATTTCCTCATTATGGTTATGGTTATGGATTTAGCAGACTATCTCTCTAGTAGATTATCTCTACTATGTTTCGTTGCTGTATTGCCTGTAAATGTTGGATACAAGTGACTAGCCAGAAATTTCTGAGGGTTTGTGGAGCTTCTTTTAGGCACTCTTTTAGCTGTACTGGCCGTCAGGAGCAGTTTCCTTGCATCATGCCACAGCTGAGATTCCCCCTGCAACTTTGTCTCTTCTGTCAACCTCTCAATTTGTGCTGGGCTTAGTTTGACAAAGGAGTCATAAAAAGGACAACACTTCTGACATGTCAGTGTTGTGCCATGCTCTGTGTGTGGCATCTGGATCTGAGTATCATGATTGTCACTATTTTCTAAATGTAAATTGTAATAGCGCTAAAGAAGGCCATTTGTCTGGAGCTGAAACAGCTGTGCCATCGGTGATGAACCGATGTAAGACTTGATTTCTGCATGATTTTTGAAGATTTGGGGGGAACTTATTGCATGATCTAATATTGTTTTTGAGGAATCTGCACACATGATATTATCAGGTTTGTAGTGCTTGAAATGTATGTCCTTAATCCTCTTCTGCTCTATATTTCTCTTCGTGCCTGAATTCCACTTTCTCTGGAAGTCTGTACATGCTACCCCTGTCTTGCCCTGTCTGACTGCATTCTCAACCTAAAAAAATCAGATATAGACTAGGTTATAGGCTTAATGGCATGGCTAGCGTCTAGGTTATAAGCTAAATTGCACTGCTAGCGCCAAGGCATTAACAGTGACAATCGTGCGTTAATTAAGCAAGATTAGTTAACATGTAAATAGTCTTGATAACTTACCTTCCACAGTACCGCAGCTGAGTGACTGCAAGACCGCCCCGGTCCAGCGATGCAGGAGCACCCAGCCGTTTGTATCTCTCCGGATGAAGCGGAAACCAAAACCCAGGCCCGGTGATGGGGTGATTTGCAGCTCTGGCTGGGTTCAACGTCAGCTTTTAAATAAACCATACCATTTGCCACCTCCTTCAGGAGAACGGGTCCAATCTTGTGACTATGTAGATATTGATATGTCTCTGAGCTTTTGATGTTATTCATTGCTTCACCGTCCGTTGCAACAGACTGGATGAAATATCTAAATATTTCGCCATACGTTATCCGAGGACACTTTTTCATATCATCTTCCCAATCCGCAAGCATAGACGGCAGTGGTATGATAACGTTTTCCCTTTTCAGGTATGATGGCCCTTGTTCCCACATATTTAGGATGTTTTGGTCAGCTGAGCTTTGTTTTGGTTTTTAAAAATGCCGGCTCGGAGGCGTAACTAACCGGAAGTCACACCCCTTTTTCGCGCAAGGTATCATGGGAGCTAGGAATAAGGTGGATAGCCTAAGTTAAAAGTTGAATAGGCAGACTTGTTGTAACAGAGGTGGCCTAAATATCATAACAAATAGCCTATGACACAGCGAGTACGGAGCTCCAGGATCGGCCACTGCTTCACTGTTCTCTTGGTTTGTGCTCGCATGCATTTTTCCGACACTTGGCTGCAAGCTACCCTTCTTTCACAAGCAGTGAAAGCTAATGTAAGCTTTCTGAAGCTAATGTAACAACAAATACCACCAATATTGTTGTGTAGCAATAAAAGTATCCAGGGTTTGCGCAAGTAGCCTAAATATATAAATAAATTAAGGACATAAAATCCTTAACATGAAAAAGCTTAACGTAGCTTAAGGTCCTAAAACGGCAACAAGTCCCCATATGCGCTCATTATAAAGAAAGTTTAACGTGTCCCAAAAACAGCTATCAATTAATCACCAAACGTCTTATAAACAAGTCTTGCCAGGAGCAAAACCTTGCAAAAAAAAAAAAAGATAAAAATAGGCCTAGGCCTAATAATGGAAAGATGACAGTTATGTTTTAAAAACAAATGCTCCTGTTACCCCGCAGAAGTTTCAAAGTAGCCTACACCCCGCCTAAGCCTAGGTTACTTCAGAACACCTCATCGACTGTCTGTAGTAGGCTACAACATCGATTCAATAAAAAGATTTCTTAAGAAAAACGTTGCACCATTACTTCTGCCTGGATTCAAACTCAGGACTGCCTGAAAGTTGCAGACCTGCTCTGGAAATACGTGCAATAACCCACTCGACCGTCAGACAAAGCTGCTTCGAGTAGGCCTATTGGGTCTGTACACTGGTTGCTATGGCACAGCCTTGAGTGACCAAATTCATTTTCCTTTGTCATATGAATGCTGTCATTTTGTTAACATTACTGTTAAGGAGATGCTGTAGGCAAAGGCTAGCCTATATTTCAACCTCGTTAGTGTAGTAAAAAAATTCAAAACTATTCACGAGGTTTCTGGGCAGCATATTTATGTTCTGTTAGCAAGCGAACTTGATTGCCGACAAAGTAGCCTACTGCCAGCTTACGAAGCTCTCATTTTAAAACATTACTGAGAGACAGGCACTGTACAATCAAGAAATCCTGCCACTGAATCAAAAACTCGGCCAATCACAGCCCTTGCTGTCGAACGCTCCGTCCGGTTCGACCGCGGAACGCCACAACAGCCTTATGCTGCCCCCAAGCGGCTGCAGTTGTACTTACATTTCACGCAGCTGCGTGAATCACGTTTTTCGTGAATGAAGTGTCCATTTTTAACTAGTACCCACTGTACATGAATGGCATGCTTGAACGGGCACTGCACTAGGATTAATACAAACCACTTTCCATTCAACTTTCTACTTCCAACCATTCATTAATTTATCTGCCTATCAACATTCATTAAACAATCTGTCTATAAATCATGTCAACCTAGCAACCACCATAGCAAACAACATAATTACCCTAGCAATCAGCATAGCAACCGCTTTATTTATGGTGGCATAACAACCACCATATGTACCCTAGCAACACCCTAGCAACCATCTTAATTACCCTAGCAACAATTTAGCAACCACCACTATAATGACAACCTAGCAACCACCATAGCAACCAACATTATTACCCTAGCAACACCCTAGCAACCATCTTAATTACCATCTTAATTGAGGATTACAATTAGTCGATGTGCGTTTGTTCAGCCAATGTTGTCATTGGCTATACTAATTGAAGAAAACCCAGCGTCAGTGAACTACCACTGTTCATTGACCCCTAAAACCTTGTGCTGAATGTGAATGTTTGTCAGTGTGCTTTTGCAACTGTCAGACAAACGACAAACCAACCAGTCGCTGTGGATCACCTGGGGCCTCATGTACAAAGCTTGCGTACGCACAAAAATGCTGCGTACGCCACTTCTCACGCTCACGTCCGGATGTACGAAGACTGACTTGAACGTGAGAATGTGCGGCCCTCCACGCAAACTTCATGTCTGGCGTACGCACATTTCCAATGTGTATCGTCAGTTGGCGACACTTAGAGGCAATGCAGCGCAACAACATTAGTTGATCGCGAGTCTAGGCCTTTATTTGCACAGTATATTGTGAAATGTGGGTTATTAAAAATTATAACACTTTGAAAGTAGGCCTATGTGTCTATATTTAAATGGACATACAACATGCGCAAATTGAAGTTATGCAACAACCTATCTATAATGACAACTGTAGACTTATTAGAGGATAAGAATTAAAAGGGAATGTGAAACCTAGCCTACACAGCGCCGATATTTGGTTACACGATTGTTGATTACTGGCTTATCAAACATTTCAGATTTTGAAGAGCTTTCCACAAAATTATTAATTAATTATTAAACTTTGGAGCAGGTTCGAGTATGAATGGATCCACAAATTAGTTTTCATTGTTATTAATATTACGGGATAGGCCATTTTGTCTTCGCGGAGGTCTGCGCTCTCGAGTGGCCTTCTAGTTAGCATATTAAAATGGGTGTGATTGAGGGAGGAGAGAGGGTGGAGTGTAATGCTCGTGCATGTACGCTAAATTTCACGTTAATTGGGATGTACAAAGAAAAGCTGCGTGGAATGCTGCGTACGCACAGTTTCATACATCAGGATTTTTTTGTGCGTACGCTACTTTCTAGGTTTGCACGTACGCAATGTTTTAGTATGAAATCCACGCAAGTCTTTGTACATGAGGCCCCTGGTGATTTTTCTTGTCACTACGCACGTGTAGTACATTTCACCTGTTTTTCTGCTGAAGCGGACGTGTTAGAGCCACGGTTGGCAAACTGGGGGAAGCGTACCCCCAGGGGTATGTGGACTGATTTCAGGAGGTACGTGAAAAAAGATGCCTGTTAAAAGTTTGGGAACCACTGTGTTAGAGGGACCTGCTATCGGCTCTAATGCCATATGCGAGCGTGGGAGCCCCGTCCCACTGATGGTGTCACTGTGACCCGTCAAACTCAGCTTGTGCTGTACCGTTGACTCACTGCTTAAAGGTTGTATCAGCGATTTCAGGCCCCAAAAAGTCGCAAACATAAATGATCACATTCATTTAATCTTTCCTAACGATCCACTAGCTGCCTGCCCCATAAGCAGGCCGTCAAAAAAATGCATCTCTGTAGTTAGCTTAGGCTCCGAGATCTGCACACAAAAACAAAGGGTTGGCAACCTAGCCTAGAAATCTAGAAGCACCATAGCGGCAGCAAATTACATTTGCTTCCAGGGCTAGTCTAGCAACTCTCCGTTGGCTTGTGAGCTCGAAAAATTTAACTTCTATCAGGCCAATCAAATGTATAGTCGTTAGGCGGCCTTAACATAATGTTTGATGGCAGAGTTGCAACGGTTTGGCTTGAATTCCCTGCTACAAAGAAGATGGATGTTGCTGTTGGCCAACAGTGTGACACGAGTTAAGCTTTTTTTAAGTTGGCAAAAGTTTGAACTAGCCAACTAGCTCCGCTGGTGGGAAAACGCATAGTACTCATAGCGCTGTCCTATTGCGTGCAGAGGGAATTTGAAAGACAACCGATTATCCCGCCCCTCGGACTGAGCACTGCGAACGTGCCCAGACCCTACATTTTAAAGGAGAATTCCGGTGTGATATTGACCTAAAGTGTATCGAAACATGATACCGAGTGTGAACGTATGTCTCATAGCCCATCTCGGCTTGTCCCCTGCACTCCAAAATCTGGCGCTAGTTAGCCGATGCTACCAACATCTTTTTCAATAGTGGTGCTTCGGCATCGGGCTAGCCATGCAAATAAATCACTGTTTTACACCCATTTACGAGGCTCAATGTATCTCCACACTTCATTGGTAGACTTCCGAGGGCCCTGACATTTAAAACGAGACATTGAGAACTTTGAAAAAGCACTGGTAGTTTACTTACAAGACGATTTATACAGACAGTATCTTCACGAAGTTTAGCGTTTGCAGCCATCTTGAATTTAGTCACGATAAGTCGAGCAACGAGTAAGAATGAACAGCTATGATAAGGGATCAGATTCCAAAAATAATTCAGTGGAAATGCATGGATTCCAGTTGCTGCTACTGGAAGAAACTGGAATCCATGCATTTCCACTGAATTATTTTTGGAATCTGATCCCTTATCATACCTGTTCATTCTTACTCGTTGCTCGACTTATCGTGACTAAATTCAAGATGGCTGCAAACGTTAAACTTCGTGAAGATACTGTCTGTATAAATCGTCTTGTAAGTAAACTACCAGTGCTTTTTCAAAGTTCTCAATGTCTCGTTTTAAATGTCAGGGCCCTAGGAAGTCTACCAATGAAGTGTGGAGATACATTGAGCCTCGTAAATGGGTGTAAAACAGTGATTTATTTGCATGGCTAGCCCGATGCCGAAGCACCACTACTGAAAAAGTTGTTGGTAGCATCGGCTAACTAGCGCCAGATTTTGGAGTGCAGGGGACAAGCCGAGATGGGCTATGAGACATACGTTCACACTCGGTATCATGTTTCAATACACTTTAGGTCAATATCACACCGGAATTCTCCTTTAATGTGGGTCTGGTTCATTAGGCTATTGGCAACCCACTCAAAGGCAAAAAAAGCTAGTTCTCTGTTTTCTTTGAACATCAACAGAAGTGTCGTATCCTCGCTATCGCTGATACAACCTTTAGGCGGAGATCCTTGGGAACCTCCCATTTGCCAGTGCAAAGGCAGACGTGAAGACTCAACCCGCTGATAATTCTCTTTGTGTCACAATGTGTGCACCAGCTCTGCTTTAGCATTATTATTGACTTATTACCTGCCAATGCGGAAGTGTAGGAGAATACTCATAATGTCAGAATTTATATTTATAACAGAGGCCAAAGTGTATACTACGTTTCATTATCGGTTCCCAGTGAACTATGTGGCCACAGCTGTGATGAGGGCTATGGTAAACGTGTTCCCACTGACGTTGAGAAAACAATCCAAAAGTTAATTACCGGTAGGTCTAAATCCTGAAGCAAACAGAAAATCTTCTGTTTCTAATATAGCCTACCGATACGCCGCTCAGTCTCATGATAAAACGTGTTATTGTTTATGAAGGTGTCTCTGTTGTTTTTTGAAGAGGCATTTGGCTGTTTTGTTTAGTCAAGTCAAGTCAGTTTTATTTTTAAAGCGCATTTAACATGCACAGAGTGCAACCCAAAGCGCTCCACAAACAAGACACATAACAAAAAGACAAAGATGCCGGATGGAGCGGCCTAGTCGCCAGCGTGCCCGTGACATCAAGACATGACAAATACATTTATAAAATAAAAAACACAAAAGATGCCAGACGGAGCGGCGTAGTCGCCAGCGTACCCGTGACACCAAGACATACAAGACAGACAAAAAACAAATTAACAAATAAAAAGTAAAAAGAAAATCAATTTCAAAACAACAACAAAAAAATCATGTTAAAATATAGCTGCAAGCAGCAATGCGGGGGCCAAGCAGTGCGCTATAGCAGGAATGGCATTGCCATGCCATGAGCAAGCACTCACAGCAAGTTTGATTGCCATTGGATAAAGAATGGCTGAGAAATAAGCTCATTTACTTTTGTTACAGCGCCCCTAGAGGCCAAATTACACCAATGTCCTTGTGCGCTCTCACAATCAGCTACCATGTCCCTCTACCAAGTTTGGATTTCATACACCAAAGTGTTGCTGAGATGTGAGCTCACTTTCTTTATTACAGCACCCTTAGAGGTCAAATGAGACCACTTTCCTTGCATGTCCTCACAATCAGCTAATATGTCCATGTATCAAGTTTGGACTTCATACAACGAAGCGTTGCTGAGATATGAGCCCACTTCTTGTATTACAGCGCCCCCTATAGAGGCCAAATGATGCCAGTTTCCTACTGTGTCCTCACAATGAGGTACCAAGTCCCTGTACCAAGTTTGGACTTCATACATCAAAGCGTTGCTAAGATAGGAGCTCACTTCCAGTATTGCAGCGCCCCCTATAGAGGCCAAATGATTCCAATTTCCTAGTGCGTCCTCACAATCAGATACCAAGTCCCTGTACCAAGTTTGGACTTCATACATTAAAGCATAGCCGAGATGTTAGCCCACTTCCTGTAAGGCGGCATTGTCGCCATGTGTGATTGGCTGTCACGGGCAAATAAACTTGAAATTAAAAAATCTGACAAGTATCGTTTGTGCGGCTCAGTCTGAAGATCATCTCCGCCAAGTTTTGTGAAAATCGGATGAAATTTGTAACCGCTGAAACTTTTCATAGTGTTTGGACCAAATCCAATATGGCGGAGGTCCAATATGGTGGAAAGTGATGGGATAGGGGTCGATGAACTCGGGATGTTCCAAGGATTAAGACGCTACCTCAATTGTGAAAATCAGACAAAAGAGTCAAGGATCACGTGCATGAATGCATGTCCAGCATTGAACTGGTGGTGGCGCTAGAGTGTTCAATGTATATGCATAAAAATTGCTGTGAGTGATTGGGACAGTGTCCTGACTAATGGTATCGAGTTTTGTTATGTTAACTCAAAGCGTCACGGAGATGTTAGTCCACTTCCTGTTTGGCGGCTTCATCACCATATTTGATTGGCTGTCACGAGCAAACAAAAATCTAATTGAAAAATCTGACAAGTATCGTTTGTGCGGCTCGGGCAGAAGATTTTAAATTTTACTTGATTACATTTTGAGTGAAGTATTGTACTTTGCTACATCAAAAATCCCATCCATTACTTGAGTAAAAAAAAAAGTTAAGACTAACGAAAACAGAAAGGGAGAGAAAAGAAATTGCGCCCTAAACCACTAGCCTAGTGATAATGATCAGCATGTAGCCTACAACAGGACATGAATTAAGCTGGCGCCATGCAGTCTTTCAAGTGATGGAGATGGAGCTGGATCACGAGATGCATCAGATTACATGTGTAGCCTAACCTATGAAAGTGTATTTTCCGCTATTTCAATGGGTTGTCTCAGTTCGTTTTAGCATTAATGATTGCGGAGATATTCAAGCAAACACCATAGGATTTCGTGTTTTAACGTTTGTGCTCACCTTTCTTTGGAAAGAAGTTTATTAGCAGTCGTTTCCCCTCATTTTGATGTCTCTCTTTTTTGTAACCGGACTTGGCTTTCTTGGAGAAAGACATTGCACCAGCAGCACAACAATTAGCGGTCCACTACTAGCGATGCTCATGAGTGACCTTAGACAGTTTTCACTATGTTTTGTATACAAAATCCAGTCAATCAAACTTTAAATTTCATCTGACATTCATTTTGACATTTAATTTGGAAGTTCAAATATTCAGGTAAAATAAATATATGGTGGACATATATATATATATATATTTTCAGTAATTAGCTTAAACGTCCAGTGAGTCTATTCAAAATTTTCACCACACATTATATTAACACACATATAAAAAAATCCAAACATAAGAGTTATGTGTATTAAAGTGGAATGACACAGGAAAAAAATATTGAGCGTGCCTACTGAAATTTCTTCAATACTTTGTGGAAAAGCCTTTGTTTGTAAAGACAGCTTCAAGACATTTCCTGTATGACAAAACGTATTAGTCACAGTATCAGGTGTGATTTTGGCCCATTGTTCTATACAGATTCCAGGGGTCCCTCTTGTGAATCCTGTGAATTGAATTTAATTGAATTGGCTGCCTTCAAGTCTTTCTGGAGCTTTCTCCGAGTGGTCCTTGGCTCTTGGAATTGACTATCCTTCTGACTCCCTGGTCAGAAATATTGCGAGGAGATCCTGCATGGCCGGTTGATGATGCAGTGATGTTTCTTCCACTTGCAGATAATGGCTCCTATGCTGCTTACTGAAGATTCTGAAGTTTTGAAATGCATCTGTAACCAGTTTCATTGATATGTTTTGCAACAATAAGGTTGCAAAGGTCTTGGGAGAGCTTTTTGCTTTTATCCATCATGAAATGTTTCTTGTGTGACACCTTGGTAATGAAAAACCTTTTTATAGCCCATCAATATGTAGGCTACTAACCAAGCTTATATTAATTTGCACAGATAGAAAGGATAACTACTCTAATTACTTACAGATTCCAGCTCGTTCCCTCCCTTTCCTTGCCTTAGTGCTTTTTCTTAGCTTGTTCAATACTTTTTCCCTGTGTTATTCCACTTCATTACACATGACTCTACTTATGGAGTTGTTTGGATTTTTTATGTGTGGATTACCTGAGTTATTACTAATGCCTGGTGAAAATGTTGTACCCCCCGTATTCCACTTTTCAAGGGCCCTCTCCTCCATTGGGGCCCTATACTTCCCACTCTCCCCCCCAGTTCGACACCCTTTAATCTGCTGAACCTTCTGCTCGTTTCTAAATATAAAAAAAAAAACTCTCTGCAACTCAACATTGGCCTGCCTGCCTCAGCTGCCTGTGAGGGGCTTTTCAGTTGTGCTGGATTACTGTTCACTGCAAAGCGACGCAAGGATGAGTGCAACTAACTTTGAAAATCAACTAATGCTCAAACTTAAAGGAGAACTCCGGTGATTTTTCACATAGATCTCCATTTCTCAACGTCACCGAGTACTGTCGGTATGAACAAAACTGAAACAATCGGTTTTACCTAGCTTGAGTTGCTGCAGCTACAGCGCTACACACTGGGAGCATGAACATGGCTGCCTTAGCTGCTGGCTGCAGCAACTCGAGCTAGGACCAAAGTCCTTTTCAAGCAAGTACCTCCACTCGGCGGCCATATTGCAACACTTTTTGGGCACTTATCGTGCA
This sequence comes from Alosa sapidissima, assembly GCF_018492685.1. Classification (NCBI taxonomy): domain Eukaryota; kingdom Metazoa; phylum Chordata; class Actinopteri; order Clupeiformes; family Clupeidae; genus Alosa; species Alosa sapidissima. Next base: position 38,416,957 of record NC_055961.1, on the reverse strand, counting down.
TCTATTTCGGCAGAAATGTGTGTGCCGAAGGCTTCACAACACCAATCTTGCTCCAGCAGCGAGATCACAACAGATGATTGGCACGATGTCTTCACAGCACACCACATGATTGGCTCAATGTATTTTACAACACACCACATGATTGGCTCAATGTATTCACATGTCGACGTTTTGCAGCGGAAGGGTTGTGATATTTGTAGACAACTGACATATTGGCGTTACAAACTAACCCCATTACTATAGAGGATTTTTTTGAGTGCTGTATCTCCTCATTAGAAAGTCTCTGGTAAAACTGGTTGTTCTGGTACCCCCCCCCCCCCCCCCCCAAAAAAAAAAAGTAACTAAGTAACTTTTACTTAAAGTACATTTTAAATGAACTACTTTTTACTTTTACTTAAGTACATTTTCAGATCGACTCGTGATCGTGGGATTGGTCATGGATATTCCTACGGCTGTTGTTGCCTACGCCACTCGGCCTCCGGCCTCGTGCCTACGGCCGAACAACACCCGTGGGAATATCCATGACCAACCCCACTCTCACTCGTGCTATATTGCTTAAATAATAATAATGCCTGACTTTAGAATATGGAACCAATTCATGACTAATAAGTACATTATGCAGAGGTATTTTTGATGATAATGTGCTTGCTACCAAGGAACCAGTTTCCACTTTAGAATGTGAGCCAATCTCCCCGTTATTAAGTGCTATTTCACACAGCAACCTGGGAAGTGAAATGCAGCAATGAGGTTGAGCCATACACTTGCTTATTCTACAACTGTTCTCCTACTATTTGGGATTTATTCAGACAGTAAACAAGTAGGTTATGCATATTCTATTTTGGTACTTACTACTAATTAGTATGTAGAGATCAAGGCTTACAAGGTCATTATTAAGATTATATCAATAATAAAGGCCTAATGAACAAGAAATTTGTAAATACACACCTAACAAATGGTTAATGTTGCGCATGCCTTACAAGTCACTAATACAGGTATTAATTAGGTATGTATTGGTGGCTAACATATGAACCTTAAAATAAAGTGTTACCAAGTGTTTAAATGACTTTTTTTCCCTTCTGGTCCTTATCTGAAATAGATTTTTAAAAAATCAATAATTATCGATATCGACCGATATGAAATACTTATACCGTGATACAGTTTTCAGCCATATCGCCCAGCCCTAGTACACATCCTCCAGACCTCTCAGGTCCCAGGAGAATAGGGTTGGGCACCGAAACACGGTTCTAATATGGCACCGGTGCCGACGCAAACGGTAGTAACTGCATCGAATAACAACGTGGATTTTGGTGCCTCATTTCGGTGCTTAAATAGCGTTTTTTTTTTTTTTTTTTTTTTATACGAGGCATCACTGCATGTCATGCGCCATCTCTAACGTCTTGCTCTGATAGCAACACATTCAGATACAGTTAGCTAACATAAACACTGGATGTATAAACCAGAGGGGTGCACCACACACAAGTAGACAGTGTTTGACAGCTTGCGTGAGCCCAGGTAGCTTACTTTAAAGCGATATTGCGAGCTCCTGTCAAAATCTAGCAGTGGGCCTAACTACAAGCAAAAGGCTATGAAACAACATCAACAGTAGCCTATATGTTACACAATATCCTTGCTAATGTGCTAACTGGCATTTATTTGAAATGTTATCAGCAAAGTTGTAAGGTGAAAACTTTATTTCACGGTGTGTTATAAACAACATGATGGCATGATATTAATCTTTCATGTGCATGAGGCCCATATAGCATCACAATGAATATGAAGATCATGTTAAAAGTTAGCTGGCAAAAACATAAATATGAAGGTTACATACCTGATGTCATTGAGCTGTCAAAGAGGCTACGAAACCATCTCCAGTAGCCTACGTTATCGCTAATTAAACTCAGCTGACTGGTTTTAGCGCATAGTTGCTGTTAAAATGCCTACTAGGCTAGCGCTGGGAATCTAAACACTTCAACACCGACATGTAGCCTAACATGTTAAAAACTATTGCGTGTTATGGGTTAAGACATGAAATTTCTTGAAGCATTTGGGAACACACTGAATTAACTGGAAAGTAGAGTCCCTGTTAGATTATCTTGCTTGCAAATGCCGTTGTCCATGACCTGGCAGTTCTATGGCAAGCGGTTTTAACATACCTTATGGCAAACCGCCTACACTGGGTAAACTTGAAAGCAGAGCTTACCATTGTGTGTGCATGCGTGGCAAGCTGTTTTAACATTTAAATGTATTATTCGTAGGAGCAATGAGATATTGATAGTAAATATAACAGTTCAATTTCATGTTCAAATTTGTCTTATCAATAAAAAAAGCAATTCATGCTTTAGACTATTTTAATTTAAAACATTTTAAAAACAAAGTACCGGTTCAGGCACCGTTTCGGCACCGGCACCGGTACCGGCACCGTTTTAAAAGTATCGATTTAGCACCGGTATCGGATAAAACCCAAACGATACCCAACCCTACAGGAGAAAAACCTGTTAGTAAAACCTGCTGTTAGAACTAAACATGTTGAAGCAGCTTTTAGCTGCTATGCGGCTCAGCTCTGGAACCAACTTTCGGATGACATTAAAAAGGCCCCAAGCCAGTTTTAAATCTATACTTAAGACCAAACTGTTCTCAGATGCTTTCTGCTAACTGCACTGTTACAAATTGTTACAAATTCTGAATCTGCCTTGAAAATTATTCTACCTTGTGTCTTTTTAATTATTCTTTATTTTTAAATGATTTTACCTTGCGTGATTTATGTTTTTTTTTTTTTTTTTTTTTTTTTTTTATCTTTACATTTTACATGCGCCGGGATTAGTGTGTGCTTCACCTCACTGTGTGTTCACTGTGTGCTGTTTGTGTTTCACTAATTCACCGATTGGGTTAAATGCAGAGACCAAATTTCCCTCACGGGATCAAAAAAGTATATATACTTATACTTATACTATTTTAAACTATTCTTTCACTATTGCCCTTTTATGCTTTTATTTGTTATTACTGTTTGCTTTTGCTTATGTAAAGCACATTGAATGACCTCTGTGTATGAAATGTGCTATATAAATAAACCTGACTTGACTTGACTTGACTTGCATGGACTGGAGGTAACAGACATAGAGAAGCGGGGCACATTTTAATGTTGTGGGAGTTAGAGGCAAAAGGACTGGTTGCCTTTGTAGGTGCCCTGTGCTCCGTGAACTTCCACAGGTAAACTTTATCTTCATCTGTGTACGATTTCACACAAGGAGGGCTTCATGTGAGGGTTGATGCGCTGACACTTCAGCAACAGCCTTCACTGAAATACTTTGAACTTCATTGAATGTGGCTGTTCTCCGTTAGCTGATTGTGATTAGCGTACACCAATATTATTACCAATAATTCATTATACTACACATCTGTGTAGTATCTACTATTTTGCCCACACTCCACTCACATCATTATTTTTTCACATCACATCATTACCCTTACAGAAATTTCAGGTTTCTGGCGAACAGTTGCCGCAAATTTGCAGCAAGGTCATATTTTTACATGCAAATTACGTTTCTGGCAAACAGTTGCGGTTAACTTTTGGCAAGGTTGCAGCAAATTTGCAGCAATGTCATTTGCAAATTAGGTTTGTCACCAGAAGTTCACTGGAAGTTTGCCATTATTGGCTAAATGTGGTGGCAAATTTCTGACGAACACATTTGCCACTAGTGGCAAACTTCTCATTGTTGCCAGAACTTTGCTGGAAGTTTGCCTCTAGTGGCCAACATTGGCAAACTTCTGGCAATATTTTCTAGTGATCTCATTTGTTTCCCACAAATCACCCACAAGTTTACTGCAAATCTGCTGCAAACATTTCATTTTTGTAAGGGTAATCACATCATTATTTTATGGAACAATAATATTATTAATAATAGTATTAAATATTAGTATTAAATAATAGTATTATAATAGGCTATTATAGTGTTATATAAATATATTCAATGTAATACATATACATTTTAACAATCAATATCAAGATAACCTGTTTCTTTTGACTTTTTACAAAATGAATTTGATTGAATATTTCATTTAGCTAGTTGCTATTTTCTGTTTTCATCCTTTTCCACCTAACAAAATCCGTATTTGTTGGCTATTTTGAAAAATGGCCACCATGGCCCCCAGGGGCCAAATCCAAGGCGCTTACGGTCCTAAATCTGATCAGACCCCTTTGTGAGTTTCTCTACCAAATGTGATACTTCTATGTTGACCTTAAGTTGGCACAAGTGCTAGTACTTGTTAGTACCTTGCATGTAATTTGTGCATATGCTGCTCCCCTCTCTTTATGCTTTATACGTCTAGGCTAATAAAAAGCCATGCTAATGAGAACAACACTCCACAGGCTTTGAATGTTAGAACAGTGTAATGTGTACCTTATGCAGGGTGAGTGATGCATTTTCCTCTTCCAGGATTTCACTTCTCCCTCTCAGGTGTTCCACCTCACTCATGTGGTAGGTGAGAGCCTCATTGAGACGCATATTCTCCTTGAACACTGAACAAGAGGCATCATCTAGTTGCCTGCACAAATTAGAAAAAGAAATAATTAAACAAGGTTTATTTAAACTTGAGGTAGAATAGGTCTTTGGCTGAAACCAAACTCATCCATACTAGCCTATTATATAGATAGATAGATAGATAGATAGATAGATAGATACTTTGTTGATCCCCAAGGGGAAATTCAAGGTCTCAGTAGCATACAGACATCACACACAACATTCACTAACTAGAAGGTGCAAAGTAGTGCGTCACAATCATAGCATGTCCGAATAGTTAGTAGGCATCGAGTAGTAGATGAAAAGTACTCGGATGGCCTACTACCTCCACAGTGTCCAACGGTAGCTCACTGTGCTATCCCACAAGTCAGAGGGAGGCCGATAACCGCAGAAGAAGAGAAATCAACCCCGGGAAAATCAAATCAAACATAAATCAAACATGGCGGAGGTTAACACAACTACAGGAGCCGGCTGCTTGGTGTACAAATGTAAGTATCAAGAACAAAGTTTGAATTTCAGCGCCGAACATTAGGAGCCGAAATTACTTAATTTCTTGTAGTAAGCTAATGTAGAAAGAAGCAACAAAATGGACCATTATAAATTGAATAAATCTTTCTGATGTTTTTATAACGCTCAAGAATAGACTGCTTGAATCAGATGAATCAATGTTTATTTATCAATGTTTATCAGAACATTGTTTGTGGGGCAGCCGTGGCCTACTGGTTAGCGCTTCGGACTTGTAACCGGAGGGTTGCTGGTTCGAACCCCGACCAGTAGGCACGGCTGAAGTGCCCTTGAGCAAGGCACCTAACTCCTCACTGCTCCCCGAGCGCCGCTGTTGTTGCAGGCAGCTCACTGCGCCGGGATTAGTTTGTGTGCTTCACCTCACTGTGTGCTGAGTGTGTTTCACTAATTCACAGATTGGGATAAATGCAGAGACCAAATTTCCCTCACGGGATCAAAAGAGTATACTTATACTTACTTAGAACATCGTCAGCAAAGAGAGCTATTTTTTGCTCTCCAGCTTCCAATTGTATACCTGTAATGTCATTGCTTTTTCTGATCCACTGTGCTAAGGGTTCTATAAAGATTGCAAAGAGAATTGGTCTTAATGGACAGCCTTGTCTTGTAGACCTCTCCAACTGGAAGGAGTCACTAATATAAGCTCACCATTAATTTTCAGTCTAGCGGCCAGCTTGGTGTATAAAGCTTCCAATATCTTAATGAATCATTTATTAAAACCAAATTTGTCCATAACATCAAAGAGAAATTTCCATCTTACTGAATCAAAAGCCTTCTCTGCATCAATACTGATCAACATAATCTTTTAGCATAAATAGAGGTAAATAGTTTGTAGTCAATATTAAGTACGCTAATTAGTCTATAGCTATAACATTGTAATTTATCCTTTCCGCCTTTGGGTATCACAGATATGATTGCCTCCCTCCAAGACGGGGGAATTTCTCCCTTTTGCAGGACCCAATTAAATGTCATAAGTAGAATGGGGGACAAAGCCTCTTCCAGACCCTTGTACCATTCTGATGTAAAACCATCTGGACCTGGCGATTTATTAGATTTCAATTTAATTATGGTTGAATGCAGTTCTTCCTTCGATATGGGTGACTTTAATGTTGAATATTTATCTTCTGTCAAAGTTGGTAAATCCAGTAATTTAACTACTTGAGATTGTGAGTATATTGTTCATAATAACCTTTGAAACAACCCTTGATGTCTTTCATTTCGTGGAGGATGTTTTTAGTCTTTGTATCCATTATTTTATAGATTGTGTTTTCTGCCTCTTGCTTTTTTAGGTTGTAAGCTAATAATTTTACTTCCACCCTCATAATATTTTTGTTTTGTATATATCAATTTATTTTGAATTTCTAATCTATATATTTCTTCTATTTGATTTCTTTTCTTTTTTATTTCTGTTTCGATACTTGAGTTAAGGGAGTGTCTATGTTCAGTTTCCAACTTTTTAAGATCAATTTGTAAATCATTAAGCCTCTTGGTTCTTTGTTTCTTTAGGAAGGAAGTTAATGCAATGACCCTTCCTCTCATTACAGCTTTACATGCATCCCATAAAATGGGAGAGGAAACTTCACCATTATCATTCTCTTTTATGTATTCCAGTGTGTCTTTTCCAAATCCTGTCTTTGATCAGTATAGATGAATTTAGTGTCCAATGTGTAAGTTTCTTCCTATACACTTCAGACAGTCATATATACTGGGCAATGGTCTGAAATATCACTGGTTCCAATATGACAGCTATGCACTCTATCAATATAAGTTCTAAATACCAGAAAATAATCGATTATTGCGTATGAGGAATGAGGGGATGAGAAATGTGTGTAGTCCCTGACCGACGGATTAAAAAATCTCCATACATCAATCAAGCCTATGTCTGACATTATGGTATTCATTTTTGTAGTTACTTTCCTGGATTGAGAAATTCGGCTATTTGAGGAATCAAGGTGCGGATTCAAAGTAATATTAAAGTCGCCTCCACATACTAAAATGCCCTGCGCCTCTGTCACTGTCCTATCAAGTATCTGCTTGTAAAAGTCTGTCCTCGAACCTGGTGGGATGTATACATTATATAAAGTGAACAAGTTTCCATCAACTTTTCTTTTAATTAGTATAAAATCTACCTTCCCTGTCTTTAATAGTAGTAATATGTTCATACACCACTCTTCCTGAGATCAGAATAGCCACTCCCCTACTATGTTTTGATCCATTAGAGGATGAGAAGACATATTTAAATCCCTGTCTTTTAAGCTTTTGATGGTGTACCTCAGTCATATGGGTTTCTTGCAAAAATGCTATATCAATATTGTCTCTTTTAAGCTTTATAACAATTTTGTTACGCTTAATTGGGCCCATTAGAAGCCCATTAACATTAAGAGAAATTAAATTAACCATGTGGTAAGTCTAGTGTTTAACCAAGTTACAATCTCCATTTTGCATAGTGTCACCCTCCATTGGTGCAATTTTCTCACGTTGAGAAATAAAAAAAAACGATCCCCCCCCCTCAACTTAAAACAAATATAAGACTTCCCTGGGTAAAGGGGTCACTAAAGTCCTTGTTGGAAAAGGATGGAGGGAAAACCTCACAAAAGGTGGGGCAGGGGCCCTCCCTAGTGGTGGAATGACTTGTTCGTACATTCCGTATCCTCTAGATAAGTCCAACATAAATGCTGATAAATGTCATATATATGTTAAAATGTCCTTGTGGACTAATGTACATAGGCCAAACTAAACGCAATTTAAAATTAGGAATTGCGGAACATAAAGCAGCAATCAGAAATGATAACTTTGATTATGCAAGGCATTACAGAGATAAGAGTCATGGACCAAGCACTACCCTTAAGTTTATAGGTATTGAGAGGATCAAACCTCAACCACGAGGAGGTAATTTAATCAAACAACTTTTGCAGAGAGAGGCCTTTTGGATACATGAACTCAACACAGTAGAACCATATGGTCTGAATGAGGTATTGGATTTAAGTGTATTCTTGGGATAAGATGTGTATGTAGAGTATATTTTTGTAAATAGATTATATTTTTGTAAATAGAGTATATTTTAGTATAGAGTGTATTTTTCTATGTAAATTAATTATTGGTTGATGGTAATGACCGAAATTAAAATCTATTGTATTTTTGAACATGCAATATGTTTTTTGATACAAATATGCTTAAATGACAGATTGTGTAGGCCTATATGTAAGCTAAAATATGCAGGATATTGAATTGATGATATTGATTGCAATTTCTGGTGTGTTAGAGTGTGGAGTACTTTCACTGGGTCTGGTGTGGTCATGTGATGATGTTACCACCTATTTCACCTGTGGGTGTCAGATTGACTGAACGTGAACCTGATGAAGCAACTTGCGAAACGCGTTGTTCACGCCAAATAAAGTCAGCAAAATATACCCTCCAGTGTGCGATGTATACTACTCTTTTGACTTATAAATGCTGATCCGTTTGATCTGATTCATAGTATAGTATAGCCTACCTTCTCTGTTGTTTGATCTATGGGGAACAATGCAAAGGTTAAGAAAGAAACAATACTAATCAGAGTCCCATCCTCTTTCCTGCATTTAAGTCCTCCTCCATGTATTTTTTTCATTATTGAGATAATCTCCTGAATTCCTGAAGTCTCTCCTTCGCACTCATCTCTACTCGATTCTCCTTCTCTCCCGCGTCTTCTCGTTGCCAATGAAACAAGTTCTGTATGCTCTCCGCCAGATTGGCTCCCGGTTCTTCTCTGAGACTGGCCACTTGAATACGTCTAATAAGTCTGCGGACCAGTGTTCCAATGAATTCGGATCTTTGTGAATGGAGTTTGAAAACGAATGCCTTTCTCTTTTAGTTCTTTATTAACCCCTGCATAAGCTCTGCGCTTCTCCACCACCTCCGATGTGTAGTCGTGATCAAAAAAGATTAGTTTATTCGTTATGTAGATCTTTTTCCTTCATGCTAGCGTCAGAACAATATCTTTAACATTGTACTGCTGGAAGTTCACCACGATGGATCTTGATGTAGACTCGGGGGGCGGTTTCTGCGTTAAATCCCTATGAGCGCGTTGAATTTGGAGGGCCATGTCTTCAGGTAGTGGGAGCTGTTCCACCAGAAACAACGACCTGTATTATAGAGTCAACAACGACTTGTATCATAGAGTCACCCTCCATATCCTCAGGGACACCATAAATCCAAATGTTGCATCTCCTGGATCTGCTCTCCAAATCTGTCACTTTATTTTGAAGTTGTTGTCTTTCTCTTAGTAGATACAGCAGGGACTCTTTAGTTACATTTCGATGATAGCTTGGCCTTGAGATTGAAGTGATGTACCTATCTCCGTTAGCTTCTGGTTTATCTCCTGGTTAAAGCTCGTTAGCCCTTCCTTCAGGTCCGACTTCAAATCCCCCTTTAATTCAGAGATAGCCATGTCTTTTTTAAAGTCTTGGAGGTCTTTACCGATAGAGGTCAATTGACGGAAGAGCTGGTCTCCTGATTCGGTGGTGTCTCTAGGCCTGGTTGGGAAGCCATCGTCGTTGGTTCACTAAGCTGGTCTCTTTTCGTCCTTGTTCGTTCCATAGTCTGTTTTTTCGAGCTCTTTAGGCTTATCTGCGATTTCCCCACAATCATTACTTTCTTGTATAATACTTTGAATTAAAGGGCTGTATTTTGCACACTGGCGCATGGCGTAAAACTCTTTTTCCACCCGCGCAAAGTTTAATTCGGTATTTTGCACGTTTATTTTTTAAACAATGCGCCCAGGGGTGTGGCAATTAACAACCTAGGGAGGGGCCTGGCGCATTGTCTAAAAATCGCTATTGTACACCTGGTCAGAAGTCTATGGCGAGTTGTTTATATGTTATTTTAAGAGCGCATTGTCAACAGTCATATTGGCAGGTGCACGCACCATCCTTCTATCATTCATGAACGCACACCAGCGCACGTCCATGCAAAACATTACAAATTGCACGATTACAATGGGAAACATAATCAGAATAAAGATATTACGAAATACTGTACATCTCATGATGAGTAGTTATTCACCATCATTTGCAAATTGGTAATGACGGTTAAGTGATTAGGGGAGAGGCGAGAGACACGTATGGAGCACAGCTGAAGACGCACTGTCACGAGATATAAGCAACTCCTCTGCAGGATAAATGTTGTTTTATTCAGTCATTTGAGCAATAGTAGGGTAAGTGTTGCTTTTTCCAGACTATGTTTTCGATGGTAACCCATTGTCAGTCAATAGTGAAAGTATGCATATAACTGTCTTGTCGTTGACTGACACCTTGGTGAAGTAAGTTTCACTTTGCCAATGAGTTCAAATAATAGACGAGTGCAAATGCGTGAAGGCTATGCTAGGTTTTAATAAAGCATGGTTTAGGAATGACTATTCCATACGGTCTCGCAAGCAGCCTCCTTCAAATGCGCCGTTAAATGCCAAAATACCGATACCGATTATTTGACATATCGCGCTTTGCGCTGTTAAAGGGAATGACAGATGTCATTCTTATTGGTGTAAATGATGTTACGCCCCAAACACACCCATATGACTGATTAAAAAACCTAGGAACACCTTGTTGCGCCATGTGCTTCACGTTTGATAACGAAACCCCTCCCAATGTGAACTGGACACCCTACTAAATTTGAATAAACTTTTGACGAGTGACGATGCGCTTTAGAATGTCATGATAGGGCCCAAATATTTCGAGTAGGGGAATACTTTTAAAGATGGATTGAGACGGAGAGTTGCACTGCACATGTGTTCTCAACATGACATCAGCCAGAAGTCAGCAACCACTTTATTTGGCATTGCAACCACCATATACCCTAGCAACACCCTAGCAACCTTCTTAATTACCCTAGCAACAACCTAGCAACCACCACTATAATGTCAGCCTAGCAACCACCATAGCAACCAGCATAGCAACCACATCAGCCACCATATCTACCTTGGCCACACCTTAGCAACCATCTTAATTACCCTAGCAACAACCTAGTTAGCATGTTACTAATGGGAAATTTCAAGTAAGTGACAGGGAAGTACTCACACAACAGCTTCATTGTGGGCACGTTCAGCCAACTGAGCAATTCTCTGCTCTGCTTCCTTCTCCAGGCGAACCTGACAAAAGATTCAGCATTTTTTATTTCATTTGTCAGTTTTCTATTATTCTTTCAATTATCTTCATCCTAAATTCCAGAGAAATCCATAGCAATTCAATTCAATTCAAAAAACTTTATTTATCCCCGAGGGGGCAATTTTCTCTATGCAGGCATAGTGACATATAAGACATAACACAACATATAAGACAAAGAAAGAACAGGACAGACAGGAGTGTAAGGGGGGGCGGGGGGGGGGTGTTAGTCCCAGGAGATGGAGGAGGAGGGGGCTTGGAGCATATTCAAGTTCAAAAGGTGAATAGCCTCAAAAGTAAAGGTGGCCTTCCTCCTGTTAGTCCGAGCCAGAGGACAGCGCAGACGCCTGCCAGATGGCAGCCATTCAAAAACTCTGTGTAGGACATGGGTAGAGTCTTCTAAGACGTAGTTGGCTTTCCTTAATGTTGCCTTGTCATGCAGTGATATCAGAGACTGAAGAGGGTGGCCAATGATTTTAGAACATGTGTTCACAATGCTCTGGAGGTGTTTCTTATTTTTGACTGAGATTTTTGACATTTCCTCAAGAAATACTGCCTCTGTTGACATTTTTTAATAATCACCTCTGTATTAGAGTCAAAACGCAGTTTGTCATCAATGACAGTGCCCAGGTATTTATATTCATGTACAACTTCCACTGGTTCCCCGTGGATTGTAGTTGCAGTCCTGCTTCCTCCATGCTTAGTGAAGTCAATGAACATCTCCTTGGTCTTTGTAACATTTACTGTAGCTCCAAAAAGGAGCTATCACACCATTCCGCAAACTCACTGAGGACAGGCCCGTGATCTTGGACAGAACCATGTAGCAGGGAAAGGAGAACAGTATCGTACTTCACTAGATGACGATCAGCATGGCGGCTTCTAGTTATCTGTGTACAAGATGAAAAGTAGTGGTGAGAGGACACAACCCTGGGGTGAGCCAGTGGACGTGTATCTGATGTCAGAGAACCTCTTGTTGACCAGCACCGTCTGTGTTCTTTGGGTCAGAAAGTCTGTAATCCACAGAATTAGCTGATGATCCAGGTTGAAATAGTCCATACGTTTTTTAACCAGCATTTGAGGTTGAATGGTGTTAAAGGCAGACGAGAAATCTGCAAATAGGAGCCGGGCAAAAGAATTTGGGCTTTCTACACGTTCATGGATGGCATTCAATATGTAGATCATCCACCCCTCTTTTAGCATGATATGCAAACTGAAGAGGATCCATCTTTGAAGCACAGGTTTAGGTCATTCAGGACTTTAAGGCTGCTCTTCTTGGGAATGGGAATATAGCAGGCTATAAGGTAACCTTCACAACTAGTCCAATACCTGCGCAGTGGCAACTTGCATTTGTTAGCAAAAAGTCAGTTCTTAACTAACTGAAAACAGTCTAGGACACCACGCTATGGATTCCTACTCAAATTATCCAGTGATTAACTGTCTTACAATTCCAGAGGCACTGACAGTAATTGATTTGAACGTACCTTTTCAATGAAAAATTTGTGCTCCACTCTAGCAAGCATCTCTTTGTGCTCCCGATTTTCAATGTACATGTTTTCTTTAAGCTGAATAAAAGAAAAGAAAATGATCTTCAATACCTTATACTGCTCAGTTTCAAAAAGGATTATTAGTAGTTGTTCTACATACATTGGTAAGTTCTTGTTCCATGTGGGCTTTCTGCTTGCGAAATTCCTTAATCGTCTTCAGCTCTCCCTGGATCATACGAAACTCACTGAGTCTCTTCTTAAATTTATCCTCCATATCACTGATTGTTTGGGTGTATTCACCAACCTAGGATAACAAAAAATACACCCAACAAGACAATGGGTGGGTTGCACCAACAAGGATTACGTTTGAACCTGGATTAAATCAAGGTTTATCCATTAATCCAGTTGCACCAAACTTTAAACATAGTTTTAACCTGGATTCATTTTAATCCTGTTGCTCAACTGCTTTAAACACAGATTTAAATTTCAGTTAGGGATTAATTTTAATCCTGCTGCTGAGGTGGTTTCAATTTCTGAAATGACTGCATATATTGTATTGAATAAAATGGCTGCATATATTGTATTGAATAAAAAGTCCCACAAAGGAAAATAAGAGACTGTTTCAACCCTACAGAGTTCTATGATGATGAGGAATTTTCAAGGAGGTACCGATTCAACAAGGAATCTGTAATAATACATTTTTAAAAAATCATGTACACAATTAAACATGGCAGTGACCAGATTATCTTTAAACTAGGTTTAAAGTTGGTGTAGGTTAAACTGTCATTCTTGTTGGTACAACCCACCGGTCAAGGTTTTAATCACAGAGTAAGGTTTTAAACATGGATTTGTTAAACAATGCTAAAAATTGAGTGATGCAACAGAGCTCAAATTACATTTAAACCTAGATCTACAAATCCTTGATTAGGACTAAAACAAGTCTAATGTAATCCTTGTTAGTGCAACCCACCCAATATGTTTTATTTGGTTGCCAAAAAAAAAAAAATCACAAAAGGGATCAATAGTTGCCACTATAATATTAGGCTCAAGCTGGGGCAAGCTAGTGTGTGACAAGGCGTGATAGTTTATAGATTGTTATAACAGCCTGTTTTCTACACCTGGGCCTGTATAAAATCTTAAGGTTAAAAGTAGCTCCTAACTAGCGGATTTAGGAGAAACTCCTGACAACAATGGGTGTGTCCGTCATAACTTTAGGACTAGAGTAATTCACAAAGCATTTTAGCCTTACAAGTAGCAAGTAAGTCTGGAACAGCTTAGAAGTAGTTGAGAGGACTCCTAACTCAGTAAGACCTATTCACAAACAATCGTAAAGCAGCTACAGTATTTGTATCATTCCACGTAGCAATGTTTTGACATGCACATACAAAATCACTTACTGGAGATCTCAATCGTGACGGAATAATTGTGTATTGTAAGGGATGGAATAATGCCACCAACAACCAAAACCATTCATTGTCAAGATTTTAATTAAAGGTGCTCTAAGTGATGTTACGGCAGTTTCTAAGCTAAAAAATGTTTTGTCACATTGCAACAAACATATCCTCACAATCCCAGTGTTTACCCTACAATGTATTCAGCAGCGGCGCAGCGCCGCTCCTGGAATTCAAGCGCTACTGCAAAAAAGTTGGCTAATTTAAAAAAAAAAAAAAAAACACGCAAGTAAACTTCAGGAACAGCTGCCGTTCGTTCAGGTTTGATGTCAACAAATAATAGTAGTGTAAATGTACAGACTAAGGGCCCGTACACACCAGATATGATATGAAATAACAGTGTGAAAATGCGAAAAATTCATGTGCGAAATTTTACTCAAAGTGTACACACCGAGTCCGATGCGATTATTTTAATATTTCGCATTCTATTTCACGCTCACGTTACGCAGGTTCACACAGCGACTTTCAGTAAGCAGGGAGAACTCATAAAATCATCAAGATTTGAAACAGATTATAGCATTGATCATTCATGGAACCGTGCATTGGCTTGAGAGGTGCTGGGGAAATTAAAGCTTACGGCCATCCTTCCCATCTATTCTACTTGTGCTATTGTGATAATTGTGCAGTCGAACCACTGACGGAACACATATAAGTTGCTTGGGCTCATTAGTGCACCCATACACCCACCCCACTACACAACACACATGCAACCAGATTCTATAACGCTAGGCGTTAAAGGTCTCATCTCATCGTTTTTTCATTAATTTTGCAGTGGTCTGCAGTATTGATGAATGCCCTGTGAGCCGGTTTTGGTGAAAAAAATGCTGTCCTGCGTCTGTTTCATGCTGTTCTAGTTTGGTGGGGAAGGTGGGCGGGGAGGAACGACTGGATTTCGCCTCTAGTCATGAATATTAATGACATGCTAATGAATTCACATCTGATTGGCTAACAGTACTGTGACGCTTCCTCCAGTGCGTCCTCATCCGATTCTGCCTGTGCTATGCTCCATATTCAACTTTACAGTGCTAAAACCTGGCTAAAACTTGAGTCAAAACTGTTGCACAAAATGTCTTCGGAGATACAACTTCATGTGTTTGATCCTAGTATCCGAGTAGGAAGAAGAACCGCTTCCTGATCGTTTGTCGGTGAACGTTGGTTTAATAGAATGGTAACAATTGCCTGTCAGCTTAAAATTTCTCCTAAAAGAGGTGAACGTTTGTGACAATGAACGTCATCTTGCTTTCAAGTAATAAACAGTTGGAAACGTTTTTAAAATAAAGACCTATTTCTTTACACAGTCAAAAGTCTTTGCAATCTTCCTAGTAGATATTTTACTTCACAACACAGGTAAGCACCCTAAATGCAGTTCAGCCACTGACCTAGCCTGCTAATGCTATCGGAATAGATTGTTATGGTTTGAATTCCATGATACTATCATTGAAAGACCACTTGGTCACAGCCCAATATATAGATCTAAATGCAAACACACCTACCTAGCTATATTTTGCTGGAATTGTACCAGAATGCCTACAGAAGCAGAGAATGTGTGCTGCAAGACTTCTCCGGTAATGAGAACTATGGCTTTGATAGCCTGACATCTGGCAGAGGTTAGCCTACTCAAGTTGTTTTCTGTCACGTATGACAGAAAAAATAGCCTACTATAGGAATCTTATAGTATTTTGGGACTAAATATTACAGTAATCTTATAAGAATACTATAGTATTTGGACATACTATAGGTACTATAAGACTACTATAGAAAAACTATAGCGGTTACAGGATATTATAGTCAAGTCAGTTTTATTTAGTATAGCGCATTTAACATGCACAAAGTGCAACCCAAAGCGCTCCACATACAAGACATTGACAAAAAACAAAAGACAATAAGTGTTGACACCACATTTAAAAAATAACAAACATAAAAGATGCCGGACGGAGCGGCGTAGTCACCAGCGTTCCCTTGACACTAAGACATACAAGACAGACAACACAGCAAATTGAAAATAAATAAATAAAATAATAATAATCATGTTAAAATTAGTCCAATTTCCAACCGGCTGAAAAAGTCCAAGGGCAATGATGACCCGCGTGAAACTGCCAATGCAAGACCAACAAAGTTCTTTCACTGACCAACTCAGAGAATTTACTGGCAGTCTGGAGAGCAGAGCACCGGAAGAACAACAGTCTGAAGTCGTGATGGGCGATCTTCCTGCTGATCAGCAGCTCGGTGGCTTTAGCAAGGACCGTTTGTGGCTTCATGGCTCCCGACGTCGCCATCAGAGCTCCCCACGTCAGCACTCAATCCAGACTGCAGGCACCCAGCGTCAGAGGCGTTAACGTTATTGCAGCTCGCAGGTCAGCCGCAGCTCGATGGTCGTGGCAGCTGCAGATCTCTCGCAGAGTAGGCCCATTGCCCTGAGCAATCTTTCCGTCCAGACGAGTCCAGACAGAGGATGTGCAGCGTCAGATGGAAGAGGGACAGCTAGTCAAGGCAAGCTCATCAGCCCAGTAGAATAGAAACTAACGTTACCGTTAGTTATCAGCCAGAAAAAAGGACCAAGAATAACACAAAACTATCGAAAATAACATAAATAAAAGGTGAAAACATTTAACTTGACTAATAAATACAAAAAAAAATAACAGAACATTACATAAAATTACGAACATTACATAAAAACAAACAAAAACATGATGCCAGACGGAGCAGCATGTCTCGCCAGCGTCCCCGTAACCTAGCAACTTATAGAGTTATTAGTAGTATTTCTACAGTATGTCCCAATTATTCCTATAAGATTACTATACTATTTTGTCCCAAATACTATAAGATTCCTATACTACTTTTTCGTAAGGGCTCATGTGGTTAGAAAAAAGGGCAACACCAGTACCCCTGTTGTCTGTATGACCCTGTACCCAGGATTAGAACCAGTCTGCCTTAGCATAATGTACTCCCTTCAAAATGCACTAAACATTCGACTATGACGACTATGGCCCTCTGTGAGACAGAAGATATGAAAGGTAAGATAAACCTTAAGCTTAAAAGGGACAAAAACTGATGAAACTCCTGAAACAAATATACAAAACAGGTCAATTTTCAATAAATAACTTTATTATATTTATATACAGCAGTGGTACTCAAAGTGTGGTCCGCAAGCTATCTCAAGTGTTCCACAAGTAGATGTGGTAAAATATAATAGATGAGTTGTTTGCAATATTGAACCAACTTGTATGTAAATCCAAACAGTTCTGCAACAAACTATGCCAGTTTAAATCATATGAATCCTCTGACACCATAAGCTAGGTGCAAAGACAATAAGCAAGGTGGTTCAGTGAGAAGGCCTATTGTGTAATATACTGTTGAAGTAGGTCTACTGTTTTGTTTTTTGCTAGGTGGTCCGTGAAACACTGACAAATAGTAATATTGCAGTCTATTAAAATAATGCAAACACAAAACAAGAACATTGTCCTGGGGATCCGAAGGGACAACACACAAAACACATTCGTTGGCTGTGATGATTCTATTACATTGCTCTTTGATTGCGCTGGGCCATAGGTGGAGCCATCAGGTGTTGAGGTGTGGAGGTGTTCAGGTGTGGAGATGTCGCTTTCATCCTCCTCCTCCTCCTCTTGATCAACCCGAGGTCTTCTAGCTGGCCTTGGATGAACAGGCTTGATGGCAGTAGAGGTAGCAGGCCCCTATGCCCATGGTGTATCCGAAGTGCTTGTATCAATACTCATACTTTTCATGAAGTATTCTGTTTGGGTACCTAAAGTAAATAAATGTGTATTACTGTCAAGTTACAAGATACTAATAGTACACAGGACATTCACTATCTCACACAAAACTGTACTGGCACAATGGAAACAAAAATATTTTAGTGACTGGTAAGGTGTATGATGTACTAAGTAGCACACCCACAAGAAGACATTCGGTAATATCAATTCTATCTGTTATGCAATTCATGGGTTTCATCAGGTCTATTTACACAGGTGTATTCTGCCCTACAAAGGCAAAAGGCAGTAACTGACCAGAGTGTCAAACTGAGAAAAATGACTTTAAAGTTTTTTGTTTTGTCTACACAAATGTATTATAGGTAGAGCAATGAAAATCTGGTGAATTGTTGCCCTGATGAAGAAATGTGTGTATATATAAAAAAAACTTGTGCTCAAAGTTGACCTTTGACCCTTATTTGTCAGATACTGTACTCTGCCTTTGTATTATGTACTAAAAATAAGGAGTCGTGCAAAGGCAAAAGGCAGTAACTGACATATAATCAATATTTGCTACCAAAGGCAGAGTATGGTAACTGTACTTGCACGTCGAAGAACAAAGCCAAAGAACAGTAACTGCAGTTGTGGCTCTCTGCCATGGTTGCTTGTATGGTTTTGGGAGTTACGGTGAACACAACCCTCTATTTTTTTTTAAAAAACAGTCAAATTGAATATAGATATTTATCCACATGATAAAGGAAGTCTTTAATATCCCAAAAATGACATTAACTCATTTTCGACCAAAAATGCAGTTACTGCCTTTTGGCTTTGTAGGGCAGTATTAATCAAGCACCATGCAGTCTGCATTCACAATCGAGGTGCTTGATTTTATACACCTGTGGAAAGTGACCTGAAGAAACCCATTAATTGACTTTCCCAAACATTGACGAGCACATAAGAACCTGTATTAGCCTACTAGAAAAAGACTTCTAGAAACTAACTAGCACAACAATAAAAGTTAGATCACAAACCTATGCTTCTAACGTGATGACCTAATGTAGGCTAGAAAGCTGTGTAGCCTGACATCAGGATGTGCTCTGGAAGACATACAAAACACTAAGTAAACACCAAGTAATCAAACAAAGCATCATTGTAGGCCTACAAAGGTTAATGTAATAATGGCAAGAAGACATAAATTAGACTGAAGTGTAAATACCTGAGCTCTAGTGATAGCAACTTAGCCTAATAGTGCACGGGTATTGTGTTTTTGAGCCCTGTTTAGACTAGAACAATACCCGTACTTAGTTGAGCATAAGATATTGTTGCTAATATTATTATTTGTGGTTTAACGATTATAGGTTCAACAAGCTAAATCTCTGGGTAGTATGGTCAGTTTCTTATGAGTGTAGCTACACCAGGCACGTAACTGAAGCATTCCGTTCCTGGCGTGTTAGTGGGCTGTAGGCTACGTTCGGGAAAATAGACCATTCCTCTAATGGATTTTACCAGAGCCCTTCCTATTAGACATTCTCTGATTTTACACGTTGCGAACAAAACACTTCATGATCGCAAAATTCATGATAGCTTAATACGTGCCTGGTGTAGCTTCCTGTAATATAGGCTAGCCTAAGCCTAGCTTGTACCCTTTTCAGGCATGCTAACGTGAAGAATATGAACATGCTATTTTGTAACAGACGTTAGGTGGAAAGGTTTGTTTGTACTTACAGCCTGTGAGCTGGTGGTCGATCGTCATGACGGTACAGAACCAGGTTTTCAGAACATCGATGCAAAACCACTTTCTAACTGTAGGCAGTGAGTGTGGTCGAAATGATTGGAACACAGAACTAATGTTGCACTACTTCGGTGGTGGTGTTCCAACGATAAATCCGAACCATTTCTTCCTCAACTCTTGTTTCTAAGGCAAGACATGCAACATTGATGTGTTATTGCCACAAATAACACAGGCACAGGATTTTTTTCCGCCATGTTAGGAACTTGCTGTTAGCTCCTACTAGCTGCAGAGAGACAATCCCCTAGTCGCAAAATCTTCCAGTCTTCCTGTAGGCGGTCACAAGCGAAGGTGGGCGAGGCCATGAATAATCAGTTTCCCTTCGGTGTCATTGGGAAGGGCTCTTTCTGATTCACTTGTTTTGTGTATTTTCTTTCATTGGCTAATGCGGGCAATGGGGGTAGAAGATCATTTTCACGTGCAGCATGCATATGCAACTTGGAGTGAGCTATAGTATTTCGAAAGTAACAAGTATTAAATGGTTTCTCAGTGAATGAGACCTTTAAGGGACATGATTAACGTGGGCATAAGTTCAAGGAGGATACGCTTTTATAGAGTTAAGCATTCTTATCTTCCTTGAGAAAAATTCTATTAAATGCTACTACATTTAAACACAATTGTTGCCGCAAGGCATTCCAGCCTACGAATTTAATAACAAGTAGGCCTACATCATGCATAATTAAAAAATAACTCAACTTAGGCTACACAATGGTTTCCATTACAGCACAGCGCACATTCATGAATGAGTGAAAGCGGCTTCCTTGTCTCGCAATAAACAGCTGAAAATTCTGACAATTGTGTAATTGCATTTCTAGTTCAAAATCATCCCCCCCTCTGGTTTTTACACACAAATCGCACCCTGAATAGAACCCTGTGAAATCATTATTTGATTGGTCAACAGCTCATTTTCGCATGAAAATGCGATTTTTTTCTTTTAATCGCAATTAATTTCGTCCTCGGTGTGTACAGACTAATACGAATACATGTGTTTAATAGGCTGCGTAATTTTGTGCGAATATTTGTGAACACACAGTGAGGTGAAGCACACACTAATCCCGGCGCAGTGAGCTGCCTGCAACAACAGCGGCGCTTGGGGAGCAGTGAGGGGTTAGGTGCCTTGCTCAAGGGCACTTCAGCCGTGGCCCACTGGTCGGGGCTCGAACCGGCAACTCTCCGGTTACAGGTCCAGAGTGCTAACCAGTAGTAGTCACTTTTACCACTTTTCCGTAATAATTGTGCATTAAGTGCCGGTTAGTGCGGTCTTATCTTGCCTTAAGGAAGGAGGAAGATTCGAGACCACTTTCCGAAGAGGACGGGTCGGTACAGGGAAAGCTGATAACGTGATTGAATCAACCATTGCTGTGGTGAGGCTAACCAGCTAGTTACGGTGTTACGGTGGAGGCTGCTAACGTGAGTGAATCACCAACTGTTGCTGTGGAGCTAGCAGCTAACCAACTAGCACACCGAAGAAGTAGGGCAACAGTGTCTAGTGTAGTCTGTGCTGTCGCTTTACCTTTTTTGGCCGTTTTGTTATTTTCTCCTGGATTTTTGCCCGCGACGTTTGTACAGTGGCATTCCAGAGAAGATGTCCCGCTCCCTCCCGCCTCAGCTAAGTACCATCTGCTCTGCTTCAACGCAAGTTGTGGGTGTGACATTTATAGCTAGCATTCTCTTACTGGCTGCATACGTAGGCTATTTGCCTGGCAGTCGAGTCTCTCCACTGCACACCAAGTGTAATGCGCAATATAAACATTGCAGACTGCTAACTGCACTTTCATATTACATTAGTTTCATATAGACCCTTTCAACAATAAAAACAAAAACAATGCTTGAACATTCTATTTGGTTCCCAATCTACTTCCTCTGCATTAAAGGTCCAGTATGTAGGAAATAATGGAAAATAAACTGTAACCATTCCAAAAATGATCACCATATGTTGTCAGAGAGTAAGGAAACACGATGAATTGAAGTAATGGCTTATTTGACAACATTACTCTAACCCGTAAAACCCATGAAAAAAAATTAGTTACGGGGCGGAATGTCTTGGAATTTTCGTTTATGTTTTGAACGATTAATTCTAGAATAGCGTATTAATAATGGGCTAGCGCGTCCTCCTATTTGGGTTGCCAAATTAGCAAAGGCCAACTGTCAACAGCTGTCAGTTGTAGTCATGAACGACTACGAGAGGCAGGCAAATTTCCAAAATTTAAACAAGAAACAAATTAAGTGTACATCGGAGGAGCTTCTTGAGATGGTGACGTCTTCGTCAAACGAAGAATATCAAGTTTGACGCAGAGCTGGCCATATTTCTCCACAACAGGTAGCCTAGGCTAAACTTCATCTGCATCACTAACTTCAGCTAAATATGTTACGTTGGTTAGAGAGGTATTTTTTGTTTTCACTGTTTCCGTAATGTGTAGCTGGGTCATGGTTGGAGAAACGTTAAAGCAGCTGCAGGTCAACTAACGTTAGCTAAGTCTTAATTACATCTGGCAACCCAGAAGAGGCTCGCGTCTGGTAGTCTTGAGAACGTTCACCAGTGTTTTGATTTTGGCCTGCAGAACGTTCGGTAACAATCCTACAAATCGCACCTTTAAGATAACATATGGAATGTTAAAAAGGAAGTCTTGTGGGGCCAACTATGATGCTGATAATGGAACTGTCTTGAAAGGGTCCATACACTGACTTATCACTGTATGTCCACGAAAGTGTAACGGACAATGTGAATGTTCTGAACTGCTTACTGCACTCTTGACGTCCCCAGCTAGCACAGTTACGTTGCGAGTACGTTGCTGCAATGTAACTGAATGACCCAAAATACATTGCCACAACGTCGTATCCAACGTTGCCACAACATGCAAAGTGAAAGGTGAGAATTCGTAACCGCAACGTCACTCCCCAACGTTGCCAATCCGTAACTGCAACATTAAGTTACGTTGCAGCAACGTGGAATTGAAAGTTGCCGTTTTGTAACCGTAACGTAAGTTACCGACGCCACCAGTCCTGTTTAGCAACGTTGGCACAACATGCAAAGTGAAAGATGACAATTCGTAACCGCAACATAACTCCCCAACGTTGCCAATCCGTATCTGCAACATTGTTGTAGCAACGTGGAATTGAAAGGTGCCATTTCGTAACCGTAACGTAAGTTACCGACGTCGCCAGTCCTTAACAACAACTGCAGGCAACATTGCGGCAACGTCGCAAGTGAAAGGTTTCATTACGTAACCGCAACGTAACTTGCCAATCCGTAACCGCAACAATAATAAAATTATAGTATGTGCCTTACATGACAACTACCCTTCTTACAGCACTTGTACATAGGCCAATTAATACCTGTAGGCACAGCGAATGCTTTGATCTGGGTGATATTACTGTTACTGTGGGAGAGAGACAACCTATGTAACATCAGATCCCATCTTCATGGTTTTGCTATTAATTGCATACAGTCTATGTATGAACTTACCTTATGTGTGTAGCTGATTTTCAACCATTCAGGCTTATGTCCTCCAACAAGATACACAATGGAATTGTCAGCTGGACTTTTATACTGGGTTAGAACTAGTAGTTTCACATCCACGGTTTCTTTTTAAAAAAAAATAAACTATTCAATTTATTGTTCAAAAAATCAGTAAGACTTGAGCCTAAGCTAAACTGTTTCAACCATATTGTTTCAAAATCAATAACAATAATAGCCTATAAACGAGGCAACTGACTTGCAATGCATGCTGGGAAGCAAACCTCAACATGAAATAAGAGACACCTTAGGCTACATTAGTTCCCCCCTCATTATGAAATACTTTTTACAGTTTTTCTCAGTTGCTAAAACACTAAAACCCATTGGCTGAAGAAGGTTCTCAGTTGCCTAAACTCATTTAGCTAATTGTTCAGTCTGTTGTCAATACCTTAAACCATTTCACATGGTAAAACACAATTTGCAGATCCCACTTACACTTTTCAGCAAAACTCTAAACACATTCGCATTCTCAAAACACATTCTGAACTCTAATGCACATGTCATCCATACTGGTAAACACAAGTGACAACAATTACAGTTTTTTTCAATTGCTAAAACACAATTTCTGAAACTTTGCTCCATTTTCTTAAAGCATTAAACACAAAACCCTATTTACAAGCACTATTTACAAAACCTCTGACTCCTTGAAAATCAAACTTTCACCTCAAAACAGGAAACATCAAGTAGAAATGACTACTTTGCTTTGCTCTTTGCATTTTTTTGTTCTTCCTCCTCCTTGTACCTCTATTTTTACAGTATCCTGCATCTCACAAACGTGTCCTTTGATTCTTGTTCTTTGTTGATATGAACTTGCACCAGTCAAAATCTATTGAGCAGTCAGTACTGTAAACAAATGGAAAGCACAATGTTCAGGGCCATACGATTTGTTTACAGTATTGTACAGTATACAGCCTACAATGCACTGTACTACAGTGTCCAATAAAAAATCCTCTTTCTTGCCATCCTCCCCTTCCTCCTCATCCCCCACCTTGCATATGCACTCGTCCTCTTACATAGTTTCTTCTATCCATTTTCATTCCCACCTTCAACAACCTGTTTGCTTTCTGAACTGGTGTATATTGGTTTTGTCACATCATTTGAAACAAGTGAAATCAATTTTGAGTGGTTGTGTTTAATCTATGACATGTGTATGTCTATTTCTATTTCATTTTTGCCACTTGTGTTTACCAGTATGGATACAGTACATGAACATTAGTGCAGAATGTGTTTTGAGAATGAGTGTTTAAAGTTTTTCTAAAAATTGTGTTTTACCATGTGAAATGGTTTAAGGTATTGACAACAGACTGAATAATTAGCTTAATGAGTTCAAGCAACTGAGAACTTTCTTCAGCCAATGGATTTTAGTGTTTTAGCAACTGAGAAAAACTGTAAGTACTCATATATTTTAGATGTTACATGTAATGTACATATACAGTATTTATCACCACATATGTATTGTGCATACATTGTATGTGCATGGTCTCATATATACATATATATTGTAACATATATTGTGCATATATGTTACAATATATATCTATATATCTTTACAAATATTACCAATACATTTCCCCATATACATCTGAATACATTATGGTGGATATTTCTAACTAATTTGGGGCAGTCATGGCCTACTGGTCAGGACTTGAAACTGAAGGGTTGCTGGTTCGATCCCCGACCAATAGGTAAAATGCTGACCTGATCACGATGTTGTGGCACCATTCTTCATGGTAGCAAATGGCAACATCATCAGCTGACCAGTTCACAATGTTGTGGCTACATCACTCACAATAGTACATGGCAACGTCATCGGCTGACGTCGCAGGGACGGTTCCCATGACACCAAATGGTAACGTCATCAGCTGACCAGTTCACAACGTTGGGTCAACATCACTCACAGTGGCAACGTCATCGGCTGATGTCGTGGTGACGTTTCCCACGGCATCAAATGGCAACGTCATCAGCAGACCCGTTTACAACGTTGTGGCAACATCACTCCAAATACTACATGGCAACGTAATCGGCTGACATCGCCGGTACATTTCCCACAGCACCAAATGGCAACGTCATCGGCTGACCTAATCACGATGTTGTGGCAACATCACTCCAAATACTACATGGCAACATCATCGGCTGACGTTGCGGGGACGTTTCCCACGGAACCAAATGGCAACGTCATCAGCTGACCCGTTTACAACGTTGTGGCAACATCACTCCAAATACTACATGTCAACGTCATTGGCCGACGTCGCGGGGACATTTCCTGATACTAAAGCTGACCTGATCATGATGTTGTGGCAACATCACTCACAATACTACATGGCAACGTCATAGGCAGACGTCGCGGAAACGTTTCCCATAGCACCAAATGGCAATGTCACAAGCTGACTTAATCACAATGTTGTGGCACCGTTCTTAATGGTACCAAATTGCAACATCATCAGCTGACCAGGTCACGACGTCGCTGCAATGTTACTAATAAGTACCCGTATGGTAGGGGTACCAAGTGACAACATTGTCTTGCAAAGTATCTGTGACGTTGCAACAACGTAGCCAGAAGGTAATGTCGCGGTGACCAAATGACAACTTTATGGCGAAGTTGCTGCAACGTCATGTGTTAGCTGGGTCAGCTCACAAACTCACTGATTACCTCTGACATTGCCGCGTGCCGTGCACACACTGACATAACACATCACGAGTGCAACGGACAATGTGAACATTGCGGACTATTTGCTGCACTCGTAATATACACGTACACCACATACACTCCTCTGAGTGGTGCTCCAGTCAAAGTGAACATTCTGAACTGCTACCAGCACTTATTCCCACGTACACTCACCACACTAAATGCACATTTGTGGAAGACCATAGTTATTAAGACATTTTGATTATTATTAGGCATATTTTTGGGTATTTCTGTTCATACTGTGAAGTTGACCTGTGTTAATGGAACCTAACTGTCACTGTGTCTGAATGTGAATTTACCTGCCGTTAGTATAACAATCTGTCATTGAACGCCTATTAGAGGCAAGGGTAAACATTGTGTTGCATTTGCCTGTAAGCTCACTCATTGATGAGTTATATCTGTCATTTGACGACCAATTTATTTCAAGGTAACATGATTACAGTTTGTCCAAGGTTTGTGTTACATCTGTTGAGCAGTATGTAGTGGTTCGAATGTATTGAATTTACTGATTTACTAATTCTGAAGGGTAACAATTTTGAATTCTAATTGTGGGCTCACACTGCAAAAACTGCTTATCTAACAAAATCTAACCAAGTGTTATTAATCTAATATCAAGATAAAAAAAAAAAAAGTTTGACTTATTTTAAGATGTCTCATCCTGAAAACAAGCAAATTTGTCTGCCAGTGCGTTAAAGGGGTGGTTCAGGATTAGGGCTGGGATAAACGATTATTTTTTAAACGATTAATCTAGCGATTATTTTTTCGATGCATCGATTAATCTAACGATTCATTTTTTCAGTTCGATTCGATTATCTCCCAATTAATTCACTAATAGCAACTTATACATGTTTATTTACATATATGAATGAAAAAACATGAATTCTTAAACATTGTAATATATTTTTATATATATATAAATATGACTCGTTTTGAATTGCCTAAATATATATATTTTTATATATATATAATTTTATATATATATAGTTTATTGCTCTTAAGATTCCAAAATAAAAGACTATACAAGTGCAAAGTAATGCATTCTTAGTCAGAGGTAGCATTCAATAAAGTTCAGTAGTGTATGTCTAATTGAGTGCCTGTCATTTTAAGACGTTGGTGTGGGAATCCTTGCAATTAACATTAACACAGTTAAAAGGCTGCTGATGTGTGGATGCAATTCATAACGTAGTTAGTTCAAATAACGGTTCGTACTTCTCCTTTGGACAAGCACTTTTGAGTCTTGGAAAACACTTTTCCATTTACATCGGGATTTTGCAAACATTCATAGTCAATAAAATGAGCCTGAGTAACGAATACAAGCAGCTGCAAATAAGCATGCTAAACTTGACATCCAAACAGTATTCTAACGTTAGCTTTGAAATACTGCTTGATTGCATACTGTAACTTAACTTAGTGCATTGAGGAGACTAAACTATGTTACATGTTACGTGTACAATAGTAGGACTACAACATAGAACATCAATGTGTGGTGGCCGGTTTTGATTTCGTGGTGCCCAGCCACAGATTAGTCAACGTATGGAAAACACTGAAGGTGTAAAATTAAAAATATTTAGCAGCACATGTTATGCTTGACGAATCGACGCTCATATTTTGCGTCAACGTATTTTTTGCGTCGACGTCATCGATTACGTCGCTGCGTTGTCCCAGCCCTATTCAGGATTTTGGACATAGGACTTCATTTCCAAGTAAGCAAGTGTGATATTTATCAGTGGAGAACGTTTTCAGCACGTTTCATCCAGTCTTTCTAATTGCAGAGTTGGCAGGTGCTAGGCTAGCGCAAGTCAACGGTATGTGTTAGCCTGCCACTAAAAACAGTCTTACCACTCCACAGTACACCCGAGGCAAATTCCAGACAATCAATGTAAATGTCTGTGTTGATAGAATAGTGTAAGAAATACAACTACCCTCGCATCACGTTGCAATAGTTATACTTTGTTCCCTGAGTTGGTAGTAGGCATTTAAACAACTCTGCGGCGGACTGCTACTACTAGGTATCTCCATTGGAGTGCGCTTTACTGTTTACTGTTTACTTTTCGGCACAGTACTACTAACCGGAGCAAGTATATTTCCGCCGCTGCTAAGAAACTAGTCCCTCAAAATGTAATGCGATCGTTGAAATGCAAGGATAGAATAATGTTAGAAATAAAACTATCAACACAGATATTTACATCGATAGTCTGGCGTTATCATTTATTTGCCTCGGGTGTACTGTGGAGTGGTAAGACTGTTTTTAGTGGCAGGCTAGCACATACCGTTGACTTGCGCTAGCCTAGCACCTGTGAACTCTGCAATTAGAAGGACTGGATGAAACGTGCTGAAAACTGTCTCCACTGATAAATATCACACTTGCTTACTTGGAAATGAGGTCCTATGTCCAAAATCCTGAACCACCCCTTTAAGCAAATTTGTCCTAAAAACAAGCATATTTGTCTGCCAGTGTGTTAAGCAAATTTGTCTTGATAAGACTCCTTAAAATAAGTCAAAGTCTTCTTAAATTAAGTCAAAATGATCTTTTGAGAGGGCTAGGTAAGTCTTTTCATACTAAAAACAATACCAAATAGATTTTTTTATCTTAATATAAGATTAATAACACTTGCTTAGAATTAATTTTTTGCAGTGCATAACAGTGTTTGATATAGGTTCTGTTCACTGGTGAGAATAGGCTACACAGTGGCAAGTTAGTTTAAATATCCATACTGGTGAGACTAGGCTACACAGTGGCAAGTTAGTTTAAATATCCATACTGGTGAGACTAGGTCAAATGAAAACCTGAGGATTATAAACCTGAGTGATGAACTGTCATTTTGTTGCCTTGAAGCATTTTATTGTTAGAATAAAGTCCAGCAATTGTTTCTTATAGTGGGTTGATTAATGAATACTCTCCAGAGTAGGGGCAACTTTTTCTTAGTACTGCTGTGAGTTGGGTAAAGGGAAATAGCTTGGTGTTGCCGAATGCAAGCCCCACACTAGGCCACACCCCCTTCAGGTAAGCCATTTGACAGTTTAAAAACCCTGAAGCCCTCGCTGCCTTCCTCACAGTATAATTTAGGTCCAAGTTGAATTGTGTAGTAGGAGTCGGGACGTGATCCTGTATTTCCCTGCCGTCTGGAGACATTAGTATTGAATAGCCTCCCCCTACCATACGGGTACTTACCACCCGTTACAGTAGGCTAAAGTTGAAGGCACAGTCAGGGATTCCATATGAGATCACGTTTGTTTGTGTTTATGTTTAAAGGATAATTCCGGTATTTAGCACTTTGAGTCCCTTTTCTGGTTTGTTTTGGATGAACTAGAGAGGTGGACACCGACATTTTGACGATTGGTCTGTCTCGACTTTTCTGACTCGTTTTGAATTGCCTTTGACTACTTCAGAGAGGCTGCCTATGGGCATGCACAAACATGTCCTTAAAACAACCCTTAATATTCGTTTTCAAAACTGTGCAACTCACCGAGTGGTTAGTGATGTTCGTTGATTATTGTTGATATATTTATTTAAAGGACAGTGCACATTATATATATATATATATATATATATATATACAGTCAATGCTTTCAAGCCCTGTGTTGCTAACATACCTAGGCTGTGAAACTAAGGTCTAGCCTATTGGTGGGTTTAATTGAATTTGAGTAATAGGATACGCAACTATTTATATCTGGAGATAGTTTGTAATTCCTGCAGAGTTCACCAAAATTATAGAAATGATACAAGACACTTATCTCCTATAATCCAAGATAGATTTTCTTTGAGTTTTTGAGTATTTATTTTACCAAATGACATTGAAAACATAATTCATTTCATCCACATATTCTTATGCACAACAACGCTACTAAGTTAGCTTAAAACCGTGAGAATCAAGCAAGCCTCACGGGCCGTCAAGGCCTTAAAGTGACAGGCACTCAATTCGACTTGCACAGCACCAATACAGTGTAATGACATGAAAGAGAAGTATATATAGTTTATACAGTGCTGTGCAAAAGTTAAGACACCCATGCTGAAATTGACAAAAGGGAGGAATAAAAAACATCTTTTACCTTTTGTCTTAATGCCTTAATTTAAAACAAATAGGAAAAAACAAACCTTTAAGGACATCCATTTTTTAATGCATCATGTATCGTAAATAAATAAATGTTATTATATAAATAAATGTCTTAACTTATGCACAGCACTGTTAATTCTAAATAGTAATAGTTTGTACAGTGGCCTGTGATTAAGCTTTATTTTTTGTAATTAATTGTAAATAATAATATTCTGTTGTGCCATTTCATTTTTGTTTCATTTCAATTTCTAATAATAATGTAAGTAATAATTACTAATAATGTAAAAATGAAAAAGGTGAAAGAAAAACATGAATAATCCTGTTCAAGTACTGCAATAATCATGCTTTGTTGTAAATGCTTGTGCTGATGGTTATGTCATAATTTGTAACTCAATCTGTCAATTTCTTTCAACAAAATCCACCAGAAGTCACCATTTAAGGAGTAATTTTTTTCACATTTTTCTTTTTTTTTTGGGGGGGGGGGCTTCCTAAGATCAACAGCACCGCTGCTGGAAAAATTTCTAGGGGAAACAATGCAATCCACTAGCTGCCTGTCCCCTGTATGCACTGTAAAAAAAATGTGGTCTCTGTAGACAGCCCAGGCTCCAAAAACAGCCAAATTTGCAAAGATGTGACTTAAAAATAACCTCTGGTAGCCTATAAGTGGCATCACACTCTGTCTGCCACTCGTTATCTGTAGCTGATCAAAATTACATAAGCCTACAGTGGGTACCATTTGGAATTGTCCGGTTTCACGCGTGATTCTCACGGGACCTCACACGTGAATCACGTGTCTCTTATTTATATTTCCCCAGTTAAGCTGCAAAGTTGTAAGACGTTGTACGTTATAGGCTGTAAAACATTTCACGCAGCTGTGTGAATCACAGAAAGCGTGAATGAAGTGGCCACTTCTAAATGGGACCCACTGTATGCTTTGAGTTAACACTATATGTTTAGCCTATTGAATAACTTGATGATGGAGAAGACAAACCACTTTGTGGAATGATGCGTCATCATATGAAATTTGCAACAATGTGACTCAGAACCAGTCTCTGGTAGCCTATAAGTGACATCACACTCTGTCTGCCACTCCTTACCTGTTCCTGGTTATGCTTTGCATGTGTGGCATTCTGAAATGTCCTTAAATTCGGGGCATTATCGCTCATTTCAATTTGGGACCTTGCAGTCAGAATTGTCATTTATTTATTCAAAGTCTAAAGACAGTCAAAAGTAGCCTATGTCGTTTTGAATAGCCAATGCATACCTGTGTTTGTTGGTGCATTGTTGCATTGTAAATAAATATTTCTTGAGCCGTTAATCAGATCAATCTGATTAACGGCTCAAGAAATATTTATTTATTTATCTCTTGTCTTTCAAGGTACTTCTGTAGTGCATGCCTTCTCACCAGCACAGACCTGTCATTCATCAGCCAATCGCCCTGGGGTCGTATTCACAAAGAATTTTAAGGCTAAAAGTAGCTCCTAACTGGAGAATTTAGGAGCAACTCCTAAAAATAATGGGCGTGTCACTCCTAACTTTAGGACTCCTAATTTTATTCACTAAAAGTAATCCACGAAGCATTTTAGACCTAAAAGTAGCACCTAAGTCTGGGACAGCTTAAAATAAGTCGAGAGAACTCCTAACTCACTAAGACCTATTTACAAACCGCTTTTTGTGGCATTTCACGTCGCGATGTTTTGAAATCCTATGCGGCTACAGGAGCTTCCAATTACGAGGAAACAATTCTGCATTGTAGGCATAACTAACTGATGCAATAATGCCACCAACAACAACCAAAACTAGGCTACTCATTGTCAACATGTAAATTAAATGTAACGTTTCATTGTAAATCAAATTAAAATGTTCTCCTCTTTGCAAACGTAGGCATAGGCTATGGTGACAGATTAATTTAATAATGTTAAAGATACTGCATCAATCTGTATGTTTCATTAGGCTACTAGGCTATTTGTTTTGCCTTACTCTTGATTCATTTAGGCTAGGCCTTTTTATTCAGTTATTCATCATCTTCTGTCCTTGTGTAGCGCACGCATTCTCAGACCTGTCACCTGTCACTCATCATCGTAAGGGAGGTGTTTGGAATCATTCCTGCGTTACAATCATCAGCCAATCAAGGTGGTCACTTCAGTCAAGCTCGTGCATGAGTAATGACGTCATCCATAGCAACGAAGACTCACTCTTAGTTTAGGAGTTGTCATTTTTCCTTACTAAGAGTAGGTCTGAAAGGCTTTGTGAATAACTTTTAAGAGAAAACTCCTAGCTAAAATCTTTTAGTGTGATTAAGGAGTACTCCTAGTGGTAAGATTAAAAGCTTTTCAATATGGCCCCTGGTCACTGCAAGCAATTTGTATTTAATCTAAAACCCTCCTCTTATCCACTCAACTGTATTCCACCAAGGGTGGTAAAAGAAGCATTTGATAGAGTGGGTCCCTCCATCCTCTCTATTATCAATTCATCACTTATCTCTAGCCAAGTACCAACTCATTTTAAACATGCAATAGTGCAGCCCCTGCTTAAAAACCCAGAGCTTGATGACACTGACTTAAACAATTATAGACCCATCTCAAAATTGCCCTTTCTTTCTAAAATCCTACAAAAGGTTGTCTTTCAACAACTCCAATCCTTTCCATCAGAGAATGAGATGTTAGACATCTTCCAGTCTGGATTCCGACCTAAACACAGCGCGGAATCTGCTTTGATTGAAGTCACTAACGACTTGTTACTATCAGTCGATGCAAAGAACTGTGCATTACTTATGCTGCTAGATCTTAGCACCGCCTTTGACCCTGTAGATCACGGCATTCTTTTATAGCGCATTTTATAGATGTGGTTCCTCTGGTGCTCTAAACCCATTGCTTGATTGCCTAAAAGAGATTAAACAATGGATGTCCACCAATCTTTTTAAAACTGAATTAATCCAAAACAGAAATTCTATTTTTTTGGTTCACATGAAGCTAGGGTCTTTTGCCAGATATGTAAAACCTTATGCAAGAAATCTTGGCTTTCTACTTGACCCTGATTTTAAATTGGAGAAACAGATTAATGCTGTTGTCAAGTCATCTTTTTACCACCTTAGAATCTTAAGGTAAGCCAAAACTATGTTTTCTTTCAAAGACTTTGAGATATTGATTCATGCCTTTATTTCATCCTGCCTGGACTACTGTAACTGTCTTTAACAGTCCACTCTATCCCGACTTCAGATGCAAAATGCAGCTGCAAGGCTGCTCAAGTCTAAAAAGACACAAACATATTTCTCCAGTTTTGAAATCTCTGCAATGGTTACCAGTGAAATTTAGAGTAGATTACAAAATTCTTCTTTTTGTCTTTAAAGCTTTAAATGGACAAGCTCCCCAATACCTGTGAGTTTGTACACTTTCACTGCCCTCCCAGAACTCTGAGGTCCTCAGATAAACTGCTGCTCTCAGTACCTCAGAGTCATTAAAAAATAAAGGTGACTGTGCTTTTTCAGTAGCTGGGCCCAAGTTGTGGAACAACCTGCCTTTTCACATTAGATCCACACCAACTATTGGTGCTTTTAAAGCCAAGTCAAAACATATGCTATCAATGGCTTTTAAATGAAGTGTGGAATATAATTATATAGGCTATATACAGTTAAGAACATAATTATTTATACCCATGGCAAATATTGATGTAATGTTAATTTTCTCTTGACCAATATGTTTGTTCTGACTGAAAATGACACTGCCACATGCCAAAAGGTTGTAAGACAATGTGGTAGAAACATGGAATCAAAACAATTATAGTTATTATCTTTTTTAGCATTTTTTATGAAAAATGGCAAGTCCAAAATTATTCACACCCTTTTTAAATAATCAATGGAAACATTTATATTTGCATTAACAACTCTCAAAATGGTTCTTATAATATCTACCAAGCCTCTCCATGTCTCCACAATGATTGTAGACCACACCTTTTAACAGCAATCCGGGTATCGTCAGGAACGATTATTTGCCATCACGCTGGCCTTGTGCTCACTTTTTTGACGGATTGGATCTGGACTCTGGCTCTGCCACTCTAAAATGTTGATATTGTTCTCAGTTAACCATTTCTTGCCTTGTTTGGCTGTATGTTTTGGATCATTGTGTGGTTTAATGGTCCAATGGTGCCCATTAGGGCAGGTCTCTCGGCAGACTGCCTGATCTTTTCCACCAAAAATCTCAATGTAGCCCCTTGTTTTAGTGTTACTGTTTAATTTGAGAAGTTCATCAGGTTCCATTGTCTGAAAAACACCCAAAACTAATACATCGCGTCCACCATTTCCATAACAAGAAAAGCAAGGGTTTCCATGCTTGGGTGCATTTTGTGCAGGTATGAGAGGGGACTTCACTGCCTCATCTATCACAAAACACTAAGGGCTCTATCTTGGCGATCTAAAACTCAGTGCAAAACGTATTGTTATCATGACGCAAAGCGTATTCCTACACTCCGATTTTTCGCCATTCGCATCTCTTTTATTGAACAATGCGCTCAGGGGTGTGGCAATTAACGACCTAAGGTGTCGTCTTGGCACATTATCTAAAAATCTCAGTCTATAGCAAAAGGCGCATATGAAGCACAACTGAAGATGCACTATCACGACATGTAAGCAGCAAGTCCTCTGCAGGAATCAAATGTCCTCAGGTTTTTTATTCAGTCATTTTAATATTATTAGGGTAAGTGTTGCTTTTTTCAGGCTATGTTTTCGATGGTAACCCATTGTCAGTCAATAGTGAAAGTAATTAACTGTGTATAACTGTTGTGTTGTTGACTATGACACCACGGTTAAGTTAATTTCACTTTGCCAATGAGTTCAAATAATAGACGAGTGCAGGCGTGTAGGCTATACTCTACTATAGGTTTTAGTAAAGCGTGGTTTAGTGAAATACCTATTCCATACGGTCTCACCTGCAGGCAGATTTCTTCAAATGCGCAGCTCACTGTCAAAATACCGATGTGCTGTTTGAAACTGCGCTACTTGCTGTTAAAGGGAATGACAGATGTTTAAAGGATGTTACGCCCAAAACACACCCATGACTGATTAAGAAAAAGAAGAATTGCTTCGTTGCGCCAGGCGTTCGTATGGCAAATAACAACAAACTGTTTGACGGCCCATGGTATTTCTTCTGCCACGACCATCTGGCTGCAAAGTTTCAAAGTTATTTTTGAGTGGAGCTATGTGCCACTTCAGAAGAAATGTCGGGAATAAAGAAGAAGATAGGCTTTTGGGGCGTGGAAGAAACACATTTTAAGACAGCATAGTAGCTTAGGTAGTGATAAGGTTACCATGATAAAGTTGTTATTAATCAGAATATGCTGTGTTACATGTAAACCGCAATATGAACGGAATATTCTATTAACAACTCAATATATTCGCAATATTGTCTCATTCTGAATTAGGTCAATACTCGGATGTGAACGTACTCATCTACACAGATACAGCGTTAGCCATCGTTAGCTATCACTGGGTCACTCCCTAAGAGATCTGCCTAATTCACCACTGGTTCTCCTGACACCACAACTCTGCCAGTTCTCTCCCTGGCCCCTATCTTGCCTAGGAAGCTCATAATTATAGGGCTGTGGCCCGTTATAGGCTTGTTCATTTACAATCTCCTCTGAGTCTGTGTCAGGATCCATTACATATCATTGATTGAACTTGACCGGACTCTCCTCTGCTACCTCACTTCTAGTTAGTGGTTTATAGATGCGGAAGTTATTTTCTAAAAGTTTTATCACAAAATTGTGAATATCATATCAATGCTCATTGAATGGTAACTATAACAACCATAGTAAACAAAGTTGTGCGACAAACTGAACAAGTCGGCTTCTTTTTAAACTGAACTGCTTGTTTCCTTTGTGTGCTATAAAGGCATGACTATTGCCTATTGAGATGTAGAGGTTGGCGTCATAAACCATATTGGCAGGAAAGTTCAGAGCGGCACCAGTTTTTTAACTGGAGTTTGAAAGGACAAACCGGTAAGAAAAAACTATATTGTCGAGAAATTAGGCTGTAGGCAATTAGGCTACTTTACAACGGAATACAAAATAAACTTTGGAAAGACAAAAATTGTTTTTAAAGAGCCTCAATGACCGAATCAGTGCATATACCTGTTGTCAGTTGAGTTTATTCATTGCAGCTCTACAAACACAGCCTATGCTATTTTAGCCTAAATCAGCCATGAAGTTGACTGAAAAACGTTACCTAGTTTGAATATTTGCATTAAAAGCACTTATAGAATAGTATCCTAGTTTTTAGATGAACTGCTCGTTACAACAGCGAGCGTAGCTAAAATATTTTTAGCCACCTAAATTGACCAAGCTAGGCTACAGTGCTTCGTCTGAGAAGGTGTAGTAGGCCTAGGCAAATATGAAGCGGAGATGTAAGCCTAATAATAGGCTACCAGGAGTATTTTGAACTTGCATGTTTCATGCATTTAGAGACAAAAAAGACCTTCCTCGACACCAACAGATGTTAACCAACACCCCCATCTCTCCACTCTGAGGGTAGCCTGCCCTATTATTCCACAGTATGAGTCAGCTATCAGGCATGAGCCAGTACACAACAAGCAATGTTTGTTGTGAGCACAGCAACAGCAAAATAAAATAACTAGCCTACTGTTTAAGCTTAGCTTTATGTGTTCCATGTGTGTGGCTGCTGTGCTAAACCTGACGACTAGAAAAGGCTAATGTTAGATTACTTTGGTCAGAGTTGTGTCATCACAGACACAAAACATGGCAAACAGATCAATATAGAAACTATTAGATAGTGTTAGAGTATTTGAAATATGCATACTCAAGTCAAGTCAACTTTATAGCGCATTTCATACACAGAGGTCATTCAATGCGTTACATACTGCCATTAATATGTTTCTAATATTAGAAATACATGCATTTAAAAGCTAAATGCACTGGGACAAGGTAGCATCCCATCAGGGTTATCACAGCATAGGATACATAATGCAGGCTAATCGCATTTCCTCCCCTCGCTGTGCCTTACGCATTGTTTTTGCGTTTCTCTGTCTGCGGATGAGATAAAGTCAGATTTTGTGACTGACGTGTATATTTATCTAAAATAATTTATTCTTCATACATTAGTATGTTTTGGTAGTGGGTTAAGTGGTGGGTATTCTCACTGATATTAGGCTGCGAATGGCTGGCTGGCTACTGATCAGAACACAGTTTTTTCTGCCAGTGTGTCAAAATTCTGTTTTTGTGATGTAACCGCTACATCTCTATAATGGCAACTGGGCAGTATAATAGCCTTTGAGTTGTCTGGATATACATAATTAATGGATTGGCACAGGAAACTCCTCTCCGCCGGACGCGTTGTGGAGTTCTTTGCTTCCGCATCGTCTATTAATTCCATATATCAGGACCAGGCTTGGAATTTCACCATTCTGGGGGCAAGGCCACTTGGCCTTCAGTTGGGCATATTTGGTGGGGGGCACAAAGGCCACATGTCAGGGCACCAAGGCCAAAGTTAACTATACAGTAGTAGGCTATAAAAATTATCAAAGTTTTATTTAGCCTATTCACTGCAGTAGACCTGCATCATTGTATGAAACATTACAAAAACATGAAACATGACATATTACATATAACTGTAAATCATCTGATCATCTAATAAAAACAGATATCTAGGCTATATATAAAATTTATTTTATATTTGGCCTGCTATGAAATCATGTATTGAACAATTTAAAATTAAGCACAGCTCAGCTTTAAGAAACTCAAATAGCCTAGATGCATGCTTAGCATTTTGTGATCATTAAGGCTACTTTCACAAACTCTTAGTCAGTTGTCCTCTGATTTACCAATATCTAGGCAATATTTGTAACATTTATTTTGTATTTGGCCTGTTATGAAATCATGTGGAACAATTTAAACACATTGTAAAACTTAAAGCCCAAATTTGGAGACATCCATGCATGTCGAAATTTACTGCAAATTCAAAACTGGATTACTCTGGAACGTCTAACTGTACAGGGGACTGCTTTACACTTTTGTGTTCGGTAAGGTCTGCTGTTTATTCTGATATGTGGTTTGTCATGTGTTAAAAGAAGGGTTCGTGAAGTATTCTACCGAGATGAATGGGTAGGGAGATCATGGACGCAAAACCTTCAGTAGAATGTATTATTAAATTAAATTATATTATTTACTTTTCTCACGAACCGTTCAACACAGCAATTATCGGCTAACATCGTTTAAAAGCTGAGAAAAAGCTCTTTCATATGATACTTGTGATGTCTGTGTGATGAATAGGCTAGTTCGCGAGTAGTTCAACTGAGAAGAATGGGTGAATTTGGACGCACTTTCTTGCGCTGTCACTTTCTCTACTGCGTAAAAGACTAAATTAATTTGCGCTGTGAATGCTAAGATTATTTTGACAGGCCACAGGCTAAATAAAAATCGCTATTAGTAGGACACAAAGCAGAATATTGAAAGAAGGGGGCACCAAGGCCACCGTGGCCTGTAAACCTATGATTTTCAAAGGGGCTTCACGGCCAACGCAAGGGGCTACGACGGCCATGGCCGTCGTGGCCGCCGTGAAATTCCTACCCTGATCAGGACACTTAGGTGGTCGTTATGCCTTACTTATCTTACTTCTTCTATCGCCTACTCTGGTAGAGTTGCACATACAATGCAAGATATTTAGCCTATTTATTTATAGACAACGTAAGGCGGGAGATGTGTGTTTTAATTATCGAATGTTCTATCGAACATATTTTTTTATTGATATCGATTACATGTCTATTGCGATACATATCGGTATTGTTTTATCGCCCAGCCCTAGTGGGGACATGTTCTCATGTTCAGCAGCATAACTGATGACTGGATTAAAAATACTGGAATCAGGGCCTTGCAAATAAACCTTTACTAAAGCATTTCTTAATTGTGAGTAACCTTTACTTAAATTGAAATTACTAGCAGTTTATTTTTTTGGACTTTTATGCCTTTAATGTGATAGGAAGTTGAGAATGACAGGAAGCGAGTGGGAGAGAGTCGGGGTGGGATCCGGAAAGGACCACAGGGCGGGAATCGAACCCGGGTCGCCGGCATACGGTACAGGTGCCCCAGCCCGTTGCGCCACGGCTGGGGCCTACTAGCAGTTTTTACATGGAAATCTGAGGCACATAACTAGTTGCTAGGTTACGGGGACGCTGGCGAGACTGACGCCGCTCCGTCTGGCTTGTTTTTGTTTGAGTTTTTCCATTTTTCGCAATTTAATTTTATTTATTTTTTCTAACAAAGTTTGTCACACGCTTAAACTACGTTTCGGCTATCTAATGTTATAATTTTCCCATCGTAGGTTTTGTTTTTTGGAGGACTAACACCTGACCTGGACTGACTGGGCAATCGTTGCGCTGGTTGCGCGGTGTTCCACTGTCTGCTGTTGAGCTTGAGGCTGTTTTTGGGACTTTGGCTACACGGTGTCTCTCTCCCTCTCCATCCCATCCTGTCGGCGGATTTGACGCCGAGTTTGTTGACCAGCTGCTAGATTAGTCGGTTGACTAGACCTTCCAGGGAGATTGAGGCTTTGTGCTGTGTTGCCTTAGCTGCTGCGCCTCCACATACAAGACCTACAGTGTCTGTCTCTTGGACATTTGTACTAGCCTACATGGGATTTCTCTACACCGCTGAGCAGCTCCAACAACTTGCCTCCTCAAATGCCAGCACTTCTATCGATGAAGCTGTGCTCCACCTTTGCCAGGCTACGGGGATCCTTCGGAGGAAGTGCTACATGCACAGAGGGTCGCGTCGCTCCTTTACCATCTATCATCAAGCAACGGAGGATGCTATCCCGACTCTCCAGTCCCGGTGTGGCTCGCCTGTGTGGTCCACTCCTGTAGGCAACTCTGCTCCCCGCAAGAAAGTCTTCCATCAACACCTCATCACCATACGGACTATGCCTGTTACCGCTACTGCTGCTGCTACTGCTCCCGTCACTGCTGCCACTGATTCCACCTGTGCGGGCTCTGGTGGAGAGGCTAATCTCTGCCGGGTAAATCTCTCTAACTGCGGCACCTTCCAAGAAC
Source organism: Alosa sapidissima (assembly GCF_018492685.1). Classification (NCBI taxonomy): domain Eukaryota; kingdom Metazoa; phylum Chordata; class Actinopteri; order Clupeiformes; family Clupeidae; genus Alosa; species Alosa sapidissima. The sequence continues at coordinate 38,377,043 of NC_055961.1, read as the reverse complement.
GTCATGAACAGGACTCTTCTTTGGTTAAGTTTGCTGTCTTAAATGCTCGCTCTGTTTCCAACAAAGCATTTATTCTGAATGACCGTTTTACGTCCCACCATCTAGACTTTCTGTTTATCACCGAGTCTTGGCTCTCTGGTGATGACATCATTGCACTTGGTGACCTTTGCCCTGCTCACTGTAGTTTTTTAAACTCACCTAGGGTCTCTGGTCGTGGTGGTGGTCTAATTACAGTGTTTAAGAACAGTTTTAAATGTAGAATTGTACCAACTGATCTGTTTTCTACTTTTGAACTACAGCTGTTTAAGATCAATGCATCTGTACTTTGTGCCTTAGTCTACCGTCCACCAAAAATTAATTGTAATTTCATTCAAGAATTTGCTGAACTTCTATCTTTTATGGCCTCTCGTGCTGATAAGTTATTAATCTTGGGGGACTTTAACATCCACATATGCTGCCCATCTAAACCTTTGGTCAATGAGTTTTTAGGCCTTGTGGGCTCTTTTAACCTTGTGCAGTCAGTTATGGCCCCAACACATCAGAAGGGTCACACACTAGACCTAGTGTTGTCCTCTGGTTTCTCAGTTTCCAATGTTAAAATAGTTGATACTGGTGTGTCTGACCATTTTATGATTTTATTTTAATCTTCACTGTTTTGTCAACCCCCCCTCCACCCCCCTCATCCTACTCCCTTGTCAGAGCTATTAATTCCACCACAGCCTCACAGTTCACTAATACTTTTATGCTCTCTCTTTCACCTGCTGTCTTAGATTCTCTTTCCACCTGCACCGACACTGAGGATCTACTTACTCTTTTTAATACATCTTGCCTTGCCACTCTTGATTCTGTAGCTCCTTTAAAACAAAAGCGGTGTAAATCCAATAGGTCAACTACTCCTTGGCTAAATTCCACTACCTGTTCGCTCAGAAAGGCTTGTAGGAAAGCAGAGCGAAAATGGAAAAAAGATAAACTACAGGTCTCCTATGATATATTTAGAGATTCTCTTAAGGCTTATCAAATCACTGTCAAAGCAGCAAAGGCAGCTTTCTATGCTGAGCTTATTCACAAAAATGCTCACACACCAAAAGTGTTGTTTAACACAATTAATAAAATCATAAATCCTCCTACTACAATGTCCTCTCTTCCTGCTACAACAGAAACCTGTGAGATGTTTCTCAATTTCTTTATTGACAAAATTGACAACATAAAGTCTCATATCACACCCTCAATTTCTGATCCTGCTTTGTATCAGTCTGTAGTTTGCCGCCTCCAACAATTCCAACCAGTCTCTTCCTCACAGTTGTCAGACTTGGTCTCTCATATGAAGCCCTCTTCTTGCCACTCTGATATTCTTCCATCTCACCTTTTCAAAGAAGCTTTTGCGGCTATTTGCCCTTTTATCTTGAGCATCATTAATAGCTCCCTGGCTAATGGAGTAGTACCCTCTGGCTTTAAACACGCTATTGTGCAACCTCTCCTGAAAAAACCTTCCCTTGATCCCATTGATTTGAAAAATTATAGGCCCATTTCTAAACTGCCCTTTCTCTCTAAGATCTTAGAAAAAGTTGTTCTGTCACAAGTCTCTTCCTATTTAAACACCTCTAATATCCTTGACAAGTTTCAATCTGGTTTTAGACCACTTCATAGTACAGAGTCTGCCTTACTTAAGGTCCATAATGATCTATTGCTCTCTGTTGACTCTGGCTCTTGTGCCCTATTGGTCCTGTTAGATCTTAGTGCTGCTTTTGACACCATTGACCACAAGATCCTTTTAAAACGCCTGGGTGTTGAAGTTGGTCTGCAAGGCACTGTATTACATTGGTTCAGATCTTACTTAACTGATAGATCTTTTTCAGTGCATTTAGGCAATACTTCTTCGTCATCTGCTCCCATTAAGTGTGGTGTCCCCCAGGGTTCTATTTTAGGGCCTCTATTATTTTCTTTATACATGCTTCCCCTGGGCTCCATTTTCAATCAATTCAATATTCGTTATCACTGCTACGCAGATGATACCCAATTTTATATACCGGTGGCCCCTGAAAATTCCTGCTCATTGACAGACCTTTTTCTTTGTCTTAATGACATTAAGAAGTGGATGGCTAACAACTTCTTACAGCTAAATGACAGCAAAACTGAAGTAATCATTTTTGGACCACCAAATTCTGTCAACAATGTAAGCAAGTCTCTTGGCCCTCTGTCTGTTAACCATCACAGTGTGGTCAAGAACCTAGGTGTTTTCCTAGACTCTTCTCTGACTTTTAATAAGCAAGTCAACAGCGTTGTCAAGGGAAGTTTTTACCAACTTAGGATAATAGCAAAGCTCAAGTCTTCTCTCTCCTACAGTGATTTAGAAATCCTTATACATGCCTTTATTTCCTCTAGGCTTGATTATTGCAACTCACTGTATGTAGGTGTAACTAAATCTACTCTAAACAGACTCCAGCTGGTCCAAAATGCTGCAGCCAGATTACTGACTGGATCTAAGAAACGTGACCACATTTCACCTGAGTTGGCTAAACTGCACTGGCTTCCTGTGGAACAAAGAATTAATTTTAAAAATCTTCTGTTTGTTTTCAAAGCTTCACATGGTTTAGCACCTCAGTATTTATGTGATCTTTTAATTCCTTACTGTCCTCCTAGACCTCTTCGATCATCTTCCCAGTGTCTTCTTTGTGTTCCTTCTGCCTCTCTTAAATCCAAAGGTGACAGAGCTTTCTCTGTCTATGCTCCCCAGCTTTGGAATAGCCTTCCTGATGTTGTGAAATCCTGCCCCACTATTAGTAGTTTTAAATCCAACCTAAAGACCTACCTCTTCTCCCTAGCTTTTAACACTCCCTGACTCCCTCACCTCTCCCTTTTTTTTAATATGTTTATATGTATGTATATGTATTATTGTTATTATTATTATTATTATTATTATTATTATTATTTTTATTATTATTATTATTATTATTATTATTATTATTATTATTATTATTTTATGTAAAGCACTTTGGTGCAATGCTATTGCTTTGAAATGTGCTATATAAATAAATTTGACTTGACTTGACTATAACAAATGAAAAGATATCTCTAGCATGGTTTGTGGGTGCTTTGGACCTTGTAAAGTGTATAATTTGTAAAGTGTAAAAATAATCTTTTCATCCATTTTACCACAGCACTGGACTGGAGCCAATTTCATCCTTCAACAATGTAGTGACCCAAGGCATTGCTCCAAATTATGTAAGATCTATCTAAGGAAGAAGCAGCGAACCTGCAAAGTTTGTAATAGTACAATAGTTTATACTGTATGTGCTTAAAAGAAGTGAGGCTGTATCCAAAGTCTGTTCCTTCAAAAAAAAAAAGAACTATGATTCTTGTTTCAGAATGTGGTCCTGGCTTTCACATTACATTTCAAAAGCTGACCACAACATATTTTCCAGAATAATGCTACATGGGCACAGCAATGCTGCCACTACATTTTTAACATGGATATTTCAAGTTGTTCCAACTCTTACCAGAGTTTATTTCTATTCTGAGATCTTATTGGAAACCATTTTAATAGAATAAGAGTCAAATGCAAGATGTAAAACAGCTTTTCAAAAAAACATATAGTTTAACTAGTTTTGCATAACTGTTTAAACAAATGGTTTGTCATGGGCTGGCATATTCCCATTCAGGTATAGGACAATAAAAAGCTTTTGCTGAGTTTTAAAAACAACCCTGGACACGTGAGGGACGGATAACTGGTATGAGTCTTCCAAACGTTTGGGTTTTAATTACAAGCTGCAGCACCCTCCCCCCAACACCACAGTTAAAGGCTTACAAGACACAAAATGCAGTGGTCCTGTTTTAGTTTTTATACTTGTTTTGTTACTTCTTCATGTATGAACACTACATCAGTGTAATTACAGAAAGAGAAGTGTGGCTCAACTCCAAAACCATTTTTAGAAATCCAGTATGATTACACAGGGTTTTTTTTTTTTTTTCAAGAAAACAAGATGCACCCTGGAGAGCATGACAATGTGATTTAGTAGACATTGTGCAGAGCAGAGTGTGGTAGGGTGTTAAGTTTCTCTGCATATTTACAGACTAAGCACCTCTGCTCAAGTCCCTTTCCCCTCTAATGTTAGGCTACATTTCTTTGACATTCTGAAAAACAAGCCAAGTGGTCATTTTTATCACTTACAATTTGCTCTTTCTCCTCCAATGCCTTTGTTTTTTCATGGTGTAGTTCTTCTTCAAGTTCTGCAATCTGAAAGGGAGACACAAGTGACAAAAAAAAACCACCATAACCACAGGAACGATTTAATATCCTTATCGCAAAAGCTGACATTGGTAAGTGATTAAGGTGATAGCCAAACCTGAAATAAGTTAAATGTGGCTTGATGCACTAAGACAATAAGCCAATCCCATATTTGTTTCACATGCCTCTTTTTCTCTGCTTTTGTGGGAACTGACCTTGTATTGGTGTCATCACATACCTCTAATACCCTCACATTTTTTTTTTATGTCTGATGTGTCTGACTGCATTGCCCATCATTTAGTCCTAAAGATAGCAACAGCGGGCCTACCCATATTGACCCAAGTCTATTAAGCAATTATAAAGTTTTATATCTGATTTTTTACAAAACCTTGATTTATCTTGATTTTACCCCTGGATCATAATTTTTGCTATTCTAATAATTCTGCACTATGGGCTAGACCAGTGTTTCCCAAACTTTTTTTCTGGTGACCCACTTTTTAAAAATGACAAACCATCGCGACCCATTTCACTTCAGATCTAACATGCAACCTGCATGCAACCATATTGTTTTAGGCCACAGGTTCTCAAACTTTTCTTGGGGGTATTCTTGCATGCTACGTCACTCTTCAGCATAGTAAGCTGTTCCTGTATTTCTAAAGAGTGATGTTGTAGGCTACGTTGCGTTGCAGACAAATGGATCCATAACACCGTCAATTCCTATGTAACCATAGCAAATAACTCAAGTCGTTATATTGTTGCCTATTTGTGGAGGTTTCTTGTGCAATTCTTGTTGAGGTTTCTTGTGTAAACCTAGTTGAGGTTTCGTATAATTATTTATTTTGCTTTTTTATATGTGATTGTTATGACTATGTGAAGCACATTGGGCTACCTTTCTGTGTATGAAATGGGCTATATCAATAAAACCTGACTTGACTTGACTTGACTTCTTTATTTGGAAAGTTGAATCCGCATTTTCCTCTGGAGTTAAACGTTTGTTTGTAGGCCATATACCAAGGCCGTGTATTGATGTTGTGACAAGCTATGTTGTAAGAATGTGAAATGAATAAATATCAGAACGAGGCTTTTGCGTAATAGTCAAAAGATAATGCGCCTTTACTTTGCCTCCAGTATAGAGTTTGCGAGGTGGAAAACAAGAGGAAATAATAGCGTTTAAAATGTCCATTTAAATTGTAGCCTAATAATGCACTGTTGAGCGCTTTAAATCCGAAATAATAAGGAATGTGAGGAGGTTGCTATTAACGAGTGCATCTACAATCAAAACTATCTACAGCCTTTGACGCAAATTGAATAGCCATGTCCGCATACGGATGTCTGCTTTAGGCCTAGTCCACACGTACCAAACCGATCTTTTTTCCCTCCGTCTTTCCTGGAACCGTATCAAGAATATTTGCGTCCAAACGGATCCATCTCAACACGACTCAACACGTTACTTCATACCCCAGGCCTATAGGTGGCACTGTTTCTTTACAGAAATTGACCAAAACTTGCGCTTTACAAACAGACAGAATAGGCTACGACGAAGTGGCTAGTGCAAGGAAACCAGAATTGTTTGTGTGGACTGATGGTGAATAGTCAACTGTAAAACTAATAAACTTTATTTTACGGTTTGTGAAGGGTGCAGTCCCGTCCATTTGGCTAACGCAGGTAGGCCTACTAATCACCTTTACTTTCTTTGGTTGTAGGATAGTCCGTGATTCACATTAGTTTTGGCTATCACCGCAATTAGGCTACTAAACGCAAGGCTTACCCAAGTTCTAGGCTATTCTGTCGCCACATTTATAATATTGCTATAAAACCTTCGTTAGTAACATTCAATATGTTTGCCTGCATCAAATCGAGCATTTGCATTCAGTGTGCCACCATCGGCTTAACGTGAGTTCTAAGCGTCTTTGTATGCTTATATCTGATTTCACTCGACTGTGAATGCATGTAGGCCTATATATGTTGTAAGACATGTAAAATAAATGAATGACACTGGCACTACGCACAAATTAATGTAGCCTAAACTTACACCGCACTTTCCTAATAACTTAAGTTCTCTCTGACAGTAGCTAGAATGCATAAAAAAACACCGGGAAAAACAGTGTTCAGTCCACCAAGTCATAAGCTATCGGCGCTGCGCAGCACCAGTTGTGATATTTATCTGACGGAGTGTAATCGTAGGTAATGTCATGTATGAAAACTAGTATTGTTAGGCAATACTATAAGTGCAAGTCCAGGGCAGCTGAGGTGTGGCGATGACATCATCGATACGCAAGCAGGATGTGCGGTTTTGCTGTCTAAACGAATTCAAACGGGCTACGGTTTCAGATTTTTCCACTCTGGGACCAGGTTTCAGAAAAGTGTGGTTTCGGGCAGTGCGTACAGAATTCGTTTGGACGCTCAGCCAAGACGAAGCAAAACCTCTGCGTTTAACCTAAAAAGCGTCTCCGTGTGGACAGGCCCTTAGTTGACTAGATTTTAATCGGTCAAGTTGAAGAGCTGATTAGGCTGATGTCCCTTGCATTTTGCAACTGCGAGGTCCGCACAGAAATGTTTCATTTTGCGAATGAGATGTCCACGCTGTCCCCTGTGCGACGTGTTCGCCCCCAGTTTCAGAGCTATTCTAAATGCAAAATTGCACAGAGGGCCGTGACTGTGGTAAACTATCCTAATAGAAAACTGATAGCTTTCCTGGCTAAATGTAAATGGTATAAATTAGGCCTATTAGACAACATAAATTGTGCTGACGACCCAAATAAAATCTCCTGCGACCCACCCATGGGTCGTGACCCAGTCTTTGGGAAACACTGGGCTAGACGTACTAACACATTTGTGCCAACTTCAGGTGTAATTTCATAAAAACATGGCATAGTATGTACAAACAGGCCACACTTTGGTAAAACCGCAGACTGCCTGTCGCAGGAGCAGAGAATGGCAAGTTGCGCTTTTCTGTATAATACAGTATGCATTTATGGGAGGGTCATGGGACAAGTGGGTGTTTCGCGTAAAAAGATGGAGAGAAGCATAAAATGTGCCTAATTATGTATTCCCAATGTTTCCCAAACATTGACTTTTTTGTGGCGGCCCACCACAATATCAACATTGACCACCACACAATGATTTTCCAGGTTGTACTAAATTGTAATTGTGCATTCAAGCTAATTCTGCAAACCTACCACCACAAATAGAATTTCCCCAATTCTGTGGGGAACACTGATTCCCCTGTATGTACGAAATTTTGGGGTGAAATATTTCCACCCTTTAAAAGCAGGCATAATCCAAATTGTGATTAAATGCATCAGTCAGAGAAATGTTCAAAGACAACAGAATTGGTATTCAAAACATCAGTTTTGCTTCTTTGTACTAAGTCCTATGTCAAAAGCAACCTTAACTTTCATTAGCCTTTCTAATGTCTTACTTTCACTTTTATGTCATCAACTCTCCTACCTGCTAGATTTGGCTATTAAAACTGGCATAGCCTACGTGCACAATTGACCGTTCGCAAAACCCCGCCCATCGAACGCAGATGAGCCAATGGCAGTCCAGTAGCTCCGTGCAGGCAGACATGGGCCGTCAACTTCACCTTACGGCTCCATAGAAATGTATTGGGAGCCTTGATATTTGTCCGGTTTTATGGGATTTTATAGTGATATGAGTTGAAAAGGACAGTCAAATTACATATGTGGGATTAACACAACACCGATACACAGAAAAATGCCTTTCAATCTTGATTACGTTTTCTGTAATTATGTTAATTTAGATTAAATTCTTTCAAGTAGAAAATGCAGCTCACAACATCAAATAAAATTGACCAATAAAAACTTAGCTAAAACAAACACAAATCTTTGACCAGGCAGAGTTCGATGCAAAAACGATCACAGAGAGATAGAGGGACACAGAACACACACAAAGAATGACTTTGGTAGGACATTGGTCAACCACCAACACCACCCACACACACACACCCTATAACCCCCCCCCCCCCCCCCCCCCCCAACACACACACACCCCATTACACCCCACACACTCACACACCATTACACCATACCCCCCAAATGCGCATACACCCCACATATCCACGCACACCATTACTCCTCCCCACACACACACACACACCAATTCATCACCCTGCCCACCACCCAAACACACAACATACCCCTCCCCACCCACACACGAAGCTATGGAACTCACTTCCAAATGACATCAGGCAGTGTGAATCCACTGCCCAGTTTAAAAAGGAACTGAAAACCTATCTCTTCAGACTAGCCTATGGACTATGATATGGCTAAATAGACTATATATTTCTGATAATTCGTCTCCTTTTTTGATATTTTTTCTTCTATTTGTTTTATCTGTGAAGCGACCTTGGGTGTCCTGAAAGGTAGCTGAGTCAATGACATGACGTCTAGATTTTCTGTCCAACAGGATTTTTATAAATCAGCAAGTTTATAAAAGGTTTGAATGTCTGAAGACACACCATGTGGGATCACTCCCATATTTGTAACGACTTTAACTTTTCAAAAATCATTAGGTATTTATTAAGCTTATGTGTTGCAACCGTCCGGCCATGACTGCTGTTTGGGAAACTTTAGAATTACACCATCAACAAACTACCATTTTGGGACTTGTTACCACAAGTTTAAATTTATTTAAATATCTTGAGTTACATCATAAACTAGTTTGCCAGGCACCCATTGGAGCAACAAACAAGTTTATAATTCTCTCTCATATCGCCAAATTTGGACGTCATGTGGTATGACCTCAAAAATACAATGAATATATATTTTTTGATTACAAATAAAATAGTGACCTTTTAGAGGAATCAAGTTTGTTTTGTGTAGGTGGTCAATTCTGTGCCTGTAAATTTGACCATGCGATGCGACCAAACATCATGTGGTGCGAATATTACAAAATGCATTTTGTTTGTGGTTTTACATTTAATTTACACTTTATGTCTACACACTTTATTTTAGTGTTATATGGAATCATTTTTTAAATTGAGTGATTTCTTCAAATATTTCAGAAACGACTATTTACATTTACTTTGGTATATTTACATGCCAAAAATGTAAACTTTTTAATTTTACATGTAAGTTTACTTAAACTGTGCATGTTAATACAGGATTTTATTATCATTATTGGGGGCCAAGCAGCGAAGCTGCGTAGGCACCCATTGTGTTTGTATGTTTTCTTCCCTATTATTATTTCGCCATGGGAGTCTATTGCAGCCTATAAAACCGTCTGGTAAAAAGTTCTGAATTTGGCATGCTGATTGGGGACAGGCCCATAATTAATTTCACCCAGTTTGATGTTGGCACCTCAAATGCTCTAGTACCACCAACTGGTCAAAGTTGGAAGTGAGTTCACACACATAACTTTTGACCCATTGGCCCGATTTTCAAAAAAGAAGTATCGTTGGAATCCTTAGACCAAGTCGAGTTCAACGCACCTTATGGTGTCAATATCGGTCATGATGATTTTTCCGCCATATTGGATTTTATCAAAAGTGAAACAATTTTCTCACAGGTCACAAATATTGTCCGATCGACACAAAACTTGACACACATGATTTTCAGAACAAGCCTTAAAAAAGTCATGCTTTTTGTAGCAATATCTAAAAGCAATCGCCCGTATCAGCCAATCGAAATTGGTGGTGAAGCCGCCAAACAGGAAGTGAGCTCATATCTCAGCAACCCTTGCATCAAAACTTATCTTACCTAGCGTTCATGGGCTTCGGAAAAACCTTTTTCCCAGTGAAAACATCATCATTCCGCGTCATTCACGTCACGTAATGTGTGAGTCAGAGGTCGGAAACTGGGGCTAGATTTTGCTAACAGAGTTGCCCAGTTAGGGGCTCGTCATTACTTTTGTCGTCACGTTGTAGTTTGTTTGTAGTCCATGTGGCCTTTCATGTCCAATAGTTTTAATGTAAACTTGGGAATTTGCCGTTTTTGTCACTTTCTTTCTTTCACAAGCGTCTTACACTATATTTTAAGCAAATACAGTTGTTTATTTAGGATTAGTGAGTGTATGTTTTATAATGTAGAAAAAAGTGCGCACATCTAAATGTTAAAAAAGTAGGTGCTGGACTCAAAAAGTGACAATAAAAATTACAAAGAAGTCCGCACACTAGAGCTCCATTATTTTTTTTTTCCTTTTTATTCACCACATGTGACGTTTCGGGACACACTGCCCTTCCTCAGACAAAATGACATAAGCCTAACAGCTGTTTTAAGTTAAGGCTGATTATTGTTAAGCTTATTGAATAACTTCCTGATTCTGAAGACAAGCCATTTTGTGGAATGATGCATCATCGTTTGAAATTTGCAACGATGTGATTCAATCTCTGGTAGGCCTATAAGTGACATCACGCTCTGTCTGCCACTTGTTGTCTGTAGCTGATCAAAATGGCATAGCCTAAGCCTAAAGCTTTAATGTAAGGCTATGTTTAGCCTATTGAATAGCTTAACGATATAGAAGACAAAATCCGGGACCATTAGCCTATCGCTCATTTCAATTTGGGACCTTGCAGTCGGAATTGTTGTTTGTTTATTCAAAGTCTCAAGTCCAAAGTAGCATGGGCCATTCAAAGCGTCAGTTTATTGCACATACTTTTTATGTCATTTTGAATAGCCACTACATACCCGTGTTTGTTGGCGTGTTGTTGCAAAATCCGCGGAATCATTTTATGCAAGCACACTGCATAGGGAGTCATTATTGTTGAGGTCAGACATGGTAATCATCCAAACATTTTGCATCTTAATCCGTGATTCAGTGATGCCAAAACTCCGCTTGTCCTAGCTGTGCTGTGTGAGATGGTTGTGTGCTGTGCTGTGTGAGAGGGGGAGTGGCTACGGTAGAGCGGAGAAAGCCAACGTGTGCTTCTTTTACCGATATATTTAATAATATATTTTGAATTACTTCTCCAAATAACGTCAAACTTGGCCCTGGACTTACTCGTGCCCGTAGCAAGACACTTGTTCAAGTTTGAAATCAATCAGACTATCGGTTCGACAGATATGCAAGCCTACAGTGCTATGTATGAGGGGGAGTGGCTACAGTAGAGCAGCGAAAACCAATTTGTGCTTCTTTTACCAATATATTTAACGATATGTTTTGCATTACTTATCCAAACAACGGCAAACTTGGCATTGCACTTACTCGTGCCCGTAGCAAGACACCTGTCAAGTTTGAAATCAATCGGACCAACGGTCGAGAGATATGCGAATAACAGACACACACACAGACAGACACACAGACACACACACAGACAGATAGAAGTTCCTGCAATTTAGATAGATAACTAAAAATGTCATTATCAAGGTGATAAACTATGTAAATGCTTTGTGTGGGAAGCGAACCTGAGAACACGCACGAATATGCCTTTACTATGCCATCTCGCTATGCGTTGGATTCCTAGAACCACACACGTCAAGTTAAAACATTTTAAGTTGCATAATTTACATAAATTCTTTGGAACTAGTGAATATGTAAATCAATGCTTGGTGACACTGTCGGAAAAAAGTTTCTACTTCTATTGTTGAAGTTGTAGGCTACAGGTGATGAAAGCACGGGTTGACGGAAACATCTCTTTGGACTCGTTTTCCGACTGATGGTTTTTTTTTTTGCAACACAGCTTGATTAAGCTTGAAAGTTAACCTGCTACTAACCAGGTTAGCTCTGTGGCATAAATTCCCATGGTTACCAAACTGGGATTCACGCAATCCACACTAATTGAACGGAACTCTCACTAAAATTAGCAAGACTTATTGAAATAAGCCAGGTTTGGCCTTTAGCGAGGTTGATGGAATACCCCTCTGGTAATACTGTGGGAGGTCCTTAGGCCTTGATACAGGCCAACTTGTCAATGTAATTGATCTGGGGCCGTATTCACAAAGAATTTTAAGGATAAAAGTAGCTCCTAACTGGCGAATTTAGGAGCAACTCCTAAAAATAATGGGTGTGTCACCCCTAACTTTAGGACTCCTAATTTTTTTCACTAAAAGTAATTCACAAAGCATTTTAGACCTAAAAGTAGCACCTAAGTCTGGGACAGCTTAAAAGAAGTCGAGAGGACTCCTAACTCACTAAGACCTATTCACAAACCCTTTTTGTGGCATTTCACGTTGTGATGTTTTAAAATGCGTATGCAGCTACAGGAGCTTCCAATCGTGAGGGAATTTTGCATTGTAGGCATAAAAGGGATGCAATAACGCCACCAACAACAACCAAAAATATAGCTGCAAGCAGCAATGTGGGGGCCAAGCAGTTGAGCAAGAGTTGTCATAGCAACCCAATGTTGATACATTATACACACACCCAATTAACCCCCCCCGTCCCACACACACACATATACACAGATAAACTTCCTCCCCCACACACCCCAATGGCTCCCCACACATACGCATGCCTCAAACTTCACCAAATGTATTGTGCGTCCTCAGGTTGTAGTCACAAGTCCACATACCAAGTTTGGTGTCGATACGAGAAAGTGTTGATAATTATAGCGCCCCTAGTGTTCAAAGGTCACTAAATATATTGAGCGTCTTCGGGATGTGTCCCGAGTCCATGTACCAAGTTTGGTGTCGATACGAGAAAGTGTTGCAAATTATAGCACCCCTAGTGGTCAAAGGTCACTAAATGTATTGTCCTTATTCAGGATGTGGTCCCGAGTCCAGGTACCAAGTTTGGTGTCGATACGAGAAAGTGATGCAAATTATAGCACCCCTAGTGGTCAAAGGTCGCTAAAATTATTGTTTGTCCTCAGGATGTGCTCCCGAGTCAATGAGCCAAGTTTGGTTTCGATACGTGAAAGCATTGAAGAAATATGAGCCCACTTCCTGTGATTATAGCGCCACATAGTGGTCAAAATGTACCACATTTCTTGAGCGTCCTCCTGATTGGGTCATGAGCCCATATACCTAGTTTGGTTTTGATATGTGAAAGCATTGCTGAGATATCACTTCACTTCCTGTTTGGCGGCTTTGCCGCCAAACTTGATTGGTCGTCACAGGCAACCGGTTTTGAATATGTCTCCAAAAAGCAATGCGTTTATGAGTCAAGGTCTGACGATCATCTACGTCAAGTTTCATGAAAATCGGAGAAACTTTGTGACCTTTGATGCCTTTTAAATGTTTTTGGTGAAATCCAATATGGAGGTCGTATTAATTATGTTGACGTCATATGTTGACATGTGTCGGCCTAAGGACCTCTCAAGGTATTAACAGATATCACTAATATGCTTTAATTCCAAACACATGACCCGTTACAGGCTAAAACGTAATTTTGGTAATTATAGCGCCACCTATAGGTCAAAAGTCACCAAATTTATTGAGCCTCCTCCTAATTGGGTCCTGAGACCCTATACTGAGTTTGGTGTTGATACGCGAAAGCCTTGCTGAGATCACTTCACTTCCTGTTTGGCGGCTTCGCTGCCAAACTTGATTGGTCGTGACGGGCGACGGGTTTTGAATATGGCTCCTAAAAGCAATGCATTTATGAGTCATGGTCTGAAGATCATCTGCGTCAAGTTTCGTGAAAATCGGACAAACTTTGCCAACTTTGATGCCTTTTAGCTGTTTTTGATTAAATCCAATATGGCAGCCTGATCAATTAAGTTTACCTCATAAATTCACATCTGCGTTGAGTTCGGTCTCATCCAAGGATTCCAAATATACCTTAATGTTCAAAATGTGATGTACGGTAAATGCATAGATGCAATTCAAACTTTGAAACGTTGGTGGCGCTAGAGCACTCCAGGTGCAGACATCAAACTTTGATAAATTAAAGATATGACTGTACCGAATCAATGTGCCAAATTTCTCAACTTTTTACTGTACGGTTCAATGGCAAATGAGCGTTTCGTTATAATAATAATAATAAGAAGAAGAATACGTAGAATCACTATGGGTTGCCTCGCAGCTTCGCTGCTTGGCCCCCAATAATAAGAATACGTAGAATCACTATGGGTTGCCTCGCAGCTTCGCTGCTTGGCCCCCAACTACTCATTGTCAACATTTAAATTAAATGTAATGTTTCATTGTGAATCAAATTAAAATGTTCTCCTCTTTGCAAACGTAGGCATAGGCTATGGTGACAGGTTAATTTAATAATGTTGCAAAGATACTGCATCAATCCACATGTTTCATTAGGCTATAGGCTATTTGTTTTGCCTTACTCTTTATTCATTTAGGCTAGGGCTTTTTATTCAGTTCAGTTTATTCATCATCTTCCGTCCTTCGCACTACTTGTGTAGCGCACGCATTCTCAGACCTGTCACCTGTCACTCATCATCGTAAGGGAGGAGTTTGGAATTCCCGCGCTACAATCATCAGCCAATCAAGGTGGTCACTTCAGTCAAGCTCGTGCATGAGTAATGACATCATACATAGCAACGAAGACTCACTCTTAGTTTAGGAGTTGTCATTTTTCCTTACTAAGAGTAAGTAAATTAGTAAGTAAGTAAGTAAATTTAATTTATAGAGCACATTTAAAACAGTTTCCACTGACCACTGTCTACTGAAGTGCTGTACAGAGGATATGGCTAAAAATAGAAAATAAAAGCAAATCAGAACAAGCAAAATATAAAAGGCAAGCACAGAGAAAGTAAGCAAGACAAATACAGAAATACAATAGACAAATAGAGAGCCCTAAACAAATAAATAGCAACAGTACAGAAGACACTTGAATATGAAGAAGAGAGGAGAGAGATGGACAGCTAGGAAGCAGGGAAGGCCAAGGAGTAAAGGTGGATCTTTAGTCTTGATTTAAAAGTGGTGATGGAGGGAGACAGTCTAACATCTGGGGGCAGAAAATTCCACAGACGTGGGGCTGCTACCGCAAAAGCTCTATCGCCTCTTTGCTTGAGGCGGGTGCGGGCCACAGAGAGAAGACCCTTGTCGGCAGATCTAAGGAACCTGGATGCTAAGAGGAGATGGAGGAGGTCTGAAATATATGAGGGAGCCAACCTATGCAGTGCCTTATAAACAATCAGAAGGACTTTGAAGTGGACCCTAAAGCTAATGGGGAGCCAGTGTAAGGAGGCCAGTACAGGGGTGATGTGTTGGTATTTCTTGGTGCCAGTAAGCAACCTAGCAGCTGCATTTTGTACCAATTGCAGACGAGAAAGTTGGGACTGGGGGAGACCAAGATGGAGGGGAGTTGCAATAATCTAACCGGGATGTAACAAATGCATGAATTACTGTTTCTAAGTCCTTGGGAGACAAAGAGGGTTTGAGATGGGAAACAATTCTCAGCTGATGGAAGCTACTCTTGATAACAGAGCTAATCTGCCTTTTAAAACAGAGCTCTGAATCAAGGATGACACCTAGATTTTTGGCATGTGGCTTGACAGGAGAGGTGGGCTAATTTTCCTTCAATCAGGGGTCTAGCTTTAGAAGGACCAAAAATTATGACCTCTGTCTTATCATCATTTAGCTGAAGGAAGTTATTATTCATCCAGCACTTAATATCCTGGAGACAATCCAGAAGAGGCTGAATGGAGTTATCAGATTTTAAGGGCAGGTATAGCTGGGTGTAATCAACATAGAAGTGAAAAGAGATGTCATATCGCCGGATGATGTCACCAAGGGGGAGCATATAAACAGAACAGCAAAGGGCCCAAAATGGAGCCTTGCGGGACCCCATAGGAAACAGGAGCTGAGGAGGAAGAGGAGCAACCAAGGGATACTGAGAAGGTTCTGTGTCTGAGGTAGGAGCTGAACCAAAGTAGTGCTGTCCCCTTTATGCCTACCCAGTCCTCAAGACGGGTAAGGAGGGTGTTGTGGTCCACAGTATGAAACGCTGCGCTGAGGTCCAGTAGAACCAGGATTGCATTTTGACCTGAATCTAGAGTGAGAAGCAGATCGTTGGTGACTAGGGCTGGGCAATATGGCTGAAAACTGTAGAACGATATAAGTATTTCATATCAGTCGATATCGATAATTATTGATTTTTTTTTAATCTATTTCAGATAAGGACCAGAAGGGTAAAAAAAATCTAATTAAACACTTATTTTAAACTTAACCTTCCTCTGATTTTAATCACCTCAGTTATCAATCAAAGCAAACAGGGAAAAGAAATAGCAACACAATCATAAAAAACACTCAAATAAATAAATGTGCACATAAGTCTGAATGAAAAGCAGCACTGGTTGAAGCCTGGAAATATTGTAAACAAAGTAGCTTAATTTGCTAGTTTATCATAGTCTACTGGTTAGACTGTTCAGTTTCCCCACGTGTGTTTAAGTTTCAAATGAATACTTTTTCTCCTTGGGACAGGCCCTTTGAGTCTTGGAAAATACTTTTCCATTTGCATCGGGATTGAAATGATTAGAACTTAGCAATCAATTTGAATGCAACAGTTTTTAACAAATTCGTGCAGCGTGTTAATGATGCTAACCGGATTTAATAGCAATTTAGCCAGTCGTCTTGCACGATTGTGAATGTTTGGATTACAAGCTGAGGAGGGATGCGCCTGTTGAGAGGGAGAGAGAGAGAGTGCACGGGGCAAGGACTCATTGAGAGTCTGTGTTGAGGTAGGCCTACTTCTATCGCCTACTCTGGTAGAGTTGCACATACTAGCTACAATGCCAGATATATTTAGCCTATTCATTTATGGACAACGTAAGGCGGGAGGTGTGTTTTTAATTAGGCTATCGAATGTTCTATCGAACGTATTTTTTATTGATATCAATTACATGTCTATTGCGATACATATCGCTATCGTTTTATCGCCCAGCCCTATTGGTGACTTTTAGCAGAGCCGATTCAGTACTGTGGAGTGTTCTAAAACCTGACTGGAAGGGCTCAAGGATGTTATGCTCAGTCAGGAAGGGAAGCAACTGGGCCAGCACTACTTTCTCCAGTACCTTGGAAAGGAAAGGGAGTTTAGAGATGGGGTGGTAATTATTCAAAGAATTTGCATCCAGGTTTGGCTTTTTAAGCAGGGGTTGGACCACCGCATGCTTAAAGCAGGCAGGGACAGCACCAGATGTCATACAGGAGTTGATAACTAGCTGTATGGAAGGGCCCAACACATCAAAGGCATCTTTCAGGATAGGAGAGGGGACAACATCACCAGGGGAAGATGTGGGTTTCATACAGAGGACTATGTCCTTGAGATCTGCTAGCGATACATCAGCAAAGTGACTGAAAGTAAATAAAGGGCCTGAAGACACCTTAACTGTGTGTCATCAAGAATGGCTGAGCAGGAGGAGTGGAAAAGAGCAACCAAATCATCTGGGCTGGATGAGGCAGAGGAGGCTGAGGACATGATAGTAGCAATGGCCTCTTTGACAAAAAAGTCAGAGAACTGAGTTGCTGACTGAGAATTTATACAGCGCGAGTAGCGGCCAGTAGCTTCCGAGGAACTGCAAGAGTGGGTTTGATCAGAGGCATGGAACTCGGCTTCATCCAAGGATTCCAACGGTACCTCAATTATGAAAATCGGGCACACGGATCAAAAGTTATCTGCATTAACGCAACATCCAATAAGCTAAAACGCATAAATATTGTGGTTGCTTTGCTGGTTTCTAGGGCAATCATGCTGGTTGCTGTGGTGGTCACTAGGTTAGATACTTTTTGGGTCCTCTCTATAAAGATCCAACTTGAACTTAGGCCCTATGCTACTCCATTTAATCGAGAATGTGTCTTAGCACATAAGAGGGAGAGAAAACGAGTGGCAGGTTCCATTTGGCTTGTCATTGTTGATGATAATTGATATCTCCTTACAGACTTATGGGGGCGAGAAGAGGAATGAAGCAGGGGATGAGGATATCGACAGAGAAATAGATAGATAGATAGATAGATAGAGATCCCAAACATGAAATGAAGTGTTTGCACTTTCTGTGTATATTTTGTGGTATGTATTCATGCCAACAATGTTAATAAAATGATCAAATGCATTCAGTGACACTCATCTCATACAGTAAACCCATAATTCTCTTATTTTCACCGGGAAAAAATTGGCTAGTAGAAATTCTTATTGGCTAGTAACTTTAGAAAATTACCAGCCACATTGGCTGGTGATCAAAAAATTTAGAACCCTGATTATTATATCTCACATTAGTAAAGCAGTCGTCTGATGTGCATGTTTTCACAAACTTTGTGAACAATGTTAACACTTTAAACATTGACTGCTTTCAATTGCAAGTGCATACGACAATATAGCATAATAGTAATTGTGAAAATGATAAGCATAATGATAATTTGATTGGGGGGGGCAATGACTCCAAAGTCTGCCATGACCGGGCCTCAAGTCAAAGAAGTTTGAGAAAGGCTGCTTTCAACAACTAGGCTATTAACGTTTTCAGTACCACTGTAGCAGAAATCACATGAGAAGATGATTTTTTTCATCAAGGAGGCAGCATGGGAAACTTGTCGTTTTTCTGCCTTATTTTTCCGAAACTATTTTATTATTATTTCCAAGCCTTATGTAGGCCTACAGCTGTTACAAGAGGGTCTGGTGTCACTTTGTTATGATGCCCTTAACTCCCTCTCCAGATGTCGATTGGAGAAATGAATGGGAAACTTACTTCCGGAAACTAAGCTCTCTCGGAGGAGGGGCGGGATTGGTGAGCTCTATAAAATAAAAGAGAAATATTCGAAATAAATTTGCATTTGTGAATGCACATTGCCGGTTCTGACCTCGCGGCACGTCCATGTAGCCTCTTCACATTCTCAAACGACACAATAAGACAGAAGACTTCTACACTCAACTCTTCTAATCTACTCTAACGTTACTTATAGACACCATCGGTACTGTAGTCAGTTCTCACTGTGAATTGACATGAAGCTACCTTGGCTTCCTTTTCGGCTTCTTTCTTCTTCAAGAATGCAATGATATCGACAGTCTCTTTTTCTGCGCGGTACTGTTGATTTGTGAGTTCTTCATTAGCACGGGCAAGTCTGCGGGCGGCCTCACGGTACTCCAAGCGTGAGCTCTCGGTGATACCCAGCCTGGTTTCCCAAAGAGCAGCATTTGCTTTCGCCCTCTCGATTTCAGACTCTCTTTCACCTTTTGACTCCTGTTTTCCCTCTTTTTTACCTTTACTGCAACAAAGTGAACGAAAAGCAATTAACAATAACAGCAACTTAGTTCGGTAGACACGCATAATGCATGAATGGGTTGTTAGAAAAGTCAATCTAGCTAAAGTATAAGATCTATCTAACGATAGCGTTACGTTACTAACGTTAATATTTCACGCGTAGCATAGGTTTGTGCATCAGCTAACGTTAGAATAATTCAAAAAGTCTCACCTTTTCCCCTTCCTTCCCTTTTTTCCTTTCTTCTTAAGCATGGTCCTTGAGTGTGATGAAGAAGACACTTAACGTTTACAAGTAACCTTTTGTTTACCTGTGTTGCCACAGCAACGCAGGACAAATACAGTCGGGCTGTTTCCATAGGCTGTTTCTCAAAGTCTAAAGTGGCATTCTTTTTTTATTTTTTTTTTTATTTAAAGTGGCATTCTTCAAGGCTGCTATTTGAAGGATGTTACATCATCAAGTCCCGCCGAAGTAGGCTACTGTTCCAACGTCAAGCATCCATTCAAAGTCCAAATTCTACAAAGGCCGTCCTTTTGCCGAATTTTCGAGGATGCGTGTGTATCCTTTGCGTGCTCGGAACACCCACAATCCTGTGCGCGCAAGGCCTAGGACCTACTAAACAAGGCAGTTCACTATGTATTTAAATTGAAACATTGTCTTAATGTCACTCTGTAGCCTAAATGAATGGGCTCAGGTCATTTTTATAACTTTTAACTCTTACACCGTAATCATGTAAAGAAGGCATTTAGGAAGGGTATTTAAACCCAGTGGTAGAAATAATGGGTGTGCATTATGTGGTGCATAGGGGCACAGTACCATAAGGGCAAAAAGGCTTTTTGAAAAAGCAATTTTTTTATGTTTTCTTTATGTAGCTGGGGTTGTGTGTTTCTAAATCATTTCTGCATTTCCTCAATGCTATAGCCTAACATTTTAGAAGACTAACAGACTAGAGTAGGCGCCCTATCGTAAGATTCCATCATATAATTTTGACATAGAATAGGGAACGGGGGCGCCGTGAACGAGTAGCCTAGTGAGTTATTTTCTATGGAAAATGATGGATAAAGCAAAATAGCTGTCGGGGGCTAAAAATAGAAAAAGAAAGAGGGAAAAGGAGATGGCATGTCAATAGTTAAAAAAGTGGATGGTGAAAGGCAACAGGTAGCCTCTCAGTGCTACATCAGTGCTAAATAATAATTAGTCATCAATTGGGTGGCAGCCCCACCCAGGGACGGACTGGGACCAAAAATCGGCCCTGGAATATTTGGCCCAAGCGGCCCTCAAATCGGTCGGGCACACCTAATTAAATACAAAATATTTGCATTACCCTTAAATATGCATATATTTTCAACTATCATGGAGCACTGAAAGTGATGTAGGCCTCATTGGCTATCACTCTGACTGATCAGAGGTAGCCATGGAGCACATGATCTCCATATTCAAGTAGACTATGCAAGCAATTAATAAAGAAGAGTTTCTGCTTGAATTCAAAGTATCATTTCAAATTATTCAATAGGCTACATTTAAACTATACAATGCTCAACTGACAGCAGCACAAAACAGTTACTGAAGCCTATGTGTAAAGAGCTAAATTGCCTTGATTGTCTTAGACATGAATCACTGTAGGAGAACTGAAACATGAAATAAACAGGGCTGTTGCTGAAAATATGTTATTCCTGTAGGCTATACTACCTACCTACATTGCTACATTTTGGAACAGTATAGCTACATTAACTAACTATCAATGTCTTCCAGTAGCCTATCGTATAGGTTACTGTATAGCTTAGTTGGCTTGTGCATGAATATGACTTGATGTTTTGTAGCCTACATTTCCGTCAGTCTACAGTCTTTTAGCCCATCCTTACCATGATAACTCTTCCAAGATAGAACCCTTTCAACGCTCTACTTTGAGAGACCAATCACCACTCATGCCATCAACGTTGAATTTTGGGCATCTGACGGAAACTGATCAATCTGACCAACAATTAACATCGATTTGACACTCTTTTGCTGTCCGGGTTTGCAAATCATTTTTAGAACATTTAAATTGCACTATTTGTTATTATAATCACAGCACGGCCTTACTATGTTATCATTACCATATCATTACATTATCGCAATTAATAAGTCATCATAATCATCATCGTCAGCATGGCATGTCACACATAGCCTACTGCTCCACCACTGAGTTCTTATCATGTAGCCTCAACTAGGCTCCACCACCTGCTCACTGTCCCTCTGCTCTGTATGCTTGCTTACATCCTCGTTCAAATTCAACAAACTTCAACATGTTGCTGACATATGCTAGCCTACTTGCAATATTGTATTTTTGAAGCTTCTACATTGGCGTTAATTTTGCACTATTGCCACTACCGGCAACCGCCGCAATTTCGTGTAGGCAACTTCGATTAACTTTTGATGCGCTCACAGAAGCCAAAATGCAAGGGGTGGGGCCTGACGTGAGCTGTTATTGGATCAGTCGAGTGTCAATATGGAAATGTAACCAATGGGCCGCTGATTGTCCTTCCTTTGGGCCGATCGTTGGCCAAAATGATTAAATTATATATATAGCCTATTCTATCGGCCCAAAAGGTGCGTCGGCCCACCGGGGAAATGCCCGATATGCCAGATGGCCAGTCCGCCCATGGCCCCACCCCTCTGTAACTGTAGATCAGGGGTCTCAAACACCCGGCCCGCGACGTATGTCAAAATAATAATGTAATCCGGCCCTTGAGACTTTTTAATTGTGACAAACAACGATACTGATTAAAATAGACGATAGTTCCAAGTACGGTGACAAATCTCATTTGTACTCTGCTCCACTATGTGCTAGACATCCAGAGCTTCATTCAAACCCAAAATCGCTGCGCAAAGTTTTCAGGAAATACTTGTATTACACGCGAGAAACACAAAGACGTGCATTTGTAATGACGCGGAAGCGATGCAGGCCATAGTGTTGCATAAATTGAAGCAGAAATTAAGCAGAAATAGGCCTACACCAAATGTTGAAAAACGTTTACGTGTGATGAAGTCTTAGGTAGGCTATGTTATTCACCTATTCTAAATCTGAAGGAGAATATCCTTTTGGAGATTATGATCGATCGTCTATTGAATGGAGGTGCGTCTGTATAAGACGGTGTCCACTAAGCATACCATGCTTATTTCGACCCTCTGCCCAACATAGCTTGGAGGTTGCAGAGGTAATCGTGATGATAGTGTCCGTAATGGACGTGGTACAGACAGCAGGGCTAGTAGAAATAGGGCTCTAAACTACAAAGTCACCCGCAATATGATGCGAACTTCTGGGTACTCAGATTACCCGCGATAGGAACTGATTTAACCAGAATACTTTATTGTAGGCCTTGTGGTTTAGAAACCATATACATCTTAGGTGTTGGTATACATCTTAGGTGTTTTCCTGTTAATTTGTTATGTGGGTAATATGAAAAAAGTAAAGTAAACCTGCTCAAATATGTTCATCCAGTATTTATTGAAAGGTGCATAATTTGAGGTGCTTGCCATCCAGTGGCAAATTATATGGGTAAATTTACCCCCTTCATAAACTTTTGTTTTACTCAAAGATTTTACATTTACAGTAGGACTTTATCTCTGACCACTTTCAAGCCATGGCCTTTTGAAATTTTGATATAAAAATCCAATGGTGTTGCTTTCTTAACCCTGACGCCTATAGTTTGCCAGGTTTAAAAAAGTTATGAGAGGAAAATATTTTTATTTGGTGTGAAACACACACATACCTGTTTTTATGCTTTTCATTTGTTTTATAATTTGTATTAATATTTATTTTATCATTATTTTATTTATAAGCTAAGGTTGCTAGCACAGGTGTCTAAAACTAGATAAAAACACTTGCACTTTCTGTTTGCAGTTTTGTGTGGTATTTGAAAAAAAGAACATTGCATTTTCAGAAATAGCCGGCCCTCCAATCAGATGACGTTGGCAGAATTGGCCCCCAGCTCATTTGAGTTTGAGACCCCTGCTGTAGATGCTATCTCTCTCTCTCCCTCCTCGACAGGAAACAGTTGGCCTACACTGGTGGTTTGCAGTCTCCGGGTGGTGGTCTTCCTCACTAGCCTCCATGCTTCCACGTGGTGTGTCTGACGTTGCAGTGTCGTCACTTGGTTGCAGTGTGAGTTGTGTGCGTGTGAGTGTGTGTGTAGGAGATATTTCTTTTCTCTCTCTTTCTGCTTCCTGCCAGTGTCAGCCTTTAGCCGCTGTGTTTTGATACCAAATAAAAGTATATATATTTCTTTATTCACGTCTCTGCCATATGTGTTTTGAACCTGTGTTGCCTATTGATCAAGGTATCATTAAGTGAAGTTGTAACAGTGATGTCCTAGTAGTAACCATCCCCTAGGTAGCGTAGTCATCTATAACTTCCTCTATGAATCTGCCACACATGCATAGATTTGCTACCAAACTTGGAGGCTTGCAAATTTTCATGTTCATTAGGGTTCTAAATGAACTTGTTTGATTACCAGCCACATTAACTTTCTAAAGTTATTAGCCAATCAGAATTTCCACTAGCCAAATTTTTCCGGTGAAAATAAGAGAAATTATGAGTGCCACTGAATGCATTTGATCATTTTATTAACATTGTTGCCATGAATAGATAACAAAATATACACAGAAAGTGCAAACACTTCATTTTAAGTTTGGATCTATCTATCTATCTATCTATCTATCTATCTATTTCTCTGTCAATATCCTCATCCCCTGCTTCATTCCTCTTCTCGGCCACAGAAGTCTGTCCCAACCACCGCCGCGTTTAGTTTAATCTTAACTTTTTACTAGGGCTGTCAAAAGATTAAAAACAATTAACTAATTAATCTCATATTTTGAAATTAATTTTCACGATTAAAAAGTAAATGTTCTCCCTAAAGCCTAAAGCTTCTTAAGTGGCATATTAAATACAACATAAATCACAAAATTAATGAGTAACCACAAAGGTAAAAGTAAAACACTTTTATATTATTTAAATGACAATAATGACACAGTAATGTTGTTTTAAAGTATGAATTTCTTAAGAAATATTACTCATTTGATGCTGTTTAACTCTTTTGATGCTGTTTTGATGCTGTTTAACTCATTTGATGCTGTTTTGTTCACACATTCTCACAATGATCTTTTTTTACCAGCTCCATGCAAATAAAGCCTATGGCTAGTCCACAAACTTTAACATTGTTTGTGCCATATGCATAGCACAATATTAACAATGATAGGCATGTTGGTATCAACAGCTTTTATTCCTTTGGAAATAGAAGCATGTAATGACATGATGGTAGCGTTCTGTTTGCAATTAAAAGTGAATTATGAGCTTGGTAGCCAGCCACCTAGTTAGCTGAGTGGAATGCATTTCAATCGGCATATCATGTGCCTCATGTAAACAAATTATTGAAGACTTCTAGACTCACCAGTTCCATTACACAAAGGCAAAGACAACTCTTTATATTCTTGTCCATTATCCAAATCACAGTGAGTGCAGCCTATGGGTGTGTTCGAAACGGGTAAAGTTGCTGCCTTTTAAGATATCTACATGGGGAGCGAGGCAGCAAGTGCGGTTTGAAACCGAAAAAACAAATTCTGCTGCCTTCTAAGATATCTTAGAATTCCCAAATAACGGTCATTTTTGGAGGCAGCATCGCTTCATGCTCCCTCATACCTATAATCCCTTGCGGCAACGTCTGAAACAGCTGTGAAAGGTAAACAAACATGGCGGATGACATAGGTAATAGCTGCTGAATCTGTTTAAAATGTCATTTGTGTGACCTTATTTTGCTTAGATTTGTAGATTTGAGATGAGAAATAAACAATTTACTATCTGATTATGCCAGGTTTTACACACCGTGTACGTCTTGTCTAGTTTTCCATTAACTTTGTAGAATCCGAAATGTGCCCAGATGTCCACTTTCCAAGCATTGGGTGCGTTTTTAATTACCCGTCTATCGCGTTCATCTCCCTCCGTCATCTTGATTCTTTAGTGTTTTTGTTATGCTAGCTAGTGCTGCTGCTTAGCATGTAGCTACAGGCTGTGCATGTCATTACAACGTTGCTCCGGAATTGCCCCCAGAAGTAATTGAAACTTCACAACTTTATTGTCCACTCAAGGCCAGAAAATAAACAGTGACATAATCGATTATGGCATGTTGCCGCATCAATGCTGAATCGTGCATGCCCCGCATTGCAATACATCGCCGAATCGATTATTGTTGACACCACTAATTATCATGAACAATGACAAGCCAGCTGGAACCTGCCACTCATTTTCTCTCCCTCTCATGCGCGCTCAGACGCATTCTCAATTAAATGGAGTAGCATAGGACTATGTTCAAGTTGGATCTTAATGGAGAGGACCCAAAAAGTATCATCTTTATGTAACATGCTGTTGATGCATGTTGACATTGCAAACTTTCTCTAACAAGAGTACTATTTATTTACTATTTATTGGCTAAATGTTGGTACCTCCTCTGTCTCTTGGTGCCCTACGCACAGTGCGTGATGCCTGTGATGGTAGCGGCAGCACTGATCACTGATCAGGCAACTTTTTAAAACTGAAACTTATTTTAGTATCTATTTCAAAATCACGTTACTTTTGACAGCACTACTTTTTACTTTACTTTACTAGCTAACTCCCTCCTCTTTCAGTCTATGCTCCCTGCTCTGGCTCCATTCGTTCTTCTTCCTTGTGTTTTCTGGTAGACGCTCAGTTCGTTTCCATGGTGTCTCGCACTGGTTTCACTGCAAACTGCGTGCAGCCAATGGGCGTATAAAAAGTAATTACGTAGCATTACGGCACAGTGTTCATGGGAAAAGTAAGAAGTATTGCCATGGGGATTAATGACCGAGAACAGAGGCTTATGTATCATGCATGTAATGCCTCATGCATCACCGGCCAAACTGGCTAGTAGGTTTTTTATTAACACCCGCCAAAATGAATTTTAACCCGCATTTGGCGGTGTTAATTTAGAACCCTGATTAGATTAGTGTATATAGCTCATTTGCATATTAAAATTAATGTTCAAAGAAACTTGTAATACAAAAATGTTTACTTTTCATGGGTACCTTCATTTTGTAAAGTTTTATTTTGATACGAGTAAAGGAAAAAAATAGCCCCACTGAGGTGTATTGTTGCCTAGCCTTATTGACACACATCTCGGATGGATGAGTATTTAACATATTTCCTCAACTAGGATTTCTTAGGACTTTTAGTATGTTGTTCTGGACACCTCATAGAAATTATCTAAGCTGCAAATAAATGTTTTACAATAGTCTGTTGTAAAACGCTACTTGGACTATAACTGCCTGGACTATAACTGACAGCGTTAACAATGCCTTAACCGCCCTGGCCGTGGCACAACTGGCTGGGGCACCTGCACCGTACGCTGGCAACCCGGGTTCGATTCCCGCCCCGTGGTCCTTTCCGGATCCCACCCTGACTCTCTCTCCCATTCACTTCCTGTCATTTTCTACTATCCTGTCGCATTAAAGACATAAAAGTCCAAAATAATATACTTTAAAAAAAAAAACAATGCCTTTGCAAACAAACCACGGCATTGGATTCTATCGCTCTCCCAAAAATTCGGAGACAAACCTGGTCTAAACTAGCCCCATGGTTTAATGACAATATCCGTACACTAAAAAAGAACTGTAGGAAGTTTGAGCGAAAGTGGAGGTCGACTAAGCTAGAGGACCACCAAGAAGTATGGATGGACAGTTTTAAGATCTATAAGCAAGCAATGTGGAGTGCCAGGACAGCTTACTATTCGAGGTTTTTAAACTCCATAGTAATAACCCGAGGTTTCTTTTTAAAACAGTCACCAGTCTCACACATAACAAAGTCAACTTTTACTGCTGAAAACTTTTTAGATTTTTTTATGGCCAAAATTGATCTGATCAGAAATACGATAACGGATATGACTGATGCCTCAATCAGTGAGTCTAACGCCGACACAATAGCCCAACACCACTTGCACTCTCTCCCAATTCACCACCGTCTTCCCAGAATCATTCATGAGCATAGTTACCACCTCTAAATCCACCACATGTTCATTAGAGCCAATTCCAACCAGTCTATTTAAAGAATTACTACCTGCCTTTTTCAGTCCCTGTCTTCTCATTGTTAATAGGTCATTATCAGCGGGTTCAGTTCCATCAGCCTCTACTAAGAAAGGCAAACATTGATTCACAAATCTTGTAGAATTACAGACCAATATCACATCTGCCGTTTATGTCGAAACTACTCGAAAAAGCTGTTGCTACCTCGGGGGTCAGTACTTGGCCCTATTTTATTTTGCATTTATCTACTCTCTCTTGGCAATATTATGAATGCATTCAACATAAAGTCTCACTGCTATGCAGATGACACTAAACTCTATGTCACTATTCATGCCAATGACTCCACCCAACTGAACCAAATGAACAAACTAGAGGACTGCCTATCCGAAATCAGGAGATGGATGTGTAGAAACTTTTTATTGTTGAATGCTGATAAAACAGAGCTCTTGGTAGTAAGGCCGCCTAAGTGCAATAACTCAGAGAAACTTAGATTCTGCATAGATGGCTGCGACATCACTGAGAGCAAAACTGTTAAAAATCTTGCCTTTATTTTCGACTCTCAGCTTAACTTCCGAGACCACATTAAGTCTGCCACAAAAACTGCCTTCTACCATCTGAGCAATATTGTATTGTATTGTATCGATTTTAACAAAGCGCAATGCAGAAACTTTGATTCACGCCTTTGTGTCTTCTAGGCTAGACTACTGCAATGCCCTGTTTTCCAGCCTCCCTGCATGATCACTTAGAAGCCTGCAGCTCTTCCAAAATGCAGCGTCCAGGGTACTGACAAGGACCAGGAGATATGACCACATAACTCCTGTTTTAATCTCACTCCACTGACTACCCATACAGGCAAGAGCAGATTTTAAAATCAAATCACTGAATGGCTCTGCACCCTCATATCTAGCCGAACTGATTAACCCCTATACCCCCGCATGGCCACTCCGTTTACAATTATACAATTATATCTAGAAGCAATGAAACTACATATATTGATAATAAACTAAATATATAGTTCAATTTCATGTTCAAATTTGTCTTATCAATCAGAAAAAGTTGCTTTGCTTTCAACCACTGGTTTGGGCATTTTATTGTAAAAACAAAGTACCGGTTCAGGCACCGTTTTGGCACCGGCACGGTTTTAAAAGTATTGATTAAGCACCGGTATCGGATAAAACCCAAATGATACCCAACCCTTCGGACAATGCTAAATAAACCGAATAAACAAATCTACCCAGCAGGTTGGTTTCCGGTTTTCAGTTCAATCCTAAAATTGATGTTCCTGAACCGGTTAGAACAAAAAAATAAAGTTCCCGAATTGGTTAATAATGTTCCATGTCAGCTGCGGGAAATACAAATAAGTAGGCTGATCTTTAGGTCTTTAAAATTATGTTGTTAGTCTACTAGTCTCTAGTAAGTTTCTATCCTTTCATCAAACCACATTTTACCGAGGCACCATTGAGAGCATCCTCTTCAGCTGTATCGCTGTGTGGGGCGGAAGCTGCACTGAATACAACAGGAAAGCCCTGTAGCGCAAAGTGAACACAGCTGGAAGGATTATTGGTGCTTCACTCCCCTCCCTGAAAGACATTTACACCACCCACCTCACCCGCAAGGCAACCACAATTGTGAGTGATGCAAGTCACCCCGCTCACAATTTGTATGATCAACTGCCTTCTGGGAAGAGGTACAGAAGCCTGCGCTCCCGTACCACCAGACTCACCAACAGCTTCATACACCAGGCTATTAGGATGCTGAACTCTCTCCCCCCTCCACCCTCAGCTACATAACATCCTGGACTTTGGACCCACAATGGATGCCTTGCACTACTCCACTTGTACACTTGCACACTTTGCACACTTGTTGTTGTTGTCCTGTAGTCCTGAAAACACAACACACTTCTGCTGGTCTTACATAACTTGCACCACTATGCCACTTGCTTACTTAGGTCAAACAGAACTACCTCAGCCATTCATTGGCCACTATATTGACTGTCTATGCACAATTGCACAATTTCAACCCAATTTTGCTGCTCTTATTTATTCATTGTATGTGCCTTCTTAATTACTTTTTATTGTTTACTTGAATGTTATGTTTGTCTGTGGACTTAATTGGTAAAATTATGTCTTGTCTCCACCGTGGGATAGTGAGAAACGTAATTGGCATGTGAAGAAATTGACAATAAAGCAGACTTTGACTTTGAAACATTAAAGCACTTCATTATACATGAATTTAGACAAGGAACATTTCTGCCATGTCATTTATTGGCAAACAACTGAACACATATCCATTATACTTCTTACATAGCTCAATTGTTGCAAATGACAAATAGGGCAGGCTACATAGCTGTCACTGAGAACTTCAATTGACCAAACCTGGTCAGGGCCCAATCAGTGCATTTGTTTCTCTTATGTCTGTATCACTGTAGTTCTTACATCTTTTTAATCGGGGGGTGGAGGGTGGGGGAACTTCATCGACTGGATCAAACACTGTTCTCTCAAATCACTCAGATAAAGCAAGTGGCTTTGCAGGCAGGTCATTCATCCAAACCTGTTGGCTACCACTATTATGACCATTATTTCTGTACACCAGTCGTTTTTTTACCTTTTAACATCATGCTTGCATTAACAAGTCCAAATATACTCATTATATTTCCCTAGTATCTCACTCATGTTGTGCTTCATGTGTACGTTGCATACTTGAAGCAAAAAATGTTTGCAACAAGTATGTTGGAATTTTGTTTTCAATTATTTCAGAAACGGCAAAGATTAATCATTACACATCAATTTTGCACATTACACGCTGCTTTCTTTGTCTCAGTTTATTTTTTGTTTTTTCTTCCTGCTACTCTAGTTGAACTGCACTATTCCTTATCCAACATGACCACCTACTGGTTACAAAATGCCAATTCATCGGTAAGGCAATGGTCATCCTCAGAAACATTAAAGGTGCTCTAAGTGATGTTACACGGTTTCTAAGCTAGAACATTTTTTGTCACATACAGCAAACATCACCAAAACATCAACAAAAACAACTTGGTCTAGCCTGGACCATAAAAACTGTTCCAGCGAGTTAGCTCTCTGTTTTGTTTGAATGTCAACAGAAGTGACGTTACCCAAAATCGCTTGGAGCACCTTTAAAATCAGTAACCTTCTGAGTCTGAAATAAAGGCTGTGTTGCAGGCCTGACAATATGATATAGCTAGTTTTGGATATTTCTATTATATTGTATTGATATCGGCCAACAAAACATTTAAAAGCCGTGTTTTGAAATTAATGTGTGTAATGACATTATAGCATAATAGTTCTACACTAAAACATTGGCTATTTATTAATAGTAATAATAATAATGACACTGAAAGACCGGATAGACGAAACTTGGTGGGCATGTAACCCCATATGGATAGCATGGAACCATCGTTTTTCGTTTTGATCTGTAGCCCCCCCGCTGGACTGCACCCCCGAAAGGAGGGTAGGGCAGACACAGTTTTCTGTGAATATCTCGAGAACCGTAAGGTTTAGGAGGACCATTTTTTTTGTATGTTGATCTCAAGGGGCCATGTCAACCCATTCCATAACCACTCATTTCATGTATAGCGCCACCTAGTTAAACACAAAAAAGTAAAAATGAAGTGTTGTAATCGCAGGTATCTGTGACCTAACATGGTCAAAACTGCACGAAATTGGAAGTGTAGGATCATTATGACACCCTCTGAATGCATGCCAAGTTTCGTGAAATTCCGTTCATGGGGGGCCACACAATAAATTAATTTATGTTACTATACACCAACTGGCCTGTAGGTGGCCGGAGACAGTTTTCTGTGAATATCTCGAGAACCGTAGGGCCTAGGAGGTCCACCTTTTTTTGAATGTTGGTCTTAAGAGGGCATGTCAACCCATCCCATTACCACTTATTTCATGTATAGCGCCACCTAGTTAAAAATTAAAAAGCAAAAAATTAGGTGTTTTCATCACAATATCTCTGGCTGACATGGTCAAAACTGCACGAAATTGAAAGTGTAGGATCATTATGACACCCTCCGAATGCATGCCAAGTTTTGTGAACTTTCGTTCATGGGGGGCCTTACAATAAAATAATTTATGTGTACATTTAGTGACCGTACACCAACAAGGATTCCCAGGACACTGAAAGACCGGGGTACACGAAACTTGGTGGGCATGTAACCCCACATGGATAGCATGAAATCATTGTTTTTTGTTTTGATCTGTAGCCCCCCCGCTGTACTGGACCCCCCGAAAGGAGGGTAGGGCAGACACAGTTTTCTGTGAATATCTTGAGAACCGTAGGGCCTAGGATGACCAATTTTTTTTCCGTATGTTTGCCTCCAGGGGTCATGTTAACCCATTCCATGTGCACACATGTGCATAAACAGATACACACGCACACACATACATTTACAGTAATCATACGTATGACACATACTCACACAGTAGACATATGTACTGTACGCATGCATGCACATGCACAAACACACATACGCAGGCAAACACACAAGCACGCATACACACACACACACACCCACAAACATAAACATGTACACGCACACATGCACACAATTCAAGAATTTCTCAGAATTATGAACAGGCAAGATGGGGGTGGGGTTGTATAAAATTAATTTTACATGTGAAATCTATGAACTAATCATGTTTTGGTACTTGTTGTCTAGCAGATACCAGTGAGAATTGAGTGTGGATAATGCAATTTAGTGAGACTCATATAGGCCTTTCAGCGTGATTTATTTTTGTGGAAAAAATGTGCTGGACTGGGCGGCGGTCATATTTTGTACCGCTCTGCGGTACATCTAGTTTTGGAAATATTCATCTAGCCTATGTTTATATAGCTGTGGTAAGGTTTCAATAACCTTTGCTTAGACACTTCCGGTTTCATATCTGAATACTATGGAGCCCTAGAGGGGTCATCGCAAAATGTTTTGCATGTTGAGAGAATGTGCGCTCATTTTACTACATTGTGCGCTCGTTTTACTAAATTGTGCTCTTGTTTAACTAAATTGTGCCCTCGTTTAACTATATTTTACACTCGTTTTACTAAATCGTACGCTCGTTTTACTAAATTGTGCGCTATAAACCATGACGACCTAAAGTCTTTAATTAGCTGCCTACGGTTATCATCACATTACCAATATGAACTGTTACAGACAGCTGTAGGCCTAGTCCATGTCAAGGTAACACGAAGTTGCCACCACAGCACAGCGAGCGGTGAGAAAATGTCGGGAATTACTAAATGTGAGCACAAAATACATATTTCGAGAGCTCAATTTAGGCCTACAACGGGGTCACGTTGTATTAATTCGAAGGCTTAATTAAAGGAAAACGTGCTCACGTTTTATTAATTCGAGGGCTTAATTAAAGGAAAACGTGCTCACAAATTATCACGAGCAGAAAAAATATCACTTAAAGTGAGCTCTCCCGGGCTCCGTAGAATACAGATACAGATAATTTTGTGGGTTGAACAGATACAGATAATGGTGACACTGAGCACGTCTACTTTGCAGGCGTTGTTTACTTTGCTTAGGCGTTGTAGACTTTGTTTATCACAATAAGTTTTGATTTTGTCATCCCCTCTCGTCGTTGATTGGCCTGACATTGTTTTTGTCTGAGGGAAACGTTAGTGAACTATCGTTCCAGACTAGTACTGTATCTCCATGAAAGGATCTAGGTGAAAGAATATTTTTGGGGGGCTTTTTGCCCTTATTTTGACAGGATAAGAGATGGGTAGGATCGGGAAATGACCCGTATTGGAATGGAACCCGGGTGCCTGTGGGCACTTGGACCCGAAGGTACCAGTTGTGCCACAGTGTCCCCCTGTTAGGCTTTTGAATACAGGCCTTTATTTTGTGAATACAGGCTTTATTTTGACATAGAAAATATTTGTATTCTTTGATGGACAAAGGGATTGTCAGGGACACCAGTCACATTTACAAATCTTATGGGTCTCATATGCAACCACTGACTGTTCAAACTTTAGTAGTCCATTAGTTTGACCATGGTCTTGGTGAGGGCAAATTAAATATTTAAGCTCCTAGATAGAGTGGAAAATGTACATTTATCCTAGAGGGGCACTCAGAGAGCACAGACATCTGCTCTTGCAATGTTAAACTGAAAATAAGTCATGTATGTAATGTCAAGTGGTTAGAGTGGGGGGTCTGACATCTGACTCATTAACCATCAGCACTGGTGCTCCCCAAGGCTGTGTTTTGAGTCCACTGCTGTACAACATATACATCATGTGGACTGCAAAGCCAACAGTAGTCATACCTCCATCATCAAGTTTGCAGATGACACAGTGATCTTGGGCCTGATTAGTAACAACAATGAACAGCTGTACTTGGATCAGGTTGATGAGGTGGCACAGTGGTGTCAATCTAACAGCTTGACACTGAATATCAATAAAACCAAGGAAATGGTAGTGGATTACAGAAGGCAGCAGCAGAACTACAGTTACACCCCACTAATGATCAGCGGGCAACCTGTAGAGAGAGTCACAAGTTTTAAATACCTTGGTGTCCACATTACTGAAGACTTAACATGGACTGTTAACACTCAATATGTTCTGAAAAAGTCCAGACAACGACTCTACTTCCTTCGTCAGCTAAGGAAATTCAAAGTTTCTACATCCATCATGAAGGCCTTCTACACTTCAGCTCTTCTCCAACACACATCCTCTACATACTTACAGCACACTGCCCCCACCTACACACACACACACACACACACAGTCACTGCTCCACTCCCCTCCCGCCCACACACACATCTTCACTGTCATCACTCACATACATCATACATACAGTACTCTGCTTGCAATAGTAAGTCCCTGCCCCCCCCCCCCCTACATACACAGCACATTATTTCATCAGGAAGCTTCTCCAACACACATCCCCAACATACTTACAGCACACTGCCCACACACACACTACACACACACACACACACACAGTCACTGCTCCACTCCCCTCCCGCCCACACACACATCTTCACTGTCATCACTCACATACATCATACATACAGTACTCTGCTTGCAATAGTAAGTCCCTGCCCCCCCCCCCCCCCCCCCCCTACATACACAGCACATTATTTCATCAGGAAGCTTCTCCAACACACATCCCCAACATACTTACAGCACACTGCCCCCCCCCCCCCCCCCCCAATACACAGCACATTGTCTCATGAGGAAGCTTCCCCAACACACATACAGTATTGCACACTGCCCTCTCCCCACATACACAGCACACTATCCCATCTCCCCTGTCATCCCCCCAACACACACACCAAGACCCCTGGCAGTTGGGTTAGCCCCTTGAGCCGTGGATCTGCCCAAGGTTTCTTCCTTGGTAAGGGAGTTTTTCCTTGCCCCTGTTGCTCTTGGGTGCTCCTTGTTGGTGCCCCCCACCCAATCCCAATCCTCCCCCACCTTTTTTACGCAGCCCTTGCCACTTAATCTACTAAACCCCTCTTCTACTGCACTCTTTACCCCCCCCCCCATTAATGCACAAATAGGCTGACACCAGACATAATTTCACTGCATTTCTTACTTCCAGTAACTATATGCATGTGACAATAAACTTCCTTGTATCCTTGTATCCTTGTATCCTTGTATACACCCCATGATTTGGATCTGCTCTAAAATGTAATGGGTTCTTCTACACCCTTCAACCAGGTTTAATGAAAATCCATGTAGGCAATATTTACATAATCCTGTTGACAGAAGAAAAAAAACACACCAAAAACATAGCAGAGAAGTTATTGTATGTTGGAAGCCTTGCCTTAGCAGAATGCAATTCTCATATTGTGAATTAACCGCTATTTTTATCTGCCATACTTTCCAGTATTTAAATCTGTTTGGGAAAAGGAGGTGACTCACAAGCATTTTCATCATAGTAAAAAAACTTTACTCTTGAACTATAAAAATTGAATTTAATGTTACATCTCACGCACATCTAACATCTCACCCTGGGAAATGTTGTCCATCTGTAACACTGGCCACACACCATGAACTAAAGTATATGGAATGTGGCATACATTTGGTCTGGAACCTTTGGCTAGTTTCTACACATTGATTTGCATTACTACACATCCATCACATTGTAACTGGAGTCCTACAATCCCTGATTAATGTCCTGTAATCTCAATTTGAAGGAATTCCATGCTTGTGGGTGTTCTACCCAAAAGCCTAACTGAAGAAACCTAAACCTTGTCATTACAATTCTGTGATAATCACAGCTTTGAAAATGCTCTAGGTTATTTATGTTTTCCTCTTTCTTTCTTGTTTTGGGGAGTCTCTTTCATAGCAATTACCTTTATATATAGCTCCTAAACTCCATACACGATGCCAGTGAAGAGAGCTATAAGATTAAGTTTACAGTAGCTACACCCTGACATTTTGCAGTATGTTCTTTTCATCGTTAGCCTCTGCTGCTTCTGGAATGCTCCCTGGGCTCCATCCAGTTCTGTCAGAAAAGTAAAAACAAAAATGAGTAGTTTGAAAACCAACAAAGGACTCAAGTAAAAGCATGCAGTGCATGGGTGGTGCCACTGCATGGATTGAAATTATGTTCTGTGCTAAGATTACATTGTTTTTCAGAAGGCCTCCTGTTTCTCAGTATGTTAAGTCAACTTCTGTCAGTTCTACCTCTGTGGCAAGGGGATCTTTTATTGAATATATTCTTAATTTAAATACTTGATGGTTAGTCAGTATCAGGCTCCTTGCAGGATTACAAAGACCTGACACTTATGCTGGGGCTATTAACTTTTGTTCTTAAGTATGCATGAACAAACATTAATGTATGCCTACGTCATTTCTCTGTAATGATCAAAAAACTATCAACCAAAAACATTCAATGAAACCATAACAATATACTGTGGGAGGCTGACAAGAATCATTTAATAGTAAATATGTTGAAAAAATAACAAAGGAAACGGAAAAGCAAATAAATGCATACCATTGAGTTCTGGCATTAGTTGAGCTATAAGTGGTTTTGAACAGGCCTCTAGAACAAGAAAGTATGAATTTGAAATAAAAAAAAAAGAAATTGTTAAAATCAACCAAAAAATCTCTCAAAATTTATGATACTACCTTCACTGCAGATTAATTACCACTCATATGTCATCTGACATTTCCTTATGTTTATTCAAAGTGACAAGGTCATATCGGTGGTAACTAATCCCTTTTGGGGCGGCGGCTCAGATGGACAAGGAGTTGCTCAGCTACTGGAAGTATACTTTCGTGTAGCACCCTATGTGCACTGTGTGCTTA
Organism: Alosa sapidissima; assembly: GCF_018492685.1. NCBI lineage: Eukaryota > Metazoa > Chordata > Actinopteri > Clupeiformes > Clupeidae > Alosa > Alosa sapidissima. The sequence goes on along the minus strand of NC_055961.1, from coordinate 38,340,410 downwards.
CTGGTGGAGTGTTCAAATTTTAACAGAATAGTAGCCTAGAAATGTAGATGCACCCTAGCGGCAGCAAATTTAATTTGGGCTAGTCTAGCAACTCTCCGTTGGCTTGCGAGCTGGAAAAATGACTTGACTTCGAACTTGAACTTCGATAGGGCCAATCACATTGTGTATAGAGTCGATAGGCGGGCTTTACATAATTATTGATGGCAGAGTTGAAATGGTTCGGCGTGAATTCCCTGCTACTTGAAAATAAAGAAGGTGGATGTTGCTGTTGGCGAACAGCGTTGTAATATTTGCACACCGGCTAAATACTTTAACGCTATTAAATAGCAATAACTGAGACGCATACGGCACTGGTGACTGGTAGTTTATTCCGCCATTCAGATCACACACAAAACTCGCGTGAGTACCGTGAGAGTGCCCTGGGGCTACGGTGCCCCTTAGGAGACATACAGTCAGGATGTTACATCTCCCTTCTTAAGAAAAAGTGGAATCTCATAAACACACAGTATTCATTTTGTAAATGGAACTCTTGTGCTTACAAACACTTAAAACATATGACATCCAATAACTTCATGAACAAGGTGTGCTTACAAACACTTAAAACATATGGCATTCAATAACTTCATGAGCAAGGTGATTGTGCTTAAGGCACAATCAGAAGAGTCTGAAAAGTACATTCTTTGGTCATTAGTGCATTACTATGTAAACAAATATGCAGTAGACATAAGGTAGGTGCAATAGATTCATTAGTGTTCTAGTTAAGGAGTGAAGTGTAACTTTCTTCTAAGACTCAGGTCACAGGTAAGTATACTCAGGTAGGTGAACTCATTTTTTCAAGTAACAGGTACAGTAAACCAAGTGGATTCAGGTAAGTGAGCACATTTTCAGGTAACAGGTAATGGCCACCTTACACCAAACAACTTTGACAAGATTTGGGAAAGATTCTTGAACGATTGTAATAATAATAATAATAATAATTCATTTTTATTTGTATAACGCTTTTCAAAGACCCAAAGTCACTTACAGAATTGGGAAACAGAGAAGGACAACAGTACCACATACATACATACACACACACACACACACACACGCACAGACACACACAGACACACACACAAGAGCAGCAATGAATTGATGAATAAAAAGTAAATAATAATGGTACAAGCATCAAAGACAAGAGCAGTAATGGAATGAGGAATGAATAATAATAATACAGACATCCAGGACAAGACATGAGCAATAACAGTCACAGGTTATGGTTGTGGGTAGGGGAGGTCGTAGGCTTGCGAGAAGAGGTATGTTTTTAAACAGGATTTGAATGTTGAAAGTGAGGGGGAGTCACGGACAGATTGGGGGAGTGAGTTCCAGAGTCGGGGTGCTGCTGAGGAGAAGGCTCTGTCGCCGAAGGTTGTAAGTCTTGATGGTTTGGTGATCAGAGTGAGTGTGGAGGAGGATCGGAGGGCTCGGGAGGGTCGATTGGGGGTGAGGAGATTGGACAGGTAGGACGGGGCCAGGTGATGGAGGGCTTTAAAAGTCATGAGGAGTATTTTGAAGGTGATGCGTTGTTTGATGGGGAGCCAGTGGAGAGCGAAGAGGACAGGAGTGATTTGTTCACGGGACCGGGTGTGGGTGAGGAGGCGAGCAGCAGAGTTTTAAACCATTTGGAGTCTATGGAGGGTGTGAGAAGTGATGCCAGAGAGAATGGAGTTGCAATAGTCCAGACATGAGGAAATGAAGGCATGGATGAGGGATTCGGCAGCAGAGGGAGAGAGGCAGTGTCGGATCTTGGCGATGCGGCGGAGGTGGAAGTATGAGGTCTTGATGATGGAGCTGACATGGGGATCAAAGGAGAGGGTGGGGTCCAGGGTGACGCCAAGGTTACGTGCCAGGGGGGAGGGGGTGATGGTCGAGGTGCCAATGGTGAGTGAGATGGGACCAGTTTTATTGAGGGTGGATTTGGTGCCTATGAGGAGTTCTGTTTTGTCACTGTTGAGTTGGAGGAAGTTGTGGGTCAGCCATGATTTTATTGTGGAGATGCAGGTTTCAATGTGGCTGAGGGGAGGGTTTTGGGTGGATTTGGTGCTGATGTAAATCTGGGTGTCGTCTGCATAACAGTGGAAGTCAAGGTTGAGTTTGCGAATGATGTGACCAAGGGGGAAAAGGTAGCAGATGAAGAGCAGGGGACCAAGGACTGAACCCTGGGGGACCCCCTGCGGAACAGGAGAGAGGGTGGAAGAGTGGCCAGAGAGGGAGACAAACTGTTGCCTGTTTGTGAGGTAGGAAGTGAGCCAATCGAGTGGGGTGCCCTCAACACCCAGCTGGCGCAGCCTTGCCAGGAGGATGGTGTGGTTGACCGTGTCGAAGGCTGCGCTGAGGTCGAGTAGTAGCAGGATGTTGAGGGCACCGGAGTCTGCAGAGATGAGGAGGTCGTTGATGACTTTGACGAGGGCAGTTTCAGTGCTGTGGAGTGGGCGGAAACCAGACTGGAGGGGTTCGTAGAGGTTGTTTGACTGGAGGTGGGTATGGAGTTGGGCGGCGACAATGCGTTCAAGTGTTTTGGAGAAAAATGGCAGATTAGAAATAGGGCAGTAGTTGGAGAGGTTGGCTGGATCCAGGGTGGGCTTTTTAAGGATGGGGGTGATGGAGGCAAGTTTGAAGACAGCGGGAACATGACCAAGGGAGAGAGACTGATTGAAGAGGGTGGTGAGGTGGGGGATGAGGACAGGGAGGCAGGCTTTGGTTAGAGTGGTTGGGAGGGGGTCGAGAGAGATTGTAGTCTTTTAACTAATACCCCCCCCATTCAAGCTTTACTCAAAAGACTCCAATCTTTCAAGAATCTTTCCCAAATCTTGTCAAAGTTCTTTGGTGTAAGGACGCCATTAGTTCAGGTCACAGGTAGGTATACTCAGATAGGTGAACTCATTTTTTTCAAGAAACAGGTACAGTAAACCAGGTGGATTCAGGTAAATGAACACATATTCAGGTAATTGATTGGCAAGTGATTACATTTCTCTTTCTTTCTTTCTTTCTTTCTTTTTTTTTAAGTAACAGGTACAGTAAACCAGGTGGATTCAGGTAAGTGAACACATTTTTTTAGGTAACAGGTAAGTGATTAGATTTCTTTCTTTTTTTTTTTTTTTTTTTTAATTTTAGGGCAGCGATCCGCCTACACCCTTTACATTACAGGTTGAGAGTTATCTTTGGTCTGGAGATGCGTCCAGACCTTGTCATGTAACCAGGCTGCTGTTGGTCTGTGGGTCGCAGGTGGTTGGCAGGTGCAGGGTGAGGGGGTTGTGTGTTGTTGTGCGTGTCTGCGTGTTGCATATCTGTATGCTGTGTGTCCCTGGTGTCTGGGGCGTCTCTGGGGTTGGCACGGAGGTGTCAGCGGTTTCTCCGCAGAGTCTGTCCGTCTCCTGTCTGTACGTGGTAGCTTCTGTGTGTGTGTGCATGTTTTGTTACCGTTGCGGGTCTCCATGATCCGTCTTCCTGGCGAATGCGGACAGGTGTGCCAACAGGTAGGTGAGGCAGTGGCTTGGTGCCTCTGTTGAAGTACACTTGTTGACGATGTTGACATGCTTGTCGCCTAACTTGGACCGCTGTCTGGGATACAACCTGTGGCTGCAGTCGCCTGCTGGTAACTGGGAGTATGGAGCGTAGACGTCGACTCATCAGAAGCTGTGCAGGTGATCGGAGGTTGTCCACTGGAGTGTTCCTGTATTCCAGCAGAGCGAGGTAGGGGTCTTTGTTTGAAGCTTTTGCTTTGTCCAGCATGCGCTTTGCTGTCTGGACAGTCTTTTCGGCGAGGCCGTTGCTCTGGGGGTAACGTGGACTTGTGGTGGTGTGGGTGAAACCCCACGCGTCGGTGAAGCGGTGGAACTCCTCAGAGCTGTAGTCCATTGTCGCTGATGACTGTCTCTGCGATGCTGTGATGAGCAAATGCAGACTTGAGTTTTGTGATAACTGCAGGTGATGTGCAGCTGGTAAGTCTCTCCATCTCGAAGAATCTGCTGTAGTAATCTACAATAATAATGAATGCTTGATTGACACGTGAAAAGGTCTGTACTCACTACTTGCAATGGTCTCTCGGGTATGTCGTGTGACAGCAGGGGTTCTCTGGGGTTGGCACCACGTCTTTCTTGGCATATGCTGCACTGTTCCACTGTTGTTTCAATCTGTTAGCCCATGCCGGGCCCGAAGAGGTCTCTCGCTCTGTGTTTACTTTTCTCCACGCCCATGTGTCCTGTGTGTATGTGCTGAATCATGTCTCCTCTCAGACTCAGGGGGACTATTATCAAAGATCCTTGATTACTAGCAAGATAGAGCAACGTAATTCGTTACTATGGGAGCAAAACGGGACAGTTCCGGTCTGCATAAGTGGGAGTGTCACCTTACGTCACTAAATAAACTTTCTCTCTTAATAAGCAATAAGAACAGATAAACATAATTATGTTCACAGTATTATTGTCTATAATCATGTATGATACCAATGAATCATTCTTTAGGACATGATATGAATAATTTAATTAGTCATGTGAACTGAGCTAGCTAGCTAACGCTAGCTTAAAATGCTATACAAGTGGATGGGAGTAGCTATGGCAATACAGCTATGCGCTAACAAGTGACTAGTAGTTGAAGGACTGCGCTTAAACTTAATATACTGTTGCAAATTCACTTGAGTATAAACTATCCACTTTAACTAATGTCAGCAATGTTATTCAGCTAGTTGTCATTTCAAAGAAATTACACTTCTCCGTTTAAAATGTTACCTTAGCTAAGAGGCTAGCTAGCATGCTAACAACCGGACAGTAACTGGCAGCAGCATGGTCTGATATTAAGTTATTTTATTACAAATCCGAACGCTAAAAAATTACACTTTTAGGCGTGAAATGATCCCAAACACTTACAGATTATGACAAAATTTTCCAAAAAACCCTCAACAAATCCAGAAAGACATAATGACCAATTTATTGGTAAAATTTCACAAGTCTCCATTGACATTAGTGCAGGGTTTACTCTGGTCTGCATAAAGGGGGATTTCCCCCCTCCCCCTTGCAATAATCGAACGCGGAAATTGTCGAACGTTTGCGCCTCTCGCTCCGCTTTAACCCTCTCTGCTATTATCTTCTCACCTTTGCAAAGTATGCCTTCCATCTCAGAAATCTCATCCCGGTGGTTCCAGTATTCCTGGATGCAGGGCGGGCATTTCTTCCTCTCGTCAGGCCATCCATGCTGTGTGGCTCTTTTCAGTGCAGTGAGCTGTGGATCACGTGCTGTAGCGTCTTTGATCTCTGTCTGCTATCACTCACTGGCATGGTGCTCATGAGTGTGTGTACCTGTGCTTCCATGCTCTCCATGAGGCTGCGGTCATGGTGCTCAATGGACTTCCGGGACAACGTGTCAGCAACCGGAATGTCCTTACCAGGGCGGTGGATGATGTGGATGTCATATTTCTGAAGCTGTAGTATCATCCTCTGTAGCCGCGGTGGATCGCGGAGGATCGCTTTTTTTTTTATCGGTTTCTCAGTTCTTTGTGAGGGTCAAATTACGCTAGCGCTAGCAGGGGTGATTTGTTATCAGTTCTTTAATCTGCGTGAACGTTTTGTCGTGGTTTTATTCCCATATGAACTCGCTGTCTTGCTTTAATAGTTGACGCAATGGTGCATTTACCTCAGAGAGACATGGTGCGAACTGGGCCAGATAGTTGATCATTCCGAGGATGGTCTCCAACTCCCCTCTGCTTGTGGGTGGCTGCATTTCTTTAATCGCCTTCACCTTGGCCGGCTCCGGCTTGACGCCTTCGCTTGAGAGCGTATGCCCAAAGTAGCTGACCTCTTGCACGCATATCTGACACCTGTCAGGGTTCAGCCTTTTTCCTCTCTCTCTCGTGCGTCTCAGCATGGCTCTGAGGTTGTTGTCGTGCTCAAGCTTTGTTTTGCCAAAAACAAGATGTCATCAACTATGGCAGCTACACCTGGGAGGCCTTCGTACGTTTCGTCTACCCGTCTTTGAAATTCGTCCTGGGCGGAATTGATGCCGAAAGGAAATCTGAGGAACCGATATCTGCCAAAGGGCGTATTGAATGTTGTTAGCAACGAAGACTGTTTGCTTAACTTGATGGCCCAGTAGCCATACCTGGCGTCTAGGACGCTGAAGTACCTTGCTCCGGTGAGCTTTGTCATTACGTCCTCCAGCGTCGGCAGCGGGTAGTGGGGCCTCTGGATGGCCTTGTTGAGGGCCCTGGGGTCCAGGCAGACCCTCAGCTTGCCGGTCTGGGGCTTCTCCACAACTACGAGGGCGTTGACCCACTCTGTGGGCTCAGTCACTTTACGGATCACGTTGCACACCTCCATCTTATCCAGCTCTTGCTTCAGCCTCTCCCGTAAAGCAAGTGGTACTCTCCGTGGGGGGTATACTACTGGCGCTGCATACGGGTCGATGTGGAGGTTGCACTCACCAGGGAACTCACCTATGCCTTGGAACAGGGCTGTACAGTGACATATATGTCGCACATGCTATAAAAAAAATAGTTTGTGCGATGGATGATACACTGTATACTACAGTATACAGTTTTGCTTATGGCAATACAATGCATGCGTGTGAGACTGACAGGGAGGCTACATCAATTACCTTCTACTGTGATCAGTGCAACTGGCTACACCAGATGTGATAGAGGCGCGTAGGCTACGTAAAAAAAAAAAAATAGACCCGTCTTCTGTTTTTGCGCGTCGCGAACGGAGCTCTTCGTTACGTGCCCGGTGTAGGCTCCCGGTGAAACGCTTGTTTGTTTGTTTGAAGTGCGTATAGACTACTTCTGTGAGCGGGGAATTGATGTAGGCTACTTTGATTTCAACTTAGTTGCAGTCTACGCGATTAAAAAGTATGTCTACTTGTTTGTAGGCCTAGTATCCAAACAATCCAACTCCAAATCAAACAACACCTTGCAAATTATCCTCGCGAGTCGAACAAGTGATAGCTATGTTTAGCCTAAAGCGAAAGTATCTTCCGACCGGGACGGGCTGAGGTGATTAGATTAGGCAAGCAGAGGTAGAAGTTTGTGGCAATCGTCTTGTTGCTTTGCATTTTTAGTTCAGTTTTAAACTAACAACTTTGTATCCAAACAACACCATTCAGATCTAAAACTTAGAAGAAAAAAGTCCACCGGGACGTTCGCTTCTATCTGTCAAATATGAGTCCACTTCATGCGCAACAGTCTCGCTTAGTAGTGCTTAATAATCTATACAAGATCGGTTCTGAAAAAACCTTCACGACACTTTAATTACAACTGCGTTTAGCCACAGACCTTTACTAGCTATCTTTAGTAAGCTACATACTGTAGCCTATGTGTATGGAACAGTCTAGGGATGCATTTCATGGGTGCACTGTGTGACATGTCAGTTAGCCTACTCATTTGCACCACTGGTTAGATGTATTACGGTATTTCCCTCGTGCAATGACAATAAGGTTGAATGTAGGGTAACTCTAATCTAAAATCTTAGAAATATGAACTAAACGTGAATTAAATCTCAGTGGAATAAAATCTTCAGCATATCTTCTACTTATTCAAAAATAAATGAACTGACTTCCAATGCATGAATAAGAAAAAATAACAAAAAATCAATGGCATGACCTGTCTTCCTGATACCCATTGAAAAGTCTAACTGCATGGAACTGTCAGGGATTGTTTTTTTGTTTTTACAAAAACACAGCAACCAAATAACATATCATGCTGATAGCTTTTGTTCATCTCAAAGCCAGGTGAGATGTTTGCAACTACATGATCTATATCTCTATATATGCTTCCATTGGGAAACGTCATAAGTCAACATAATGTAAACTTCCACAGCTACGCAGATGATACCCAATTGTATCTTTCTGTTGAGCCAACTAACCCAGATGGCCTTTGCTCCCTCACTGCATGCCTAACCTCCATTAATCAGTGGATGAGCAAAAACTTTTTGAAACTAAATGATGACAAAACAGAGGTACTTCTGGTTGGACCAAAACTAAAGCGAGATATTATTCTTAGTAATCTGGGGAACTTGGCACACCAGGTCAAACCAAAAGTAACAAGCCTCGGTGTCATCTTAGATGCAGAGTTAAGTTTTAAGCCCCATATCAGTAAAGTTACTCAGACAGCCTATTTCCACTTGAGAAACATTGCCAAAGTGCGGCCCTTTTTAACTCAACAAGATGCAGAAAAACTAATTCACGCCTTTATCACTAGCAGGTTAGACTACTGCAATGCACTTTTCACTGGTCTTCCCAAAAAACATCTAAAGAAATTGGCACTCATACAGAACTCTGCGGCTAGACTTTTAACTAAGACTAAGAAGAGAGAACACATCACCCCTGTGTTGGCTGAACTGCACTGGCTCCCTATTTCCTATAGAATTGATTTTAAGGTTATGTTAATTACTTACAAAGCTCTGAATGGCATAGCACCTTCATATATCTCTGAGCTTTTAATATCTTATCAACCACAAAGGAAACTTAGATCATCCAATTCTAATCTTTTAATCGTACCCAAAGTGCTCCACAAACAAAGTGGAGAAGCTGCGTTTATCCATTATGCCCCCAAACTATGGAACACCCTGCCTCTGTACATCAAGCAGGCGAGTTCAGTAAATATTTTTAAAAAAGATCTGAAAACATACCTGTACAGGAAAGCTTTTAGTTAACTCATCTTATCCTGTAGACTACATTTTCAGATTATTCTACATCTGCTACTATTGGAGGGCGCAGCCAGCCAGAAGCAGATGGGCTCCCCCTATTAAGTCAGGTTCTGCTCAAGGTTTCTTCCTGGAATATGGGAGTTTTTCCTTGCCACAGTTGCCATATGGCGTGCTTGTGGGGGGTAAGAGGGTTAAGGCTGCCAGTCTTATGACGTCATTTTCTATATTTTTGATATGTTGCTGAGCATATCATAAACAGCAAAGAAAAGTGATTGATAATGACTGACTGACTACTATTGTGTTACATGCTTCAAATGTAAAGCACTTTGAGCTGCATTCTGTGTATGAAAGGTGCTATACAAATAAAGCTTTATTATTATTATTATTATTATTATTATTATTATGAGCTTTTATCAATCCAGTTGCAGTAGGCCTAGATCCCAACCACAATTGATGAACTGTGATGAACTGCCCTATTTGTGATTGTTTTTAGAGATTTTAGAGGTTTTATATCGATGCTACAGAATTTGTGGCTGGTGCTACAAAACTTTTAACCCCTGTAGCACCAGTGCTACTTGCAAAAGAAGTTAACGTACAGCCCTGCCTTGGAAGACGTCAGCGTATTCCTGGAGAAGGCTGTCTGTGTGTGTGCTCGCCGGTTCCAGTCCATTTTCACCCACGGCCAGTATCAGCTTGATGAGCTTTAGGTCCACACTCGCTCTCATTCCCAGGATCGGAGGTGCTTTGGTGTCGACCACGTAGAAGTCAAGCGTGATGGAGGTGTTCTTGTGCTTGCATTTTAAACGACAGATGCCCTTCACTTTGAGGAACTCTCCTCCGTAACTGGTGAGTTTTTGAGTAGCTGGTTTCAAAGCAGTATTGCTGAACAGTCTATCAAACGTGTGTACGAGTATTACGTTGGTCTGTGTGTGTTCATCTGGGTTCCCGTCTTCTGCCTATGGCATGTACTGTATCGCGTCGTTATTGAGGTCCTTGCCTCCGATCATCTCCTTGAGCTGCGTTTGCGCTAGCTCGTGAGAGTGCGCAATGTCAATTGCCTTATCCATTGTTAGCTCCGTGCCATGGAAGTAGTTTTTCCCTCACTCGCGGTGAGTTTGTTGCGAAAACGATGCGGACTCGCACCATCTCCTCACTATTGGGATACCCACAGTCTTTGACTAACAACTTTAAGTCGGTGACGAACTGTTCGAACGTTTCCCCGGTCCCTGGCATTTTCTCATGAAAACCATACCTTGCATATATCGGATTTGACTTTGGTGTGAGATATTCATTGTACTTAGCGTAATATGTTTTGAGTTTTTTGGCGTCCTCAGTGTCCAGTGTCCATGTGTTATAAATGTCCCATCCTTTCTCTCCAATTCATAAGAGAAGGTAGCTGCACTACTTGTCTTGTTCGCGTTTCTCACGCAGGGGTCCGGAGAACATCAGCTCCGCGTGGTTTTTGAAATGTCGCCACGCTTCAGGCAAGTTCGGTGAATCCCAGTCCATCTTAGGTGCTGGAACGCCGAAACTGTCCATCTTGAATGAAGGGTACTTATTCGAGCCTCTACTCTGACACCATGTAATATTTGCACACCGGCTAAATACTTTAACGCTATTAAATAGCAATAACTGAGACGCATACGGCACTGGTGACTGGTAGTTTATTCCGCCATTCAGATCACACACGAATTTCGCGTGAGTACCATGAGAGTGCCCTGGGGCTACGGTGTCCCTTAGGGGACATACAGTCAGGATGTTAAGCGTGATACGAGATAAGCTTTTTTTAAGTTGACAAAAGTTTGAACTAGTCAACTAGCTCCGCTGGTGGGAAAACACATGGGACTCATGAGTTGTATTGCTATCCTATTGCGTGCAGAGGGAATTGGGAAGACAACCGATTATCCCACCCCTCGGACTGAGCACTGCGAATGGTGAGTCCCCAGACCCTACATTTTAATGTGGGTCTGGCTCATCACGCTAACAGAATAGACATCAAACACTAACTCCGTGCACTTAGCGGAAATGACGATCATAACATTTAAATATAATTTTATTTGTGTCCTCTATTCGACAGTAACATAGTCATACTGTGTCAAAACATGAACAGTTTATGTTATAACTTGCTTGTACCTCTGTAAAGTGTGTTTTCCACTGCTGCTGCTTCAGCTTTCTCAACCATGATTACCACGAGTTTGAAAACGTTCCCTCCCTTCCGCTATATAGCCAAGATGGCATCCGTTGAGGGCGAAAAGTGTCTGGCGTTCCACACTCAGCTTTTTGACCATTATGTGTGCACCATCTGGGGACTAGCAGTGCACTTTGTGTCGTTGGAATGGTCAGTTTGAACACCCTCACACACTCAAATTAGTTATATGATCGCCATTTCCGCTAAGTGCACAGAGTTAGTGTGCTGTAATGTTTAGAAGACTGTACGTTTAGACGACTATACATTAATGACACAAACATAATGCAGAAGTAAGTCATTTGAGACACTTAGCTTAAGGTACTAATGTTTGTGTCATTAATGTATAGTCGTCTAAACGTACAGTCTTCTAAACATTACAGCACATGTTATGAAAGACATCGTCCCTCAAGATCAACAAATAGATAGCATTCTATGCTATGCTATTCTATTCTATATAGCTACATTTCCCGGCAGGCCTTGTTCCTTGTTCCTCCTAATTTTAGAAAATACATATAAACAACAAATAAGTTAAGTTGTGTATTTTTATCAGCTTATTATTATTTCTGAATAACATTTCATTTGGGAACATCTAACGAGAATGAAAGCACACTACAAAAATATATAGGGTCACCATGACCGTTATGCGTCCGATATGTAGCCTACGCTGGTGCTTTGCAGATTGTTTGATGGTTATAGTGGATGGAATCCACTATCTTGAAATCTCCTGGCTTCTTCTTCTTATAACCTTTTCTTTTTACCTTTTCAAGAGTGAATGCGACTCTAACCGCTTAACGTACAGACTAGTGTTAATTTTATCACCTATTTTTAATTTAGTCTTAGTCTTAGTCTTGTGACGAAATGTCCTTTTTAGTCTTTGTCATATTTAGTCATTCAAATATCATTTTTGTTAGTCAAGTTTTAGTCGACTAAAAGTCTCGTCATTTTAGTCTAGTTTTAGTCAAAAGAAAACTAAAGGTATCTTAGTCTTAGTCAGTTTTAGTCAACACATTTTAGTCTTTTTTTATAACAAATTATTTCTGATTACCATTTGAGTCAAATAGTGTTTCACACATCTCAATTTTCCAACAACATTGTGTGTCCACAGGGCTACTCGTCTGTTATAATTACTCATTCTGATTTTTTGTCAGTCAGTATGTTTACATGCACAGGTAAGTCGAGCTACAGTTATAGCTCGGCTGGGATTTGACCATAGACAGTAAAAGATTTGACTGGATCACTGTCATATTCGTAGACCAGTGTTTCTCAAAGTGTGGTCCGGGGATCACTAGTGGTCTGCAAGCTATCCCAAGTGGTCCGCGAGCAGACGTGGTAAAATATAATATAGATGAATTGTTTGCAATATAACTTGTATGTAAATCCAAACAGTTATAGAGATATGTCAATTTAAATCATACAGTATGAATCCTCTGACAAAGTGCAAAGACAATAAGCAAGGTGGTTCAGTGAGTAGGCCTATTGTGTAGATTAATTATAGGCTACTGTTGAAGTAGGTCTAATCTTTTTTTTATTTTTTTTTTAGCTAGGGTTAGTTAAGTGGTCCTGAAACTGAAAAAGTTTGAGAAACACTGTTGTAGGCCAAACTATTAATGTTTTACTCCGCCTCGCTAGATGGCGATATGCGCCCAAACACAACACATTCCCCAAACAGACCCTCCATCTTAGCCATAGCTAACTTGCCATATTAGCTTACTTGCTAGCAAACTTTGCATCATCAGTCTAACTAGATGAATAGTTGACATTACATGCTGAACATTTTCGTATGGACATTCTGGGGGATGTTAATTTGTATGAGAGAAGCTTCAACTTCTGGGTATGTAGCATTGTGGCATAAAGCTTAGGTAGTTAGCTTGCTAACTCTGGCAGAAATCTCCAGTGTTCTTCTTCCATGTAGTTTCGTGTTGCAGCCACAGGGTTGCAGCAACAGCACGTAGACTAGCCTCCAGGAAAGCTGTTGCGTATAAACTCATTCGGAATATTTTGAAAACATAACATCTAGATATTCTGTCTTCTCATTTTGTAGACGAACATGAAGGGAGATTTTATCTTAGTTTTTATTTCATGCAAAACATTTTAGTCTCGTCTTTTTTCGTCAACAATAATGCATCTTAAGATAGTCTTAGTCAGTGTTTCAGGACATTACTGCCGTCTCGTCATCGTCTCGTCTTAGTCATGAAAAAAAAGGTCGTTGACGAACATATTTCCTCTCGTCTCGTCTGACGAAATTAACACTAGTACAGACATGTTGAAATAACCGTTCTGAAGGTCTGGAGTGGGGCAAGAGAGTTATTGTTTCAGATTTTTTTAAAAGTTTATACTTTTTGAGAAATAGGGGATTAAAAATTTTAAAAAGCTAATTTTTCCCCCATAGACTTGAATGGCTGTAATGTCATAATGGCCTAAAGCCAGCTGCGCTCGTTAAGCTCCCAGAGTAGTTCCCGGGCTAATCAGAACACTGGCACAGGTGTCACCTGTGAATCCAACTGTCTCAGCTTCTAATGCATACAATCTGGCGCTCCCTAAAACTACACATCCTGTTTAAGTGTTTCCCGTGTGTCAAAATAAAAGTCACAGCCATATCTCATGCTTTGCGCATTATATCTCCAGAACAGCTTGACGCATATGCTTAAAATTTGGTACAAGTATTTGTATGGACTCAAAGATGAAGTGAGTTGATGTTGGAGGTTAAAGGTCAAGTCCATGAATACTCTGAGCACGATATCTCAAGAATGTCTTGACATACATGCCTGAAATTTGGTATGAGTGTTTGTATGGACTCAAAGATGAAGTGAATTGATGTTGGAGGTCAAAGGTCAAATGTCAAGTTCTAAAACACCTTGAGTGTTATATCTCAAGAACGCCTTGACACACAAGGTTTTTTGGTACGAGGGTTTGTATGAACCCAAAGATTAAGTGATTCAATATTTTTTTTTTTCAGGAATCTCCCACCAACATTAACCCAGCATCTTTCCATCCACTACTGTAATTCCTCTGGCATTACATTTCTAGTTATTACAGTGCATGAAAATGCACTGTACTGTTCTTCCTAGGCTTCTTATTCTTCTGCTTATTACAGTGCATGAAAATGCACTGTACTGTTCTTCCTAGGCTTCTTCTTATTATTACAGTGCATGAAAATGCACTGTACTGTTCTTCCTAGGCTTCTTCTTATTCTTATTACAGTGCATGAAAATGCACTGTACTGTTCTTCCTAGGCTTCTTCTTATTACAGTGCATGAAAATGCACTGTACTGTTCTTCCTAGGCTTCTTCTTATTCTTATTACAGTGCATGAAAATGCACTGTACTGTTCTTCCTAGGCTTCTTCTTATTCTTCTTCTTCTTCTAACGCATTTAATGCAGCTTCAACCGTTTAACGTAGAAACTTCATTCAAACTATGTTACGTAGGTCTTACTTAGGACATGGGTGCTATGTATTTTTCAACTTTGTAACTTTTATACTTTTTAAACTATTAATTAAAAACTAATCAAAATTTCCCCATTGACTTAACATTATGATTATGACATCACAATACGGCCGTTAAGCAATTAGAATCCTATGGCAGGTGTTCGGGCCACCTGGACCAACCATAGACATAATATACATAGACGCCGCATCGACCGCTACTCCTTACTAGCGCTGACGAGATTTGGAGCCGCCATCTTGGACCGGTCATCCACTCCACTCAGTGTAATCTGTTTGGCCTGTGAGATGAGCTGTCAGCGCACTTAATTAATCATATCTCACTGAATACCGAACAGATTCTCACTCGGTTTTTTTTGCTGCAAAGGTCATACATGTAGCTATGATACAGGACACATGATTTAGCGTATTTTAATATTCGTAGTGGGTTTAACAGTAATAGAATATTCTGATATATGATATAAAGTGACCTGACGTCCAATATCAAAACTGGGAACATAATCCATCTTTGACAGCATAGACAAAACTAGTTTGATACAAGTTTAATGAGTTAAATATAGTTCACAGTTGACAGAAAAGTTCCATCAACAGCATTATTCACAGAAAGGTTCTATAAACATTTAAGTGAGATCAGTGCCATTCAGACATCTGAGGGGTATTCCAAGTAGGCCTATGTGGTTTAGTGACAAACTTGGGTAAATTGACAGAATAAGTTGTAAACCTTCCAGTAGAAAAGCTGTATACAGGAAACATGGTTGTGTGTATTTTAATATTCATAGTGGGCTTAATAGTAATAGAATATTCTCATATATGATATATTATAAAGTGATGACATCCAATATAAACACTGGGAACATAACTAATCCATGTTTGACAGCATAGACAGAAACTGGTTTGATACAAGTTTTAATGGGTTAAATTGACAGAAAAAATCCATTAACATTTTCAGTTCAGTGCCATCAAAAATAAAGTTTGATGAACAGACATTGGTGTGGCATAAGTAAAGGAAATGGAGTAACTGGGTTCAATATCAACAGCATTTGTTAGACAAGTTCCATAAATATTGTAAAGTGCAAGTTTGTAGGTTTGTTTCTGATCCTTAAAAAACAGACATTGGTTTGGCATAGTAAGTGTAACTTCATCAATTCAAGACAAAAAGGTGACTTGTCACTTGTACAGTGTCAATGGGTTCATCAACAGCATCTGTTATTTACAGTTCACAGAAAGCTTTCAGCCCCAATGAAGAGATTAAATAAATAAGAATTAAGAAACATTTTAGAAACTGCTAAGATCAGCCCCGTTCATTGCAATCAGTAAAGAATCGGGGAGTGTCTTCACAGGCTCAGTGAGACAGAGGTTACTGTCATGCAGTTGGTTCTATGATTTCGATAACTGGTGCATGTAATTTTGTATGTTCCCACCTTGCTAAAATTGCTTGGGTACACTTTGGCTAAGAAAAAAGTGCTTCAGACAGCAGGTGGGCAAATAAGATAGCAGTACATAGTGAAACTGGGTAAACTCCCTAAAAGAGGACTGAGTCAACCAGACGATGGGAAAATGGGACACAGAGTGGTGAATGCAGGTGATGAAGGTGGAGCTCATAAATCAAATATTCAGTCACAGTGTAGCAGATGCCCTCCAATACTGCAATGAAGAGCTGCACCTTCCTCAGTTCCAGGGATGTGAGGAGACTATTCAGTTCATTCACAGTCTCCTTGAGCAAGGCAGTTGTTCTGGGGAGATATAAAATAATTAAATTAATAAAATGAATAAAGGAATTTGAGAGGCATCTTATTCTTGTTAGGGTAAATGACATGTGAATAATACAGTGTTGGGCAAGCTACTTAGACATTGTAGTGAGCTAAACTATCAGTTACTCTGCTATGAATAAAACACTACACAATACTACCACCCAGTCAAATGTATTATTAACACAAACACAGCAGTAGGCTAGTTCTCTACATAGGAAGCTACTTTAAATTGTGCCAATTACACATGACAAGAAAAGTGTAGCTTGTGTGGCTAAGCCACTTGATAAATAAAGAAGTTAAGCTATTGAAAAGTTACTTTATTCAGAAAATAGTGAAGCTACCAACACGCTTAGGCTACAAGTAGCAGCTAGCGATTGCCCAATAATATAGGCTACAGTCTGTGCCACTTGTGTAAAATTCGCCAGCCAAATCTAGTATGATTTATTTCTACAATAGCCTTTTTGTGTCAGTTGTAATCTAAGTCAGTGTTATGGAATATGACTTATTAAGTCTCAGTTCATAGCCAGGTGAACACCGAGTAAACAGCCTAGCTAGCTGGCTACGATTCTCATACAGTAATATCAAAGATCCTTGCTCCTTCTCAACTCTCTGGTAATATTCTATTCACAAAATACAACCATTAGTACGGTAATGTTAAATCTTACTTGAGAAAAGTAAATCCCCCGAGCCCTGTTTGCGATGGTTCGTCGATGTGAGCAGGAACATGCTGCACAGTACTGGCATCTTGTGTCTTCTGCTGCAACGCAACGAGGAGTATGACCGGTCCAAGATGGCGGCCGCATTTCTCGTTTCCAGCAGCCAATGCGGCGTCTATGTATATTATGTCTATGGGACCAACTGCCAGTCTCAGGCTTTAAGCATACAAACTGGCCCTATTAAGACTACACATCCTGTTCAACTGCTTCCTCTGCCAAAAACTGTTTCAATATAAAAGTCCTCTCTATAATATTTTACTGTTAAACAATTTAACCCTTTAAACTACTAACTGTTCGGCCATTGTAACTGTTACTTGTCATCAACTATGACTCCTACCCACTGTAGCTAGTTAGCTAAGTCACGTGGTTAGCATAGTTAGCATGCTAGCATGTTAGCATGCTAGTTAGCATTTTTAGCAAAACTGCTAAAAATGATTAGCTAAGTTAGCTAAGTAACGTGGTTAGCATTGCTAGCATGTTAGCATGCTAGTTAGCATTTTTAACAAAACTGCTAAAAATGATTAGCTAAGTTAGCTAAGTAACGTGGTTAGCATAGTTAGCATGCTAACGTGTTAGCATGCTAGTTAGCATTTTTAGCAAAACTGCTAAAAATGATTAGCAAAGTTAGCTAAGTAACATGGTTAACATAGTTAGCATGCTAGCATGTTAGCATGCTAGTTAGCATAGTTAGCAAAACTGTTAAAAATGATTAGCTAAGTTAGCTAAGTAACATAGTTAGCATGCTAGCAGTTAACATGCTAATTAGCATTTTTAGCAAAAAAACTTGGTTAACATTATTATCTTTGATAACATAGTAGCATAACTACTAGCAAACATTAGGGCCATTCCAACTGTTAGTTATCGTCAATTATCTACCTAAATAATTTAACTATTTAAATGATCCACCTATTTAACCGTTCAATCATTTCAACTATATTAAACCTCATCTACCTAGTTCAGTCATTCCAACTATATTAAACCTCATCTACCTAGCAAATAATTTAACCATTTAAACTATCCACTTATTTAACTGTCCAGTCATTCCAACTATATTAAACTTTGTCTACCTAGCAAATAATTTAACCTTTTAAACTATCCACCTATTTAACTGTTCAGTCATTCCAACTATATTAAACCTCATCTACCTAGTTCAGTCATTTGAACTATATTAAACCTCATCATGTTGGTTGCCAATTAGCACATCATCTGTTTTAACAATATATTTCACACCATATGTTTTGCATTTTCATGCACTGGTAATTCCCTGGAATTGCGTTTTCTAGTTCTTCTTCTTCTTCTAACGCGTTTAAATGCAGCTTCAACCGTTTAACGTAGAAACTTCATTCAAACTATGTTACGTAGGTCTTACTTAGGACATGGGTGCTATGTATTTTTCAGCTTTGTAACTTTTATACCTTTTAAACTATTAATTAAAAACTAGTCAAAATTTCCCCATAGACTTAACATGGGCTGATGACATCACAATAGAGCCGTTAAGCAATTAGAATCCTATGGCAGGTGTTCGGGCCACCTGGACCAACTGCCAGTCTCAGGCTTTAAGCATACAAACTGGCCCTATGAAGACTACACATCCTGTTCAACTGCTTCCTCTGCCAAAAACTGTTTCAAAATAAAAGTCCTCACTACAATATTTCTGTTAAACAATTCAACCCTTTAAACTACTGAACTTTTTAACTGTTCAGCCATTGTAACTGTTACTTGTCATCAACTATGATTCCTACCCACTGTAGCTAGTTAGCTAAGTTAGCTAAGTAACATGGTTAGCATAGTTAGCATCCTAGCATGTTAGCATGCTAGTTAGCATTTTTAGCAAAACTGCAAAAAATGATTAGCTAAGTTAGCTAAGTCACATGGTTAGCATAGTTAGCATGTTAGCATGCTAGTTAGCATTTTTAGCAAAACTGTTTTAAATGATTAGCTATGTTAGCTAAGTCATATGGTTAGCATAGTTAGCATGCTAGCATGTTAGCATGCTAGTTAACGTTTTTAGCAAAACTGCTTAAAATGATTAGCTAAGTCATATGGTTAGCATAGTTAGCATGCTAGCATGTTAGCATGCTAGTTAGCATTTTTAGCAAAACTGCTTAAAATGATTAGCTAAGTCAGCTAAGTAACATGGTTAGCATATTTAGCATGTTAGCATGCTAGTTAGCATAGTTAGCATAACTGCTAAAAATGATTAACTAAGTTAGCTAAGTAACATGATTAGCATAGTTAGCATGCTAGTTAGCATAACTGCTAAAAATGATTAGCTAAGTTAGCTAAGTCACATGGTTAGCATACTTAACATTTTAACATTGTTAGCATGTTAGTTAGCATAGTAACTTGGTTAACATTATTATCTTTGTTAACATAGTTAACATAACTGCTAGCAAACATTAGAGCCATTCCAACTGTCAGTTATCGTCAACTATCTACCTAAATAATTTAACCATTTAAACTATACACCTATTTAACTGTTCAGTCATGCCAACTATATTAAACCTCATCTACCTAGCAACCAATATAGTTTGTTTTTACTCTGTATGATATTTGACATCATATTTTTTGCATTTTCATGCACTGTATTTCCTTCAGGAAATGCTTTTCTAGTTCTTATTCTTCTTCTAACGCATTTAATGCAGCTTCAACCGTTTAACGTAGAAACTTCATTCAAACTATGTTACGTAGGTCTTACTTAGGACATGGGTGCTATGTATTTTTCAGCTTTGTAACTTTTATACCTTTTAAACTATTAATTAAAAACTAGTCAAAATTTCCCCATAGACTTAACATGGGCTGATGACATCACAATAGAGCCGTTAAGCAATTAGAATCCTATGGCAGGTGTTCGGGCCACCTGGACCAACTGCCAGTCTCAGGCTTTAAGCATACAAACTGGCCCTATGAAGACTACACATCCTGTTCAACTGCTTCCTCTGCCAAAAACTGTTTCAAAATAAAAGTCCTCACTACAATATTTCTGTTAAACAATTCAACCCTTTAAACTACTGAACTTTTTAACTGTTCAGCCATTGTAACTGTTACTTGTCATCAACTATGATTCCTACCCACTGTAGCTAGTTAGCTAAGTTAGCTAAGTGACATGGTTAGCATAGTTAGCATCCTAGCATGTTAGCATGCTAGTTAGCATTTTTAGCAAAACTGCAAAAAATGATTAGCTAAGTTAGCTAAGTCACATGGTTAGCATAGTTAGCATGTTAGCATGCTAGTTAGCATTTTTAGCAAAACTGTTTTAAATGATTAGCTATGTTAGCTAAGTCATATGGTTAGCATAGTTAGCATGCTAGCATGTTAGCATGCTAGCATGTTAGCATGCTAGCATGTTAGCATGCTAGTTAACGTTTTTAGCAAAACTGCTTAAAATGATTAGCTAAGTCATATGGTTAGCATAGTTAGCATGCTAGCATGTTAGCATGCTAGTTAGCATTTTTAGCAAAACTGCTTAAAATGATTAGCTAAGTCAGCTAAGTAACATGGTTAGCATATTTAGCATGTTAGCATGCTAGTTAGCATAGTTAGCATAACTGCTAAAAATGATTAACTAAGTTAGCTAAGTAACATGATTAGCATAGTTAGCATGCTAGTTAGCATAACTGCTAAAAATGATTAGCTAAGTTAGCTAAGTCACATGGTTAGCATACTTAACATTTTAACATTGTTAGCATGTTAGTTAGCATAGTAACTTGGTTAACATTATTATCTTTGTTAACATAGTTAACATAACTGCTAGCAAACATTAGAGCCATTCCAACTGTCAGTTATCGTCAACTATCTACCTAAATAATTTAACCATTTAAACTATACACCTATTTAACTGTTCAGTCATGCCAACTATATTAAACCTCATCTACCTAGCAACCAATATAGTTTGTTTTTACTCTGTATGATATTTGACATCATATTTTTTGCATTTTCATGCACTGTATTTCCTTCAGGAAATGCTTTTCTAGTTCTTATTCTTCTTCTAACGCATTTAATGCAGCTTCAACCGTTTAACGTAGAAACTTCATTCAAACTATGTTACGTAGGTCTTACTTAGGACATGGGTGCTATGTATTTTTCAGCTTTGTAACTTTTATACTTTTTAAACTATTAATTAAAAACTATCAAAATTTCCCCATTGACTTAACATTATGATTATGACATCACAATACGGCCGTTAAGCAATTAGAATCCTATGGCAGGTGTTCGGGCCACCTGGACCAACTGCCAGTCTCAGGCTTTAAGCATACAAACTGGCCCTATTAAGACTACACATCCTGTTCAACTGCTTCCTCTGCCAAAAACTGTTTCAAAATAAAAGTCCTCACTACAATATTTCTGTTAAACAATTCAACCCTTTAAACTACTGAACTTTTTAACTGTTCAGCCATTGTAACTGTTACTTGTCATCAACTATGATTCCTACCCACTGTAGCTAGTTAGCTAAGTTAGCTAAGTAACATGGTTAGCATAGTTAGCATCCTAGCATGTTAGCATGCTAGTTAGCATTTTTAGCAAAACTGCAAAAAATGATTAGCTAAGTTAGCTAAGTCACATGGTTAGCATAGTTAGCATGTTAGCATGCTAGTTAGCATTTTTAGCAAAACTGTTTTAAATGATTAGCTATGTTAGCTAAGTCATATGGTTAGCATAGTTAGCATGCTAGCATGTTAGCATGCTAGTTAACGTTTTTAGCAAAACTGCTTAAAATGATTAGCTAAGTCATATGGTTAGCATAGTTAGCATGCTAGCATGTTAGCATGCTAGTTAGCATTTTTAGCAAAACTGCTTAAAATGATTAGCTAAGTCAGCTAAGTAACATGGTTAGCATATTTAGCATGTTAGCATGCTAGTTAGCATAGTTAGCATAACTGCTAAAAATGATTAACTAAGTTAGCTAAGTAACATGATTAGCATAGTTAGCATGCTAGTTAGCATAACTGCTAAAAATGATTAGCTAAGTTAGCTAAGTCACATGGTTAGCATACTTAACATTTTAACATTGTTAGCATGTTAGTTAGCATAGTAACTTGGTTAACATTATTATCTTTGTTAACATAGTTAACATAACTGCTAGCAAACATTAGAGCCATTCCAACTGTCAGTTATCGTCAACTATCTACCTAAATAATTTAACCATTTAAACTATACACCTATTTAACTGTTCAGTCATGCCAACTATATTAAACCTCATCTACCTAGCAACCAATATAGTTTGTTTTTACTCTGTATGATATTTGACATCATATTTTTTGCATTTTCATGCACTGTATTTCCTTCAGGAAATGCTTTTCTAGTTCTTATTCTTCTTCTAACGCATTTAATGCAGCTTCAACCGTTTAACGTAGAAACTTCATTCAAACTATGTTACGTAGGTCTTACTTAGGACATGGGTGCTATGTATTTTTCAGCTTTGTAACTTTTATACCTTTTAAACTATTAATTAAAAACTAGTCAAAATTTCCCCATAGACTTAACATGGGCTGATGACATCACAATAGAGCCGTTAAGCAATTAGAATCCTATGGCAGGTGTTCGGGCCACCTGGACCAACTGCCAGTCTCAGG
Organism: Alosa sapidissima; assembly: GCF_018492685.1. Taxonomy (NCBI): domain Eukaryota; kingdom Metazoa; phylum Chordata; class Actinopteri; order Clupeiformes; family Clupeidae; genus Alosa; species Alosa sapidissima. The sequence continues at coordinate 38,318,069 of NC_055961.1, read as the reverse complement.
CTTTAAGCATACAAACTGGCCCTATGAAGACTACACATCCTGTTCAACTGCTTCCTCTGCCAAAAACTGTTTCAAAATAAAAGTCCTCACTACAATATTTCTGTTAAACAATTCAACCCTTTAAACTACTGAACTTTTTAACTGTTCAGCCATTGTAACTGTTACTTGTCATCAACTATGATTCCTACCCACTGTAGCTAGTTAGCTAAGTTAGCTAAGTGACATGGTTAGCATAGTTAGCATCCTAGCATGTTAGCATGCTAGTTAGCATTTTTAGCAAAACTGCAAAAAATGATTAGCTAAGTTAGCTAAGTCACATGGTTAGCATAGTTAGCATGTTAGCATGCTAGTTAGCATTTTTAGCAAAACTGTTTTAAATGATTAGCTATGTTAGCTAAGTCATATGGTTAGCATAGTTAGCATGCTAGCATGTTAGCATGCTAGCATGTTAGCATGCTAGCATGTTAGCATGCTAGTTAACGTTTTTAGCAAAACTGCTTAAAATGATTAGCTAAGTCATATGGTTAGCATAGTTAGCATGCTAGCATGTTAGCATGCTAGTTAGCATTTTTAGCAAAACTGCTTAAAATGATTAGCTAAGTCAGCTAAGTAACATGGTTAGCATATTTAGCATGTTAGCATGCTAGTTAGCATAGTTAGCATAACTGCTAAAAATGATTAACTAAGTTAGCTAAGTAACATGATTAGCATAGTTAGCATGCTAGTTAGCATAACTGCTAAAAATGATTAGCTAAGTTAGCTAAGTCACATGGTTAGCATACTTAACATTTTAACATTGTTAGCATGTTAGTTAGCATAGTAACTTGGTTAACATTATTATCTTTGTTAACATAGTTAACATAACTGCTAGCAAACATTAGAGCCATTCCAACTGTCAGTTATCGTCAACTATCTACCTAAATAATTTAACCATTTAAACTATACACCTATTTAACTGTTCAGTCATGCCAACTATATTAAACCTCATCTACCTAGCAACCAATATAGTTTGTTTTTACTCTGTATGATATTTGACATCATATTTTTTGCATTTTCATGCACTGTATTTCCTTCAGGAAATGCTTTTCTAGTTCTTATTCTTCTTCTAACGCATTTAATGCAGCTTCAACCGTTTAACGTAGAAACTTCATTCAAACTATGTTACGTAGGTCTTACTTAGGACATGGGTGCTATGTATTTTTCAGCTTTGTAACTTTTATACCTTTTAAACTATTAATTAAAAACTAGTCAAAATTTCCCCATAGACTTAACATGGGCTGATGACATCACAATAGAGCCGTTAAGCAATTAGAATCCTATGGCAGGTGTTCGGGCCACCTGGACCAACTGCCAGTCTCAGGCTTTAAGCATACAAACTGGCCCTATGAAGACTACACATCCTGTTCAACTGCTTCCTCTGCCAAAAACTGTTTCAAAATAAAAGTCCTCACTACAATATTTCTGTTAAACAATTCAACCCTTTAAACTACTGAACTTTTTAACTGTTCAGCCATTGTAACTGTTACTTGTCATCAACTATGATTCCTACCCACTGTAGCTAGTTAGCTAAGTTAGCTAAGTGACATGGTTAGCATAGTTAGCATCCTAGCATGTTAGCATGCTAGTTAGCATTTTTAGCAAAACTGCAAAAAATGATTAGCTAAGTTAGCTAAGTCACATGGTTAGCATAGTTAGCATGTTAGCATGCTAGTTAGCATTTTTAGCAAAACTGTTTTAAATGATTAGCTATGTTAGCTAAGTCATATGGTTAGCATAGTTAGCATGCTAGCATGTTAGTTAGCGTTTTTAGCAAAACTGCTTAAAATGATTAGCTAAGTCATATGGTTAGCATAGTTAGCATGCTAGCATGTTAGCATGCTAGTTAGCATTTTTAGCAAAACTGCTTAAAATGATTAGCTAAGTCAGCTAAGTAACATGGTTAGCATATTTAGCATGTTAGCATGCTAGTTAGCATAGTTAGCATAACTGCTAAAAATGATTAACTAAGTTAGCTAAGTAACATGATTAGCATAGTTAGCATGCTAGTTAGCATAACTGCTAAAAATGATTAGCTAAGTTAGCTAAGTCACATGGTTAGCATACTTAACATTTTAACATTGTTAGCATGTTAGTTAGCATAGTAACTTGGTTAACATTATTATCTTTGTTAACATAGTTAACATAACTGCTAGCAAACATTAGAGCCATTCCAACTGTCAGTTATCGTCAACTATCTACCTAAATAATTTAACCATTTAAACTATACACCTATTTAACTGTTCAGTCATGCCAACTATATTAAACCTCATCTACCTAGCAACCAATATAGTTTGTTTTTACTCTGTATGATATTTGACATCATATTTTTTGCATTTTCATGCACTGTATTTCCTTCAGGAAATGCTTTTCTAGTTCTTATTCTTCTTCTAACGCATTTAATGCAGCTTCAACCGTTTAACGTAGAAACTTCATTCAAACTATGTTACGTAGGTCTTACTTAGGACATGGGTGCTATGTATTTTTCAGCTTTGTAACTTTTATACTTTTTAAACTATTAATTAAAAACTATCAAAATTTCCCCATTGACTTAACATTATGATTATGACATCACAATACGGCCGTTAAGCAATTAGAATCCTATGGCAGGTGTTCGGGCCACCTGGACCAACTGCCAGTCTCAGGCTTTAAGCATACAAACTGGCCCTATTAAGACTACACATCCTGTTCAACTGCTTCCTCTGCCAAAAACTGTTTCAAAATAAAAGTCCTCACTACAATATTTCACTGTTAAACAATTCAACCCTTTAAACTACTGAACTTTTTAACTGTTCAGCCATTGTAACTGTTACTTGTCATCAACTATGACTCCTACCCACTGTAGCTAGTTAGCTAAGTTAGCTAAGTAACATGGTTAGCATAGTTAGCATGCTAGCATGCTAGTTAGCATTTTTAGCAAAACTGCTTAAAATGATTAGCTAAGTTAGCTAAGTCACATGGTTAGCATAGTCAGCATGCTAGCATGTTAGCATGCTAGTTAGCATTTTTAACAAAACTGCTTAAAATGATTAGCTAAGTTAGCTAAGTCACATGGTTAGCATAGTTAGCATGCTAGTTAGCATTTTTAGCAAAACTGCTAAAAACGATTAGCTAAGTCAGCTAAGTAACGTGGTTAGCATAGTTAGCAAAACCGCTAAAAACGATTAGCTAAGTCAGCTAAGTAACGTGGTTAGCATAGTTAGCATGCTAGCACTAGCATGTTAGCATGCTAGTTAGCATTTTTAGCAAAACCGCTAAAAACGATTAGCTAAGTCAGCTAAGTAACATGGTTAGCATAGTTAGCATGCTAGAATGTTAGCATGCTAGTTAGCATAGTAACTTTGTTAACATTATTATCTTTGTTAACATAGTTAGCATAACTGCTAGCAAACATTAGAGCCATTCCAACTGTCAGTTATCGTCAACTATCTACCTAAATAATTTAACCATTTAAACTATCCACCTATTTAACTGTTCAGTCATTCCAACTATATTAAACCTCATCTACTTAGCAACCAATATAGTTTGTTTTTACTCTGTATGATATTTTACATCATATTTTTGCATTTTCATGCACTGTATTTCCTTCAGGAAATGCTTTTCTAGTTATTATAACCTTTTCTTTTTACCTTTTCAAAAATAAATGCGACTCTAACTGCTTAACATACAGACATGTTGAAATAACCGTTGTGTAGGTCTGGAGTTGGACAAGAGAGTTGTTATTTCAGATGTTTTTAAAAGTTTATAATTTTTGAGAAATAGGGGATTAAAAATGTTAAAAAGCTCATTTTCCCCCAATAGACTTGAATGGCTGTGATGTCATAATGGCCTAAAGCCAGCTGCGCTCGTTAAGCTCCCAGAGTAGTTCCCGGGCTAATCAGAACACTGGCACAGGTGTCACCTGTGAATCCAACTGTCTCAGCTTCTAATGCATACAATCTGGCGCTCTTTAAAACTACACATCATGTTTAAGTGTATCCCGTGTGTCAAAATAAAAGTCACACCCATATCTCATGCTTTGCGCATTATATCTCCAGAATGGCTTGATGCATATGCTTCAAATTTGGTACAAGTGTTTGTATGGACTCAAAGATGAAGTGAGTTGATGTTGGAGGTCAAAGGTCAAGTCCATGAATACTCTGAGCGCAATATCTCAAGAATGCCTTGACATACATGCCTGAAATTTGGTATGAGTGTTTGTATGGACTCAAAGATGAAGTGAATTGATGTTCAAGATTCAAGATTTCTTTTATTACATCTTATTATAGGCTTATAATAGAGTAAAATTCAAGATGCTCTCAATGGTGCCTCTGTAAAAAGACCTTAGGATCTTGGGTCGCATACCAAACTTTCTCAATCGTCTGAGGTGGTACAGACATTGTTGGCCTTTTTTTACATTGTTCTGAGTGTGACTGTCCCAGGTGAGGTCTTCTGAGATGGTAACGCCCAGGAACTTAAACTTAAAGTCACCCTCTCCACTGTCTCACCGTTGATGTTAATGGCTTCAAACTGTTGTTCTTTCCGCCTGAAGTTAACTATCAATTCCTTCGTCTTGGACACATTCAGAGACAAGTTGTTTCCTTTAACACCAATTCATAAGGTTGTTGATTTCGTTTCTGTAGGCTGTTTCGTCATTGCTTGTGATTAAACCGATTACAGTGGTGTCATCTGCAAACTTGATGATGATGTTGGTGTTGTGTATAGCCACACAGTCATGCATATACAAGGAGTAGAGGAGAGGGCTCAGAACACCACCTTGCGGAGCTCCCGTGCTGATGGTCAAGGAGGAGGATGTGATGGAGCCCATTCTCACCACCAGTTTTCGTCCAGAGAGGAAGTCCAGTACAGGGGCGATTCTAGACCTAGAGCTTTGCTGGGGCACAGGCCCCCAACACCCAATACATAAAAAAAAAACATTTAAATGTGCGCGCAATATGAAATAAATGGCTTTTACGTCTAGCCCCCATCATGTCCTCATCCATTTCTTGCCTGTCTCTCTCCTCCTCCTCCTCCTGCCTGGTACTGGACTGCCCAGCCTGTGCTCTTTCTCCCCTCTCTTCTTCTTTTTGACCTTCTTCTCCTCCTCCTCCAGCACTCTCTCCCTCAATTGTTGTAGCAGCCACTGCAGCAACATCCAAACACATAGGCATAAGTTGGCCTACTGTATACTCACTGTATGAATTTAATAGGCTTTCCTACACAAGGGAAGCTTATTTTTAGTCAAAATTAAGATATACTTCCCTCCCAGGCAAGGGTCCTGTAGTCATCCTGGCAATACTGCAGTTCTTTGTAGCTTAAATAGCCTACTAAAGCCTTCATACTGACTTTTGGTGATAATTTGCAAATATAGCCTAATAATCTACACAGAAGTCTGATTTTGTGTAGATTATTATAGGCTACATTTACAAATGCAGCAAACTTATTTAAGTTTGCCATTAAACCATTGATCAAATCACAGCACTGGCTATTACCAGCATAAATGTTACCTTTAATGTGGGCAATTATCATACCTCCCTCGTCCTCCTCATCTCTCCTCACTGTTCCTTTCCCTCTGCCTCTGTTCAGGAAGCAGGCCTGTTCTATTTTCCTACATTTTGTTAATGTAGAATAATATAATACATTGCCATATTTGCATTTAGCCTGTATATCAAGTATCCTGCCAAATGTAGGCTAATTTATTTATTTGTGAATCCATCTATAGCTAAACCAAATATGCCCATGGTGACCTATCTGACTGCATACTGCCTAATACTACTACTAAAACAGTCCATTTTCTCTTCCACAAAACCCAACATAGGCTAATCAAGGATATATGTTTTATACTTTTAGTTTTTATTTGAAATATCAGCATTGATAGGGGCAGTAGGCAAACGTTAGGCCTACTTTCGTATTGCACTTCAGCTTGTATTCGGTGTAAACAAACAAGCATGCGTGGAAGCCTGGAGTTGTCAGTAGCGTTCTACCTTTGAATAAAATGGGAGTATTACGGGAAGCTACTTTTGTGCCTGTTCGCTACAGCTATATTTTGCATATTGCAGCCAATACGTCAACTGGGCTGAAAGGCATGTTAGGTTACGTTTCCTTCTCTCACTGCATTCTCAGAATCTCATCCTGTTCCTCCTATATCAAATGAATTCGGTGGATAGAAGAACTAATTTCTTCAATCTTTGCATCTTGGCTGGCTAGTCTAACTTTCCGCTTTTTCTGCGCGCTCTTGGATTTGATAGAAGCGACTACTAGCGAGTCACAACGCAAAACTGCTAACGTTGATGGGAGGTCTAGTTTTTATGCTGCATTCACAACGTAATTCTATGGTTTGCACCAGTAATGTTTCTCGATGTTGCGGTGTATTTTGTAGACAAACATTGACATGGTTAAAAGTCATTCGCACCAGTGCGCCTAAATATTTTTTTGCACTCGCACGGCATCACTTTTACTCGCATGTGCGAGTGAAATGGGCGCACTGTAGAGCCCTGGGAAGAATTGTCTGATGTCCATCTCTGAATAGTTTATCAGAAGGCTATGTTTAGTTTTACAGTAGGACAGCTTCACAAACAGTATAGGCTACTTTTACAGGACTCTCTCTCCAGTATACGTATAAATCATTATAAATTGTCCGCATGTGCATGCAGCCTACACATGGTGTGAGTGTGTGTGTGAGCGGCAAGCTGGTAAACTGTTGCTAAATTTAGGCTACGACACTAAGCATTGAAAAACAGATGCTAATTATGTGGGCAACATTCTCTAACAGTTGTTGTGAATTTGTTGTAACATTAAAACAGGGGACGACTTACTCTGTGCTCAAAGTGATATGACGAGCTCCAGCGGATCAATCTTAAGCTACAGAGGTGCTATATCCTGATTGGCTATTATGGCCCCTTTCTTTTTTCCTTGTTTTTTTATTGGCTGGTAAGTGACAGGCTCGAGTCATGACTAAAGCAGGCACGGAGATGCGCTCATGAATGCCATTTCCAGCGAGAGCAGCGCTAGAATTGTACTGGGGCACTGGAGACTTTTACTAAGGCACGTGCCCCAGTGAATGAGGTCTAGTGACGCCCCTGGTCCAGTATCCAGCTACATAGGCCGCTGTGCATTCTTAGACTCCTGAGCTTGCCGTCAAGTATATTGGGGACAATAACAGATGACTTAAAGCTGCTTGGTACAACACACGTGGACAGGGAGAAGTTGAAGATGTCTGTAAACACACCAGCCAGTTGCTCTGAACACACTTTGATTACACGGCCTGGAATCCCATCAGGTCCTGCTGCTTTCCGAATGTTGACTTGCTTGAAAGATTTCTGCACATCAGCCACTGTGAGCATTAGGCCTGGGTCAGAGAGGTGAGAAATGGAGGGGGCTCTTACTGGAGGTTTGATGTTAACCTCAAAACGTGTATAGAACTGGTTCAGCTCGTCTGCAAGTGAGAATCATGTGCAGTCCCTGCCACATATTCCTTGAATCATTTCCTTCCAGCTGTTCATCAATCTTGTGCCTATATTCTCTTTTTGCTGCTTTGATTGTTTTCCGCAGGTCATATCTGGCTTTTTTCTCCAGCTCTTTGTTTCCAGAGGCAAACGCACAATTCCGAGCTCTGAGAGCAGATTTTACTTGCTATTTATCCATGGTTTTTGATTTGCAGGGTTTCCCGCAGCACTTTGCAGTCAAGGCGGCTGCCTTGGCAAAACAAGCCTGCCGCCTTAACTACGTCGTCAAAAAAAAAGAAAACGTGTTACTTTGTCCTGTTTTCTCCCTTTCATTCCAAACCGTGACCAACGCCAATCTCCCTTCTCCGCAGAACGCATTAAAAAATAAGAAGAAACGTGTCATGAATCGAAAAATAATCATATTTTATAATCTTTACATATGTGAAATGACTCCGAATCAGAGCTAGTGAGCGGAGCTGAGCGGTGCAAATACCTCTCCTCGCTCCTCATTCTCAAGAATCAGTCAAATCGCGAACAGCCACAGCTCCGTTTAATTGTCAGGTGTGATGAAATGCGTTCATATTCCACTTATGTCATAAACGTTGCAGGCCTATGGAAAGGTTTAGTGGTAGGGTTGTCCAACGATCAAGTTGTTGCTTCAATTTGTGTTTTAATTTATGCGACGCACCGATGCTGGGTTCATCAGTTAAAAATATTTAGCCGACTGCGTGATTTGTCATTTTCGTTCTTTTGGCAATTAATCCCGACTGATCCCTTTAGTTAACGTTGCCAAGCTTGTTTGTTGTTGCAGTATCAGTGTTGCAGTCTTTTAAAATAAATGTTCTGAGTGAAATATATTGCCGTTGCTCTTAGTTCTTTGGTACCGGGGAGCTAAATTGACCTGACGCGAATAGGGCCCTAGGCCCGTCCAGGCCCATCCGTGCCTACGCGTATGCTTTATAAATTATTTAGCTAACTCCATCCCCATCAACGGACTTAGGCTATATGGCCAATATCTTTGAAATTTAACGGTCTTAGTTTTATTAGTGGGCATGCCTCAGACTCGTGGTGTGAGCAGTATGGGAGCGGAACAGAGTGGCCATTCCGGCCTCTAAATTAAAAAGCGCTCCACGCTCAAATTCCATCCATATTACACAAAACTATAAATCTAAACTTCGTTCACTCTCGGTGTATAGATCAGGACAGACTTGCGGAACAGGCTGCAGGTCAACAGTCTGACAGCCTCCATGAAGATAAGCATTAATGGTCCAATAGTAAAACAGTGCAATTACCAAAGGGCCCTTGAAATTATCTTTTTAAAGCCAAGGAGGATGGCTTGAAACAATGCTAGTCGTCAGCTCTGCCATAAGTAGTGACTGATCACATTTGCACATTTTGTTGTTTTGCACTTTCTTTTGCACTTGTCCTATAGTTTGTAATAAGAAGAGGAGAGATAGACTTCTGTATAGTCATAGACATAGTCTGTCTGCCTCTTCACCCCCTCCATGTTTGGATACTGTCTGTCCACTAGCCACTTTTACCACTGTTTGCGTGCTATATTAGCACATTAGCACATATGCATAACCCCTCCCTCCATGCCACAGCCGAACTGTGGCCACACTTATACCTTTTCTTAAAATAGTTAAATATATAGATATATAGACTTTACTTTACTTTATTTCTGCATTGTTGCACTGTTGGACTTACTCATTTGCACTATCACCATGACCACTATCACCATTGCACTCATTCACACAGAGCACCTTACCTTACCTTACCTTACTATGCACAGAGAATCACAGGCTCAGTCCCTGCCTCAGTCATTGCAAGTGCCTCTGATTTATTAATCACCACTATGTGGATACTGTTTTTAGAATTGATTTATATTAAGTGTTAGTTAGTATAATTTGTATTTTAGTATATTTAGCATATTCTTTATCTTCTACTGTCCTTATTGCTTAGTTGTGTTTTTATATTATATACTTTAATGACTCTTTCTGCTGTTAAAGAATGTGTTTGTGTTGTCTGTATGCTGCTGAGACCTTGAATTTCCCCTGGGGATCAATAAAGTATCTATCTATCTATCTATTTATCTAATAGTCTTTGTTAAAATTGCACAATTGTTAACTGTTATTTTGAGAAGCTGTTTATTTATTTATAATGTAGTGTTAATAACAATAAATAATTGTTAAATATACAGAGTCTGTAGTGTATCGCACAAACAAGACGCCAACACCCACCACCCACACCCCCCCACCGATGGCAAACGATACAACCCCCTACACCCCCGGGACCTACGACCTACCACCTTGACTAACACATTTCCTGCGGGAAACCCTGATTTGGATACATTTTGACTGTTTTTGTTGGAACAATATCTTCTACACACTTCTGTATGAATCCTGTGACTGTCTCTGTGTATTCATCTATATCCCCATTTGATGCATCACGGAACATGTCCCAATCAGTGCATTCAAAGCAGCCTTGCAGTGCACTGTCTTATTCCTCAGACCAACAGCAAATGGTTTTGACAGTGGGTGGGCTCTGTTTCAGTTTCTGCTTGTAAGCTGGAAGGAGCAGGATAGAAGAGTGATCCGATTTGCCAAACGGTGGGCGGAGGAGGGGCTTGTACCCATCGCGGAAGGGAGTATAGCAGTGGTCTAGTGTGCGATTTCCACGTGTGTTTACCTCTATGTGCTGGAAGTATTTGGGCAGTATCTTTCTCAGAGATGCGTGGTTGAAGTCGCCTGCAATGATAAAAGCAGCGTCTGGATGTAAGCTCTCCGTTTTGCTGATAATCGCGTACAGTTCTTTTAGCGCAAGCTCTGCATCCGCTTGCGGTTGAATGTATACTGTGGTTGCTACAACAGCCGTGAATTCTCTTGGCAACCAGAATGGACGGCAGAGAATGGTGAGATATTCTATGTCTGGAGAACAAAAGGACTTGATCGAGTGGATATTCTTACTGTCACACCAAGCACAGTTAACCATGAAACACACCCCTCCACCCCTGACTTTACCCGATAGTTCTTTTGACCTGTCGGTCCGAAACACAGAGAAACCAGTGGGAGAAATAGCATGGTTTGGCGCATCTTCCGATAACCAAGTTTCCGTGAGACAGATGATATTACAGTCCCTAATTTCTCTCTGAAAGGAGATCCTTGCACGCAACTCGCACATCTTATTGTCCAAAGACTGAACATTGGCCAAAAGGATGCTTGGGAGCGGTGGTCGATTTGCACGTCGTCTCAGTCTCACTAATACACCGGCTCTCCTACCTCTTCGGCGGCGGCGGCGTCTCGTCCATGGCAACAGTAGAGAAGGTGCGTCCCGAGTGAGTGCGGGGTCCCAGTTTAGAAACTCCGGCTCCACATGAGCTGACAGTGAGTTGTTTATGTTCAGTAATGTCTCTGTCATACTGAATAAAACCGCTTGCTTTTTGTAGAAAAATGAAGTATATACATAGTAATGTTATCAAAAATAGATAGGAAAGATGAGGAGCGAAAAACAAAGCTGCCATTTTCGGCGCTATTGTTACGTCATTTGTTGGAGGTCAAAGGTCAAATGTCAAGGTCAAAAACACCTTGAGTGTTTGGTACGAGGGTTTGTATGAACCCAAAGATTAAGTGATTCAATGTTTTTTTTTTTCAGGAATCTCCCACCAACATTAAGCCAGCAGCTTTCCATCCACTACTGTAATTCCTCCGGCATTACATTTCTAGTTTTCTATTGAAATGCCAACATCACCCCACCGACCAAAAAGTCAGGTGAACAATGTAATGACAACGACTGCTATGCCGTGGGGCCAATGTGTGCTTGCTATCTGGATAGCAGTTTAGCAGGATGGCTTTGCCATGGAAACATCATGGAGTCATTTCAAGGGTAAGGTAATAACAAAGATTGTGTGGTTACCAAGATGAATCATAAAAGGATTCGCCAATGGAACAAAATGCCACTAGTTCCGGACTCCTAAGTAGGTGTCAAAACATTAACTTTTAAAGCAATAAGAGAATATAAATATAATTATGCAATAAATAATTTAATTTTGCCCGTTAACCAAGCTAGCTAGCAAGCTAGCTTACGTTAGAACAGTAAACAGAAACTGAAGGGGAACAGCTGGTGATGTTCGCTAGCTACGTTGCAGCTAAGGACTTTGGTTAAAGTTGTACTGTATATTGTTGCAAACTAACCTGAAATAACATACGTTCAGCAACTTTATGGTAGTCTACTAGCCTAGAAATCTAGATGCACCCTAGCGGCAGAAAATGTAATTTGCAGCCAGGGTAGTCTAGCAACTCTCTGTTGGCTTGCAAGCTGGAAAAATAAAACTTCAATCAGGCCAATCACATCGTGTATAGAGTCGGCGACGGTTCCGCATGAATTCCCTGCTACTTGAAAACAATGAAGATGGATGCTGCTGTTGACGAACAGAGGTCTTTGAATTCGAGTTCGCGATTCGAGTTAAGCTTTTTTTAAATTGGCAAAAGTTTGATCAACTAGCCAACTAGCTCCGCTGGTGGAAAAATGCATGGGACTCATGAGTTGTAGCGCTATCCTATTGCGTTCAGAGGAAAGACAACCGTTTATCCCGGCCTTCGGATTGAGCAGTGCCAATGGTAAGTTCCCAGACCCTACATCTTGATGTGGGTCAGGCTAGTAGTCTATTAGTTCTAGCAAAAATATGTCAGGTTAGTTTATCAACCATCTCTGGGTGTAGTCTTTGACAGCAGGTGGCTGTGCACAAGAGATTTGCTGAGCCAGTGGCAGATCAAACAAAAGTTAAAACAAAGTTATATTTTTCTGTCTTTATTTTGTTGGAAAGTAACATTTCAATGTCAGAATGTTAGGAAGAACATGTCTTGGGAAAATGGGTTCATTACTTACATTTCTGAATGTGGGGCTAAGGGATTAGTCCGAATTGTCTTGCTTTATCAACTGTCTTTGGTAATAAGCACTCACAGCAAGATTCATTACAATTTGCCAACGATTTTCTGAGATATGACCTCACTTCCTGTTTGGCAGCTTTGGAGTCAATATTGATTGGCTGCATTGGGTACGATGGAGTATTAGGGCCACACATGAAGGAAAAAATATTTTTGCCATGACGAGATTAAACTCGCCATGTCGACATTAAACTCGACATTTCGAGAATAAAGTTGAAATCTAATGTCGACTTTAATCTCAATGTACCGACTTTAAAGTCGCCATGTCGACATTAAACTCGACATTTCAAGAATAAAGTTGAAATATCATATCGACTTTAATCTCGACGTGTCGACATTAAACTCAACATTTTGAGAATAAAGTTAGTTTGGAGAGAGAACGACCGCTCGGGACGATTGAAAGGGAGGACGAATTAACCATTCCAGTTTTCTTTGACTGCAACAATGATTAGACATAGGCCTATATCATGTGAACAAAACATAAAACATTATAACCTCCGTTGCTCAGCCAAATACTTTACTGTAGGTCCTTATCACGGAGTTACAGGCGATAAATGCGATGGTCAAAAGTAGCCTAAACGTCATTAGCGGTTTATTTATTTATTGTAGGCCTATTATTAAAGAGTGTTTTTCATCTAAAGGTTCAACTTCATGCTTATGCACTAGACTAGGCATATTAGGCGCTCTCCCCAATCCTAGAATTTCACATTGCTTGTTTGTAATGGATGCAAAACAGCCATTGCTGAATCTAGGGACGAATGAAGATGTCCTCCTCCCAACCACCCCATGTACTAGTAGCCTACATGCACACATAGTGCATAAATAAAGTATACATGCACACATATTCCCTCACGGGATCAAAATAGAATGCTTAGGCTATACCTGTGTTTATAGCCTCCTATGTTTATTGCAGGTGAGACATGGAAAAGCAGTTTTAGAGAAATTAGTTAACCTATGGAGAGTGACGACCTGTGGTTCGTGAAGGGCAGTTATTTGAATGTGCGGTGGCCTTACCCACGTAAAACAGAGTGAAATAGCATTTTGTATATAAACATTATATAATTGGATACATGTATTATTCTAGCTATATAGCCTAAACGGCATAGTGCATGGTATTTCCAACTGCAAGATACAGCACTTCACGATGACGGCAATGAGTAGTTAACAGACAAGACACAATCTAGCTGAATATCTGCAATCTAGCAATCTATCTGAAATAACACCTATTTGATTTTAAGCCCATTATTCATGTAACATATTGTGTGTTAGTGTAGGCTAGCTTAAACTGTGTATGCTATGTTTAAACTGTATTGCGAGTTTAATGTCAGCATGTCGACTTTAAAGTCGACACGTCGAGATTAAAGTCGACATGACATCTCAACTTTATTCTCGAACTGTCGAGTATAATGTCGACATGGCGACTTTAAAGTCAACATGTCGAGTTTAATCTCGCCATGGCAAAAATATTTTTTTCTTCATGTGTGGCCCTAATACTCCGTCGTATTTGTAAATCAAATTGCCAAAAAAAAATGAAATGCTGCCACTCTATTCATATTTTTGCCACTCGATGATAACGAAAATGATGTGTGCTGAGCACCAAACATTTATTCAGATATCCACTGAAGCAAGAATGCAAACCATCTAGCACCAGGCCGGCTCTCTTGTAATATCACTTTGTGCCACATGTGGCTCTGTATTAAATACAATGTAAGTCAATGGAAAAGTCTTGTGTGGCTGCATTCAAGACACCTCAGATCCAAACTTGTTATTATTGTAGTTATTGTCTCAATTATAATCATTCATTTTTCAAAATTTGTTTGATTCTAGAGTGTATCTTGATCCTTAATGTGAGCTTTCTCAAAAACATTTAATAATGTACTGATTAAAATGACAGCATTACACACCCTAAATTAATACTAACTTGAATAGCAACATCTTGTAGTTTGACAGCAGAGACAACAAAATAATAATTGTTTCAGGATGTCTCATGTTATTGTCTCCTGCAAGCCTAATGGCTTCTGCTGCTGCTTAACATCTATTCCTTCTGCACCAGGTGCAGTAATTGTGTTGTCTCTAGCAGTTCATGTTTGGATCCCTGAGATATAGAGGCAGTCCTTTCAGTAATTGTCTGTTATATGTGAACATAATTACTAAGTATGTCTTGGCAAGCTTTTGAGAAAAAAGAAAGAACCAAAACAAAACATGACAACAAAGGATATCTGCTGGGATTCCATGTGAGAAGACAGTAGACCGGATATTATGGCCCTTTACAAAGTGAGTCAGATTTTATGATACTTCAATCAGGGCCAGCCACCTACTGAATTAGCTCATAGCTGGCGTAATATGTAGTTGCCATGGCAGGGAGTGCTCCCCAAATCATCAGATGTTAGTGAGGGATGCAACACATACATGCTTGGCAAAGAGGAAAAGACCTTAACAGAGAACCACAAAATAGAAAAAAAGAGAAAGAAAACCACAGTATTTAGGAAAAAAGAAGAGGGAGGAGGAAAGAAAGTGTAATATTTTTAGGCTAAAATTACAGCGTTGGAACAGTTGTGCAGCTTGGTGGAATAGCTGGGACTGGTATGCCAAACTCTACTCCTCCCCTCTGCCCTCTGCATGGACCTGTTTTCCACTCTCTTAAAAAACCTTTGCAGATTTCACATCCAAGTTCAGCTCTCTCAGCCCATGGCGTCAGGGAGAGACCTTTTTTTTAACCAATATCCTTTGTGTACTGTTGTAAAAGATAGAAGCTAGGGGACTTACTGAGGTCACACAGTGTTCTCGGTGAGCCAGAGTTTTTCAGAAGTAACACGATGTACATGTGGCTGTGTTTGGGATAGTGGAATTTCAGTTTCACCGAAGAGAGGAAAACCCACACTCACACTGTAGTTCAGATAAGGTCTCAAGCATTTCTAAGTGTGTGTATGTATGTTCATGTTTCATTTCATTTGCTGTTCTTGCTCTTCTTCATTACCTTTAAAACATATTTTTTTTTAAAAAGTTTCACTAAGAAAACAAAAATAAGAAATATACAATATAATGTCAAGGCTTTTCTGTTACAAACACTTACTTTGACTTGTAGAAAATCTTGTGGCTGTCCCAGTGGTCAGTGGTAGAAGGCAAAAGCATATGTTCTTAAGTTCAGAGAGTATGCCAGCTCATGTGACAGAGAGTGTGCGATTTGTCTGTGCAAAACATACCATGGATTTTCACGCACACATAAAATTCTGACACTGATATTGGAGCAGTAAATGGTCTTGTGTGCAGATTTTGTTAGTCTGCCTGGCTGCACGTGGGTTGAGGCTCTCACCAACAAGTGCAACTTTCACAGGCTTCTTGTGGAGCGTCAGGTCAGGTGGTAAAGTGCAGAAACATGGTTCACAACCCCTGCCCTGCAGTGACTCACAGTCTCAGCCTAAGGGCATTCTGCAGAAGTGCTTTAGGACTCTCTAACAGTAATGATGTTTATAACCTTACCACAAAGTCCCACAATAAATTAGATAATGTCTACATATCTTTTTTAACACACAATTTTTAACTACACGGTTTAAGAGCGAGAACACAGGAAATAATGACATAAATAACTACACATTTAGACAAGAGTGTGTATAGACTGGTGCATACTTCTGCACACTATCATTTAAGAAGAAAATGTTCAAAGAAGTTGTTACTTATACTTTTAATACTATATATGACATCATACTCATTTCACCAGAGGTCCAACGCAGTAACTAAACATTCATCAGAAATTTGAGATCCTTGTTAGTGTGGAGTGTCTGCAATTTAATTAAGCAGACATATAAAATGTATTTTAAGACCATGCCTTTTACTTTATGCAGAGTGAACCTGTTTTGATGTGTAAGTGTAGCCTAGTCTTGGTCATTGTTTTAGGAGCTTTTCCAGCTGTGGTTAAACCATTCAAAAGTGGTAATGGTGGGGAAGGAGGACTAGCTAAATCCTCTCTCTCTTGGAAAAAAAACTTGCTGCTGAGCAGGTAGTTTTTTTCTAAAAGGAGGGGTCCTTCTTGATGAATTGTGATGTAACGCCACATGATTGGTGGATCGTTTTGCTCAGGATGGGCATCTGGCCAAGCCCGTATGTCTTTAAATACTGTAAACAGATGGCTAGCCAGTCCTGAGTTTGCCTGTGTTTTCTGTCTCTGCCTCTGTCTCTGTCCCTCTAACTTTTCCACTCTTCATTCTCTTGCCATCTCCTCTGCATGCTCAGGCTGCCCATTCAGCCACTTCTCACTGTCAACGCCAGTAAACTAAGCCAGAGAAAACTTTCTCATAGCAAAACAGCTACTGTGCCTATACTTCCTTTCTGTTCTGTTTTTTCTTTATTGCTGTCAGTGTGATAACATGGCTCAGCAGAGGTGTTTCACACGTATGGGCTCCATATGGGCTTTCATGTGGGGGCTTTTCCTGGTGGAGGGAACATACTATGGCCACATCTACAACTCACATATCATCAGCCATCGTATGCCCAGTCATCCTGCCCCTAGACAGTATGGCAGCATGGACAACCAGCTTCCATCTGAGCCTGAGCCTCATGCTCCAGAGGTCTCCGGGGGTACTGACATTTCTGGGCTTCCAGAGGTGTCTGGATCTCCTGACATGCAGCAGCCAGTCAATGTGAGCCGTGTGTACTATGGGATAATGTTTGATGCAGGCAGCACAGGCACACGAATCCACATCTACAAGTTCATCCAAAAGGATCCAGGTGAGTAATGTTGCTGTAATGTTTTACTCAGCTGTATAATCAAGATAAATATAGCAACAACAAAGGGAGTTTTAATTACATATAGTGTATGTTGCTTTCACCAGGTTTATTGTGCAACTTCAGGTAGCTAATTGAAGGTAGTTATTTGAAGACAACATTAGCACTTTTACAATGTTTTATAAACTCAATCTAGATATAATGTCAGCAATATCATTGAAAGAATATGTTAAATAATCCATCTTCAAATTAGGTTATTGTATTTTAAGATTGTAATGTAGCATTTCATGATTAAAATGTTTCAGTATTGCACATGTTCTGACATATGCTTCTCTGACTATGCTCAGGCTGAAAAAGTGATATTTCTCGCACAATCTTTGACATCATCACCTGTTTTCTTAATGCTGGTTTCAGTTGAGTTACCGGTTTTGGACAATGAAATGTATCATGCTGTGAAGCCTGGACTCTCTGCATATGCAGATAAGCCTGACGTGGTAGGTTCATAATGAATATTTTTAACCGTTTTTTTATTTTTTTATTAATTAATTTAAAGTTACTGGCAGCCAAGATATGTCAACCGGTAAAGTAATGTAAATATTTGTATGTAAAGATATCACAACGTGGCTTGGTAGTCATACTATAAGAGTGCAATCCTTTAAAGTTTTTGTAATGATTTTTTTTACAAGGGTGGGGACACTATAAGGCAGCTTTTGAAGGTGGCCAAGAAGACTGTGCCCAAGAGTGAGTGGAAACAGACCCCTGTAATACTGAAAGCCACAGCAGGCCTCCGCCTGCTACCAGAAGAGAAGGCCAAAGCCCTTCTGGATGAGGTGAGACTTTGGAGTCCATGCTGTTCTTTTATTTTCCTCTCATATTTCTGTCAGTTTACCAGAAAAGAAAACAAATCACACCAATGACAGTTTGTGATTCATGAAATGAATATAGAGAACAGACATAAATAGTGGATGTGTAAAAGTGAATAGGTGACGGTTCTAAAACTGTTCTCCAGAGGCTGTCTGGGGCATATAAGTAGGCAGTCTTTTGTTGTATATTATCATAGAAGCTGAGCTTTGTATACCCTCAGACCAAGATTAATTCAGATCCCTGTCATGCAGGGAAGAGAAAAGCCTCATAGCTATGCTATTGAGATAATACTGAAACAAATACAATATAGACACCAATGAAATGAGAACAAAACATGATACTCATTCCTAGTACTGTTGGACATTTGCCATATATTTTTATAAATAAAACATTTCTGAAAAAGTAAGTAATGTTTTTGAGTCTGAACATATGGCTTATGTTTCTTTTATATCCTTGCAGGTTAAAGAAGTTTTTGATGAGTCACCTTTTTTTATTCCAAACAACAGTGTGTCAATTATGAATGGTACTAATGAAGGTATATAATACATATTTTCTTTTTCGATGAGATCATTTTGAATAACATTCTAGACCACTTATGGTCTGTGAGCAGCAGATATCTATACACTATGGATGTGAATGTTTTGTTGGTCTTCAACACAGTGCAGCAAGTGCTTTGCCATAGACATGCACACACTATGTTTTACAAACAACTTTATTTTCATCATTTATAAAACAATAATTAGCTTCTCTGACAAATTACAAACATATAACCAAACCAATAACCTACCAAGTAATGAGTAAAATTCTTTGACATATTCATATAAATGATGCAACATGGCTGACAACTACAATAAAGGTTAAATTATAAAGGCTGTATTATTTGATACTTACAGTAATCAAACAAAATGCAGTGTAAAAGGCTCCTTTTATAAATGTTAGTCTGTTCTCAGATGCCTCACTTATTAGACAACAGCAGGAACCTTCTTATTCACTGAGGCTACATGAATGATTTACCTTTATTTACCTCTCACTCATAGGAGTGTTGGCTTGGGTGACAGTGAACTTCTTAACAGGTAAGACGTTTATATTGTAAAGTGTGTCAGAGGAAGGGGTGGGTAGTGAGTTTGAATGTTTCCCTCTCCTCCAACATTCAAATCCCTTTACTTGGTTTTACAGTGCCCTACAACTGGTTGAGCACCTGGTCACATATTTCTTGCATGATACTGGTCTCATTGAATTGTTTCTTCACTTTTGTCCAAAGTCTACTTCAGAGTGTACTTCACAGTATCACACACAACAGCTGAGAGATTCCAAGACTAGTGTATTTCCATGAAACATCACTGTTTCAGGAAAGCCAAGTTTGTGAGATGTAAAAACAGTCCATAGTGGTTTGAGTGTTGGAGTGGAGATTTACTTAATTTTTATAACATCCAATCCTGTTATTATTATATGGCACCTCCTTCTAAACAACAATTTTGTACTTACCCACCTTTTTGACACTCCAGGTCACTTGTATGCCAAGACGAGGAAGACAGTTGGCATCTTGGACTTAGGTGGAGGGTCTACCCAGATCACATTCCTCCCTAAGTCAAAGGTTGGTCAAAGAACAGCTATGAAGTAAAACTTGTGTCACTTCAAACCGAATCTAAATATTTGCATTTAAATTTGAATGGTAAAGGCTATTTTGAAATTGAAGGTTATAACTGAATCCCATAAACTTGAAACTGAATGTACTATTTTGAAATTGAATTAAAGGAGAATTCCGGTGTGATATTGACCTAAAGTGTATTGAAACATGATACCGAGTGTGAACGTATGTCTCATAGCCCATCTCGGCTTGTCCCCTGCACTCCAAAATCTGGCGCTAGTTAGCCGATGCTACCAACAGCTTTTTCAATAGTGGTGCTTCGGCATCGGGCTAGCCATGCAAATAAATCACTGTTTTACACCCATTTACGAGGCTCAATGTATCTCCACACTTCATTGGTAGACTTCCGAGGGCCCTGACATTTAAAACGAGACATTGAGAACTTTGATAAAGCACTGGTAGTTTACTTACAAGACAATTTATACAGACAGTATCAGTATCTTCACGAAGTTTAGCGTTTGCAGCCATCTTGAATTTAGTCACGATAAGTCGAGCAACGAGTAAGAATGAACAGGTATGATAAGGGATCAGATTCCAAAAATAATTCAGTGGAAATGCATGGATTCCAGTTGCTGCTACTGGAAGAAACTGCAATTTCAATCTAGTGAGACGCAACAGCTGTTGACAGAGGAAGAGCAATCAAGTGCAGATCACCGCGCAGCTCTCCCGCGTCGACATAAAGCCATGGACAGTACAGAAATAGCCTAATAGCATAATTGCTAACTGGGAGAGATATCAAAGCAATGGTCCAGTGTACTCACAACCTAGGATGATAACGAGTTCAAACTTTCGTTTGGGAACAAACAAACAAAAAAAGGTTAATCGGAAGAGTTTTAAGCAACATTAGCAATGAAATGTCTTATAGCCTGTTCAGAATATTCAGATTGGCTGTGTCCGAAACAGAAAAAATCTTGCCCTCTAAAACAACATTTGGTGGCATCAAGGCATGTCCAAATAAAATATTTATGCCTTCTAAGATTGCCAGGTTTTTAAGGCAACGCATAAGTCCTTCATGCTGCTTTCAACCAAACATTCTTTAGAACGTCAACTCTCACTGATCAAAGTTAGCTGTCAGGATTCTAGTAACAGTGTTCTGTGTTGCTATCTTGCTAGGCCATCAAAACAAAACATAGATGAACAGTTGAAGGCAGCTGCCATCTGTTTTGAACAGACCCAGTGTTATGATTAAGAATGAAAAAGATATGTTTTTATATTAACATATATGGTGGTCATGCCTGTGTCATTTTGTTTTCTATCTACACATTAATATATTGTGCATATGAACACATTTTGATTTCTAAATATATCTTTACACAGAAAACTGTACTGACTGCCCCTCCCAGCTACATTGCCAGATTCAACTTATTTAACAGCACATATGAATTGTACACCCACAGGTAAGCTGTTTGGCAGCAGAGAACCATTATTAATTTTATATTATATATAAAGTATAATATGGAATATGAATTGAATCTATTCTTTCTGATTAGTTATCTGGGCAATGGACTCGTTGCTGCACGATTGGCTACACTTGGGGCACTTGGAGCTGATGGTAAATGACCTGTTCTGAAACATACCTGCACAAATATGTAAGGGATAATGGACGGCACGGTGGTCTGTTCACAGAAGTTAATGCACGGTCGAGGTTGTAAAACGGCCCTGACGCGAAGCGGAGCACTACCTCGTAGTGCATTAACTGTGAACAGACCACCGTAGAGTCCATTATCCCGCTTATTTCACTGTTGCCACTTGTGTTATGTTCATTTCCTGTTACAATTTAAACGTTTTAATCGCTAAAACTGTCTTGTTTGTAGAACTAATTTCTTCCGACACATATCAACTAATTTCTCAACTCACAGGACAAACTGCCGTTACTAGTTCTAAATGGATGGTTGCTACGGCCAAAGGCCAGTCGTTAGTTCTCTCTCTCCCGTTGTCAAGCGGGCGTATCCCAAGATTCTGATGAACTTTAGCTTTGAAACATCGCTATTTTACTTAGCCTGCTGTCATCCATCTAGCTTAAAGCCACCTCTGTCATATGCTACAATGTTGCAATTTTCTGAACGTCTGCATTTTACAGCTTGGATGCAACGTGACAAAGTTCATTTAAACTTCACAACGAGTTTGGCGAATTAATATAGGCTACAAGTGTGATACGGCCAAAAAATGGATCTACTTCATAGGTGTGCAGATAACATACGGTCAATGGTCGTTCTAAATTACGTAGGACAATGGGAAATTCAACCAAGCAGTGGAATAAACCAGTATAAAGACATAATGATATGACAATTTGATTTGGTGCATTCCTCACAGGTCTTGATTGGAAAGTCTTCACAAGCTCTTGTCTACCCAAGAAATTCAGAGAGGACTGGACCTTTGGTGGTATCACATACAAAGTCAGTGGGATCCCAGATGGTAAGAGTAAAATAACTTGACAGTGCCCATTCAATACATAGTATAATATTTTTATTACAAAGGGTGTGTTCGAAACGGGTAAAGTTGCTGCCTTTTAAGATATCTAACTGGGGAGCAAGGTAGCAAGTGCGGTTCGAAACCGAAAAAACAAATTCTGCGCTTTCCTGTTGCGCTCGGGCAAATTCATGAGCAGACTCAAGCCGATCCTGGAGCCTTCTTGCATACTGCCGGCGTGCGGAGTTCTCTCCCCAGCATAAGGAGAGCCGGGGTGCACGCCGTTGACTCCTGGACCGCTGGCCGGCACGCCATGAGCACCAGCGGAAGATGCTCATCCCAGTCTCGCTGATGCTTCGATGTCAATATAGCCAGCTGCTGACCCAGTGTGCGGTGGAGTCTCTCTACCAAACCATCACTTTGAGGCCGTAATGGGGTGGTGCGCGTCTTTTTTATGCCCAGACGAGTGCACATGGCAGCAAACACAGCGGACTCAAAATTTCTCCCCTGGTCACTGTGCAGCGTGTCAGGCAGCCCAAACCGGCTGAATATGCCTCCCAGCAGGGCACCAGCAACTGTCTCTGCCTCCTGATCTGGGAGGGCGTAGGCCTCAGGCCACTTCGTAAAATAGTCAATGGCAGAGAGAATGTAGACGTTGCCCTTATCTGTTTGTGGAAGTGGGCCCACAATATCGACAGCCACTCTCTCCATGTGGGCCTTTCCGCGCTGTGCACAGGTCACAACGCCGGCAAAAGTCTTCCACGTCCCTCCGAAGACGTCCCCAATAGCAGCTCTGGCGGAGCTGGCGGAGCCGGCGGAGCGTCTTGGTCACACCAAAGTGGCCTGACCCCGGAGCTCCATGCAAAGCCTGCAGCACAGCTGTCCTCAGGCCCCTGGGGACCACCAGCTGCCAACGCTCTTCCCCTGTAGCCGGCTCTTTCCACGCCCTCTGCAGCATGCCATCACTCAGGCGCAGCGCGTTGAACTTGGACCACAGCCCCTTAGTGGCCTGTGAGAGTCTTGCCACCTCTTCCCACGAAGGTCTCTGCTGTGACTCCACCCACTGACGCACCGGCTGTAAGTCGGGGTCGACCTCTTGCTGCTGCCTCCATTCCCCGGCACTCACCGTCTGCAGCTCCCGACAGACAAACACCTCAGCCTGCCGTACCAACAGCTGCAACTGCTGGAACAGAGGAGCAGCTATGCATGAGAAACCCCGTACAAATCTTCTATAGTATGAGGCAAGGCCCAAAAAACTTTTCACCTCCTTTTGAGTGGACGGGACAGGCCATTCAACCACTGCCTGCAGTTTGTCCTGCACAGTGCTAATTCCCTCCTGGCGCTGCATAAAATGACACTTATCTGGGTGGAGCTTCAGCCCCGCATCCCTGATTCTTCCCAGCACGCGGTGTCAAACGATGGTCCATGTGCCAGGATGTCGTCCAAATAGACCAGACACTCCTGGCGTGGTATGCCTGTCAGCACCCGGTCCATTAGTCTGGCGAATGTTGCTGGCGCATTGCACAAGCCAAAACTGAGGACCTTAAATTGCCAAAGCCCACGCCCAGTGCAAAAAGCAGTCTTTGGTCTGGCGGACGAGGAGAGGGGAACCTGGTAATAGCCGGATCGGAGGTCCAGTGAGGAAAACCAGGCCGAGCCTGAGACTAGGTCCAGTGACTCGTCCACGCGGGGCAGTGGATACGAGTCTTTCTTTGTTACCCCGTTCAGTGGTCTGTAGTCAGAGCAGAGGCGCCACTCACCGTTCTTTTTGGGCACCATGACCACCGCCGCCGCCCAGGGGCTGTCTGATGGTTCGATGATGCCGGCCTGAAGCATGTTCCAGACAGCTTTGTCACATGCCTCTTGACGCGCCAGTGGAAGCCTGCGAGGCCGACACTTTATGGGGTAGGCGTCGCCAGTGTCAATCTCATGCTCCACCAGCTGTGTTCAGCCGACCTCATCCTCATTCAGTGCAAAGCTGTCCCTAAATTCAAATAAAAGCATCCATAACAGGGTCTTGCACACCTGCCACCCATACTGGATGGCGGACAGCCCTGCCCCCCACAGTCACAGTCATCATGCCTTTGCCTTGCATCGGTGCCAGTCCGCCCGTGACTGTGCGCAGCTGCACAGTGGTGGGCTCTAACTGAGTCCAGCCTGGCACCACATCAGGTCTTATGAGTGTTACTGTGGATCCCGTATTCACGAGGGCAGAGCAGGGGACTGCTACAGTCACTGGGACGTGGCAAAAGTCCCCAACACATGTCCGTCCCACCACTACCACTGACCCCGGGGAAATGTTGTCGTCTGCTTCTGGGGAAAGTAGGGCCTGACTTCCCCGGCTGTGCTGTTGGGCCCCTCCTGTAGACGACGAAGAGGAGGAGGAGGAGGTTGGGGTCCGCACAGCCTCCCCTATGCGGACCGCGCACCGTTTCCCGGGCCCGTGGAAGCTTTTGGGCACTGCCTGAGGAGGTGTCCTGGTTGTCCACACCCCCAACATCTGGGTGATGTGCGCGGGGCACGGGTTGTTTGGAGAGGCATAGCCCGTATCAGTTCAGTTATCTCAGTTGCCCACGCTGGCTTCTCCAGGCCTGGGCTGGTGCCCATCGCCACTCTAGTTGTAGGCATGCCCTCACTGCGGCTACTTCCAGCTGACACGCCCCACACAATCTCTCTCTCCACCGCCAACTCCAAAGCAGTCTGCAACGATCGTGGATGCTCCAGCTGCACATGCACACGCAGCTCAGTGGGTGACAGAGCTCTGATGAACTGGTCTCTTGCCAACTCACTTTGCACATCAGGTGGCATGTGTGCATATGCTCACCTAGTAAGGCTCTCTATATCATTGGCCAAGACCCGCAGGTGCTCCCCTGGGAGCCTACATCGACTGCTGAGTTCATTTTTCAGTAAGTCAGGCTGTACACACTGTCCAAAGCGCGTCTTCAGTGCCCCCACTAAAGCCTCATAATCATGCCTGTCCTCTGGGCTAAGCAGCAAAAGGCATTTTAATGCATCGTCTGTGAGGCACATAGCAAGCTGTAGTGCTTTCTCTTCCTCTGTCCATTTACCCGCGTGAGCGAGCAACTCAAACTGTGCATGGAATGCCTCCCAATCTGACTTACCCCCGTACTTGGGTGTTTTCAATGGGGATGCGGTGTTATGGGCGCCGCCATGCCTGTTGTTATAGTCTCGAGGCTCCGCACGGGCACTTGCAGCCATGCCAGCATCAGCAGCCATCCTCGCAGCCGAATCCCTAATGCGGGCTCTTGCCTGCTCCATCCTCTCTGACCATTCGCCACTTGGTCTCTCCTCCTTCACATTTGCGTTCGAAAAATACTTCTCCATGCCGCTACGTTACGTCTCACACAGTAGCGCGACTGGTCTGCCAATTTAGCTAAACTGATAGGTAACTACTAGCATATAAATCAGTCCATGAACACTTCCCTTCCGAGCGTAATTGCTTAACTTCTGACACCAGTTGTAACATTCTCAGTTACTCGGACAGGAAACCACTTTCATAAACCAGCATTTATTAGGTACAACACTTGGTCGCCATTACGGGCTGCGACTTGCCGATATCAGTCCTTGTTTTTTCCTAGAACTTCCACGAACTCCACACAACAGATAAACAACACTGTAACTTTTCTGCTGCTCAGGCGTGCCCGCCCCCCCTGCAGCGCCTCTACAGGCAGTTAACATAAAACACAGCAAGGCACAGAGACAACACAATGCACACAAAACATTAACATAGACCCGAACTGCACATCAAAACACACCCAGGACGTTACAATATATTGACATTTTTGTTCTGTTACTACCACTATCAAGCCCATCACTGTCGTTAATCCCATGGGTTTACAGTATGTCTACATTCACATTCATGAAAGTTTTGTTAGACTTCTGCTAAATGTACTGCAATTTATTTATTCCGTAGTCCACATAATACAATATGGCTAATTCCAGAAACAAAGACAGTTTCTCTCTTTTTTGGAGAGCAGGGGCCGGATTCACAAAGCCTTCTTAAGACAAAAATACTTCTTAAGTGGTGCTTTCTTCTTATCTTTTGTCTTAAGAACAAATTTAAGATGATTTGATATTCATGAATAAAGTTCTTATGATTTTTCTTAACTTTCTTCTTAAGATGTTTCCTAAGAAAACACTTAAGAACAAATGAGATTCTTGAAAACAAAGTTCTTACATTTCTTCTCAGTTTTCCTCATAACTTTAAGACAACCCTGCACCTGTCTTAAAAATGTTAGTGTAAAGTTGAGCGTCTTAAAGTCATTCATATAAACACATTTAACAGTTTTAGACAGCGCATTTGAAATATCAGCCTTTATTATGTGTACTTACAATATATAAGCTTACCATTTATTGCTAACTTTAGCTTGCTGCTATTGTTTTCAGTAAGCCCTCTGTCTACTAAAAACTGGCATAACCGAAGGGTTCTTGGCAGCATGTGACACACATTGACGTCAGCGTTTAGAACATGTTTCATTTCTTAAACACAAAGTCCATGGAAATTACCGTATTTTCTAGTAAAAACTGCACATTTCAACCTAGAAATACCTAGATCTAGATAATAGAAATACTTAGCCTACCGTTTCAAAACAAAAAGATTTTTTTCTTGAATACGGCACTCAACTGGACTGTCGTTAATCCCATGGGCTTACAGTACAGTATGTCTACATTCACATTCATGAAAGTTTTGTTAGACTTCTGCTAAATGTACTGCAATTTATTTATTCCGCTAGCCTGGGTGTTCCCATGCTGCCTTGCGCGCGATTTGATTCACGCTGCTAAGGCAGCCTGGAGACCATGGAGCAAATTTTCGCCTGAGATAGGGAACCAATCACAGAACAGGGGGGAAAGCAAGATGATGATGAGCTATGCACAGACGCATTTGATAGACATCCGTGGCACCCAATAAACGGATCTGGGCATTTTTTTCTAATACGAGAAAATGAACGTTTGGTTCCCAGACCACGTCTCATTGAGAAGTGGTGGCGCTAGCCAGGCTATTATTCCGCAGAAAAAAATCTTAAGATAAATCTTAAGTAGATTTCTAAGAAAAAAAATCCTTAAGAAGAATCCTTAAGTCCTTAAGAATGTTCTTAAATGCTATTCACCAATATTTTCTTAAGAACTGTCGTATTTCTTAGGAACTTCTTTATTTTCTCACTTAAGAACTTCTTAGATAAGAAAGGCCTGCATCATTTATCAACAGTGTTAACGTTACATATACTTTTAAACGATGAAACCCCGTTTCAATGACAGAGTAGACACACACCATACACGTGTTTTGCGTTTACCAACAAAACTAGATGCGCACGCAGCCGTGAGGCAGATGACGCTTGGTGGCCGTCCACAACGTTATAAACTAAACCTAAATAGTCAGCTGCTGTAAGCTACAATCGGATTTTTGTGTATACCTCTGTTGTCTCAATGATAATAACATCTCATTTCAGACTATATTTCAAAGTTTGACGTTAATTTGCATTATTAATATAACATCGTATTTTGACATTTTTGGCGAAGACATGCATTCCATTAGGGATATTGAACATATTTAACATTCTCTAACCATTGTGATTTCGAATTGGTGCAGTTTTCAGCACAAAAACTCATTTTATTCTTTTGCTCTTTTGCATTGCTCTATGCTGTTCTATGGTGCTTTCTGCCTCTTGGTTGCGCACACATGTTTTCGTGACGTTGCATAGAAATCCATGTATTCAGTGCCAATCATAGACTGTATAAAGTGCCACTTGAATCTGACTAGCGAATTATCTGCTACAAACTTAATGTTAGTTTTGTTTACAAGTGGCAACCGTTGCTAAGGGGGAAAGGCCATGCCTTCAACAGCACTCGCGTTAGCTTATGTTTGAAACGGTAGGCTAGGTATTTCTATTATCTAGATCTAGGTATTTCTAGGTTGAAATGTGCAGTTTTTACTAGAAAATATGGTAATTTCCATGGACTTTGTGTTTAAGAAATGAAACATGTTCTAAACGCTGACGTCAATGTGTGTCACATGCTGCCAAAAACCCTTCAGTTATGCCAGTTTTCAGTAGACAGAGTGCTTACCGAAAACAATAGCAGCAAGCTAAAGTTAGCAATAAATGGTAAGCTTATATATTGTAAGTACACATAATAAAGGCTGATATTTCAAATGCGCTGTCTAAAACTGTTAAATGTGTTTATATGAATGACTTTAAGACGCTCAACTTTACACTAACATTTTTAAGACAGGTGCAGGGTTGTCTTAAAGTTACAAGGAAAATTGAGAAGAAATGGAAGAACTTTGTTTTCAAGAATCTCATTTGTTCTTAAGTGTTTTCTTAGGAAACGTCTTAAGAAGAAAGTTAAGAAAAATCATAAGAACTTTATTCATGAATATCAATTTGTTCTTAAGACAAAAGATAAGAAGAAAGCACCACTTAAGAAGTATTTTTGTCTTAAGAAGGCTTTGTGAATCCGGCCCCTGACCTCTAAAAGTCAGCAGCCTCAGCCTCAATCACTTGGTAGAAAGTTCTAATCAGTGAAATCTACGATAGGTCTTTTGGGCCCCCACCGTCGACTTCAAGGCTTCAAGGCAAGGGTTAGGTATTACGGAGGGTTAGGTCGATGGAGGGGCCCAAAAGGCCATCAAGCCAAATCCATTCTGGTCTCGAGTTCTACATAAAGAGGCGTGTCGTTGACGTATTGATGAGCGTATGTAGCAACCGGCCAACAGCAGCAGAATAAATAACAGGCGCACACCTGATATAAGGTCAATTTTCACCAGACTGGAATGCTCAAAATGCTAAAAATGTACCTGAAATGGTCAAAAGGGTTTGACGATCATGAAAATGTGCCCAAAATTCACATTCCCAACTCTATAGAACCAAGACCTTGGCATATGTGGTGAAATTCTGAGCTATGGCCATAGACTTCAATGAAACAGTTACTGCCTCTGGACTGCATTTACAGCTCACAGTGTAGCAGTCAAGTCTTAATGTTGCTCCTTTCCCACAGAATTACCAAAATACTAAATCTCTCTTTTCTATTGTTGCGTTTAAGCTGTGTCCACCAATCACGTTTTTTTGTGCTGACAGTGCCCTCAACCTCATTTTCAGTGCCAGCACGTCTAACTAGCTAACTGAAATGGCAAAAATCGTTCAGGACTCAGCTCACTAAAAAATGATTTCGACAGACAAAAGGTGATTGAGCTTTCCTCTCCAACAGTGTAGGCAGAGGACACTGACAGTGTAGTTGTTGACAGTGTAAGTCCCGCCCCTTCCATGATTTTAATTGGCTAGCAAGAAAGAAGTTATATTGACAAGTCCAGTGCTGTTCTAAAAGTTGAGAGTGGCATCTGCCATTCCCTTTAACAGCAAACAGCGCAACTTCAAACACCGCATCAGTATTTTGACAGTCAACGGCGCATTTGAAGGAATCTGCTTGCACGCGAGGTGTCCGTGTATGAAACAGAGGGATTCCACTAAACCTTGCTTTACTAAAACCTGTTTACTAGCAGGTCTACATGCCTATAGCCTACATGCATCTGCACTCACCTATTATTTGAGCTTATAGGCAAAGTGAAACTAACTTCACCGTGGACTCATAGTCAACGACAAAACAGTTCTACACAGTTATTTAGTTTCACTATCACCATCAAAAACATAGCCTAAAAAAAACAACACTTACCCCATAATGTTAAAATGACTGAACAAAAATCCTAAGGATATTTATCCTGCTGAGGTGTTGTTTGAGACTGGTTGCTAAGGGCTGCTTACACCTCATGACAGTGCGTCTTCAGCTGTGCTTTAGATGCGCCTTTTGCTATATATCGTAACTCCCCCTATTACCGTCGGTCCCGTATTTCCACCGTCTTGCGTGTATGTGTCACTTAATATCAATTTCTATACAAACCAAGACAGCAGACTCCTAAAGAAACGCAACCACCCACACCATAGGTGTATCTAAATTAGCTATGTACCAAAAATGACATTTTACCGTGACTCAAAGAGCTGTAGACAGTGTTGTAAGGCTGCGTGTACACAACTGCTTGGAGCTCCAGTGGAATTTTAATTTCACGACGAGAATTCTCGGTCTAACCGTTCATGTGCCGTTGAAACGGTGTAAATAGGCGACCCATCAGGCCAGCACTATAACTCCGAGTGTGGTAAACAAAAACGGATATTTCAGGCAGTAAATGCTCCCGTTAACAAACAAACCAGATTTTGTTCAAATCTACACACCTATGGCTACTGAAAAATGTCAGGTTAATTTAGCAAATGTTATTTTGAAGTGTTAAAAAACATCGTTGTTTTAGAATTTCTGAACAAAAGTGGTGATAATTGGGGGTGTTACGATACCAGGTTTTTCTTGGTCAGTTGCGTAATGATTTTTGGTGTGTTGGATAGACATGAGGGTGTAAGATAGCGATTTTTAGATCATGCGCCAGACAACACCTTATGTTGTTAATTGCCACACCCCTGGGCGCAAGGTTAAATAAATCTGAAGCGCATGGCAAAAAATTGTTCCCTTTATTAAGTGTAAGATAAGAATGAGCCTTACGTTGTGTTTTCTGCCGGGTGTGAAATAGAGCCCTAAAAGTCTTACAGTCTGTGGAACAGTTTATCAGCTTTCATTTACCTAGTTCATTCATATTTGTACAATATGTTGTTGTTTAAGAACCAACCAACAATTCTAAGCCATTCTAGTAAACAATGTTACACAAATTGGGCACCACTTGTAAACAGAATGTGTTAATGTTTCAGTTAGTTTTCATGGGTTTCAAGTTTTTGTTCTCAAAACCATTTTAGTCCAAAAATACTTTAAAAGTGACAAGGGAAATAGCTCATGGATGGCACATAAACATTTACCTGGCTGTAAATTACATTACAACAGCAATTCTTGAATGTGGTATAGAAAAGTGTAGTCAATGAAAGAGGACAGCAAAGCATGGATGAACTTCAAAATGAAGTGGTGGACACAAGATACCTTTGAGATTGGGAAAAATGAAAGTCATGTATTTTTGGTTTACTGTTAGAACTACATTATATTTTAAATGCAAAGTCATTAGTCATTTAAATGGAAATAGGGTACCCACACAAGGTTTCCCAGATCCCTTACAGGCAAAATTTAGGCTAGGCTAGGCCTACTATGAGCAGGTAAGATGGATTCCCTATCCAACACTATCTGACAGTCTTTTCCGAATAAATTACTGAAACGTTGTGTGAAATACTAGCCTGACGTAGCCATACTGAATTCTATTAAGAATTCGAGTCTGATACGGCATTATTGGGATGTGATTATAGGGTGTGTTTCAATCGATAGACGGGGTGGGGGGTTGGCTCTGCACTCGACTGGATAGACCTAACCAATCAGAGCAACGAAATAGCCTACCGTCCTGTAAGGAAATCCTGTTGGGAAAACAGCCAAAACATCCTTCTTGACAAATACCTTAACCCTGTTTTCTGATAATTTTTTCTACTGCACTGTCAATATCTTGTACAACAGATGTTATAGCGAAATCTAAATGTCGTCATAAATCATACATGAACATGGTCACATCACAAGAGGGACATAATACTATACTATTATGTATATAAGTACAAGTATTATGGGTGGGGGTTTGATTGTATTTTGCCTGATAATCTTTTTCAGGTGTTATTGATTATATTATTGTCATGTTCTGGGTTTGTGTCTTTATAAATGAAATTTGCTGCAGTTATGGTTCATTCGAATCTGCCAATTTTTTGGTCAGACACACTGTGTGACAGATCTAGTGTGTTATGGTGTGGAAGCTTTTTGGAAATAAAATTCACTGTAAGTAAAATATAAATGATTGATTGTTTTGTATTCCTTTGCTTAGGTTACGCTGGATACAAGCTATGCTACTATGAAGTGATGCGTGTGGTGAAGGGTATTGTCCATCAGCCGTATGAAGTGAAGGGAAGCAGCATCTTTTATGCCTTCTCTTACTACTATGACAGAGCAGTTGAGTCCGGACTCATTGGTAAGTGACCAACCTCATTGCTGGATTATTTTCCTAAACTCATAGTTTATAATTAACACAACACATTGAGAGTAGTGCAGCAGTGTAATTCTATGTAAAATCGCATTCTGAGCATTTCCATGTGGTACATCTGGGATACATCACAAATAAGCAAACCATTATTGATCTTTTGTACAACAAAATAATTAATTTCTTGACTGATTTATTCATGAAAATGACACAGTACAGAAGTTCACCAAGTCTAAGAACAGAATATTGACTTGTTAGGCCTTATTTTACTGGTTAGGGCTTGCAAGGCATGCTAAAAATAGTCATTTGAAAGGTCAGCTCATGAAAGTTTTAGAAATTGGTATGCTCTGCCTATTCAGTCAACAAACATGGGTTCCTCTAAGCAACTAACAAATTCTGAATGCAGCCATTTCATAGAGCTTTAGTTTAATTTACTCGGTCTAAAAATCTCTCAGAAAACATAAATGCAAAAGTTCTGACTAGTAGAGTGTCCAAATTTTGGCATATGCCACTGGAAATGTTGATCTATTCTTGAATACCTGGTAACACTGCATTAAGTCCCCTTAATTTCCAGTTGAGTGTTTTTCAGTTCAGGGCAAATGTATGAACTTACTAATAAATGTAAGACTGTGGACCCCAATCATTTCAGGGTTCTTGGAATCATCCAAACCTGTAAGGGATACAAAAGGATGTTTATAAGTGTATAAGTATGTAACTGGATAACAGGATTGATGCAGCTGATTTTTCCTTGTTTGCATTCAGATGGCTCTCGTGGTGGTGTAGTGGAGGTCAGGGACTTCAAAAAAAAAGCCAAAGAAGGTGAGAGATGAGGCCCTCCTGTGACTTTCTCTGCTCTTCCCCTCAATTCCATTCAGACTGTACACTTCGTGCAAACATAAACTCTCTGTGCTTATTTGCATTTGAGAGACCACTAACAATCACACAGGCTTCCCAAAACGACAGCCCCACCAGCACAAGGTCTTCTTGCAAAATACACTCTGTACTCTCACAAACACATGGGCCCAGTGTGAGATTCTCAAGCAGCTAAAATCTCACTAACCAGCTTATTTGGTTCTTTCTGTACTTTACAGACTCATAACAATTTCTTACATGTGCACACCTTGCAGTCAATGTATATAGTTGACATAGTAGAGTGTGAAAAAAATAGCTGTGTAGGTACTGCACCAGATTTAGTGCTCCATGAGCTCCATTATGTAAGATTTTTCTGTGCCAATTGAGGAAATATGTTTGACCAAAAGGGGGAACCTGGCAGAAGATGTGCAAACCTAAACATGCATTGCAGTCACATGCACACAAATACTTCCAGCCAATAAAAAGAGGGTGAAGACACACAGGGCACACCTTGTGTCTACATTTGGCAGTTTGCCCCCTGTGGGTTGGCAAGGACATCAATCATATGCAGACCCTCTGGCACAGCAAAGTACTCCTAACACAACTCTCCTGTCCAGTCAGCTAAACCTCAGAAAAGACAAATTGTGCTCATTTGTGTTGTCATATTTGTGCTTGTGCTTTTCTTGCAGTCTGTAATAAGATGACAAAATATCGCCCTATAAGCCCTTTCTTGTGCATGGACATGACCTACATCACCTGCCTTCTGAAAGAGGGGTTTGGATTCAAGGACAGCACAGTGCTGCAGGTAAGGCAGATTAACAGTAAACAGTAAAATACATAAAGCAGAGCTTATGAAATCCTGTAAAGCTTATGTTTTCCTCTAATTTGTATGTACCTGGTCCAGTGTATTAAGAAAGAATCCTCAAATGTCACATTATATTTCCTCTTTCACAGCTCGCCAAGAAGGTAAACAATGTGGAGACAAGCTGGGCACTGGGTGCCACTTTTGATCACTTTAACAACTTTAATATTCACTAAGACCATTGGATATAAGGAAACTAGTGGCATGGAGTTGATGGATTTGGGATTCTAAGTGTTGGACAGCTAAGGAACATCCATGCTTCACCAGAGATCGCTTCATCTTCATCTCCTAAGCTGTTTTCCCCACCTGGCCCTGCCCTACGGTCACCATATCCTCCTGTCATCAACAACCATTCAGCCAACCTCTGTTCTGTGTTGACTTGTCTACTGTACATTGTAACTAGCGTAATTTGAGCTCTGTCTGTTTTTTGTATGTGTTGCTATGGTTTTCTTTCCATCAGGAAGGATAGTATTTATGCTACAGTGTATGTGGATATAGTCAGGCTATTTTAGGAGCCATTTCCTTCTGAGGAGCTACACATATATGCTACATTATAGTAGCAGACAGAGAGGGAGTCAGCTCCTTATAGTTTCTCATCAGACAAATGTAACTCTTGTAAAGTTCCATGAGAAAGATATTGATTACTACATCTGGATAACCAACATATATATTTAAATGATTTTAATATTAACATAATTGTATTGCGCTACAATCAAATGCATTTGGATCCTGCATATAGGATCCACCTTTACTGTGGAGGCTGAGTTTTTCTTTTTGACACAGAAAGAAAACGTTGCAGAAAGAAGGCATTTTCTGGGTTTATGATAAATGTACAGTTTTATACAATTGTAAGGACTCCACAACTTCCAGCTTGGACATTGATAGGACAATGTTTCCAATGTTTGAAGACTCAGGTATCAATCCCAGTTTTCTCCATATTATCCATAATGATGACACATATAATGATGGTGTACAATAACATTAAACCTCAATAAAATCTAGACAGGGATGTGGCTGTTTGTTCAAAGCACTGTTGATCTTTGTGAATACTAATGTTTTGTAATGCTACTACTTTTTTCTCCTTCCAAGCTGTCACAATGATTATTACTGTCCTAAATTGCAGGTATAATTTTATTTCTTCAATTTAAACATGATCATGCAACATTTCTGGTATGCTTTCGTGCACATTAATTCACAATGTATATAATGAAAAAGAAAACATTCACCATTGTTCGGTGTTGTGTGAATGTGCTCGACTTGCTTTATTTTATCATAGCTGTTGCTACAAAACACCTATTTTAATGTTTATTTGGCTAACTTAAAGCTTGTGCTGCTTTTATTGAGTACAATGTGACATGAATAAAATATATCACATAAAATGATCAAATGACTTATATGATAACTAGACTGTTTGCCTCCTTGGGACTACAGTATCCACTTCACTAACATATACTAAAATGGGGGTATCCTTCATCAAAACATCTCAGATCCATCTTAAAAACATGAGGCACATTTGAACTACCACATTTTTATCTTACTTAAACTTGCTTGACCTGGAGCCTTAAAAAACTAAGATTGTTGCCCCAGGGTGCATTTACACTAGACCCTTTGGTCTGGACCCTAGTTCGTTTGGATCAATGGTTCGGTTATTTTTGCTAATGTGAAAGGAGTCTACCAAATCTGGTTGCGGACCTGGGACCACCAGAAAATAGTGGTCTGGGGTACAGTTGGCTAGAACTCCAGTGCAGTTAGATTGCTATCTGTTCCGAAACCAGGAAATAAACTAACGTTTTTGCGACATTCCCAAGCGATATTGGTAAATAAAAGCTAAAATGTAATTTGAACAGAGACCTGCTAGGGAGCGTTTTTGGGTCATTGACAAATAAGGCTTTTAAAAATGTGTTTTTAAAATAATCTTTGAAGTTGGAAGACTTTAAGTGTTTAAACTAGGACTGTCAAAATAATGTGTTAATTTTGATTAATTAATTACACAGAAAGAATAACATGTTAAAAAAATTAACGTTGATTAATCGCATTTAGTGACATTTGACCCAGTGCAGTCTGGCTACAGTGACTGAAGGAGGCAGATGAGAAAGCACTGGTTGGTCCTGTGAATGAAACATTTAGACTACATTTAAAAAAGGCCAGAACACTCACGTTGACAGGAGCATCATTGTCTACTATTTCTGCAGTAAGGAAAATCCGTTGCCTACCATAGGAGTTCGTCAAGTCTGAAGTATCACCTCAATGCAAAGCAATCCGGAGGTACGAGTTAGCACACCTCTTGATGATAATAATGCTAGCCTCCAGCTAGGGCTGGGCGATATGGACCAAAACTGATATCCCGATATTTTGGGGCTAATTGGCCATATACGATATTGATATTTGAAACAGAAAGAGCGAAGTGCTTCATATATTCACTCAACACAGCCGGTTTTAATTATATTCATTTCAGACTGCTCTAACAGAGCTGTGCAAAAAGGTGTAAACAATAACATATACCAATAGGCATACAGTTGCTCTGAGGGCTGTGCAAATAACAATATTCGGTAGACCCTGATTGGCAACACAGGCCTACAGCTTTACAATAAAGGGAACACAAAACATAGGCTACCGTTAAAAGCCAATATAATAAACCAATTGGCATACAGATAGAGCTGTGCAAATAAGAAAAAAGTAGGCTACACAGCACATACCTGTTTGTAAATATTTAACTGCACAAGGAGTAGGGCTGGGCGATATGGACCAAAACTGATATCCCAATATATTTTGGAGCTGATTGGCGATATACGATATATATCGATATTTTAAAAAGAAAGAGCTAAGTGTTTCGTATTCACTCAACCAGCTTTAATTAGAATGATTTCAGACTGCTCTAACACAGCTGTGCAAAAAAGTGTAAACAATAACATAGGCCTACACTAGGCATAGGCTACAGTTGCTCTGATAAAGCTGTGCAAATAACAAGACCAAAAGTTGACCCTGACTGACAACGCAAGCCTACATTGAACTGCACAATGCAATATTTTGGGCACAAAAATATTGAAAAACCTGCAGTTTTGTCACACAATGCAGTTTTTTTACCCGTAAGGGTTTGATAGGGCCTAGATCAGTGGTTTTCAAAGTGGGGGCCGGGGCCCCCTGGGGGGCCGCGAGGGGGTGCCAGGGGGGCCTCAGCAAGTTGGAAGCCCCAAATACAATTTTTACACACTGTATGCTCCATCACGAAGTGTTTGTGGCTAAAATAATTATTAGGATTAGCTTAATGTAGTTTTACATTTGCCGTAGTATTCTCGATGGGTTTAATAACACATCAAGGGGGTCCTTGGCTAGAACCTAGTGGTATTTGGGGGCCTTGTCGTGGAAAAGTTTGGGAACCACTGGCCTAGATGACGGGCAAATGTAGCCTATGATGGCCTAGACATGTTGCTATCAACAACAAAAATAGTTTTAAACAATTAGGCTACTTAAACAACGTAACTGAGTCACCCATCAAGAGTGTGATAGACGCTACCGTCGTTTTGTATGCGTTCATTTTTGCATGTTCCGGTTCGTAAGAAAAATCCCTATGCACGATTGAATGGGGTTTCATGATGCCCCTAACTGCTCGCGAGTCCCCGCGTGCATATCCTCTTAATAAAATCAGCGTGTAAGTTGTCTCCCTGAGGACTTTAGATCTGCTACTGTATATCGCTAAACGCAAGCATTCATCAGTGTATTTAAATTAGCTTTATGTATGTACCAAAAATGACATTTTACCGTGAGTCAAAGAGCTGTAAACAGTGTTGTAACTTAAATCTGCGTGTACAAAACCACTTGGAGCTCCAGTGGAATTTTGATTTCACAACGAGAATTCTCGGTCTAGCCGTTGATGTGCCGACGGAATAGGCATCAGCACCAACCTCTGATCAAGGTAAACAAAATCTGACTCAGTGTCTGTCATGTTTGAAAGTTTGTAGTGCTGCGAGAGAGAACGTGCACACACAGGGGCGCAGTTGAGCAGAGCTGTGGCTATCTGAATGGTCTGAACACAGAAGAGCAAGTGGCTTTGATAAAATGGCCCATTATTTGACATAATACCGGTATTACGATATTGTCTCAACTACATATCGTTTTCAAAAATATATCAGTCATAGTCGTAATACCGATATATCGCCCAGCCCTACCGCCAGCCTTGTCAAAGTTATCTTTGCAAACGTATTGTTTACTTAGCCTAGGCTACCCTATGACCGACTAACTAACAACCCGACAAACTATCTTACTAAATTGACATTTGTTGCACACTTGAAACAAAATGTCTTCATAAGTATGTTGAAGGTGATTACATTTATTTCCATTCCAATAACTTCACACATTACATTTCCGTTCGCACTTGAACTGCTCTATTTCTTATCCTGGACTGCCACCTACTGGATAGAAAAGGCAACATAGCAATATGTGAATAAAAATCTACAACATGCTTGAATGGCCAAAAAAGGACAAATCATGGGGGTATACCACACAATGAAAGTCTATAATGTTGGTTTGGCTCTTCATTGATTCACTCATCTGCCAAAATTGTTTTAAAAATATGTTCATAGCAAAAATTTTTACCTGGTTGCACCGCCTGACAAGATTCATAATGACAAGAAATATTTGAACCAATGTCGGTACCAATGTTGGCTAATTACTAATCACCAGTGTTGGGGGCGTTACTCAAAAAAGTAATGTACCCGTAAAACTCCAAATAATAGCCCGGGCTTTTATTTTTCCCAAATCGCCAAACTGCACCGGCTAGTATTAGAGACAGGCATCTATATGAGACAGGCCTTTAATTCCCTTTAGGCCTACACAAAACTTTTCCTCTGCAAAGATGGAAAATATTATCGAATTAATTATTTCAAACACACTGAATGTCTACCTATATGACTAGGCTATCTGATGACAATTAGGCCTACGGATCATCATTCATTTAGTGTTGAGATGTTGTTCATTGAGTAATAGCGGGGATAGCCAGTACAGATGAAACACGTTTTAATTAAAGTAATCTACAAAGAGATCGTATTACACTGAAAGCTCATATTTTGTCACTAGCAAATAGCCTATATCGGTCCTTTGTCAAATACAGTTGCATTATCAGCCCTGACCAAAACCGTTCAGGAATTATTTATGCAAAAGTGGAATGTGCTTAATGTTTCATTCTCCCTCCTTTTCGGCACGAATGAAACAGCATGAGAGAGCATGAACCATATTATTTTTCCCGTTTTGTATTTGCCAAATTTGACATCAGTCTACATTCAAATCATAGCCTACTTCCAGGCGCGCGGGAACATATTTTTGACCAGGGGTGCTGAATAACAAAATAATCATGGATGTCCGACGATTTCTCCCCCAGCATATGATTCGAATTTAGACAGCTGAATACGCCATTTCACCGCCGTGTATAAGTCGGTCTAAGAGTGCGAAGTTTAACTAGAAATGCAATTCCAAGGAATTACCAGTGCAGGAAAATGCTAAAGTTGTGATGTAAAACATCATACAGAGTAAAAACAAACTATATTGGTTGCTAGGTAGATGAGGTTTAATATAGTTGGAATGACTGAACAGTTAAATAGATAGGTAGATAGTGTAAGGTTAAATTATTTAGGTAGATAGTTGACGATAACTGACAGTTGGAATGGCTCTAATGTTTTCTAGCAGTTATGCTAACTATGTTAACAAAGATAATAATGCTAACCAAGTTACTTAACTTAGTTAATTTAGCTAATGTTTTCTAGCAGTTTTTTTTAAATGTTAATAATGCTAATGCTGTTAACTATGTTAACAATGCTAACTATGTAACTTAGCTAACTTAGCTAATAATTTATAACAGTTATGCTAAAATATTAAGAATGCTAACATGCTAACCATATGACATAGCTATTCATTTTTAGCAGTTATACTAACAATGCTAACTATGCTAACCATGTGACTTAGCTATTCATTTTTAGTAGTTATATTAACAATGTTAACTATGCTAACCATATTACTTAGTTAACTTAGCTAATGTTTTCTAATAGTTTAGTCAAAACTATAATGATAACTATGCTAACAAGCATGCTAACAATGTTAACTATGCTAACCATGTGGCTTAGCTAACCTAGCTAATCATTTTTAGCAGTTATGCTAACTATGTTAACAAAGATAATAATGTTAACCAAGTTACTATGCTAACTAGCATGCTAACAATGTTAAAATGCTAAGTATGCTAACCATGTGACTTAGCTAATCATTTTTAGCAGTTATGCTAACTATGCTAACTAGCATGTTAACTATGCTAACCATGTTACTTAGCTAACTTAGTTAATCATTTTTAGTAGTTATGCTAAAAACGCTAACTAGCATGCTAACATGCTAACTATGCTAACCATGTTACTTAGCTAACTAGCTACACTGGGTAGGAGTCATAGTTGTTGACAAGTAACAGTTTCAATGGCTGAACAGTTAAAATGTTCAGTAGTTTAAAGGGTTAAATTGTTTAACAGTGAAATATTGTAGTGAGGACTTTTATTTTGAAACAGTTTTGGCAGAGGAAGCAGTTGAACAGGATGTGTAGTCTTAATAGGGCCAGTTTGTATGCTTAAAGCCTGAGACTGGCAGTTGATCCAGGTGGCCCAAACACCTGCCATAGGATTCTAATTGCTTAACAGCCGTATTGTGATGTCATAATCATAATGTTAAGTCAATGGGGAAATTTTGATTAGTTTTTAATTAATAGTTTAAAAAGTATAAAAGTTACAAAGCTGAAAAATACATAGCACCCATGTCCTAAGTAAGACCTACGTAACATAGTTTGAATGAAGTTTCTACGTTAAACGGTTGAAGCTGCATTAAGTGCGTTAGAAGAAGAAGAAGAAGAAGAAGAAGAAGCATACGGTAAAGGGTGATCAGTAAAGGGTCATCCCTGCTCTGTATACCATCCATAACAACCGCGAAATTCTTCGCATGATTTCTTGTAGCGACGTAATTATCCCTGCAGATCTCCTGCAGAATTTTCATAGCACCAACAACCAGATCTAACGCATTGCCGCATGGATCTACTATCCCGGTAGCACTAGGAGTCATGTGTGTATTAAACGCTCACCACATTTTGCCTTAACATCATTTAGCATCAACACAACAGTATCCAAGGCTAATTCTGTATCTGTGTACTTATAGTGACCTGAGTTTACATCACACACTGCATTACTTACAGAGGGCCCAGCCGACCCCAAGTCATCAACAACCGTTAAAACTGACCTTTTATGAACTTAACAGGATTCGATGGCTTCCACAGCGTTTAGTATATCCCCGTCAGATATATCATCAAAATCTGTTCCATTAATATCCCATGCTTCAAGTTGTGTATCAGTCCATAAATCCGTGCGGTTAATATCCTCAGATTGAGTCTTGACAATAGGTCGAT
Organism: Alosa sapidissima; assembly: GCF_018492685.1. NCBI lineage: Eukaryota > Metazoa > Chordata > Actinopteri > Clupeiformes > Clupeidae > Alosa > Alosa sapidissima. Next base: position 38,276,874 of record NC_055961.1, on the reverse strand, counting down.
AGTCCTTTGAATAAGTAACCCCGTTGTTGATAGATGCGTCTCCAAGGCCTATCGCGTCATCCGTTGTAGTCAGGTCTGTAAATGATTGCAAACACATTACTATGCCGCGCTTAGCGTTTTATTTGTTTTATTTGATCATAAATAGATATTGGTGAATTTCAACTTACCAATCGTTTCTTGAACACCCACATATAGCCGCTTAGCAGACCCCCCAGTTTCGGTTAGATCTTCTTCAACATCGCAATGACGACACTTCTCAGCTGCTTTGTGATGGATACGGACGTCGGATGATACCCCCGCTGTAGCGTCTGTAGATGCAGCGGGGCTACTTGTTGTGACCTCCACTTCAGCCACCCCGATCGGTATATCCAATTCGTGTTCGCCAAGCAGAATGGACTCTGTTGTGTCGGAGTCTCTGATGACCTGATTATCATCAGATAGAACCGGTGGTGTGGCTACGAAATAGAATGGATATTGAATGTGTAAATATGAAAAGAAACACTTTTAGATTCCGACATGAAATCAAGCAGAAAACTCAGGGGGGAAACCATACCTTCAGAAGCACGATCACTCTCAGCCCTGTTAAGTATATCACCATGCACTGAAATGTAGAAACAATCAGAATACAAAGTTAACAAATAGCCTACTAATAAAAAGAAAAGGAAACAGCCATAAACAAATACAAATCTCCACACTAGATAATATTTAGCTTGGGGATACTTACAAAGTAGGCTCAGATATCTGGGTCTATCATTAGATGCTAAAGGACTATCAGATGTATTCAATGAACCATCAAGGATTGACAACCTGTTAAAAACAAAAACAAAAAATGTGTTAATGCCAATTAAAGTATTTCATGTAGGTTATAGACCACCATTGACAGTAAAGGTAAATAGCTCTTAATGCATATACATACTCACATGTACTGGTGGTAGTGTAGTGGTTAAGGAGCTGGGCTAGCGTGCAGTAGCCTGAAAGTTGTCGGTTCAATTCCCGGCTTCCACCGTTGTGCCCTTGAGCAAGGCACTTAACCCCAAGTTGCTCCGGGGACAATGTGATCCCTTGTAATATAGCTGACATAATATGTAAGTCACTTTGGTCAAGAAGTGTCTGCTAAATGTAATGTAATATAATAATACTGAGGTCCATGCTGCACAACTTTCTTCTGACAACAGCCAAGTCAATGATGAAGACTGATGAATCCCCCGGCAGACTGTTCTAACAGGGCTTTAAAACCTTAGGTGTAAAAGAGGGTGCTGGGAGATGAACCCGACACAAGACTGATGTGTACTAGTGCTGATTTGGTTAGGCAGCAATCGTCTCAGGTTGTCCGATAAGAACAGGAAGATGTCACTTTCCAAACTCTTGGTTTATTCACACATTTCAGAAACATGCCACTCATTTAGTAGATCTCTTGACATACTTGACATAAGACCGTGGTTTAGTCTCATGGACGCACGGTAGCAATGATAACAGAGAAATGTCCTAGTAATATCCACCGAACTCCAACGACAGGAAAAGTTCCTCCTCCACTCTGTGCAGTCGTAGATCCATCTGCCGCCGGTGCGAGGTAATTGACAGTTCTGATTGGTTCTCGAGCTGAGCACTGTCTGGCCACTAAGTTAGCACGTGAACAGTGTGCAGAATCCTTGGCCCACGCATCATGGGCTGCGCAGCTGGGTCCAACTAGTTGACAGCATTTTGAACATTAGGGGCTGACCATTCAAAATGTAGGCTGGTAATATGACATTACATTACTTTGTAGGTCAGGTCAGGCCTACAATTGGTCAACAGATCATTGACAACGACCCTCGTCAGCCCGCCTACTGTATGCCCTAGTCCTTATTACAATTGTAGATCCAGACAGTCGCCACCCCCCAGCCAACACGCTTTTAATTGTTTGAACATACGCCCAATACACACACTACTTACATTACAATATGCAGAGTAGTTAGTGACACCAGACGACAAGTATGAGGCTCTAACCATCACGCAGTTAATTGTTTGATCCAAAGACCAATACACACACTACTTACATTACAATATATAGAGTAGTTAGTGACCTCAGGTCAGACACGTGGTTACCTAGCACACCCAAAACACATCATTACAATGACCCTATGTGCATGCATACAGTCGTCACTAGCCATATACAGTTCTCACAGAGACCATTGTGTTTGTAATCAGTTAAACAGTACGACTGAGTCTAGCCTGTTGTTTGATGAGCCACATGAAAGGGGTCTCAAACAACACACTCAGACACATGTCCGGACCCAACACCTCCTCTACAAAGTGAGGGGGTTCATAGACCCCCAATACATACATACATACATAATTAACCATTGTGTTTGTAATCAGTTAAACAGTACGACTCCGGCTAGCCAACTATATGATAAGCCACATGAAAGGGGTCTCAAACAACACACTCAGAGACATGCCCGGACCCAACACCTCCTCCAGACCCATTTGGTTACACACACACACACACCTCCATGATCCTAGTTATAAAAATTACAGTGCATGGGATTTGGTTGACACCTTTTTAACCAAAGCGCCTAGCCGCCCAGGGGTTTGACACCAGTCACATGTCTGTCACATGACTCTACATCCAATATGGCTGCCAAGGGGGGCGTGGCATTGTTTGACACCAGACACATGACTGTCACATGACTCTACATCCAATATGGCTGCCCAGGGGTTTGACACCAGTCACATGACTGTCACATGACTCACAAAACAATAACAATAACAAACAACACGTGGTGACAACCACATGGCTAATTTGCATAAAGAGGCGTGGTTACGGCGTGATTTATGACATTCCAGGGGGCGGGGCTTATTTTTGACAGTTTGTTCATGATATAGACTACTTCTACCTGTGTTTAATATAGAAATCTATGATGCTGTTTTCTCAGATCACGTGCCTGAAATCTCTCTCTCTTATCTAATAATCTGCGCGTTACCACCATATTATTAACCCTACCACTGCAGAACGTTTCTCTGTTGCATTTAAAAGTGCTGCTGGGACTCAACCACCAGTTGGCCAGAATATTGTGGCGCTAACCTCCACATTCTACTCAACCTGTAATGGTATCCTCGACACTGTTGCTCCTTTTAAAACACTTTATTCTGAAACTAAAACCAGACCCTGGCTGACTGGCATTATTGACTAGTATGCTGGAGGGCTGAACGTAAGTGGAAAAAGATAAGCTGCAAATATCCTTAAGGGACAGCTGGGTCAAATACCAAAAAAATGTAAAATCAGAAGTCAAGTCAAGCCACTTTTATTCTATAGTACACTTAACAAGCAACAGCAGTTGACCCAAAGTGCTTCCCAGTAACACAATTATGGCAGAGTACAAAGATACAAAGACTCAAGTGCCTCACAGTTAAAATAAGTCAATAAATAAAAAGGGGGACTAGCAATGCAATCAAATACTAAAATAATACATAGTTAGGCTAAGGGGTAAAAACACAAAACAAAATAGATTATACAACAATTAGGTTCTATGGAACTATTTATTTGTTTCTAATTGGCCGAGAGACGTTCCATGAGTTGGAATATCCCTGGATATTGATTTGGACAACGCTTTGACACAATGTTCTCATACCACATCTGTGGATTAAGGTACACAGTCAACTCAATGTAAGTAAGATAAACGAGGATGTTAATTGTTCTCAGCATTGCCAGCATTGTGTATAATATGATTGTCACTTGGAGGAGAATTGTAGATAACTAACGTTAGCATAGTTAGATAACCGCTGCTAACGTGCTAGCATCGTCACGTCAGAAAAGCATGGGGCTGTGCACAGTAGTGTAACATTTATTCACCATAAATTAATAAAGTTGAGTGGTTCTCTGCGCCACTCTGCCTCTGGCCTTGTGGCTACGGCCGAACAACACCCGTGGGAATATCCATGACCAATCCCACGAGTGCTATATTGCTTAAATAATAAACAGTAAGGCTAAAGGGGTAAAACACATAGCAGTAAAGTGAAGTGAGACATGAAGTGTTGAGAAGATGACCTGAGCGATGTGGAGTATGGTGTCAGCAGATCAGTAACCAGAGGCGTATCAAGCTTTTTAAAAGTGTGAGGGTTGTGGGATAGGAAAGTGAAACAATCCGGCTAAATTATAAATAACTCCCTACAGGGACGTTGTAAGTATCTTCTGAGAGGGGTGCGGACTATATTGGTGGGTGTCCGGGAGTTTCTCCCCCGAAATTTTTTTGTTATTCTGATTGCTAAACACACCATTTTAATGCAGTTTGGGAGGGACAGAACAAGCAGCACCCCTCATCTGTGTGGCTCATGTGACATGTAGGCCTACATGATCTACCTGCTATCACTTCACTATTTGACACTACTCTACATGGAGACATATCTCATGTTATAAAATTCAGCTTAGCCATGCCAGCTAGCTATAAGATGGCTTCATTTTTTAGATGTTCATCATGGCAGAGCCAGGGAAAAGACAAAAGAGACGGTTGTGAAATGTGCACCCCAAAACTGTAGGTGGAGTGCTGTGGAGAAAAATGTGAATTGGCGAAGAAATTACTGTTACAGAAACGCCATTTAAATGCAAGAATTTCACTAATTCGAAGCCAATTTGATGGTAAACGGGGCAGTTGTTCACTTAGCATAGCCATACAGCACAGCCATAGTGAGTCGCTATGAGAGAATCAGCCATGCAACTTCAAAAATAGCGTCCCGAGGACATCTCGCGAGAATCGTGAAAGTTTACCTTAATTGATATAGTTTCTGCCTTAATCTTAATTCTGTTAATCCTTCACCTCCACAACAAAAGTATTTTCATTGTGTACAGGGGGAACAAGCCACAATAATTAGGCTATTTACAATGGCAGAGTAAAATATAAATATATTCTCTATAATATAACTCTAGGGGGAACTCTACATCAAAATACCAAAAATACCTGAACCTGCATAGTATACTTAAGCAATATAGCACGAGTGAGAGTGGGGTTGGTCATGGATATTCCCACGGGTGTTGTTCGGCCGTAGCCACGAGGCCGGAGGCCAAGTGGCGCAGGCAACAACAGCAGTGGGAATATCCATGACCAATCCCACGATCACGAGTGCTATATTGATTTTATACAACAATTCTCCCACAAACTAAATAATCTGAAAACACCCCATTATTGTTTAAAAATGTTAATTTCGACATCGTTCTTACGCATCAAAAAATAGTTCCCTTTTCAATAGACAGCGTCTTGGTTGCTAGGTAACCAACATTCCAGACCCCTCGTTACGGGTCTTTGTGGTTTACATGTCTTCTTGAAAGAAATGTGGAAATCACATTCATATCTAGGTTTGTTGCATGCATGTTACAAGGACACTGGGCCATGTCATGTAAGGGTCATGGTACTGCAAAAAAACGGAAACAGTCTACATTGCAGAACCACTCAACTCTATTAATGTATAGTGAATAAATGTTACACTACTGTGCACAGCCTGATGTGACGATGCTAGCACGTTAGCAGCGGTTGGCTAATTGACCGATCCCAAGCCCCGCCCCCTTTTGCTATGTCACAATGAGGACTTCGGAGGACCTCTGTCAACCTCGGTCAATTTTTAATTTTCTAGTGGCCATTCGGTATGACAATACGCCAGTTATGCGAATGCTATAATGCTTCTTTTGCGAGTAGCTTAAGTAACTAAATAACTAAAGAGCTCAAAAAGGTTCAAAGATAAGCCTGGGATACTTGTAGAAGTGACATCCGATATCCTGACCGTGTGAAACGTTAACACACATAGGCCTAACTTTGCATAACTTTAGATAGGCTGCTACTTTTCAGTAAAGAAATCTGAGTGTGTACGAAAATGTTCCCTTTATTTGTGTTCATAACTAGGCTACACACAAAAACATAACTAAATCTGGTTTCCACTGATGAAACGACAACATAAGCCTACGCAAAAAATTATACCTACCTTGCAGGAACTGAACTTGCATATTCATACGATTGGAAGACGCGCAAAAGAATACACCTTCAATCACGTATCGCCTTACACACAACAAGAATACTTTCAGCTTTGCTACCTTGCCATGTTTAACTTGGGATAGAAGACTGTTCACAGAAATAAGCTAATGATCATTTTTTCAACAAACGCAATAATAGCCTATACTGCGATGCATTATTGATGGCTGAACGAGAGATAGCCAATGTCTTCTAAAGATCGAATCATGTGCAGATTCAAAACTATGCAGTCTCGAAATCGCCCATATTAGACCTAGGCTACTACATTGCCCACGTTTAAATTAATTATAGCATAAGCGGGCAAGTCTAGTGCAAGACAAATCACGTCTGCAAACTGCAGATATGTCAAACGTGATAGGCATGGGTTTGAACTCGGAGTGGTTTCTTTTCAATACACTTGTATCATGTTTATTTGAACTCTTCCTTCTAAAGCAGCCATTCAAAATAATAAGTAGGCTATCGGCCTACCGAAGAGAAGCTATCTCTCCACCTCCCCAACATGAGCTGCTTGGCTAGTCACTCTCCCAAGTTGCGTGGGAACTTGGATCTGCAGCACTTGGTCCCGTCTTGTATTAATCCTCAAAATATGGTTAGATTTTGTTATGGACACGTCAACACCATATTTTTGCACAGACCTGTTTATTAAATCAGTCACATCTGCAGCAAATAAGGTAAACTACCTGCTCGTGATAACGTGCTAATTGTTTATGCCCAGTTAACATGCATCCCATTAAGATCCACGACACCGGATTTGTTTGTCCTCAATTTGTGGTGTTCCACCTCGTTGATAACAGCAGACATTGTGAATGTGTCCATCTGCATACTGAAGGCCTTTCTGGCCTCTGTTTTTTGAATATATCAAGATTACTTGACGCCCAGAAATCCAGCATACACTGTTGCACTCGGCTAAATGGGGGTGCTGCGTCCCCATGTTGAACACGCGTTCTCGCACACTTTCCTGCAAACTTGTCCGACTTAGCAACAGTAACTATGGGACTGACAATGGGAGGAGGGGCTTGGGATCGGTCAATTATGCTAACGTTAGTTATCTACAAGTCTCCTCCAAGTGACAATCATATTATACACAATGCTGGCAATGCTGAGAACAATTAGCATCCTCGTTTATCTTACTTACATTGAGTTGACTGTGTGGCTTAATCCACAGATGTGGTGAAGCACTGTTTTGTTATGGTTTGTTAAGGAGTAACCCATTGCTTGAAATAGTGGAGAGCTGGGTGTCAAATCTTCGCATTGTGTCGCGGAGTGATTTATTATTAGCTGTGCTGAGTCTGAGTTGAAATGTCCAGGGATATTCCAACTCATGGAACGTCTCTCGGCCAATCAGAAACAAATAAATAGTTCCATAGAACCCAATTGTTGTATAACTTTAAATGAAGTCTGTTAGAGAGCTCTGACAGTGTGTTCACCAGGAGTGCTTCTCCAAGGAAGAAATAACCATAAACCTCGAAGGCTCACTGAGGTCCATGCAGCATGGGAGGAGTTAGCTGCCACCCTGAACAACCATAGTCTGGTCCACTGAGAACCGCAATTGTATGTAGAAAGCAGTTCAATGATATGAGGGGATTGACAACACTAAAGTTGGCGCTCTTTGCAGGGAGGAAGGACAAGAGGGGGCCCTCCTCCTGTCAGCGTCTCACAGAGGAAGAGAGGTTTCTTCCCTCTAACCTTAGGAGACGAGAGGTTGAATTTTAGGTTAATCATTGAGTTCATATGGAGTTCCATGCTGGTGCATAAAAAGATTGAGAAAAAAATCTAAGAATTGGCAATATGTTTTTAAACAATGGTCACATGTCTGAATGTTGTTGTGGTCATTCCTTCATGTATCTTGGAAACATTTTGCTGACCACTGCTTGTCTGGTTCATGTCTGGAATCTAGAAATCAGAAAAATAAGATTTGTTTCATATTTTCATGATACATTGTATCAATTCATGAGAGAAAATATAAGAAATTTGTTTGTAATGTATAATGGTACAGTCAGTCAGTCAAATTGAATATTTTGTACAATCATATTTTGTCAATTAAAGAATGTAATGACCTGTTGCCGTCTTGACATTTCTGTTTGCTATTAAAAACGAACTATATAGACTATAGCCAACTAGCAGAATGGAGTTTTAAATAACAAGATGCATCGGTTCATGTTATGCTTATCTTAAGGAGAACGAGTCATTAAAAACTCAAATTCGATTCTACAAAGGCAATGTAAGTAAACTCCAAACTGTAGGCTATTGAGTGCAGGGCAGACCTAAATCATAGCGAGAACTCCAGGAATCAAAAGAAGTGTTCTCCTACATTCTGATGCCTCTCCAAACGCAGAAATGAAGCACAATCACGCCATTACGTTAAGACATGTTAAGCAAAAAATATTCATATTTTGCTGTAATCCAATGACACGAAAAAAAAGTAATCCACAGCGATCAGTAGGCCTAGATGCACAAAAAGGATCATGGTATATCTAGCCAGGCCTACACGCGTCACATTCACCAGCCAGTTCCAAACAGGTGAACGAGGCTTCGCCACTTTGCTGTTTAAACAAAGTGGACAGGACATTTATGTACATGGCATTTAGGCAACCTTTATTGCAACGTTGGCATGGCAAGATGTCCGGACTAGTGCAACAGTCATTTTCGTTTTTTGATAACGATATGAAGGATCGCAAGAGAAGAAAACCTGACTGCTCCCATCATCAACCGCAGCCCATTCCTTATATTGTTGTTTTGTGTTATTTAAATTATTTTTAAAATATCTGGTCATGCCAGACGTAACTCCTGTATGTATAAGTATAAGTATACTCTTTTGATCCCGTGAGGGAAATTTGGTCTCTGCATTTATCCCAATCTGTGAATTAGTGAAACACACACAGCACACAGTGAACACACAGTGAGGTGAAGCACACACTAATCCTGGCACAGTGAGCTGCCTGCTACAGCGGCGCTCGGGGAGCAGTGAGGGGTTAGGTGCCTTGCTCAAGGGCACTTCAGCCACGCCTACTGGTCGGGGTTCGAACCGGCAACCCTCTGGTTACAAGTCTGAAGTGCTAACCAGTAGGCCAAGGCTGCCCCTAAGGGTATGCCCCATGGTATGCCGCCATGGTGTCCTGATGCAATTAATGGCAGAGGCAAAGAGTTTTCTTTCACCATCATGTAGTCATAATTTTTTCAATAATGTAGAATCTTAGAAGTGCCACATGTGTACAAATATTGCGATTTTTCCCCAACAATGTCAACCATATGTTTGTATTAATAAAAAAAAAGATTTGGTAGTGTCATAATGAGTACACGATTTCAGAGTCACAATTTGTTTGAACATGCTGAGGGTTGCAACTGAAAAGCTGGCAGAAGCTAACACAACTGCCTACAAATTGTACACAGAGTGTTTGTAATGCTGTCGAAAGATAGGTCGGTACAAAAAAGAATTGGTTTGCGCTTCCCAAGTAAGAATGGTTGGTTACACTTTACTTGACAGTGTCGACATAATAGTGACATGACACTGTCATGAACGTGTCATAAACAAGTCATAAACAGTCATGACATAACGCTTCTGTTAAGTTTTTTTAAGTGTCGGTTATTCGGTTTTTGTCATAACAAGTTAGGGTTAGGGTTAGGGTTCATGTGTCATGAAAGTGTCATGTCACCTTGTCAGGTAAAGTGTGACAGAATGGTCTTATGTTCATGGAAGTAATGACTTACCTGGTAATTATTTACTGTGATGAAATTGCTATGACCTGTTGAAGAGAAAGCTGTATTTAAAAGGAATGTAAAAATGTCTATTTGGTCTTCCTGTTTGTGTGTGGATGGATATATGTTTTGGAGTGTTTTTCGTAGCCTTACTTCTGTCCCCATTTGTAATGTATCCAGGGTTATCTTTTCCATGGGTTTCTTCTGCATTCTGGCTCGGATTCATGACATTCCCTTTAGAGCTGGACTCTTGAGAACAATAGAGTGAAACTGTATTGAACATCGTCATAAATGTACTTTTTTGAACATAATATTCCATTAATCATTAGTACCCCTGTGTTTGACATGTACACATAATAATGTAGGGTGTGAGACATAATAATTGAATGCAGATTATTTTACACAATTGTAGGTAATTTTACTATGTCTATAATGGCTGTGTGATTCTATACTCAAGTAGTTGTATATCACACACTATCTGCCCAGCAACATGATCACAGGATTCATTTGAAAGATTTCTATTAAATTTCAATTGTCTGTTTGTTTGTCTTGTGGAGTAGTTTTTGTATTAATAGTGGAACACTGATATTTGGCTGATATTTCCCCCTCAAGAGAACCCTTGCTTACACGTCACAAATGATAGCCCTATGTTTGGGGCAAAGAGAGTGGACTTTCCCTGATCATCAACATAAGGCTGATGATTGGTGTAAATATTGTCATGACATAATAAATGATTCTGCTGCTTAAAAACACAACGTGGTGGGCCGCAAGATGTAGCCTACATTATTGTATTTATTTCTTATTTTGTATTTGTGGTTGACGTTCTGCTGATTGGCCCAAAAAGCATGCTCTCCAATCTCACAGTCTCACTCTCAACATTGATGGTTCACCTGTCCACTCTACCCCTGTTGTCAAGAACCTTGCCATTCAACTTGACTCCACCCTTAGGTTTGATCCTCATATCAAATCTCTCACCAAGACTGCCTTCTTTCACCTCCGCAACATGGACGCAACATGGTATATAGTATAGTATATTTACCCTTCCCTGTAAGGGAAATTTAGTCTCTGCATTTATCCCAATCTGTGAATTAGTGAAACACACTCAGCACACAGTGAGGTGAAGCACGCACTAATCCCGACACAGTGAGCTGCCTCGGCGCTCGGGGAGCAGTGAGAGGTTAGGTGCCTTGGTCAAGGGCACTTCAGCCATTCCTACTGGTTGGGGTTCGAACCGGCAACCCTCCAGTTACAAGTCCGAAGCCCTAACCAGTAGGCCACATTGCCTGCCTCCGACCCTTCCTCTCTGTTAGTGATGCACAGACTGTGGTCCACTCCTTCATTATGTCCCGTCTAGATTACTGTAACTCACTTTTCCTTGGTCTCCCCACTAGAGACTGTAATACATTCAAAACTCTGCAGCCAGGCTCCTCACCCATACCAAATGATCTGCACACATCACCCCCGCTCTCCATCAACTCCACTGGCTACCAGTTCCGTGCAGGATCAAATACAAAGTACTACTACTCAGGGCTCCGAACCGGTTCAAGGAACGAAAACGAAAACCGAAAATGAACGGAATTTTACGAGGAGCGGAAACAAAAAGAAAATGGTCTTCAACTGTTCCGGAACAGAAACGTTATTCTGAAATCCACAAAACCGGTTAATAACGTTTTTTTTTTTCGTTCTCTATATATTTTATACAATTTCACAAAAGCATATTCTATGTCAGGGAGACTATTTCCGGTTGTGCGAAAAACAAGCCCGCATCTACACTGTTAATGTGAGCTAACAACTACCTATCCGTCTGCCACTTCGGATCTTAGGCCAGCTCGTAGCGTAGGCTACTGAAACTGATTTGGAAATTGTTTGTAGCCTATGCGTAATAGCCTATTTTGCCTGTCCACGCCTTGTTGTTTTAAAGTCGGGATTTGAAATGTTTGCGCAATTATAGCCTATTCTATGTAGAAGAGTTAAACGGGAAATTTGAGATAGGCCTTGTCAGCAACAGACAGGTTTGTTTATGAACAGGGTTGGAATTATAGCGCAAGCCTTTGAAGATCTCCATATGGATAAAACTTAGGCTACAACCAGGTAAGGAGTTTAGCACGTATCCAGAAATATTTTTGATAAGAACTTATTTATAGGCATAGGTTAGGCCTACAGTAAGTCTGTAGGCTATGGGATGGATAGCCCATCTGAATGTTTTTGGATGCCGCCTGTGATTTATTATTTTTGGGCATAGTACGGTATAGGCTAAATCAAGGGGAAATAAGGAGTACGTCTATTCTAAGGTAAAGTTCACAAAAATAGACTTGATAGGCCCGCCAAACACTGCCGGAACTTTAAGAACGAACGATATGTTGGTGCCGGAACGCATGCAAGAACGAAAACGTTAAACATAGGCCTACCTGAACCGTTCGGAACGGTACGTTTGAAAAATAATTTAGTCTAAAAACTCACCTTTAAAGCCCTCCACAACCCCCACATCTGCAACCTCTTGGCCCCTTAAACTCCCTCCCGCTCACTCAGATCCTCTGACCAAAATCTCTTAGCTATCTCCCGCACCAGACTCTCCACCCTGGGTGGCAGATCCTTCAGTGCCTTGGCCCCCAATCTCTGGAACACCCTCCCCCAAACTCTTTGTGACTGTCCTTCTAAGTATAAGTATAAGTATATATACTTTTTTGATCCCGTGAGGGAAATTTGGTCTCTGCATTTAACCCAATCAGTGAATTAGTGAAACACAAACAGCACACAGTGAGGTGAAGCACACACTAATCCCGGCGCAGTGAGCTGCCTGCTACAATGGCGGCGCTCGGGGAGCAGTGAGAGGTTAGGTGCCTTGCTCAAGGGCACTTCAGCCGCGGCCCACTGGTCGGGACTCGAACCGGCAACCCTCCGGTTACAAGTCCAGAGTGCTAACCAGTGGGCACACGTCTCTTCCTTTCCTCAAAGGACATCTCAAGACCTTTTTGTGTAATGATCACTTCTCCTCCACACCCAACACATAGCTCTTAACACATAGCTTGTCTTTGTTGTATTGTTATTGTTTGTCTGTTGTTGTGTTTTCCTTCTACTATGTAAAGCGACCTTGACCATTGGGCCAATTGCTCTGTCAGTTAGCATGGCGCTAGCTGCGCTGCGACTTAAAACCACAGCCTACTCTTTAAAACTGAGGTTTAAGGAGTTTAAATGAGTTTAAGGAGTTAAACCGAGAGTTTAACATGCAGCTGAGCACTAAGTTAAATGTGATTGCTGTGTAATGACTCACACAGGATTAGCTGATTACAAGTTAAACTCGGGTTAAACCAGAACTTCTCTGATTTCAAATTTTAACCCAGCAGATGCAGATGCATTTCAGGATCTTGGGGGGGATATGTTTTTATGATTGTTGCAGCTAAATAATTTTTTTGTGTTATAATTACCAGGGGCCGTATTCACAAAGCCTTTTATCTTACCACTAGGAGTACTCCTAAATCGCACTAAAAGATTTTAGCTAGGAGTTTTCTCTTAAAAGTTATTCACAAAGCTTTTCAGACCTACTCTTAATAAGGAAAAATGACAACTCCTAAACTAAGAGTGAGTCTTCGTTGCTATGGATGACGTCATTACTCATGCACAAGCTTGACTGAAGTGACCACCTTGATTGGCTGATGATTGAAACGCGGGAATGATTACGAACACCTCCCTTACGATCAGTAGCGGAGATTTGGGGGGGGGCTGCGGCGCGAACAACCCGGGGCCTCGCCGCTAAGGGGGGCCCCCCACTGGTAGGATTTTTTTTTTTTTTTTTAAATACAGTTTATTGACCACATATCCATTCGGAATTGTTTACTACTTAAATGTTCAATAAAAATATATGTAGGCATAGTTTTTGTCTGTTTAACACAGCCAGAGAGCTGGCTATACTGTGTGAGGGAACTACCGATTTTGATAGGGGAAGAGTTCGTAAGAAAAAGCGTTTGTGTTCAGATGAACACGCAGATGAGATTTTAGAAGACAGCAGGGACAGATTCAGAGTCGATGTGTTTTACTACATACTTGACGTCTTTGTTTCTCAATTTGAACATCGATTTGCAGATTTCAAAAGAATGGCTGGAAAATTTGCTGCTCTGAACCCGAAACATTTTACTCTACCTGATGCGCCTGAAAAAGTTAGAGCGCTTGCGGACTTTTATTCACAGGATCTATCCAATGCCGACGAAGTGGTTAATGAATTTGTTACATTTTGTGCAATGTACAGTGAGCTGTGCATGCATTTAAACACCCACAGAATCCTCCCATTTCTCATTGCAAACGACATGGATCGGGCTTTTCCTAATCTTGCCATTCTTTATCGTATTTACTTGACGATTCCAATTAGCAGTGCGAAGAGAGAAGTTTTAGCCGACTGAAACTCATTAAGAGCTTCTTGCGCTCCACCATGAGTCGCGGCTGTCAGACTTAGCGCTCCTCTGTATTGAGAGAGACATTGAGGTCAATAAGGATAAAGTTATTGACAGATTTGCAAACATGAAGGAGAGAATGCTGAAACTCAAAATAGATTAAATGTTTTTTGCAGTGTGCATGTCCTTTTAGGCCTGTAAAGCTACGTGTCTGTTTTTTCCTTTGTTGAGAAATTCTTAAAAGTGGGCCAACTTTTAACGTTCTTGAGTTCACAGTCGCTCATTTTCTGTTAGGCAAGGGCTATGGGATATTGTTTTCATTTACGTTTCTTTTCTTTAAAAAGGATGGGATAGTTGTTGTCCCTTTAACATGCTAAATGAGTTGAAGTTGTTGAGCAAAGTTGTTGTTTGTTTGACCGGAATAGGGAGCTATGATCAAAGGCTTTATTTTTTATTTTTCCTGGAATAAACATATATTAAATATTTTGGTTGGTTGGCTACTGCATATTACATGTGTGAATGGAAAGGTTGGTGAAATTACGCTAGTGCAAGCCAACGCGACAGTGCGGGTTACTGCAACAATCAGTGAGGGGGGGGGGGGGGCAAACATCTCCCGCCCCCCCTCACACAATACCCGAGCTCCGCCCCTGCTTACGATGATGAGTGATAGGTGACAGGTCTGAGAATGCGTGCGCTTCAAAAATAGTGTGAAGGACGGAAGATGATGAATAACTGAATAAAAAGGCCTAGCCTAAATGAATAAAGAGTAAGGCAAAACAAATAGCCTAGTAGCCTAATGAAACATAGGCCTATGGATTGATGCAGTATCTTTGCAACATTATTAAATTAATCTGTCACCATATGCCTACGTTTGCAAAGAGAACATTTTAATTTGATTCACAATGAAACGTTACATTTAACTTACATGTCAACAATGAGTAGTTTTGGTTGTTGTTGGTGGCGTTATTGCATCCCTTTTATGAATGCAAAATTGTTCCCTCGCGATTGGAAGCTCCTGTTGCCGCATAGGCTACGCATTTCAAAACATCGCAACGTGAAATGCCACAAAAAGCTGTTTGTGAATAGGTCTTAGTGAGTTAGGAGTCCTCTCGACTTCTTTTAAGCTGTCCCAGACTTAGGTGCTACTTTTAGGTCTAAAATGCTTTGTGAATTACTTTTAGTGAAAAAAATAAGGAGTCCTAAAGTTAGGAGTGACACCAATTATTTTTAGGAGTTACTCCTAAATTCGCCACTTAGGAGCTACTTTTAGCCTTAAAATTCTTTGTGAATACGGCCCCAATAGTTTAAAAGAGATCTTGCAAACTATGGTTTAGTCTCTCCTTAAACCACGTCTGTTTCAAGATTAGACTCTCCTTAAACCACGTCCGTCCCGCATGCAATTATTCATTAGAACACTACAGAACACAACGTTTCGGTCTCAGACCATAATTACCACCAAAAAACTTTGGAAATGTAAAGTCAATTTTAAAAGTGATAAAACGCAAATAATGTTGCAATATATTGTGAACTAGTCTTGTGGAAATCTGGAATCTGATTCTTCCATCAACTCATCCACTGTGTTAATGAAATTAAATCAGTCAATCAATTGTCGCGAATAGAACATAACAACAAGAAGCAAAAATTATATTGATCGCTGCACTTCACCCCAACTATAGCTATGGCAAACGAGGAAGAGCAGAGAGACATCTCCACGCCGTTTTACATTTATGTATGCCTGGGGTGCTTGGAATAGTGGACTGCACCCACATTCCACTCATTTTCCATGGCACCGTGCGTAATCCAGCCTTTACGAATCAACGTAAGGCTACATCCCCTGATATTTGGTCTGCCTAAACATAACAAATATAGGCAAAATGCATTTGTGCGGTGTACATAATTAATGTCACAACTGAGTTTAACGCCTGTGAAACACTTTGATGTGTCAAATAGTGGAGCAGACGTTTTGCAATAATATTAGTAAGTAATAACAGTATTTTTTTTATAATATTACCGTTTCTATTACAGCTCTATAAACTGTCAAATGGTTTTGGATAACAACATGCACATTCGCAATATAACCTAGCGAGATGGCCCGGCAGTGTGCACACATTTTCAACAGCTGCCTATATGAACCACACCACAAAGGGCAAGGAACATAATAGTCACCTGTGCAGTCCTCCACAATTTGGCAATCGACTGGGATGAGCCCCGTTTGTCACAGCTTTGCCAGGTTCTTCAGCAGCACCTCACTCTGCACCAGCCACGCCCACTCATCAGACTCACACTCCTGTCACTCATTCTCTCTCCCCTGCCTACTGAAGCCTTACACCTGCAGCTGATCAATCAGCTGATCAGCTGCACTATATCAGGCCTCCCTCCACACACACACTTTGTCTGGCCTCGTCAATGCTGTATGAAGGACCCAGCCAAAGACTCGCGCCCTCGCCTGCTCTTCAGTATTTGTTGGATTCAGTTAAGTTATGGACTTATGAACTTTGTTGGACGTTGCTTTGTCTTGAATTCTGGACCTGCAAGTACTTTTCTGTTTACCATTCAATAAATCTCCATCACTGTGTTCAGTATCTCCTAGTCCTCCTTCTGTGTACCGTGACCGAAGGCCAGACTAGGTAATGCAGCCTCCAAATGCAGACCCCTTCCGGGAGCTTGTGAATGAGTTTCGCCAGGCCCTCACAGCTGCACTAGCCCACCCTGCTCCTCCACCAGCAGTCCCCTCCAGCCCAGTAGTCAACCCCACGCCCTATTCTGGTGCACCCGAGGGATGTAAGGGCTTCCTCCTGCAATGCTCCCTGGCCCTGGAGATGCAAGCACACCGGTTTCCAACAGGGCGATCTCGAATTGCCTACATCATCTCTTTGCTCTCTGGGCGTGCCTTGCAATGGGCAGAAAGTGTATGGAGCCTCGATGGCCCTGCGACGACTTTGTGGAGCGTTTCGCGGAAGTGTTTGCCAGAGGGTGATTCATCGGCCCAGGCCCAGTTGAATGCTTTGAGGCAAGGAAAACGATCAGTCACCGGTGGTGAGTACTGTATGTAACCCTAATGTTCATCTGAAACTTTCCCTCATGCCTGTAATTCTAATGGATTCTGTGTCCTCCCGTACGGCCTCCTCTCCGATTCCGGTTCAAATGGGAACTTCATCTCCGGCTCCCTCTGCCAGCGCCTCCAGCTCCCGAAGACCCGCTGTGCGACCCCCTTCAACATCCACTCCATAGTAGGTAGGCCTCTAGCCCGCAAGCGGGTCCAATACCAAACACCTGTTCTTGAAATGCAAGTTAGGAGACTCCATGCTGACGCTATCATTTTTTGTACTCGTTGAGTTCCTTCTATTTCTTTTACTTTTATTTTTATGTATTTTTTTACTCTTATTCTTTTCTATGTATTTTATCATGATATTTCAACTCGTATGTCTGAGATGATATTGTGGCTGTATGTCTATCTGTCTTTTATGTCTGGTGAGCCAAAGAAAAATTTCCACCTTGGTGGACATTAGCCTTATTCTATTCTATGAGTCTACTACTGATTTGATCTTGGGGAGTCCATGGTTAGTGCAACACTCCCCTACAATCTGTTGGTCTAATAGTGAAGTTCTTTGTTGGGGTGATCAATGTCAGGTCACTTGCTTCCCTGAACTCCCACTTCTACGCAACCCCCAACTGGTTGTTCCCCTTAATGCTACATCGATAGAAAGCCCAGAGCTTAATCAACCCGTTACTGTTCCACCCGAATATGCTACCTACCGTGATGTTTTTTGCCCAAAACATGCAGCTCAGTTACCTCATAGACCATGGGACTGTGCGATTTGATCTAGTGGCAGATCAGCCATTACCCCATGGAAGGGTCTACCCACTCTTTCCCTGAGCAAGAGGCTATGAAAGAATATATTACAGAAGCCCTAGAGCTGGGATATATACATCCCTCAAAATCCCCAGCTGCCTCTTCCTCCTTTTTTGTGGCCAAAAAAGATGGTCTTAGGCCCTGCATTGATTACCGTGCCCTCAACAAAATCACAGTGAAGTTCCGCTACCCATTGCCACTTGTCCCTGCTGCCTTAGAACAACTACGAGGTGCATCTGTTTTCCAAGCTTAACCTACGGAGTGCCTATAACCTTATGCGCATTCGTCCAGGGGATGAGTGGAAGACCGCCTTTATCACACCTACTGGCCACTATGAATACCTTGTGATGCCCTATGGATTATCCAATGCTCCCTCTGTCTTCCATGGGTTCATGAATGAGGTTTTCAGAGATTACATCAACCAATTTGTCAGTCTTTATTGATCTCCTCATTTACTCCCCCGATCTCCAGACACACATCCAGCATGTACGCCTGGTCCTTGCTAGGCTGCGTGAGTTCCAACTCTTTTTGAAAGCCGAAGAGTGCACCTTTCACCAGACTTCCACCCAGTTTCTAGGCTACAACAGGTGTAACAGGGAAAGGTGACAGCGGTTTTGTCTTGGCCCACTCCACAGTCCGTCAAGGACCTCCAGTGTTTCTTGGGCTTTGCAAACTTTTATTGAAGATTCATTTGCAACTTTAGTCAACTCGCTTCTCCATTAACCTCTTTGCTCCGCAAGAAACCTAAGCCCTCTCCTGGAGTGATGAAGCCTCCCAAGCCTTCCACCTGCTGAAGGAATCCTTCACCAAAGTGCCGGTCCTCTGTCATCCAGATCCAGACTGGGAGTTCATTGTGGAGGTTGATGCCGCCACCTCTGGAGTTGGAGCTATTCTTTCGCAACGCCATGGAGACCCTCCGCGCCTCCATCCCTGTGCTTACTTCTCCCGAAAGATTAGTGCAGCGGAGTGCAACTATGACATCGGCAACCGAGAATTGTTAGCCATTAAACTAGCCCTGGAGGAGTGGCACCATTGGCTTGAAGGAGCTAAACATCCTTTCCTGGTTCTTACGGACCACAAAAACCTCCAGTACCTCAGGGAAGCCAGGTGCCTCAATCCCCGTTTGGCAAGATGGGCCTTGTTCTTCACCCGCTTCAACTTGTCTATTAGCTACCGCCCTGGATCTCGCAATGGCAGAGCTGATGCACTCTCCCGTCTGCACCACCCGCAGGAAAGTGAGGAGCAGCCTGAAACCACTCCCCACTGATATGGTCGTGAGCCCCATCCAGTGGACCCTAGATGAGCAGATCCGTGAGGCCACTACTAACGATCCTGCCAACACTCCTGCTAACTGCACTTATGTTCCACTCAGTCTCTGAACTCGACTACTAACCATAGCACACTCCTCCCCTGGCACAGGACACCCAGGGATCAATGCCACACTCTCTCTTCTGCAAGATCGTTACTGGTGGCCGGGTATGGCCAAGGATGTCCGAGGGTTTGTAGCCGGGTGTGCAGACTGTGCCATGGCAAAGACCCCGCGACACCGCCCAGCAGGGAAGCTAACCCCCTTGCCAGTTCCCAAAAGACCATGGTCACACCTGGGTGTGGACTACGTCACAGACCTTCCCCCTTCAGAGGGCCACACGTGCATCCTGGTAATTGTCGACCGCTTTTCCAAAGCATGCAAACTAATACAGTTGAAAGGCCTTCCAACAGCTGCAATCACCGCCCAAGCCCTGTTCACACATGTGTTCCGCAACTTTGGAATCCCAGAAGATGTGGTATCGGATAGGGGGCCACAGTTCATCTCTCGTTTCTGGAGAGCTTTCCTGCAGCTAATGGGAGTAACAGTGAGTAACTTCAGGATCTCATCCTCAAACGAACCGGCAAACGGAACGAAAGATTCAGGAGATTGGCTGCTTCCTCCGCACCTACTGCCACCGCCACCAAAGCTCCTGGAGTTGCTTCCTGCCCTGGGCCGAGTATGCACAAAACTCCCTACGGCAACCAACCACAGGTTTAACGCCGTTCCAATGCATACTCGGTCACCAGCCTCCACTTTTCCCCTGGTCTGGAGACTCTTCCGAGGTCCCAGCTGTTGACTCCTGGTTCCGGGAGAGCGAGCAGGTCTGGAGTGAGGCCAATCACCACCTGCAGCAAGCCATCCGTCGGCAAAAGGAGCATGCATACACTAGGAGATCAGCCACACCACAGTATGAAGCAGGCCAAAAGGTCTGGCTCTCCACCCGGGATATCCGGATGCGACTTCCTTCCAGAAAGTTAAGTCCTAAATACATTGGCCCCTTCACCATAACACACCAGATGAATCCAGTCACTTACCGCCTCCAAGATCCACCCCACATTTCATGTATCTCTCCTGAAACCCTACCACTCACCCCATTCTCCTTCCTCCACAGAACCTGGTGATGCTGCTGATCCCCCAGTACCGCTTCTGCTGGACGAGGGTTCGGTCTATGCCATCAACGAGATCCTTGACTCTCGCCGTCGCAGGGGCCGTCTGGAATACCTAGTCGACTGGGAGGGTTACGGCCCAAAGGGTCACTCCTGGGTCAGCCGTGATTACATCTTGGATCCCACGATGCTCGCTGAGTTCCATCAAACCCACCCCAGTCGACCAGCCCCTCGCCGTCGAGGCCGTCCATGTCGCCGGGCACCCTCGTCCTCAGAAGCGCCCCCTGGAGAGGGGGGTACTGTCACAGCTTTGCCAGGTTCTTCAGCAGCACCTCACTCTGCACCAGCCACTTCCCCAGCCACGCCCACTCATCAGACTCACACTCCTGTCACTCATTCTCTCTCCCCTGCCTACTGAAGCCTTACACCTGCAGCTGATCAATCAATGCTGTATGAAGGACCCAGCCAAAGACTCGCTCGCTCGCCTGCTCTTCAGTATTCGTTGGATTCAGTTAAGTTATGGACTTATGAACTTTGTTGGACGTTGCCCTCTATCTTTAGTTGCCTTAGTCTGATCTCTTGTGTGTTTGCTTTGGTTTGAATTCTGGACCTGCAAGTACTTTTCTGTTTACCATTCAATAAATCTCCATCACCATGCCGTGAGACCGTTTCCCTCAGCCACAAGGCCTTGGAGGATTTTAATAGGCTACTTCTAGCCTGATGCTGCTGATCTAGCAGGCAGGGAGTGCATTTCACCAAGCCATTATTGCTAACCATTTCGGTTGACTGCATACAAGGGAATTTACCTTTTATGTTTTGTATAGTACGATCTACTGTGCGTTCATTTATTTCACTGACAAATAATCTGTTTTTTTTTTTTTTTTTGTCGATTTTAGTTAGGCATTTGCCTATTTAAGCAACTCCTATTTTGTAGCCTTTATTGTAGGCTACTTTATCTGGTCCAAGTCCAAATGTAGTAGACGTTATTATTAATAATACAAATAATTCTAGCCAACAGTGTGTATAGCCTATGTCTTGGATATAATGGAGCCTATATAATAATAATAATAATAATATAGGTCTCATCCTCCAAACTATGGTTTAGTCTCTCCTTAAACCACGCCTGTTTCAAGATTAGACTAACACGCGATAAATACGCCCTCTAGTGTGTGATGTGAATTTCCTTGAAGACACAGCAATTGAGATCAAGGTAAAACGCAGCAACAGGTTAAACCACAGGTACATATGACACAGCAATGGAGCTTAAGACGTTACGTGACTTTCTTGCATCACCGGCGAGTTTAAAACCGTGTTAAACTCTAAAAAGTGGCTAAGCTCATGGCAGAGCAATTGCCTTATTATTATTATTATTATTATTATTATTACTATTACATTATTATCATAGTTATATAGTCAAAACATAGAGATATTAGGCCTAAGCCTATTCATCAAACTGACGTTCACTTGATGTTGATCCGGAACATACAGTAGTAGCCTAGGCTATTCAATGGGGTTATCTTCACCTCATCCTAACCTACAGGCAGAAACTAAAAACTTCTAAACCTATGGAAAAGACTGTAAAGAAATGGACAAGGGAATAGAAGCTGGAGCTGCAGGCTTGCTTTGAAAGCACCAACTGGAGCGTTTTTGAAGCTGCAGCTACAGACCTCAATGACCTCACTGATGCTGTAACGCAGTGGCGGACCGTGCGTTCAGTGGTTAGGCCTTCAATGATGACACTTTTTTTGACAAAAAATAATAATAGGGGGGCGTTCCGGGGGGGGATACCCCCCGAAGATTTTTTTTTTTTGCATTTCAGCGTTAAAATGTGCAATTTCCCAGCATTTCAGGGTGGGGGGGAAAGTTTTCTCTCTCACGCAAATCTATGTAGGCCTATCACTAGAATCTTCGTTAGACAAACAATTAATGTTCCGAGCTGAATTCCGCATTGCTTAGATCTTTATTAGGCGAATAGTACCCGACCATCATCCTTATCAGTAGCAAAGTGAATAGCCTGCTAGGCTAGGCTACTTATTTATCACCCATATTCATTAATCTGCTGCCTGCTACTGTCTGGTGAAGACGTGCAATTTAGTCCATGTCATATTGAAAGTGAACACCAAGTGCGCTCAAGTATGGGTTTGTGCAGACTATTTTTAAATAGGCTATCGGTTGCCTAACTTATGTTCATGACTTGCACGCACATATGGCACTGCCACAGGTCTGCAATGATGTGTTCATTTAATAGTTTAATCTGACATCAGCAAACTTGCTTCAGACTGTTTGTAGGGCTCTCCTACTTAGCTGTAGCAAAGATCCTTGATTACTAGCAAGATAGAGCAACGTAATTCGTTACTATGGGAGCAAAATGGGACAGTTCCGGTCTGCATAAGTGGGAGTGTCACCTTACGTCACTAAATAAACTTTCTCTCTTAATAAGCAATAAGAACAGATAAACATAATTGTGTTCACAATATCATTGTCTATAATCATGTATGATACCAATGAATCATTCTTTAGGACATGATATAAATAATTGAATTAGTCATGTGTACTGAGCTAGCTAGCTAGCTAACGCTAGCTTAAAACGCCATACAAGTGGATGGGAGTAGCTATGGCAATACAGATATGCGCTAACAAGTGACTAGTAGTTGAAGGACTTCGCTTAAACTTAATATACTGTTCCAAATTCGCTTGAGTATAAACTATCCACTTTAACTAGTCAGTAATGTTATTCAGCTAGTTGTCATTTCAAAGAAATTACACTTCTCCGTTTAAAATGTTACCTTAGCTAAGAGGCTAGCTAGCATGCTAACAACTGGACAGTAACTGGCAGCAGCATGGTCTGATATTAAGTTATTTTATTACAAATCCGAACACTAAAAATTACACTTTTAGGCTTGAAATGATCCCAATCACTTACAGATTATGACAAAATGTTCCAAAAAACCCTCAACAAATCCAGAAAGACATAATGACCAATTTATTGGTAAAATTCCACAAGCCTCCATTGACATTAGTGCAGCGAGGGTGTACTCTGGTCTGCATAAAGGGGGATTTTCCCCCCTCCCCCTTGCAATAATCGAACGCGGAAATTGTCGAACGTTTGTGCCTCTCGCTCCGCTTTAACCCTCTCTGGCTGTAGCTTTAACGTTAACGTTACAGTGCAACTGTTTTAGGTTGTGCTGCTGCTCTGATTACTCAAAAGCTAATGTGGAACTACAGAAGGCTATCAGTGTTTGCCAAACGTATTTATGAGAAAGTGTCTCAACAGAAAATGCTAAGAAAATTTCTCAGCACACCACCATGATATCAAACATAAAAGTCAGAACATGTATTTCCCTATGCTGCTACTACTGCTTGTTGCCTATTTCATAATGTCTGATGGCCACGCCATTGATTTCACCAATAATGTCCACAAAACACAGATATATAAATAGTCAGACTATAGCAGGGCAAGAAACCCAAGGCAAATGACAATTTTCACATAGATGCCGATCCAGACAGCTTCACCAAAGCCACATCAACATACACACAACTTCAAGCTAGCATACAATCTAGTATAGTAACCAAGCACTGCGGTTTGCAAGCAGCACAAAAACACTTTTTATAAAGAAAAGGGCCAGATTACAAGCATGTACTGTATTACAAGTCTATGTTATCAAATAAACATGAAACAAAACGTACCAATTCCTGCATAGGCTATTGACCAGCTACGTGCAGAGCTAGCTGCCATTATGTGTATCTTGCTAACATGTAGTCCTAGTTGACACTGTAACTTTACATGATATAATTTTGCTTAATGAAGGCTTATCAATATATATTTTTTAAACAAAAATGGTCAATATACTGTCCATAACTATAACCAAAGCCATACCAGTGTGACATGTACTTTTCCAGTAAATGTCAGTCTGACTGACAGAAGATGCTCACGAAGTTCCTCGAGTCAAATAAATAGCGTCAAAATTCGTGATGAACGGTTCCGGGTATTCTTTTGGAACATTGCAGGCCCAGCTGCAGTCAGTCCTGCCTTCCTCGCCATAATAGGTCGATTTGATTGGCTAATCAGTCAGATGTAGCCATCAATCAACCAGAATCCAAACATATGATTTCTAATGGTTGCTTAGGTACCGAAAACGCAGTGATTCCTTGTGAAGGCCTGATGCGGGCCTTATGGCCTTAACAAGGGAAGACACGCGATTGGATAAAAATGTATCGCACGCCCTCACTATTTGTTCACACAATCTGTCAATCAAATATAGCGGACAGCGGTAGGATATGTTTAGCCTAGTCAAGAACGATCGGGAAGGAGAAGAAGAAGCGAATAATAAATGGTAAAGTAAAATGATATTAAAGACACTATTATTTTTCATTCGTTTAATAATAGTTAGGCCTTCAGAGAAGGCCTTGAAGGCCCTGACGGTCCGCCACTGCTGTAACGTCTTATATCAGTTTTTGCGAGGACATCTGTGTGCAAACCAAGACCTTCTACACATACAATAACAGCAAACCTTGGTTCACTCCTAATCTTAGGAAGCTACGCCAAGCCAAAGAGGAGGCCTACAGGAGTGGGGACCGGGACCTAGTATATAAGCAGGCCAGGAACAAGCTGACAAAGGAGATCAGGGTAGCCAAAATAAGCTACACTCAGACCACGATCCTGCAGCAGTTTGGAAAGGCCTGCAACAGGTCACGAATTACAAGAGCCACCCCCCATCCTGCAGAAAATCCCAGACTGGCTGATGACCTGAATGACTTTTATTGCAGGTTTGAAAAGCGCCCATTATCACACCCCTCACGCACAATAGATTTCCCCTCAACACCCAACCCCCTCCCCCACCTGCATTAACAATCTGCGAGAAGGATGTGTGCCGGCTCTTTCAGAAGCAGAAGATCAAGAAGGCTCCAGGACCTGATGGTGTGTCCCCCTCTTGTCTGCGTGTCTGTGCTGAACAGCTGGCACCAATCTTCACGCAGATCTTTAACCGGCCCCTGGAGCTGTGTGAAGTGGCAAGTTTCAAATGCTCCACCATCATCCCAGTCCCCAAAAAATCCTCCATCACAGGATTAAATGACTACAGGCCCGTTGGTCTGATGTCTCTGGTCATGAAATCCTTTGAAAGGCTGGTGTTGAGCCATCTGAAGGACATAACAGGACCCCTGCTGGACCCCCTGCAGTTTGCCTACAGGGCAAACAGATCGGCAGATGATGCCGTCAATATGGGACTGCAATTCATTCTGCACCACCTTGACTGCACCACCCCAGGGACGTATGCCAGGATCCTGTTTGTGGACTTCAGCTCAGGGTTCAACACCAGATAGATAGATACTTTATTGATCCCCAAGGAGAATTCAAGAGTGTGATACCATCATGCCTGAACTCACACAGACATCAGAAGCTCACCCAGTTCTCAGTGCCTGCCTCGACCTGTCAGTGGATCATCAGCTTTCTGACTGACAGGCAGCAGCATGTCAGACTGGGGAGCATCTCATCAAAAAACCCAGTCCATCAGTACAGGCACCCCACAGGGGTGTGTCCTCTTCTCACTCTACACTAATGGCTGCATCTCAAAGAGCCCATCTGTAAAACTCCTGAAGTTTGCAGATGACACCACAATCATTGGTTTGATCCAGGATGGTGATGAGTCTGCGTACAGGCAGGAGGTAGAACAGCTGGTCCAGTGGTGCAGTCAGAACCACCTGGAGCTTAACCCCAAGAAGACTGTGAAGATGACTTTGTCTGTGAAGAAGACTGTGGACTTTGACAGTGGACTCACCATTCAGAAGGTGGATACCTTTAGGTTCCTGGAATCAACCATTTCACAGGACCTAAAATGGTCTCTCCACATTGACACTATCCAGAAAAAGGCCCAGCAGAGGTTATACTTCCTGACAGCTAAGGAGCCATCCTAAGGAGCCATCATTCAGTCTGTCATCTGCACCTCCATCACTGTCTGGTTTGGGTTAGCCACCAAACAGGACAGGGCCAGACTGCAAAGGACAATTAGGGCTGCAGAGAGGATCACTGGAGCTGACCTTCCCTCCATCCAGGACCTGCACTGGTCCAGGGTCAAGAAAAAGGCAGCAAAAATCTCTACAGGTCCCTCACATCCTGGTCACAAACTGTTCAACCTCCTTCCCTCTGGTAGATGATACAGGGCACTGTTTGCCAAAACCAGCCGACACAAAGACAGCTTCTTCCCCCAAGTAATCTCTCTGTTGA